>NC_057864.1:125091714-125740881 GCF_019393635.1 Dromiciops gliroides
GCAGAGAAGCTGCATGTATCTCTACCAGTTCCGAAAAGGAACCTTGAGTACAGATTAAACCAAAGGAGTCTTGGAGACTTTTTGGTTTGTATTTTGAAGGTAGTGTTATTTTCAGTGTGGTCTTGGTTTTGATACTGTCCTGTTTCTGTTCCTTTGAGGCTCATCTACATCCACAAAAGTTAATTCATGCTGAATAAAAAAGTATGTTTTACTCTCTGGCTTTTTCTGGCATGAAAGTAGAGGTAAATATTCCTAGAGCTAGAGTGCTACTTTTAAATCCCTGATCTCTTTCTATTTTGTTATCTTAAAAGAAGATGTTTTAACTATCCTGAGGTCAGTGACTTTTAAGAATGAGTTGGGAGATTTTCTATTCCTTTTATTTCTTGCATTTGCTATGTGACATTTTAAGAAATATGAAAGGTAGGGGCAGCTAGGTGGCACAGTAGATTGAGCATTGGCCTTGGATTCAGGAGCACCTGAGTTCAAATCCAGCCTCAGACGCTTGACACTAACTGTGTGACCCTGGGCAAGTCACTTAACCCCAATTGCCTCACCCCCAAAAAAAAGGAAGAGAAGAGAAAAGAAAGAAATATGCTAATCTTCTCTGTATCGGTCCAATTTTAGTATGTGTGCTGCCGAAGTGAGCACAGAAAAGAAAGAAATATGAAAGGTATGGGAAGAGATGTTAATAAAATACAATGTCTTCCCTCAAACTAACAAAGAAGTTCCTAGCACTTGAGGATTAAAAGCTTTTTCCTCACTTCCCTCTCCCCTGTAAAGGGAATAAGTAAAACTCTAAATCACAAAATGAGTCTATTAGGAAAAAATGCTCTGGCCTAGATCATTGATATCAAACTCAAATGGAAACTGGTGGTTGCAATTTCTCAGTGGCTTATCTTAGAGTTTAATATAATTCCTATTTTTTCCTTCCTCTCTCTTTACCTTTTCCTTTTCAGTTCTCTCCCAAAAGGAAATACCACCATTTTAATTATGTTTGGAAAACCCTGTCAAAGGTTATTTTTTTTAAATGGGAGGTTCTTAGTATTTTTGTTTTTGTGTCTATGCCCCTGAGACTATAAAGATCTCATGGGGAGATAAAATTTATGTTCAATTCTAACTTTACCTAGTAGCTAATAAAGAGAGAGATAACCAAAAGTTATACTTTGGCTATTTGACTGTTAAAATTATTGATGTAAATTATTGTGCTTTTTCATATTGTGTAAAAGTTTTTATTTTTCTTAAGAGTTCTTTTGAACACTTGTTTCAAAACTGGCATTAATGGATGTTAAAAGTTAGCCCAAGGTATGTGGTCTAGGATTTTGATTTGAGGTGAGAAAAGGGAACTTTTATTCACTTATTTGAATTCTTTTAATAGTGTATTAACAGTTTTTTACATAGTTAAATTCAGTGTACATTGATTTTCCAATTCTGATTTCTTCGTGTGTATTGTTCACATGGGCCTTTCTGCATTTCTTTCTATTCATATTTGGCTTTATTAATGGCATTGTTGAGAGGTAATGTCTTGTAATGGTTATAGTGTTGGCCTGAGTCAGGAAGGCTATTGCATGTTGTACTAGTTAATTAACTTCCCAGTCCCCCAGCTAACTCTTAAAGATGTGGTTTCAGGAAAGGTGTCACTCTGCATTGAGAAAGAGTTCCTAACCAGGAAGTAAAACAAAATTGCATTGTGATAATATTCTCTTTCATGTATTGTACCCTGTATTCCAACCACTATTAACTGGAATATTAATTAATTACCCTTTCCATGTATTTGTGCAGATCATCTCTATGCTTAGAATGCACTTACTCTCCTTTCATCTTAGCCTGTGGAAATCCTTTTCTTTCAAAGTCCTCCTCTGTCTGATGTCAACTCCTCTTTCCCTGAACTATTCTATCAGCTAGAAGTGATTTATACTTCTTTACTCTTCCCATATCATCTTGTTTAGTTCTCTGCACTTATCTCATTCTGCTTTATGGATATTTGTTTGTCTTACTCCCCTGTTAGACTATAACTCTTGGAGGTCAGGGCCTTTTTCATTTTATCTTTCATTATATCTTTGTATTTTATCTTTGTATCATAAGAACCTACCATAGTAACTTACATTTGATAAATTTGAGTTTGGAAAAGATATTCCCCATAATCCCTCCTACTCTCCTATTCCCCACAAAAATGCCTTATTGACTACCATTGCTATGGGAGTCAGTGTTAGAAACTTGGTGCATTTAAAGAATCTGTGGATCCAGAGGTGTAGAAAGGGAATAATCTGTGAAAGTTTAGAAGGTTGAAAACTTCTGTTTCACCTATTCACTCTATTTCAGTTTAACTTAGCTAAAATGAGGTAATGAGATCTGCTCCCATCTCTTTCTTTTCTTTTTTTTTGCGGGGCAATGACAAGTTAAGTGACTTGCCCAGGGTCACACAGCTAGTGTCAAGTGTCTGAGGCCGGATTTGAACTCAGGACCTCCTGAATTCAGGGCCGGTGCTTTATCCACTGCACCATCTAGCTGCCCCCCCTTTTCATTTTTATTATTACTATAGTATGGAATTTTGGACTTCTAGAATGTGTCAACTTGAACCATGGAGATTCTATCCTGATTAATGAAATTATTGATTTACTTTGTGGTCCTTTTATGTTTTCTATTTGGGCTGATGAGATAGATATATGTATGATATATACTCACTTTTTCACTTTTGAAGTCATTTACTACCGAGTATTTGATTTCTATGAAGAGTTTGGATCACTTGACATACATTTATTGAACATTTCCTGTCTTCCTCTTTCTGAGGGGGGATACTAGGAGAAATCCTGGTGATTTTAAAGAACAAAAGTTATCATTAACAATTTAAAAAAAGTGGCATTATACTTGCTTTGCTTTGAAGGGCATATGAAAAAATTTGACAGGTAGGATTTGTGCTTTCAAGAAACAGTTTATTTAAGATATAAAGATAACAATAGGGGCAGCTAGATGGCGCAGTGGATAGAGCACCAGCCCTGGAGTCAGGAGTACCTGAGTTCAAATCTGGCCTCAGACACTTAACACTTACTAGCTGTGTGACCCTGGGCAAGTCACTTAACCCCAATAGCCTCACAAAAAAAAAAAAAAGGATAACATTAAAAGGCACCAACAATTTAATATAAGTAGGCTAGACAACAAGTACTCTAGAAATGCAGAGGAAGGAATTCTCCCTAACAACCTTAGTGCTTATAATAATGATAATAATAACAGCACACAGGTAGGTGGGCATTCCTAGTTTTAGGGATAGTGGCTCAAAGAAGCAACAAACTAGCATGATCAAGGGGAAATTGAAATTTGAATGGGAGTTTGAAAAGGAATGGAAGTTTGAAAGGTATTTTTAGGAGACAGCAAAACATTTTGGCCTGTTAGAAGCCTCCTTTTGGAGGGCAAAAGGAGATCAAGGTTATAAATGTAGGTTCTGTTTAGATTGTGAAGACCTTGAATCCTGTGTCAGGCAAGGAATTTGAACTTCATTTTGTAGGCATTGGGGGCTATTGAGATTTTAAGGAAGGGGGGGTAAAATGATAGAAATATAATTTAGTATTAACTGTGATTCATTATAAATATGTCATGAGAAATTTCTCTCAAGTTGTTCATCTTTTCCAACATTTATATTTCAGTTGATTTCTTCATTGCCTGAGGATATTCAACCTGGTCCTGATTTTCATGGAATACCCTGGGAGCCTATATTTATTACAGCCTTTTTGGGAATTGCAACATTTTCTCTTTTCTTCTGGAGAACTTTCCTTACAGTGAGTATATTTTATTTATTTTTAGGTGAAATTAGCTTAAAACATTAGCATTTTAGTTTATTAATACTCTGCTAACATCAAGGTGTGCTTCTCCTTTAACCTATTCTTTCTCCATTTTGTTGCTATGTGAACATAAACTAATTGAAACACAAGCTATCCCTTTAAAGTGATCTTTAATTTTGTTGTAACAACCTTTAGGGGATGATGTTAGTGGAAAAGATAACTGTATGCCAGTGAGAAAATGTCAAAAAATACCACTCTTAATGACTATTTCAAATGAAATACTTCATATCCATATAAATATGATATAAATACTGGTGGTAATTAAAATTAGTGGTATATTCTGGATGAAATAACATCTTTCAGTTAGTACTGATAAGTTCCCATATTTTAGGTTCTTGTCCTTTTACATAACTTCTATAGTTTCCAGCCATATAAGGTGATCAACTCAATTATAGAAAACACTCAAAATTTAACTTGAAATAAAAATTTTGTGACATTCTAAGTAATGAGACATATCACTTCACCAGCATTTATTAACACTTGCTGTGTTGTAGGCACTGTGCTAAGAACTGGGGATAAAGAGACAAGTGGAATGAAACAGTTCCACCTCTTAAAGAACTTAACTGTCTACAGGGGGAGACATATGAATTTGTAATTATATATAGAATAAATATAAACTATGGTTTTTTTGAGGGGGGGGGTGTAATATGTACTAATAGGCTTCATGTTGAAAGGTGGCACTTGAGTTAAATCTCGAATTAATGAATATTAAAATGAAAGTGAAGAGGACACCCCAGTCAGCTAGGCATGAAGATGGGAGATGGAGGGCTGTATGTGAGGAACAGCAAGGAGGTCAGCTCTGCTGGACCGTAGCTAAAGTGTTAGTCTGGATGACCCCAGAGACTGATTTATCTGTTCTTCATGAACTCTTTCTTGCTTGTTGAACTTTTTCAGGCAGTTCAGAAAGCTTTCTGTTCATATAGGTATATCTGTTTTGAAAATTAATACTTTTAAATCCATGCAGCATATTATAACAAATACTTCTGAATATGCCTGTAATGTTTGTAACTGATGTCTTTCCCATTTAGAATAGAGAAGCATTGTAGAAATTAATATAGTCCTAATTCCCACGCACCTGTGATTTCATTGGCATATGGCCTCCAGTGAGACATCTCCCTGGACCAGAAGTCTTTAATCATTTTGTGTGATGGACCCCCTGTGCCAGGTGAAACCTGTGGGCTCCTTCTCAGAATGGTGTTTTTTTTTTTTTTGTGAGGCAATTGGGGTTAAGTGACTTGCCCAGGGTCACACAGCTAGTAAGTGTTAAGTGTCTGAGGCCGGATTTGAACTCAGGTACTCCTAACTCCAGGGCTGGTGCTCTATCCACTGTGCCACCTAGCTGCCCCCTCTCAGAATGTTTTTAAAAGCACAAATAAAATATATAGAATTGCAAAAGAAATCAGTGCTATTGAAATGCTACTAATCAAACTTTTTTTAAAAGGAAATAAAAAGAAAGTCCAATTTTACGAACTCCAGATTAAGAATTCTTGCCCTAGAGTGCAGCTTCTTAAACTGTGGGTCACAACCCTATATGGGGGGGGTCACATAACTGAATGTGGGGGTTGCAAAAAAATTTGGCAACAATAAAAGATGTATACCTATTTTATATACCTATACACCTGGGGTTATATAAAAATTTCTTGGGAGAAAAGGGATCACAAGTGGAAAAAGTTTAAGAAGCCCTGCCCTAGACCAATGCAGATTATCAGCAATTTTGCCTGGAACACTAGTGGAGTGGCATGTGCTTACTCCCACAGACAAGGGTGTGTATGTATGGGGGACTTGAATCCAAACTTTTCCTAGTTTTAAGGCTTGATTTCCACTGTGCCACCCTGCCACCTGATATTGTACCACTTTGGATTCTCAAAGAATGAGCTAGTCTACATAAGTGCATTTCTCAAGTTAAAGAAGTTATCCCTTTAAGTGCCAGAAAAATTGAAAAATTTCAACAATTTTGGGTGCCGATCTTTGGATGAAAATCTAAGCAGGGGGAAGATTTGTGTTGCTATCCCAAATTGGAACTATGAAAGCATTTTTCTCATTGAAACAGTTTCATAAATGGTGGGTAGTTTCTGTAGCACTATTGATATGATTAGGAGACACAGTATGTTGTGGTTTAAATAGACATTTTGCTTTGGTACCAAGAAGACCTGGGTTCAAGACCTGCCTTTGACACACATTGCAGGCAACTCTTAAAGTCTATAAGGTACAGAACAGGTGTTGTTTTCAGTTGTGAGAGGGAATTGTGTAATTAGGGGTTCCTTATAACAATGAAATTACAGGTCCAGTTTTAAAAAATGAGGGTCTCTTGTGGGTTAAATAGAGTTTTATAGGATGGATTTAGGAACAGTTCTTAGATCTAGTCAGTACTTGAATGTTTGTTGAATTGAATTTCAATGAGAAAACAAATTTGGAATATAACCCCTTCATTATTCTGTAAGATATTTACTTCTAATAAAAAATGTCCCAAGAATGGAGAGTATTTTTAGAATTATTCTGCTTTTCATAGTTTTATATCTTACAGGATGACAGTGTCTAGCAGTCATCTCATTTTTCCTCATTTTCATTCTGCTTATTCTAATTTGAAGTGGGATGAAAAATGAATTAATCAAATGTTAAAATTATGTGTAAAGTATGTCCTGAGTTGAGAGTGTATAGGCCTTTCCTATAAGTAAAATTCATGATTTGGGACCTTTCTTTTTCTCATTTATCTTTTACTTCATGGTACTTTGCTATGTTGGGTTTCAGATTAGTGGTCCTTAGATAAAGTGAAGCATTAATTGTATTTGCCATGAAGATAAACTGCCACTTTTCAGAATATGGAAGCTATGTTGTAGAAGCTCAGAAGTGAGACCTCAGAGGACATCTAGTCTGACTCATACCCAAACAAGAATTCTTTCTACAAAATATGACAAGTGGTTATCCAGCTTTGTTAGACCTATTCTTTTTCTAGGCAGCCTTGAATATCTCTAATTGTTAGGAAATTCTGTGTTACCTCAAGTTTAAACTTGCCTTTCCACAAATCATGTGTACATATTTAATAGTTACATAAGCAGACCTTTATCCTATTTCTGAAATAGGGACATTAACCTAGAGACCTTTAATTTTGAAATCCTCTTAAGTGTATTTATGTAGTTTCACTTGATATAATACATTAGTAATATCAATCAGCTCAAAATAACAATTATATCTATTTGTGTTACAGTGTTTTTATCAGGTGCTATAAAATTTATAAAAAACCTTGACATTGTTTTCTTCTCTGTCTCTTCTAGGTAAAGAGCAGAGTTTATCAAGGTAAGATTTTTAGTTTCATTGTTACATATTCAATCAAGTGTAACATTTGGCAAAGTTTACATATCTGATGTAGATGCTATGATTTGTAACAGATGCATGGATTTCTTTTTTTGTTTGTTTGTTTTAATGTGAGGCAATTGTGCTTAAGTGACTTGCCCAGGGTCACACAGCTAGTAAGTGTTAAGTGTCTGAGGCCGGATTTGAACTCAGGTACTCCTGACTCCAGGGCCGGTGCTCTATCTCCTACGCCACCTAGTAGCTGCCCTGCATGGATTTCTAAAAGAAAAAAATTGGTTTCATTGTAAATGGTTGTGTTTTAAATTTGACTTAGGAAATTAATATACTAATCCCCAAAGGATCTTATTGATACTGGTTATGCATTAAGGATGTGAAGATTATTTGGTCAGGACAAGGAGGGAATGATGTTAAAAGAAATTCTTGTTTACCATGCATAGCATGGTGAATAGTTTGTGTATCCAAAACCACTTTTTAATGTATGTTCAGATACACTATTTTTCCAGTGGTGGTGACATTAGGCCTGTTTTAACTAAGTTCATGAATTATTTTGTGTGAATAACTATAAAGTAATACATTATTTTAAGTGATTCTGTGTTTTTACATCATGCTTATTTCTAGAGACATCCCTCTCTACCTTCCCTAGCCAATAAGCTATCTCTTATAACAGATTTTTTAAAAAAGTAGTTGTAGTAGGGGGCAGCTAGGTGGCACAGTGGATAAAGCACTGGCCTTGGATTCAGGAGGACCTTAGTTCAAATCCAGCCTCAGACACTTGACACTTAACTAGCTATGTGACCCTGGGCAAGTCATTTAACCCTCATTGCCCTGCAAAAAACAAAAACAAAAAACAAACCAAAAAAAAAATAGTTGTAGTAGACACATCAACTTTGTTTGAAAGCATATACAATATTCCATACCCTTAGTCTTCCCTTTCTGCAGGGGAAGTGCATTTTTTCAACTTTTCTCTGACTCATCAAGCTTGATAAGTCAGTCACAAAGCATTTATTAAGTGCCTATTATGTACCAGGCACTGTGATAATCACTGGGTTGGTTTAAAAAAAAAAAAGAGGCAAAAGACAGTCCTTGTCCCATTAGATTTAAGAAAGAATATAGCAGGGAGTAAAGTGTAAGAAGATTGGAAAGATAGAAGGGGGTCTAGGTTTTGAATCCAGATAGGTTTTTGGATTTGATCCTGGAGGTGATGGAGAACCACTATACTTTATTGAATGGGGGTGTGGGGAGGGTATGTGTGATATGTGCTTTAGGAAAATCATTTTGGTGGCTAAATGGAGGAGGCATTAGAGTGGAGAGAGATTTGAGACAGGCAGACCCATCATCAGACAGATCATTATAATTACATAATGGTCGGTTTCATTTTTATTGTTCTTTCTGTTTACATTGTTGTTAATTATATGTTGCTTTCTTGGGTTTGCTTACTTTGTTCATATAACTCTTCCCATGTTTTTCTGAATTCTTTATATTCATCTTATGGCACAATAATATTTTACATTCATGTACCACATTTGGTTTAAAACAATTTCTCATTCTCAGGTACCTAGATTGTTTCTAGTTTTGTGTTACAATGGATACTTTGGTACATATGTGACCATTTTTTATGTTTTTGATCTACTTGATTTAGATGGGATCTCTAGATTGGAAGAGTATAAACATTTTAGTGACTTTTTGGGTATGATTCCACCTTGCTCTCCTTTTTCTGCTGTGATAGTTTGCCAGGTGCATAAAGTAAAACTTCAGTGTTGTTTTGTTTTATTCTCATATGAATGATTTGGAGAAGTCTTCTTTCATAAGGTTTAAGTTTTTCTGAGAATTGTGTCCTTTGACAACTTATCCATTGGGGAATGGTTCTTGGGCTTATATATTTGTGTTAATTCACTACATATTTTGGATCTCAGACCTTTACCAGAATTTTCAATATAAAGATTTTTATTTATGCAAAATCTTTTCATGTAACATGTTTAAGAATTCTCCCCCAGCCCTAGTCATAAAAAATACCTACATCTTTTTTTCCTCAGTTTTTTAAAATGGGGTAACCTTTTACATTTAAGTTAAATAGGACATTTAGAACTTTATTATATAACAGTTTAAAGTGCTGGCCTAAGCTCATTTTTTGACAAAGTGCTTTTTTTTTTTCAATTTTCCTACTAGTTCTTGTCATATAGAAAGTTCTTTCCCAAGTAGTTTATATTCTCAAGTTTCAAATGCTGGCTTATTGAGTGTTTATCTAATCTGGTGGATGAAACTAAGATTATATTTTTAATAGGAATAAATGCAAATTCCTGCACTTCAGCTAAAAAAAAATACACCATAGTTTTGGGGGAGATGTGGCTAAAAGATAGTTAGTATGGGAAAAGATCTCAGTGGATCTTTGTGGATTTTTAAGTTCAGTATTGAATTTACAGTGTGCTGTGGCAGCCCAAAAAACAAATATGATCTTAGCCTGAATTAATAAAAACACAATGTACAGAACAATGTAAGTTTCCATTGTTATCTTATGTGGTCTGATCATATCTGGAGCATTGGGTGTAGTTGTGGGTGTCACATCTTTGAAAGGAGCATTTTCTGGTTAGTATATGACTGGAATGGTAAAGGGATTCAAAATCTCTAGGATCACTTTTGTCTAGAGAAAAGAGACTTGGTGATCTGATAGCAGCCTTCAAATTGTTGTAGGATTGTCACATGACAACAAGATTATACTTTGTTATACACTGCCCCAAATATCCTTAGTGCTAGAACTTGGGGTAGAAGTCACCAGGAGAAAGATTTTAGCTTACTATAAACATTAAAAATCCATAACAATTAGAATGAACTCAAAATAAGATAAGACCTCATATAAGTTAATGAGTTCCCTGTCACTTCAGATCTTCAGCTAGTGGTTAAATAATTAAGATTAGTGATTTGGGTAGACCTTAAATTAAATGAAGCCTGAGGTTTTTTCCAGCCCTTAAGATTTTAGTGATTCTACTTATATTCTGTGCTCTTACAGCTAGGTCCTAATTAGTGTGTATTCATCCTGTGACATCTTTGTATGTCTTTGAATACACATAATTTTCAGTTATAATTATGCAAAAGATGGTCATTGGTCCCAGCCCAGTGTGAATTCAAATAATGCAACTGCTCAATAGGATTCTTTTTTTTTTTTTTTTACGGGGCAGTGAGGGTTAAGTGACTTGCCCAGGATCACACAGCTAGTAAGTGTCAAGTGTCTGAAGTCAGATTTGAACTCAGGTACTCCTGAATCCAGGGCCGGTGCTCTATCCACTGAGCCACCTAGCTGCCCCTCAGTAGGATTCTTTATGTGTACTAATCAAGGCTGATCTGTACTATATTGAGACTTTGTAAAAGCTATATGATTAAATCCAACAGTATTAAATGGGACTATATAACTTTCTCTAGTGGCTTTCTGTATAATGCTGATTTGTGTTTTTATGGTATAGAGTAAAGTAATTTTATTAGTAAGTGGGAAAAGTCCCTTGGGAAACAAGGATACATTATTAGAAGACTCTTTAATCAGTCTAAAAATGTTTATTGAGTAATTACTAGGTGCCAGAAGGTTACTGAAGTTTGGGAAGTATAAACCATACCCATTTTTGTTATCTATACATAGGATTTATTTGGGTAAACACTCATCAAATAAATGATTTTTAAAAACATACTTTTGGGGCAGCTGGGTGGCGCAGTGGATAGAGCACCGGCCCTGGAGTCAGGAGTACCTGGGTTCAAATCCGGCCTCAGACACTTAACACTTACTAGCTGTGTGACCCTGGGCAAGTCACTTAACCCCAATTGCCTCACTAAAAAAACAAACAAACAAACAAAAAAAACACATACTTTTAAATTGTTTTTTTAAGCCATTTTAGACGCCTTTCTGAGAATTATTGTTATTGCCCCAAATTTGTTGTTGAAGAAGATAATATAAATGAAATTCCTAAATTCTCTTAGCTTTCTTCATATTTAAAGGATATTCTATGGGGGTACTTCATTAAATACATTTATAACATAACTTTTCCAATGATATATTTTAAGCATCAGGTTTGAAAATCTAGGTTCATTAGGTAGCACATAAAAGCCACATACAAATTGCTATTATCTGAGAAACCAGAGTCAAATGGAAATTTTACAAGGCTAGTTTTAAAAGCTAGATTGAGAATGAAAAGGGAAGGTACCATATGTTCTATGTTAGAATACATAGCCCTTGTGAAGATGGATTCATATAATCAAATAAATTGTTTGAGCTAAAGAAGTTGTAGCATGTTTTGTTTTTTAGAAAAAATGGCTAAATTAAAATAACTGTTTTTTAATTCTTTGTAACACTGAGTTTTGGGGTGGGAGGAATGCAGACATAGCCTAAAACTTTTTTTTAATTTAAGGAAGTTCACACAGTAACTGATTCACAAGCTTTTAAGTTCAGTTAAGTAAGCATTTGAGTACCTACTATACATTAGATGCTGTAAAGGATTCAGAGGAGGCATAAAAAGAAAATATTCCCTTTCCTGAAGGAATTTAGAGTCTCACAAGTGAGAAAGAACAAACAAATAAAAGTTACAGAACAATATTCATGATCTCATTGATGTGAACTTTCCTTCTAAAGATATAGATCACACCCTATCCATGTCTGTCCATTCTCAGCAACTGTTCGTGTTTATCCCATATATTCACCACAAGCTGTCTATCCAATATGTTGAGGCCTTCCTACTTTTCTTTTGATGTTGTAAAAATATCAGTGGACTTATGGGCTTTTCTTCATGGCTTTGTGATCATCACCTTTTTCTGTTGTACTTTGACTTCCTTTACTCCAGTTTTTTCAGCACTTAACACAGTGCTTGTCACATAGTATAATGCTTAATAAATGTTTGTTGACTTCTTTGTAGTTCCTTTTTTTTTTTTTTAGTGAGACAATTGGGGTTAAGTGACTTGCCCAGGGTCACACAACTAGTAATTGTTAAGTGTTTGAGGCCAGATTTGAACTCAGGTATTCCTGACTCCAGGGCCAGTGCTCTATCCACTCCTCCACATAGCTGCCCCTGTAGTTCCTTTTTTATGTTATAGTCTGCTAGTAACTCACCATGCATCTCTTTCTTGCTCTCTTTAATACTCATTTTTAATCTTTCAGAGACCTAATATTCCATGATTTGTAGCCATGTGACAGTGTTGGTAGAATATTGGTATTAAAGAACAATATATGACAAAATATAGCTTAAATGCTAAAATGCATGGTCTAGACCAGAAGTGTCAAACATGCACACTCTTGAGTGTGGTTCACAACAGAATAAAATAGTACTTACCTAATTTTAATGTGTTGATGTATTAATAGAAAAAGTATATATATATATATATGGGTGGGGGGTTCTAAGTCAATGTGTAGCCTGTAGGGATTCTCATGTACAGTTTAGTAGCCCCCATTTCTATTTGATTTCGACACCACTGGTCTAGATCACTAATCCTATAGAGATTTAGAAGAAGTAGTCTACATAGAACTTTGGAGTTATATGAGACCCTAGAATAGTGCCTAGTAAGTAGTCGGTGCTTAATAAATGGCTATCGACTTGACATCTTGTCTCACACTTTGGCACAGGTCACAATATTTAGAGGTGGAAGTACCTTGAAAATAATATAATCCCATACCCTCAGTTTACAGATGATGAAACTTGAGGCATCAGGAAGGGGAAAGACCTGTCCAAGGACTGTAATGTAGCAATTAACAAAATTGGGATTTATGGTTCAGGAAACAGGTTTAGAGAAATTAAATGACTTGTCCAAATTTACAGGAAAATTAGTAGCTGAATCAGAAACTGAAACCCAAATCTCCTGATTCCAAGCTCTAGGCTTTTTCTACTACTATGTGCTGCTTTCCTAGTTTAAAAAAAGTTTCATAGGAAGAATGGGAATTAAACTGCCGTGAAGATATGTAAAGATATATTTAGGCCAAGAGTATGGAGGAAGGCATTCCAAGCATGATCAAAAATGCAGAGGTAGAAATAGTATTTGGGGAGGTGAAGGGGGGGGGGCATTTAGCAAACTAACCTGACTGGAGAAAGAGGGTTTATATTCTAGACTAGTAGAAAACTGAGTTGGAATAGCTAAAGTGAGGTCAGATTATGGAAAACCTTATATATTAGGGAAAGGAACTTGGCCTTGATCTTTGGGAGACAGGGAGTTACAAGAGGGAGTAACATGATTACAGTAATGTTATAGAAGTATTACTTTAGCACAGGGTTCTTTTTTTTTTAATTTAAATAAAAGTATTTTATTATTTTCCAGTTACATGTAGAAATAGTTTTCAAGATTTGTTTATATAAGATTTCAAATTTCAAATTTTTCTCCCTCCCCTAGACAGCAGGCAATCTGATATAGGTTAAATATACATAATATAACATGACTAATGCAGAAGGATCAGAGCACAATGGAAAAACCTGAAATCAGAAAACCAACAGCATCAAAAACAAAAGAAATAGTATGGTCCAATCAGCATCCATATCCCATAGTTCCTTTTTTTTTTTTCCCCTGGATTTGGAGAGCCTTTTCCATCATGAGTCCTTTGGAACATTCTTGTTCCATTGGATTGGTGAGAAGAATCTAATCTATCACAGTTGGTCCACACATAGTGTTGATGATACTGTGTATAATGTTCTTCTGGTTCTGCTCATCTCACTCATCATCAGTTCATGCAAGTCCTTCCAGGTTTCTCTGAACTCCTCCTGCTGATTGGTTCTTACAGCACAATAGAATTCTATTACATTCATATAACTCAACTTGTTCAGCCATTCCCCAATTGATGGACATCCCCTCAATTTCCAATTCCTTGCCACCACAAAAAGAGCAGCTATAAATATTTTTGTACATGTGGATCCTTTTCCCTTTTTTATGATCTCTTTGGGAAAAAGACCCAAGAGTGGTGTTGCCGGGTCAAAGGGTATGCACAGCTTTATAGCTCTTTGGGCATAATTCCAAATTGCTCTCCAGAATGGTTGGATCAGTTCACAGCTCCACCAACAATAGCACAGGGGTTCTTAAACTTTTATGTCATGGAGCCCTAAAGCAGTCTGGTAAAGCCTAAGAACCCCTTCTCAGAACCATGGTTTTAAAGATAAATCATATAGGATTACAAAGGAAACTAAAGAGTTAGTGAAAATGAAGATGTAATGAATTGCCTCTCCTCTGAAATCTCTCCATATATCTCCCTGGGGACTGGGGATATTCATGAACCCCAAGTTAAGAATCCCTGCAGAATGGACAGAATGGTTTGGAATGGTGAGGAATTCAAAATACTGAAGCCTATTAGGAGGCTATTGCAATAATGTTGGTGTGTGGTGCTTTGCACTACACTGGTAGCATTAGGAAGGAAAAATCAATAGAAATTGGTGAATGATTAGAACTTGAGACTCAAGAAAGAGATAAAGAATAATAATTCCCAAGCTTTTGTAGGTGGTGGTGGGGAGAATATATGGAGTACCTTGCTAGTAGAAAAGGCTAAGTCGAGAGAAGAGCCAGCTTTTTTAATGTGTGATTTTAGGTGCTTGATAAGTTTGAAGTGGGAAATATTTAGTAAATAGGAATACTGAAGAATTCAAGTGAAAAGACAGGACTTATGATTTCCAGAGTTGATAGTTGAAGTGAAAATGGATATATTTTGGAGAGTTTTGAGAGAAATGCATCTGAAAAAAAAGAATTATTTGGCTCTGGGATGTAATTTGGGGAAAATCATTGAATTAATTGTTTCTTGGTCTTTAAATTATTTGGTCAGAACTGCTTTTCCTCAGTTGTGTTGAGAATTCGTTTTACCAGTCCCTTGTTCCTCTAACATAATATTACTGCATATAGTATGTGCTACACCAGGGTCCAGAGTTGGAAGGGACAGTTAGCGGATTCATTAATTGAGCTACTATTCTCAGTTTTTAGTTTAAGACCTTCGATCATTGGTTGAATTGAAAGAAAGTTTGAACTTGAGTTCCTGGTATGAAATGTAAAATCCAAATGTACTTTTGCCACATAAACCACTTTATTGATGGACTCATCAGGAAAGAAGCTCTTTATTTTTAGAATAGACATAATCATGAAATTGATAATTGCTTATTTCTGCTGTTGACATAAAACATGGTACAATGGAAAGAATCCTGGTTTTGAGATCAGAGGACTGATCTCACACCTGGGTTCAAATTTCAACTCTGATACTACTTCTGTGATCTTTGAGTACTTACATAATTTTCTGGCCCTCAGTTCCCTCATCTGTAAAATAAGGGAGTTGGACTAGGTGACCCTACAAGGTGGTTCTTTGTTCTAAATCAATCTTCCTATAAAGTCTAATAAAAAGAACTCAGAAGAAGACTACAGAGTGGCAATATGTTTTCTAATTGTAGGGCTCAGATATAACAATGCCATTTGGCATGGGTTTTCTCCTAACTTGGATTTTTTACTAACAATGGGGTTATTAAAGTTTTGTATGGCCTTTTCTTCCCTTAGTGACTGAAAAACAACTTGCTGAGAAGATTAAAACTCTCTTACAAGAAAAAACAGAAATTTTAGAAAAGATAGCAGAATATGATCAGAAGGTATGGTGGTCCTGTTTGGTTTTTATTTTATTTTTTAATTTTTTTAGTGAGGCAATTGGGGTTAAGTGACTTGCCCAGGGTCACACAGCTAGTAAGTATTAAGTGTCTAAGGCCGGATTTGAACTCAGGTATTCCTGACTCCAGGGCCGGTGCTCTATCCACTGCGCCACCTAGCTGCCCCGGTCCTGTTTGGTTTTATTTTCTTTCATTTCTAATTTAAACTCAGCCATTTAATCATACTATCTTAGTTCATTATTTTCTGTAAATTATCTAAACCTGAAGGAAATGCAAATATAATGCCTTCTGAGCTTATATAGAACAGCACCCACTTATATATACAGGGTGCCCCAAAAGTCTTAGTGAATTAAAGTTTAAAGTTAAACTGAACTATAATAAGACTTTTGAAACAATCTGTCTTGTGATGTTTTTACAGATTGCTTTTTACTTCTTGTGAATCTTTTTTTGTTTGTAGATCAAAAAAGCAAAGGAGTCAGTAAAGGAAACAAAGAAACAAAATAGTAATCTTTCTGATGAAGCAGCTGGACTTAAGGTAAAAATTGTCTCTATTTTTAGGATTATGGCACAAAACTAAAAGTAAAATCAGTGTTTTTTAAAGTAACCATTGTATGTAGCAGGTACTTAATGATTTATTTAATTGAATTCAATGATCTTGATCATTTTTAGGATAAAATAAGAGGGCTTGAAGAAACAAACCAAAAAATGGATGACAAAGTAAAAAATCTACATTCATTGTTGGAATTTGAGAAGGAACAGAATGCAAAGAAACAGGACATGGTAAAAGCATTCGTCTTATTTGGATTTGGACTATTTTGTGCCTTGGTTGAGTTGAGACTTTTTGCTTGAAATTGGTGGAAGACAGGGTAGTCTGTTTACCTTTGGACATTTCCTTAGAGCATTCTTTCTCAAGGGGTAGTCTGGGAAATCACATGGACCCCTGAGACCTTTTCAGGGTGGTCTGTGAGGTCAAAACTATTCATAATACTAAAGATGTTTCAGTTTCTAACATGGTAAATTTAGGCATAACCCATGTAAAAAGGTCATTTGGGAGGGGGTCCTCAATAATTTTTAGGAATATAAATTTTTTTTTAATAAATTTTTTTGAGGGGGCCATGGGGGTTAAGTGACTTGCCCAGGGTCACACAACTAGTGTCAAGTGTCTGAGGTAGGATTTGAACTCAGGTACTCCTGAATCCAAGGCCAGTGCTGTATCCACTGCGCCACCTAGCTGCCCCCAGGAATATAAATTTTAAAGAGTAATAAAGGGGTCCTGATACCAGAAAGCTTGAGACCTGTTGCCTTAGATTTTAATCATGTACTGCATGTGCTTATCATTGTTGCTATATATTTATAATAATTTTTATCCTTTTCTATACTTTCCTCAGAGAAAGGTAAAAATGACAAACTGTAGTGGCTATGTTTCTCATGAAATTTTCACTTGTATAAAAATTGTCCAATAGTTTTGTTCAGTATCGCCTTGCAGAGGCTGGAGAAACATCAGTTTTGGGGGTATTTGAGTTCTATTATAGTTTCCTTTTCAAAAGATTTTTTCCTCCCTTTTTCTTTAATAGCATTGTTCATTTCAGTAAGCATGATTATGTATTAGCGTATAGATTCTGTACAGCATTTGTGCCTTCTGTTAGGTATTCCTTGCTTGTTGTCCCTCTTCCATCCTCCTTTATTTTCCTATAGAAGTAGATCTTTAGATCTTAAGTTCATTGGTGCCCTTTACCAGAAGTATAAAAGAATAGTTTTGTTAAATGTCACTTCTAAAAGTATGCTCATTTTGTGGGTCTACTGAAATGACTACCATTTAACTTTTTAATTGTTAATATACATTTTTGTTTCCTGTTTTTTTTTTTCATACAGATAATGGAAACTCAGAAATCAATAGAAAAGCTACAAGAAGCTATTACAGTGCATTCTGTTGAACTTTCAGAGGTAAAATTCTCTTAACTCTTGATGTAGTGTGTAAAAGGTGAAATGAGGAAACAAAGATTTGAGCTTTCAAGTTAATTTATTTATTAAGCAATATATGCCAATCGTCCAACAAATTGAGACCATTAGCCTTCCTTAGCTTTGGCACTGGACCTCAAATATGGGGGAGACAGATTTTTATGCATTAAAAACAGTCAAATAATACCAATTATTTAAAAGAAAACAATTAACTGTGATATAAAACTAGGTAATCTGTTTCTTATTGGAGGAAAGATTAGGGACTTTCCAAGTTGGGAGGGGGAGAGTGAACAGTTGAAATTCCTTGAAATCAGAAAAAATGTTCCATTCTCCCCATGAGTCTGTATTAAGTCAAAGAAACATGGAAACAGGGCAGCTAGATGGCACAGTGGATAAAGCACCGGCCCTGGATTCAGGAGGACCTGAGTTCAAATCCGGCCTCAGACACTTGACACTTATTAGCTGTGTGACCCTGGGCAAGTCACTTAACCCTCATTGCCCTCAAAAAAAAAAAAAGAAAGAAAAAAGAAACATGGAAACAATAACTGATTAACATGTAAAGGGCTAGGGGTTTTTTTGTGGGGGTTTTTGTTGTTTTTAGGGCAGTGAGGGTTAAGTGACTTGCCCAGGGTCACACAGCTGGTTAAGTATCAAGTGTCTGAGGCCAGATTTGAACTCAAGTCCTCCTGAATCCAGGGCCAGTGCTTTATCTACCTCAGCACCTAGCTGCCCCCCCCCCCCAGTTTTCAAATAAGACATATAGATTGCTTGAGATATATAATTGTGAGAAAACTATTTGCATCAATCTTCAGCTCTAAATAGATTTCTGAATAGCATAGGTCCATAATTAAGGGTCACGAAGGAGCAGTTAGAGATGTCCAACTTCCCAGCCACATAGGGTTAAGCTCAAACAATGCAATAAAGTTTTCTCACAATTCCCATGATTTAGTGAAGCTTTCTCAAAAAACAGAAATTGGACTAGACCCGATAGATTACAATTTTAATGGTAATCTTTTGCTTTAGGTACAAATAGCCCTTAATGAAGCTAAGCTCAGTGAAGAAAAAATCAAGTCTGAACTCCATCATGTGCAAGAAGAGAATGCACGACTCAAAAAGAGAAAGGAGCAGGTATATGAGTTTTTCTTCTTTAAGTGCCATAACTAATTAGGTTTGTGCTTTTCTTATCTAAATTTCTCTCAGTTGTTCTTGTATTTTTTTGTCTATTATTCACATTTATGTAGTTCTTAGTTTACTGAGTGATTTCCCCACAACAACCCTTTGAGGTATATAGTGAGAAATAGTGGGAGCTTGTGTTATTAATGATATAGAGCTTAAATGTTTGTTATCCCACAACATAAATATGTGCATCAACATAAATAAGGCAGTGCATCCAGTTTCATGTCTTTTCAAAGTTCATGAGGCTCTTTAAAGGATAATTTTTGTTTTTTGACCTAGCATTAGTCTACTAGTAAAAAGTCTAATCTTGTTTTAGTTACCAGAGGACTTCACTTCTCTAGACTAAACATGACTAGTTCCTTTAACCAGTCATTACATGATAAGGACTCAGGACTATTCATGAATCTGGTTGATGGCCTCTGGACCCTTTTCATTTCATTAATGTCTGTCACCCCAAACCAAGCAAAATACTCCATAAGAGATGGGAAGATGTCAGAGTCCAAGGGGGACCATCAGTCCACTATTCCTGGAAGCATCTTTTCTTTATGTAGCATTAGTGTTCAAGAGCTCAGGATTTTTTCACTGACACATCATACTGCTGACTCCTACTGAACTTGCAGGCCACCAAAATCCCTAAATCTTTTTTAGAATTACTGTTTAACCATGCCTTCCCTCTCATGTACTTGTGAGGGCCATGTTTTTAACCTACGTGTAAGACTTTACATTTATTCTTATTGAATTTCATCTTAAATATAGTATAATGCTCTAGCCTGTCAAGATCTTTTTGGATCCCAACTACTAACTCTTTCAGTTTCAGCTCATCCAAAAATTTGATGAACATGCCATGAATTCCTGTAATTTAAGGCATTTATAAATACATTAAACAGCCCATGGCCAAGAACAGATCCTTGCAATACTCCAGTGGAAATCTCTTGCCATAACATTGAAGTGTTCAAGGAGGACTAGCACCTTGGAGTGATAGCTTGCCAAGCCCTTTCCAGGGCTGTTCATCCACCTTTGGTATCTGACTGGCACTCAGCTCTCACTTGGGGCTCCAGGAAACTGTAGTGTGTGCAGCAGCCACATCCTGTTAAAACCATCTCAACAGATAGGCTAACTTGGCTTGAGGGTAACGGACAGACCTCAAACCTGTTGGTAAGTTAGGGGAATGTCTGCCCCAAGCATGGAAAGATTTTTCCTGATGGAATGTACAGATGAGAACAGTTTATTCCATTGGCCATGAAGGTGGCTAGGGCAGGGTCTGTGGAGCACTTCGAGCTTGGTCAGACATCAGCAATGCCAAGGTCATCCACTGCATCCTAGGCTGTCACCTGTCATCTTAACTTTTGTCTTGCCAGTAGACTTCAGTGACTGGAGAAGAAAGAGTGAGGCTGACAATTTCATGCAACTCTGCCTCCATTAAGTCCTATTCATGCATAAGTCAAGATATCACCCTGTGGAGGGGGGTAAGGATGCAGGAGGGGAAGAGGTAGTATTTTATAGTGGAAAGGGCATTTAAATTTGAATTGAGACCCCAGTTAAAATCTCTGCTTTGACATATATTTGTGTAATCCTAGACAAGTTTTAACTTTGGTGATCTTTAGTGTATTCATCTGTAAGTTGGGCAAACCTTCACAGGATTATTATGAGAAAAGCTTTTTCAAGTCTTTAATGTTATGCAAATGTTCTTTATTAGAGCATTGTAATTCTTATTTTTTTTCATCTAATAGTATTTTGTTTTTTTTTCCCCAATTACATGCAAAGATAGTTTTCATTCTTTTTTTTTTTTTTTTTTAGGGAGGCAATTGGGGTTAAGTGACTTGCCCAGAGTCACACAGCTAGTGTTAAGTGTCTGAGGCCGGATTTGAACTCAGGTCCTCCTGACTCCAGGGCCGGTGCTCTATCCACTGCGCCACCTAGCTGCCCCTCATTCATTTTTTAAAAACATTTTTATTTAGTTTTGAATTCCAAATTCTGTCCCTTCCTCCTCCTTTCCCCCCTCCCTGAAGTGGTAAGCAGTCAAATATAGTTTATACATGTGCAATTATATAAAATAGTTTCATATTAATCATTTTGTATAAGAAGACTTGGATAAAAGGAAAAAATGAAAGAAAGTAAGTGAAAAATAGCATGCTTCAATCTGTATTTGGTCAAATCAGTTCTTTCTCTGGAGGTGGATAGTATGCTTCATCCTTAGTCCTTTGGGATTGTCTTGGATCATTGTATTGCTGAGAATAGCTAAATCATTCATAGTTCTTCATGGCATAATACTGCTGTTACTATGTATAATGTTCTCATAGTTCTGTCCACCAGTCACGGACGACCATGGGTCAAAGGATATGCACAGCTTTATAGGCCTTCGGGCATAGTTCGAAATTGCTATCCAGAATGGTTGGATCAATTCACAACTCCACCAACAAGAGCATTGTCCAGATTTCTTTTTGTGGTATTTAGGAAAACCTCTACTAGAGTTTTACCCCATTGTCTCATTGTGATTTGGCCTTTAACTCTGGGTTCTGGAAGGCTTTGTCAGCATGGTACACATCATAGCAAGTTCTACCAAGTTAGAACAACTTTGGTAATTTGCACAATGATGGACACTGTGTTTTATCCAAGGACTAGTCTACCTAAATTCATAGATGCTTATCATAAGGTTGCCTGTAGGTTTCAATCACAGGGACTTTTTCAAAAACAGTCTTATGACTAAAAAATCATTTTAGTCTGTGTCAGTAGAGGGAATAAAATAAAAATAAAATTACGGATTGTTGAAGTATTTATGGGAATCCAAAATGAAAGCAAGCTCAAAGTAAAAACTATTTTTGCTAGACTTGTTACCATATGGTAATCAAGTTCCCTACTAAAGGAACAAAATAATGAGCTACTTTTAGCTTTGTTAATCCTTGGAAATAATTATCATTCCCATTAAAGGGATTCTGGTATGTAGAGATTGGAAACTCCAAATTTGTCCAGATTTTAAGGGCAGCTGATTATGAATCTATGAAAAACAGTTATTTCATTTATCCTTTTTCTTCTTTCATTGATGCCTCCAAATACCTGAAGCATTTATAGTTTTGTGTTGATTAGTTTTGTGGTTTCATTTGCCTTGCTGTTTATTCCACCTAAGAGTAGGCTATAGAAGAAATGGAATTCTCCCTTGGACCTCAGGAAGATATCAGTACTCCAAATTCTGTATATTTAACTTTGAACTGTATCATTAGATGTCAATAAACAGGGATCACATGTCCCTTGAAAGAAAGAGCTTTAGTTGGCTCTTCGATATTAATATTACACAACTTATGATTTGTGGTAATGTAGTCATTTCTTTTCTTAGTTGCTGCAGGAAGCAGAAGGTTGGAGTGAGCGACACACTGAACTCAGTGAGCAAATCAAATTATATCAGAAGACTCAGAAAGACTCAGAAGAAGCCCTTGCTTACAAAGAGAATGAAATTGAAGTAAGTTCCTGCTAAAGAACTTGTCTTTTTGAATTCTGCTTATGCAGTGGGGTGACATTGGGAGCTTTTCTCTGATGCCTTTTGGTTTCTTCATTAGGTTTTGACTAATTGCATTATGCAGCTGAAACAACTTGATCTTGATTCTAAATCTGAGGGCAAAAATAATGAAGAAGGAAATGGATGGGATGACTTAGCCAATGGAGAGCTGTCAGATAAAATCACCTCAGGTAGCTCATGGACTTTTTTGCCTATCCATTTTAAGACTCTGATAGTGAAGTAGACAATTAAAAATTTTCTCTAGGAGGTGTGTCCTTAAATTCGTTTGCTAGAAACTGTTTGAAAAGTACGCCAGGGAAAACCATTAGCTTTACTTTGTATACGATTGAACATTAAATATGTCTCTAGATTTGGAGTTAGGTCGGCCCAGTAGTTGGACCTTCACTCCAATATAAGAACTCTACTTTTTCTTCTGGTAGATAGGGATGAGAAGAAGGGAGAAAATAATGGCCTGCATTCCATTTAACCTGAATCACCTCTAAAGAGTAAAGGCAAAACTAGGTTTAATTATTGTTAATGTTAAAAACAACTTCAGGATGTGTGATGTAGTAGATATGCTATGGGATTTAAACCCAGAAAGAATTGGTTCCTGCCCATAAGGACTTTTAGTGAATTAGTTCAGACCTTTTTTCAGTTCTTTGGTTTCAGAAACCAGACGCAAATGCCCACCAGTTGCAGCATGTAGTCTGTAGAAGGCATTTCTTGCTCTATTTGGGCAGTGGCACCTGCCAACTTCTGAAGTAGAAAAAGAAAAGGAAGCACTTTTCTAGTATTTATTTTTTTAAGTGGGATAACTGCTTTGTCTCACAATTAAAATGTGTTAGATTTTGGTTTTTAGTTTTTACCCACAATGGAACAACTTTTTACAAGAAGATAGAAGAGAACAGGAATTGCCATCAGGACAACAGGGACAAAACCATATAAAGAAAGTGTTTCTCAGTTGAAAGAGAATTTTATACCATGTAAAACTCTTTCTAATCCAAGAACAACTCTTCTAAACTTTGTGTTGGGTAAACACCTTTATATAGAGGTTTATAGTTTGCTGAAGATTGAATTAACCTGTATCCAACAGGTAAATTCATTTTCTTAGGTTTCATTTTTTTATTAAAATATTTATCTTGGATTCTTAAGAATTTCTGGAGGTAAAGGAAATACAAAGTGATAAATAGTAAATTACTCTTTTTTAATTTTTGGTTAAAGACAACCGGAATGAGAAGATGAAGAGCCAGATTAAACAGATGATGGATGTCTCACGGGTATGATCTTGATAATTCCTTGTAATGTCTACACAGTTTCTATTTTACATTTTAGTTTAATAATTCTTCTCTAACTTATAGGTGAAAACTACATTAACAATAGTTGAAGAAGATAGAAACCGTTTGCAATCCAAACTAAGTGATGAAACAAAAGCTCGGCATGAATTGGAAGGTAGGTTCTTCCTTGGGAAATGTTTTCTTTTGGAAAAAATATAAATGAGTTTCTATATGAGAATTGAATAGTCTCACTTACCCTCCCCCTAGCCCTGGCATCATCTGTCACAAATATACTCACAAACACGCAGAATATTTTTGTCTTTACAGAACAAATTAAGAAGTTGGAACATGACTCCTCTTCCCTGCAGTCAGCCAAAGCACAGTTAGAAAATGAATATAAAACTCTGCAACAAAAAGTGGAGATTCTCAGTGAGCTCTACCAGCAGAAAGAGATGGCTCTGCAGAAGTAAGTTTCTTTGTACTCAGTAAATACTTTGTGGAGGAGTGTGTGCTGAGACAGACTAACTGTGTGCGCGAGTCATATATGGACCTAGAAACCCCCCACATTTGTAATAATTGTTGTTGTTTAGTCATTTCAGATGTGTCCAACTCTTAGTGATCCCATTTGGGCTTTTCTTAGCAGAGATAGTGGAGTGTTTTGCTATTTCCTTCTCCAGCTCATTTTATAGATGAGGAAACTGAGGCAAACAGGGTTAACTGACTTGTTCAGGGTCACACAGCTAGGAAGTATCTGAGGCCAGATTTGAACCTCATGATCATAAGTCTTCCTGACTTTAGGCCCAGCATTCTATCTACTGTGCCACTTGGTTGCCCATTTTTTCCACTTAAATTAATTTAGGGTAGACCAAAAGTCACAAATAGTAAATAAGTCCTTCATAGTTTGTTTTTAATTTTAAATACCATAGCATCAAGTATAGGAAATGAATTATTATATCATGTGTGAAAAAGCAAATCTAATAAATCGTGAAAAATTTAAAAAAATAATTTTCAAAAAGTTATTAAAACATCAAACCCTTTTGTAACTTTTGGCCCACCCTGTATATCAACACAGTAAAATCAGGTAGGAACTACATTTTAAACGTGGTTTAGGGTGCACTTGAAAATGTTGTGGGCCACATGCAGCCTGTGGACCACATGTTTGACATCTCTGGTGTAACAGATAAGCTACTTGACTTGGAATCAAGGAGACCTAAGTTGAGATCTCATCTCAGACCATTACTGAATATGTGACCCTAGGCAACCTCCCTACAGCCTCAGTTTTCTCATTTCTAAAATGAGGGTAGTTGAACTAGTTAACTTCTGAGTTCTTTTCCATCTTTAAAATTATAATTCTGTGATACTAGGCTAAGTACTGACATAGCTTGTCTTCTACCTTTTATCAAATTAAGAAGCCTACATTTAGAAAGCAAGCTTTTTGTATAATATAATTTAGATAATTATTACCTGGGAGATGATTATTTTATGTCCTTCCTTTCTAACACTTTCAAAATGGCCTTTTTTATGTCCTTACTTGTAATAACATGGACTATAGAAATATATGGAATTTAGAACATCTAGTACAACCCCCTCAGTTTACAGATGAAGAAACTGAGGCCCAGAGTAACTATGATTTGCTAAAGGGCACATGGGTGATAAATAAGGTCTGTAGAGCTTCATGTCAATCTTTCAGAAAGAAGACTACTGAACTCAAGCCAGCTATACTCTTTATTTTTTTTGTGGGGCAATGGGGGTTAAGTGACTTGCCCAGGGTCACACAGCTAGTAAGTGTCAAGTGTCTGAGGCCGGACTTGAACTCAGGTACTCCTGAATCCAGGGCTGGTGCTTTATCCACTGCACCACAGCTATACTCTTGTTTGTTTGTTTGTTTACGGGGCAATGGGGTTAAGTGACTTGCCTAGGGTCACACAGCTAGTAAGTGTCCAGTGTCTGAGGCCGGGTTTGAACTCAGGAACTCCTGAATACAGGGCCGGTGCTCTATCCACTGCGACACCTAGCTGCCCCCACAGCTATACTCTTAATACTGAGTATTTATTTAAAAAACAACCACCACCACCACCAAAAGCTTTCAGGAGGATTATGCCCAAGGGTAGCATGGCTTGTCTTTCCATATATTGCAAAATGGGAAACTTTCTAGGAAACAAAAAATGGTTTTATCTATTTCATTCAATACATGTCTGGACACACAATAGGAACAAAGGTATCACTAATAAGTGCTTAATGAATCATTGATTGAGCAAACATTTATTGAGCATATATTATATGTAAGTGACTATCTGGGTGTTGGGAACACAAAAGGTAAAAGACCCAGCCCATATCCACTTGGGGCTTATATCTAGCTGGTGGAAACAAGATTTTTATCTCACCTTCATTTGACCTCATAGTACTCTGTATTTTTCTATGTATTATATTGAATTTAATTCAGCTATCATTGATTGAATTATTTGGGTACTGCATTTCAGAAAAAGATAAGCTGTAGTGTCTAGAGAGGTCAGCCAAGATGTTTAGGGGTTTATGATTATGGTTGAGTTAATTATCTTGGTGTTACATAAAAGTGGAATGTTATTTTATCAGTTTGGAGTAGCTAGCTTTCCTTGTAAGCTACCACAGCCCTTCAAATGAAGAACTGATTTCATTTTGGAGAGAGGGAACCATATCTTTTACTTTTTATCCTGTATGGTGCCTTTCATATAGAAGATGTGCAGTATATACATTACTCATTTGAGTTAGAGCTGAGGTATATTGGAAGCTAAGTTACTTGTGGAGTAGATGAAAGGAAGGACACCTTTGTGACTTGTCAAGAAGATCTGGGTTCTAATCATGACTAATGCTTACTCCCTGTATGACCTTGGGCAAGTCCTCTCTGGCCTCAGTTTCCTCATTTACAAAATGGAGAAGTTGGACTAGATGACCCCTGAGACTCTCTGTTTAATCTTTGATTCTATGAAGTATATTTTTACTTTTCTTGAAATGACTTAAATATCTTCTAATACATCACTGACAATAAATATTTTTTGTGTGTCATTTTGGAGTTTGGTTGAAAAAAGCAAAAGTATTGAGAACCCCTGAGCAAGTTGTTAAACCTTGTTCCTGATGATTCCAGGAAGCTTACCCAGGAAGAATATGAAAGGCAAGAAAAGGAGCAGAAACTCACTGCTGCAGATGAGAAAGTCAGCTTGGTTGCAGAAGAAGTGAAAACATATAAGTGAGTTCAGCTTCTAGAGTCTTCCTATAGAAATTGCTGTTTGCCTTTTTTCATTTTGATTTTTAAAAATCTTTTATAGGCAAAGAATTCAGGAGATGGAGAACGAATTACAGAAAACAGAGAGGTCATATAAGAATCAGGTATTGATCTTATCACCATTCATAGACTGTAGGGTATTTAATACAGATAATCATGCCATTAAATACATCAAACTACAAATTTTTGTTTAATATCTTTCAGATTGCTACTCATGAGAAGAAAGCCCATGACAACTGGGTAAGATGATTCCTTTTGTTTCTTGAGTGGAAAATCTTTTTAAAATACTTTTATAGTTTCTATTCATAATTTAATTTCTGCCTTTCTATTATTTGGTATGACTTTATTTTATTTTTACAATAGCTTATTGCTCGTGCTGCAGAAAGGGCTCTTGCAGAGGAGAAGAGGGAAGCAGCCAACCTGAGACAAAAGTACGTATGTAATGACAGTGACATCCATTTCTTGGGGTGGTGTGTTTCTCAGTTATGATGTTGCTATTCAACATTATCTCATTTTCCAAACCCTATTCAAGTCTATTATCTCTCTTTATTAAAGATTAACAGAAGTGAATCAAAAGATTGCAATGCTCCAAAGACCAATGATTGTAAAGCCAACTCCAGGAAGACCTGATCATCAGATTCCTCCACGGAGAGGTGAGAAGCATTTGCTAAATTGCACCAATTTCTCTTTGACAGATAATTGGGATGGAGGTCAAAATAGATCGTTTGTGAATATTGTGATCTTCTCAATATAAATTTTAGCACTTAATAGAGAAAACTAGTTGTTATGGGATAGAGACAAGACAATGTCTTCTTCAGGGCCCCTGAGCCGAGATGGCTCTTTTGGTCCATCCCCTGTGAGCGGTGGCGCACCCTCCCCCCCACTGATGATGGAACTACCTATGCGGTCTGTCTCCACTGCTCTTAACCGAAGAGATGTGCCTAGAAGTGAACTTGGTAAGCAGTTGGCTTTTCTTCTGAAAAAAACATGTTGACAACTTAATTCTTCCTTTTAGGGTTCTGGATGCAAATTACATGTTTAGAGTTTTGTATCTTAAGATTTAGAAAGCAGTCTCCCGTTTTGGTTTGGTATTTTATATCATTGTATAGAATGATAGAGTCTGCTAGAGAGCAGAATTTCTTTACTGTTCTCATTTGCCTGGACAGTCCCTAAAGGTCATTTATCCTGCACTTGGAATGATTGTGAAATTACTAGAGAACCTCATTTCCTAACAAATTTGGAAATACATAAACAATGTGAACTGAAACATTACAAACCAGATAGTTTGAAAATGTAAATTTTATTCATTTTCCCATTTCGATTTCAACAACCCTTTTGCCAAACATCTACCTCATTTGTGTATTTATTTTAAAACCCTCAGCCATACATGTCAAAGATAAAACTTCTATTGACCTTCAGAATTTTTTTTTAAGAAACCAAGGCTCTTGAATACTATTTTATATTTTTAATAACATTCTTATTTGCTCTTATCATTTTACTTGAACTGGGCTTTATGAGATGGCAAGATTGGCTTTGGTTTTTGTAATTAGTAGACCACCTTGTTTTTTAGGGTTTGGTTTGACTTTTTTTTTTTTTAATTTTTGTAGGGCAGTGAGGGTTAAGTGACTTGCCCAGGGTCACACAGCTAGTGTCAAGTGTCTGAGACCAGATTTGAACTCAGGTCCTCCTGAATCCAAGGCTGGTGCTTTATCCACTATGTCACCCATCTGCTCCCTGGGTTTTTTTTGGTTTTTTTGTTTGTTTGGGTTTGGAGGGGAGGGGGGCAATGAGTGTTAAGTGACTTGCCCAGGGTCACACAGCTAGTAAGTGTCAAGTGTCTGAGGCTGGATTTGAACTCAGGTCCTCCCGAATCCAGGGCTGGTGCTTTATCCACTGTGCCATCTAGCTGCCCCCTGGTTTGACATTTAATGGAGTTAATCTAACCTGCCTAGAGTGATCATTTAAAGCTCTCAGCTCTTTCTTTTTCAAGGGTCTATGGATGGGCCTCCTCTTGGTCCTGGTCCGAGGAGATCATCTGAAGTATCTGGCAGAACATCTGCCTCTGGTAAGAAAGCTAAATTTATTAAGGGAAGTAAGAGAGGGAAATAACAAAATATTCTTTTATTTATGATGATTGATTATAATGGCAAAATGTATGGTACTTACTTTGCTGGGCTATTGTGAAGAAAATTCTTTGTCAAGTTTAAAGTACAATTATATATAAAAGTTATAATGAACAGGATGCTATCAGAAAAACCTGGAAAGACCTACATGAACTGAAGCAGAGTGAAATGTACTGTATACAAAATAATAGCAATCATGTAAGATGATCTGCTGTGAAGGACATGGTTATTTTCAGCAATGCAGTGATGCAATAAAACTCTGAAGGACTTAGGAAAATTGTAATCCATCTACAGAGAAAGAACTTATGGTATCTGAAAACAGATTGAAACATAATTTTTTTTTAAAGTTCCTTAATCTGAAGTTTTTTTGTCTGTTTTCTTTTACAACCTGGCTAATGTGGAGATGTTTTGCATGACTATTCATGTATAACTTATATTGAATTACCTGGGGTGGGGGAGGGAGGGAGGAAGAGAAGGTGGAACACAAGGTTTTTTAAAAATGATGTCAAAATTTGTTTTTAAGTGTAATTTGGAAAACAAAATTCTAAACAATTTAAAAAAAAATACTCCTTTATTTTTCTCATCCATAGAAGTTTAAATTAAGAATCTACATAGATTATCTCTCTATTAACAGATTTGGGCCCTGGTCCAGTCCCTTTGATGAACAGTGGCCCAAGAAGCTCTTCTCCCTCAACAGTGCTGGATGGCATGGTAAGATCATAATCATTTCCATTGGACTATTTTAGGAGACATTTATATAATCCCCACTATTTGCCGTATCTCTTAATTGTATGTTCTGTTCTATTATATCTGTACTTTTTCATTTAAAAAAAAAAAGAAAACCCTTACCCCAGAGGCTGAAGGCCCCTGTGTTCCTACTGTTCCACCATCTGAAGAGTCTGTGCCAGTGAGTACTTGGAGACTGAAAATGGAGCTGGGCTTTTACTTGCTACTTTTTGGGAAATCTGGGAAAAACTAAGGAGAAGCATGACACTGCTTTTCAGTGCTTTAAATGCATGCCACATCTGGTTGCCCTCTCACTGGGTTTTAAAGGATTGCTGTGTTAAACTGACTTTTCCTTGTCTGGTGTGGGTTAGGAGACTATTTTCTTCTGGGCATTTGATATAGAGGTCTGTAAGGGGATAAAATTCTAGCTATGCTATCTAAAATCTAATGAGTGGTCACCAATAAATTATAAGCTTTAGCAAGAGTATTTAAGTGTTTAAGTATTTATTAAAGAGCATTAGGATCAGAGAGAAAGGTAAAAACCTATTTCTAAGAGACCCCATCATCTGACCCGCCATGGCAAGGTCAGGAACAAAAAGGACCCAATGTTTCCTCATTCCTCCCAGAAGCTTCCTGTGAAACTGGGAGCATCCCCCATCCACACACACACAGAGCTCCAAGCTAATTGGCTGGTAGCTTTGATAGACAGTACCCACAAGCAAACGTCACTTCCTGATGCCAAGGAACTTGACCACATGGCTTGCCCTCAGACGCCTTCTCCTCATGGCAGAGCTTTCCCTACAGTAACTCTCCAGCAGGTGGCATCACTACAGTCGTTACAGGTCTTTCATGAAAACAAAGTTACACAACTTTTGTGTCTGGAGCTACATGCTTCATATACAGTATATATTGCTCTTAGGCAAAGTAGTAATAATAATTCATATAGCAAATTAAAGTTTACAAAGTAAATTGGTTGCATGAAAGGACATTTATAATAACAGTCCTTATTTTGGAAAATCCTACATTTTTTAGAATTCACTTCCACTTCTTATACTGAATAATACTTCTTGATCTGATAAGATGATAGTTCTCTGATATCTCCATCCTGGGAGCTAAATACACTAAATATTAACAATTTTACATTGAGCCTGTTGCTAAGAAGAGCTTGTAAAATTAATCAACTGTAAGTTGGTGTGTTGTGCTGTGTTCACTCCTGTCCTTAATTCTGGTTTCCTTTCATTATTAACAAGAAGTTTTGCCAATTCTTTGGTGTTCAGTATTCTAAAACCATTGTGCAGGCAGTCCACAACTTCTGAACAAGTTGTATTCTAAAAGTTCATTTCAATCAGTGTGGTTCTTGGAATACATTTTCCTCTAGGAACAGTTTTGTGGCTATTGATGAGGTTTCCAAACCACTTACATCATAAAACTTTAGAAACCACCTAAACTAATAATAAGTACCTAAAAAAAAATATCCCCTTCATAGGATAGCTTCTTTTTTGGGGGGGGCTGGGGGGAGGGCAATGAGAGTTAAGTGACTTGACCAGGGTCACACAGCTAGTAAGTGTCAGGTGTCTGAGGTTGGATTTGAACTCAGGTCCTCCTGAATCCAGGGCTTGTGCTTTATCCACTGTGCCACCTAGCTGCACCCCCCTTCCCCTTCATAGGATATCTAACAAATAGTTTGCCAGGCTTTGTTGAAGATCTCTAGTAAGGTGGAACACACCATCTCCCAAGGTAGCCCATTCTCACTTTGGACTACTTTTAATCTATTTAAATTAATCCTGTGGTTTTATTTTGGAGTGGACTCAGTGACAAACTGTCTTCCAGTGTGGATTGACACTGCATCTCAAGTCTGAGAGCTGCTTGGGCATCAAGAGTGATGCTTGACCAGGGTCACATAATCAATGGACTTGAACTCCAGTTTTTCTGACTATGAGACCATGCTATTATTCACTCAGCTATTAATTTTGAAGAGGTTCTTCCTAATATCAAGCCTAAATTGGCCTCTTAGTAACTTCCACCCATTGCTCCTACTTTTTCCTTTGGGTGTGAAGTAATCTTTCTTCCATGTGACAACTCTAGCAGCATAGAATATGAGGCCTGGAAGGTCCCTTAGAATTGAATCCAATTTTCTCATGTTATAGCTTGATGTTCTAACCTGTCAAGATTTTTTTTTTTTACAGTGAGGCAATTGGGGTTAAGTGACTTGCCCAGGGTCACACAGCTAGTAAGTGTTAAGTGTATGAGGCCGGATTTGAACTCAGGTACTCCTGACTCCAGGGCCGGTGCTCTATCCACTGCGACACCTAGCTGCCCCACCTGTCAAGATTTTTAACTCTGTCTTATAGTGCAAGTCTGATAAGGATTCTTTTTTTCTTCTTTTTGTGGGGCAATGAGGGTTAAGTGACTTGACCAGGGTCACACAGCTAGTAAGTGTCAAGTGTCTGAGGCCAGATTTGAACTCAGGTCCTTCTGAATACAGGGCCCATGCTTTATCCACTGTGCCACCTAGCTGCTCCCAATAAGGATTCTTTATCCAAGTCATTGACATTAAATGTTAATGTTAAATAGCATAGGGACAAGCACTGAACCTCGATCACTCCACTAGAAACCTGACTGTGCTTTTGAGTCCACCTAGTTAGCCAGTCCCAATTCTATCTAATGGTATTATAGTTGAGCCCACATCTCTCCATCTTTTCTGCAAGCATATCTTGAACTCAAACACTATTAGCAATCACCTAACATAAAATTTATTTACATCAGTCAGAAGAGGAAATGGTTTGACATGATTTGTTCTTGCTGAAGCAATGATAGTTCTTCATGATCACCACTCCTTTTTTAACCATAGAAGTCTTAGCCACTCTCTAATCTTCTTAAGAAAACTTGTTTCATTACCTTTCCTCAGTTGGCTTAGATGTGTTCTGATCCTAGATTTCTGACCTTGTTCTGACAAGACTGACGTGCCCCATTTTTGCGTTTATCCTTTTTTACCTGTACTTGTTTCTATCTTATGTAACATTTTTCTAAAATTGAAGTTGGTTGATGAGTTCCCCCTCTATCAGCATGGACTTCAGACAGCTACCTCTTTTCTTCATTAGTTGTTCCCATCCCCAGTAGAATTTCAGACCATAGGATCTTATGTATGCATGCATGGATGGATGGATATACATATACACATGCTTTTTTTTTTTTTTTTGAGATATTTTATTTTTTCCGTTACATGTAAAGATAGTTCTCAACTTTTGTTTATACATGCTTTACAATTTCAGATTTTTCTCCCTCCCTCCCTCCCCTCCCTCCCCCCCTCCCCTAGACAGCAGGTAATCTGATATAGGTTATATCTATATATATCTATACATATACATATAGATATATATATACACACACATATATATACACATAATAACATTAATCCTATTTCTGCATTAATCCTGTTACAAGAGAAAGAATCAGAGCAGTGATGCAAAACCTCAAAATAGAAAAAAAAACAACAGCACCCAAAACAAAAGAAATAATATGGTTCAATCAGCATCTATACTCCACAGTTCTTTCTTTCTTTTTTTTTCTTGGATTTGGAGATCCTCTTCTATCATGAGTTCCCTGGAACTCTTCTGTACCATTGCATTGGTGAGAAGAATATAGTCCATCACAGTAGGTCAACACTCAATGTTGATGATACTGTGTACAATGTTCTTCTGGTTCTGCTCCTCTCACTCATCATCAGCTCACGTAAGACCCTCCAGGTTTCTCTGAACTCTTCCTGCTCATCATTTCTTACAGCACAATAGTATTCCATTGTATTCATATACCACAACTTGTCCAGCCATTCCCCAATTGATGGGCACCCCCTCAACTTCCAATTCCTTGCTACCACATAAAGAGCAGCTATAAATATTTTTGTACATGTGGGTCCCTTTCCCCCTTCCATGATTTCTTTGGGCAAAAGACCTAAAAGTGGGATTGCTGGGTCAAAGGGTATGCACAGCTTTATCGCCCTTTGGGCATAATTCCAAATTGCTCTCCAGAATGGTTGGATCAGCTCACAGCTCCACCAACAATGCATTAGTGTTCCAATTTTCCCACAGCCTCTCCAACATTTATTATCTTCCTTTTTTGTCATTTTAGCCAATCTGATAGGTGTCAGGTGGTACCTCAGAGTTGTTTTAATTTGCATCTCTCTAATCATTAGAGATTTAGAGCATTTTTTCATATGGGAATAGATAGCTTTGGTTTCTTCATCAGAAAACTGCCTGTTCATATCCTTTGACCATTTCTCAATTGGGGAATGACTTGGATTCTTATAAATTTGATTTAATTCCCTATATATTTTAGAGATGAGGCCTTTATCAGAAGCACTGGCCTCAAAAATTGTTTCCCAGCTTTCTGCCTCCCTTCTAATTTTGGATGCATTGCTTCTGTTTGTACAAAAATTTTTTAATTTAATATAATCAAAATCATCCACTTTGCATTTTATAATATACTCTATCTCATGTTTGGTCAAAAACTGTTCTCCTTTCCAAAGATCTGATAGGTACACTATTCCTTTCTCTCCTAATTTACCTATGGTATCACCTCTTATGTCTAAATCATGTATCCATTTTGACCTTATTTTAGTATAAGGTGTAAGATGTTGGTCTAAGCCTAATTTCTGCCATACTATCTTCCAGTTTTCCCAGCAGTTTTTGTCAAATACTGAGTTCCTATCCCAGAAGCTGGAGTCTTTGGGTTTATCAAACACTACATTACTAGTGTCATTTACTACTGCATTTCCTGAGCCTAGCCTATTCCATTGATCTACCACTCTATTTTTTAGCCAGTACCAGATAGTTTTGATGACTGCCGCTTTATAGTAAAGCTCCAGGTTTGGTACCGCTAACCCACCTTCCTGTGAATTTTTTTTCATTATTTCCCTGGATATTCTTGATTTTTTGTTTTTCCAGATGAATTTTGTTATTATTTTTTCTAGCTGTATAAAATAATTTTTAGGTAGCCTGATTGGTATGGCACTGAATAAGTAAATTAATTTAGGCAGTATTGTCATTTTTACTATATTAGTTCTGCCTATCCATGAGCAATTGATATCTTTCCAATTATTTAGATCTGATTTGATTTGTGTGAAGAGTGTTTGGTAGTTGTGTTCATAGAGTTCCTGGGTTTGTCTTGGCAAGTAGACTCCCAAGTATTTTATATTACCTACCGTTACTTTAAATGGAATTTCTCTTTCTATCTCTTGCTGCTGGACTTTGTTGGTCATGTATAGAAATGCTGATGATTTATGTGGATTTATTTTATATCCTGCTACTTTGCTAAAGTTGTTAATTGTTTCAAGTAATTTTTGACTTGATTCTCGAGGATTCCTTAAGTATACCATCATATCATCTGCAAAGAGTGATAGTTTTGTTTCCTCCTTGCCTATTCTAATTCCTTTAATTCCTTTCTCTTCTCTGATTGCTAAAGCTAACATTTCTAGGACAATATTAAATAATAGGGGTGATAATGGACATCCCTGTTTCATACACATGCTTTTAATACATTTTGTTAAATATTTCCCAGTTACCTGTAAAAAATTTAAATATTCATTTTAAAAAATTTTGAATTCCAAATTTTCTCCCTTCACCAATTGAGAAGGCAAGCAATATGATATTGATTATACATGTAAAGTCTTGCAAAACATATTTCCATATTAGCCATGTTGCAAAAGAAAACACATTATTCCCCTCCCTTCACCCCCCCCCCCCAAAAAAAAAGAACCAAACAGGAAAAATAAAATAGAAAAAGTATTCTTCAGTCTGCACTCAGAGTTCATCAATTTTCTCTCTGGAGGTACGTAGCTTTTTTTTTTTATCATGGGTCAAATACCATTTTCTTAACCAACTATTCATTTTTTAAATCTGCCTCAATTTTCTGAATCCCTTGCCTTCAGTGATGAAAATACTTCCTACCCCAAGGTCTAAAGTCTCTTTAGCAATACTTTGCAGCTTCCCTCTGGAAGCATTATTTGTGCCTATGCAAATCACCAGCATTGTCTGTATTAATTCATTATTCTTAAGAAGTCTTGGGAGATTTCTCTGTTGTACTGTAGATATATGTCCTAAGCAGAGAGCAGACCTTTCTATTGCTATTAGGTTGTAAAATAGCTGTCTCAGTATCCCCAAACTTGTCTTTTTTCCTCTGGCTCTTACCTAAATTCCTTTCACCTTATAGCACATTATTATTTCAAGGGAACAAGCAGCTCCCATCTCTTTAGGAAAAGCCTCTTAGTTGTCATTTCTCTTTCCTCTGCGTGACATTCTTCTACTATGCATCTTCCTGATAGGTCAATCCTTTGTGTCTTTTCAGATGTTTTTGTTTTCATATTGAAGCCTTTCTGGTTGGGGTTTTTTGTGTTTTTTTTTTCTTAGAATGCTCTGTTTTCCTTAGTAACCTAGAGAGTAAAGAGGTGTTTCTCAAGTACCTTGACCACCTTTTCTTCTGGTGAGGAGACAGACCACTGTACTTTGCATGTAATTTTTCTTTTATTATGAAGTATCATAGTCTTTAAAGGCCATTCCCTGCAAAATTTTACCTGGTATTCTGTTCTTGTTGGGAGTGAGGTCTCAGTCCTTATAATTCTCACCAGTGGCTTCTCTGTAAACTGCTTTGACAAGCTGTTGTTCGGGGTCTTCAGGTATAGATTTATTCTTTAAAGTACATCAACACCTACACTTAATTTTTCATTTCCCTTTCTAAGCCTTTGCACTGACCTTAACAGAACGTCTCATGTCTTTTCCTATCCTGGGTCCTTCACCTTCTCCTTTAGCCATTTCTTTGGTCCCTTTTCTGGCCTGTTTGTTTGCCTTCCACCTTCAATTTCTCTCAGATTTTCACTTAACAAATTTCTTCTGGTCATCTTCCTAGTTCCAAAGCTCTTTGGATTACTTTCACAATTCCACCTCGAGTTCAGGCCCTATGTGCAAAGCTTGGAAACTGAATCTCCTTAATATTTCAAGTATAGAATCAGTGATGGTAGTTTTACTGGGCAAATGCATTCCAGTTTCCACCTTGGGATTTCAGTTTGAATTCTTCCCCCAAAGAATTCTCACTTTTTGACTGGAAAGGAAAGTGGGGGCAATCCACATATTACTGGGCACGAGTTACTTGGAAAAAATCCCATTAGCTTTTCTTGTGCACATAGAGTCTTAAAATTATTATCTAGATAGTCTGAACTGGGGAACAGCAGTTGTTTCTGTCAGATTAGGAAGTCCAGCCTATGACTCCTTTTGTTTTTAAGCAAGGGACTGCCTGAATTATGTTGCTGCATTGTGTATACTAGCTTTCTGTCAGTATTTTGTTTGATGCTACCTGTTACTTTTGCTAGTATGGTTATAACAGCATTGAAAAGAGGAGAGGCAATTATTTACTACTTTACCTCTTAACTTGCCTAAATAACATGTGGTCAGATGGGAGTAATTTGTTTGAAATAGTAACAGAAAACTGCAGCAGCAGTGATTGTGCTCCTTTCAAAGCTAGTTGGAGGGGAAAGATGCCAAAGTATCGAGCCTTTTCTTTCTAGTAAATATCTTTTTATCTGTCACTGGGCTTATGGTTGGCGCTTTTGGTCTGTCATCTCATAAAGCAAAATATTATTTTAAAATTTGTACTTGTGTTCTAATAGGTCAACACTGGTCCTAAAGGCCACCCACCATTCCCAGGAATGCCCCTTATGTCACCAGTAGGAGGACCTCCACCCCCACCTCTTCGATTTGGACCACCACCTCCACTACGAGGACCTTTTGGGTCTCGACCTCTTCCTCCACCTCTTGGTATGGTACCGCTGTGTAGATTGATGATTGACCACAAGGCTTGTATTGTTCTTACTTTTTATTAATTCAGAAGAGGATGGAAAAGAAGAAATTATCCTGGCTGCCCTCCATGCCTGGAATTCTCTCTCATCTCTGCCTCCTGATTTCTCTGGCTTTCTTCAAGTCTCAACTAAAATTCTGTCTTTTATAGGAAACCTTTCCCAACTCCTCTTAATTCTAGTGCCTTGCCTCTGGTGATCTTTTATTTCCTGTTTATCATGTATAAAGCTTGTTAGCATGTTGTCTCCCTCATGTAAACTCCTTGAGGGCAGGGACTCTTTTTGTCTTTCTTGTTATTTTCAGGGATTAGCACTATGCCTTGCACATTGCAGGTGCTTTACAATGCAAAAATATACCTGGCTGAGTTGTACATGGGCCTGGCCTAGTCCCAGCATTTTGAAGTTGAAGCAGCCCACGGTTCTCTGCGGAAAAGGGGTGTTAGTAGGTTAAGTTCTTAGCTTTTATGCCTGTGCTGCTAGGGTAATAAACACTAAATTCATTTCAATAGACATTGTGGTACTGGATTGAAATGAATAGCTCTTATAGTATTCAATTCAGTATTTAATACCATATATAAATGTTGTTATGCTATTCTAGAAATGTAACACAAGTTCTTATGGTGTCAGGTTATAGATATAACTTTTGTGTAATTTAATATTGTTTTTCTTTGCTAGTTCCTGGTGGTCCTCCACCTCCAAGGTTTCGGGAATATTTACATGGCCTTCCACCAGGAGTAAGGGACCCACCTCCTGACCCTCGAGAGTATATACGTGGACACCCACCTTTTGGACCTTTAGGCCCTCCTGGCCCAAGAGAATACCTTCCTCCTGGCCCACGATTACCACCTCCAGCCCATGGTCCAAGGGACTATCCCCCTCCACCTTTTACAAGAGACTTGACACCGTCAGGTTCTAGAGATTATCCCTCGCCTCATCCACCTCATGCTTCTCAAGGAAGCACACAGGACTGTGCACAGGCTCCAGAACAGAACCCATAACTTTAGCCTTCAAAGAGAGAATGGCTTGTTGGAACACTTCATATGGGCAAAAAGACTTCATTGGCTTCAAAATAAATTTTAGTTTAATTTCATGATTATAGGTTCATATGTAGGTTTGTTTACTTTTTATTTTTTGCAGGACTTTTTTTTCCCCATTAAGCTTGCCCCCGGCATCATTGTGCATTTATGAGCCAAACTATTCAACCTCTCCATAATTTGGGATGCAAAAATGTATATTTTTGCCATGAATAAAGACCTTTTAAGCTGTAGCCTTTTGCAGCTTCTTAAATGTGCAATACAAAAATATACCTGTGTTTTTAGTTTATGTAATTTATGTAGTTTATGTAATTGATGATTTAAAATGTCATAAATGTAATCAGAACATTTCCTGTGGAAATACTTTATTAAAAAAGGTTAAGCGCTATCCCCACTACCTCCTTTTCCCTGTTATTTTGTTAAACTGTTGTTAGTATAGACACTTCTGCAATATACATGTAACAGTTATTACAAAGGGACTATGGATAAACTTGATTCTTTTTAAAGAGATCTGGTCTTAAATACTGGGAACATAAACAATTAATCCTAAAAATATTTTTACTAATGTAGTAACAAAAACTACTTTCCCCCTTCCTGGACTCTTGGGAAGATGATTATTAGCGCTGTGTAAAACATCATCCAAAGAAAAACCTTTTTTTTATGATTTCTAAGTAATTCAGTTGGTTGAAATGTTGAGATTAAATTCTAATGTTGAATCAATTCAATAATTTGTGGCCTTTTGGAAATGAGAGGGTCTAGCAATTAAGGAATGATTATTTAGCATAGGTGTGGATACTTATCCCCGTTTAAAACCCACCCATCTGTGTTGTATTTATCCGGTGCTTCCTAATATTGTTTACTAAGTATAAAAATAATTTTGTACTTAGCCAGTAAAATTACAAAGGAAAATTGAACAATTAGAAGTTTTATTTAAACTGAGACGGCTTTGTCTATTCTACTATAATCAGTATGTTGCAAAAACCTCATCTGAGTTAGGCTAGAATTTGATTGAAGTGTGGCATTCTTTCTTTTCCTGGTTATCCCTGAATAATCAAAAAGAAAAAAACCATGTATTTATTGCAATTTAAATAATACTTCCACAGTGAAGTCTTTATGTAAAAAGTTGTCCTTAACATGGTTAAGACATTCAGGTGGACAAGGCTTATCAATATCCTTTGAATTTATTTGTATTTCTTTTTATATAGTTGAAAATAAAGATTTCTCTGCAAACTGGCTTCTTATTTGGTAAATACAAGGTGCTATCTTCATTTCCTTTAGCACTGCAAAGATGTGAACATTTGATAAGCAGTGCTGGCTAGCTTTTAAATAGCAAGCACTTTTTGGTCCTTACAAAATGAATGCAATGATTTGTTACACTTAAATAAGGATTTGCAGATATTCAGTGTTCTTAAGCAACACAGAATTCCCATGAAAAGGTTCCCATTTTGTTACTAAATTTCCATTTGAGTTAATGCAGTTAATCCATAAATCCTATTTAATTTTTTTTTTAATTGCTAAGGGAAGTGGTGTTATGGACAGCAAGATTTTGACTCCTCTTCCCTGACTCCAGTGGTTGCCCTCTATATAATAAGATGTTTCTTTCAACTATGCAGAAAAAAACTCATTTTATGTGACTCTTGTCCATTCATGAGTTTCCCAAGCAGAGGGTAGTTACTGTGCATTGTGTTGGACACAATTATAGGTGAATGTAATTTGAGAGATTTTACCATAATCTGAGTAATGAAGTTATACCATGGAGATTCAGTTTAGATGAAAGTGAACATTTTTCCAGGGTTCCTCTAGTTGTGTTCCTTCTTAGAATCCTTTCATGCTCTCCACACTTTATGCTGAAAATGGAATGACTTTTTGGACTGAAACCCATTTTCATAAAAAGCATGCATTTCTCTCCTGGGTTGGGGGGGGGGGGGGGAAGGGAGGGAGATACGTTTTCTGGATGAAAAGAGTTCCTCCCACAGAATAAAAACATGCATATAAATGTTAACAGATTTATTTTACTGTGTGTTTTGTTCATTGGAACATGGCTGAAATATAGATCTGAAAAATGACACTATCCAAGCAAGAGACAAGAATTTGTAGTATTAACATTTCATAGCATTTAGAGCCAAAAGGGATTTAACACCTACTAGGTAAGGAACAGTCCTCCATGCTACAATAATTTCTGGGGTAATCACCCAAAGAAGTCAGTCTGTTACATGAAGGATGATAAATAGAATAAAAGAGTAGGAAGGAAAATGTTCATTCATTCAGCACTGTTGAGGGAGTTGGGTTGTTCCAAATGAGTGAATGAATTTCCCCAGTAACTGAAGCCTACCCATTTAAGTATCAAAACTTTTATTTTAACTTTATAAAATGTATCACATACTCCCTACTTTGGTAAAAGGAATATTGTACATTTAACCTTTTCTTGACAAATTGGTGTCGTCAGAAATACCCATCACTGCCTTTTGTGCTATCATTGACTAATTTATTTTATGGGCTACTAATATAGAGGGTAAGGCTATTTGTTCCTATACTAGTTCTGAATGTTGTTCTTTATTTTGTTTCTCCCCACTGTAAGGTTGTTAACATTCACTTTTTGCTATCACTATACCTGCTTCTAGCAGCCCACTCTTTGCTATCACCTTAGAAATCATTATACACAACTTTAATAAGACAGCTAAATAAATAAGAGTTAAGGATGGGGGTGGGGGGGTGGTCCTGTGTGTAAAGTGCATTAGATTCAGTGCATAGACCATGATGACTGTTTTAGGGGCTTTATACATTGGTTTTTTTCCTTATTTACTAAGATAAAGTTATATTCTAGACAGTTGTCATTGTCAGACCTTCTGATAATGTAGGTGTTAACTCATCAAAAAAGGGGCCTGACTGTAAATTTTAAGTATAGCTGAGTTTTGACTCCATGTGATAGTATATAGATCCCAGGGAAAATCATGTTTGCTGATGATTCAATTTACAATATTGATGAACCTTGTAAACAGTAATGAGCATCTCTGTTACATACATATCACCACATTATCACATAACTTTAAAACAATGCTTCAGTAAAAGAGACAATTTGCAGGCACTTCAAATCATACTACTTACAGCACGTGTTGTATAGGTTAAGATTTCAAGTTTATAACTGAGCTATTACAAGTCTGAAACTTAAAAGTGGAAAGTGTGATTACTTTTGAGACCTGCCCCCTTTCTTTAAGAAGTTCCACATCTTAAATTACATCAGCATGATTTTTCATTGCCTCCATTTTTTGCCTCTGGTAAGAATGGTATATATAAAAGGTGCAAAAGCTTTAGTAAAGAAGTGGTTGTGCTTTTAACACTGAAAATTAAGAATCTGTTAGACTAATGGCATTACATTATCACAATACATTTTGAGAGAAATGAAATGGGACAAATACTTCAAAGTTTAATCACTTATAAAGGCATAATGTTAATTTTTTCATATCCTCCCACACACTGCTACTCCAGCCCTTTAAAAGATCAAGTGGAACAATTAAAAAAAAAAAGACATTCCATACTTCACAGTAAAGGACATATGTTTAACATTAGTAAAATAACAAAAAGTTTTATTACTTGATCCACAAACACAAACTTTGAATAACTATTTGAATACCTATGACACCTGGACATGTAACACAATGCTGAGTCAAAAATTGTAAACACCAGTTGGATACAGATTCCAGTTAGGTAGATAATCACAGTAGCAAAGCTAAATCCAACCTAATCATTTACTCGGAATGAGAACTCTTTCCCTTTCCATAACTCTTTTACCCCTAAGTAATTTCTATGGTATACTCTTGAGGAAAACTCATGTTCATATCAATGAAATTTAGAAAAACTCAAGCCTGGCTTAACATGAATCAATCCACAAACAACATAAAACTTTCAAATCACATACAACTAGTTGCACCATTCCACCCCCACCCCCCAAAAAAAGCCCACGGTTGGAGTGTCACTGTAGAAATGGCACGAATCAGTTTTATTTTAAATCATTAGAACGAACTCCAAAAAAAATTAACTGTATTGTACTATAGTAGTCATCCCATCCAACCATGTTTATTTGCTCACTTGCTAGTGCTACCATGTAAAATTCATTCAACTGCACAAAGCCATCTTATTTGTGAATCAGCAGCGCTCTATCTTGGAAAGACAAATGTACAGTGTAGTTATTGCTCACCCCTTCAGATCAGTGAAAAAATCTATCACATAAAGGAAGACTATAAATTGCTTGGACTTAGGACATACAAAATGCTATAGAGTTTAAGTGAGTTTATAGAATTTAGTTGGTGTTTCTGCAATAACAAGTGCTTACACCAGAAAACTGAAGCACAGTCAAACTTAGCTTAAACTTCTTCAAATGGTCTTCCTAAGGCACTGGTGTGCTTCTAAATCACACTTGTGAAGCAGAAATGTTACTTTTTCATATAAATTATCACTTCATTTCATGCACATTTCCTTTACTTTATTTGAAGGAAAAGAAAATGCCATTTTTATTACATTTTCACAAATTGAGGTTATTTTAGTGATTATTTTTAGGTTTTCTCAAGATTTACTGAATATTCAGAGGCTTCATAGCACTATGGGAATTTTACATTATTTGAAGATAATGTGGTATCTGGTCTTGAATTTAAACTCAAGGAATTTGTTCATTCAAATTGCAAGAGCTCTTTTAAACCCAGATAATAGGAATATGAAAATAATTTCCCCCCCAATGGAATGAATCCAATCAAGAATGAGGAAAGGGAGAGAGATTTTATCATCAACTATTGATGGTTTACATAGTTTATTTAATTGTCTATCCAGCATAAACAAAATTGACCTAAAAAGAGAGCTGAAAGCAAAGAATATTATATCCCTTAAAGCAGGAAGGGATAAATTGAATTATTTTGTTGGAGTTTACCTAATAAAATTGTTATGCAACTGGTAAGAATTATGTGGTACAGAAAGCAAATGAGCTGAGTTGTAAAACTGATTATACAATAAAACATAAAGCTAGTATTGACAATGCATTCACTCGGTGCTGGATTTTTTTTTTACTATTATATAAGTGCATATGAAAGTATGTGCATACTACATATAATCCACATAAAGCACACAACAGACCTTAAAGGAATGTATTAAATATCCCACCTATTAAGTATATGAAAGGTCTGTTTGGGTTTTATTTATGACCCTTTATTAAGTAAAAAAAAAATGTAGCTAATCAAATTATATGCTAATGACCTGCATCTTTTCATATAGATGACTTAAGACAATCTGAATAGAAAACAAATGGTAACCCTAGCTATCTATCTCAAACAAAATTTAGAGTAACTTTCTAGACTGGCATACAAATTGCTATAAGAGGTATGCAGGTTTTTCGAGGATTCAGAATCACTTTTCAGAAAAAACAGCAGTAACTCCAGCAGGTCTCTTTAGGAAACTGATTGAATTCAAACATTTTTTTTACTAGATGGCTTAGAACCATACAAAAGGTTATTTCAACCACATCACAGTAGCTGAACACTGACACAAAATAAAAATTTAAGACACTTTCTAGGTTACTCATATTTGCCACCCTAGAATTACTTGGCTGAGGAAGAGCTTTGAATAGGAAAAAAAGAAACCTAGATGACTATTCCCTTAAATATCTAAAAAGAATCCAGCTCTTTAAATAAGTTTTTCCTCAAGTCATTTGGTGAATGGGTTGTAAAAATTTGGAAAACAAGCTCCCTCCCCCCATGAGATTCAACTATGTTCATGGTAAAGTTATAAATTATTCTGCAGCTTCCCCATAACCAATCACCTAGTATGGGTGAGTGGTGAGCCACCCCTGATATAAACCCTTTACAAGTTCACCAGTTCTGGTACCTGGCAAATTTTTCTTGCATTGGACAACTCCTACCCTAAGCAGCAAAAACCTGGAAATAAACACATGGATTCAAAGGAATGAACTGAAGCAGAGGTAAATTAGGGGAGTAAAACCTGCACAGAAGACAAATGTTCCTGCCTGCTCTGGTGTTAATCTCTAAAGTAAGTAAATTTAAAACTTTTACCATGTACGCTAGTCACAAGTCAGACTGTTTCAAAAATCTGTGGAAAGACATGTATGCCAAAGGAGCTCTTTATGAATGAATGCAGTCCTCCTGGTTTCCACTGATGGGCTGGACCTCTCTGTGGTGTAGCCGTAGAACGGATCACTCTTTTCATTTATTAGCATGAGGAGGGCTGGTTTCCTAGGAGCCTACTGAAGGATCAATGTGCTACACAGAGCTACCATGATTTTTGTAGTGAGGGGTTCAGATCACAGAAGTTTCAGGATATACATGCCATGGTCATTCCTTGTGCAAAGTTTGATGGAGGTGAAGATAAAGTGGTTTCTTGGTCAACAACTGTAGTTTCTTTCTTTTAAAGTCAGTGGGTTTCTTGTATCTGGAACCACAACAGAAGGTATGTTGTAAATAAACTTCGGTGACTAATCTTTTCAAGGTAACGAAGATTAATTTTTAACATCGGAAAGGTACCTAAGATTTAGGATTCTGGATCTACTCTACAGAGAACCACATTACTTTTTGAACAAGGGAAGAATCTAGACAGGTATGTAACTCAAATGCCACTAAACAAGTATGAATTTACTTGCATTTCACTTACAGCTCTATTATAATTGGCCCAGGTTTAATTTCATCCATCTCCATGAAAGCAAAACACTTGGTGCTGGTAAACCTTTTCTTAGGCTTATAGTGTTTGAATTCAAAGAAAATAGCTGCACCTGAGGGGAAAATAACCTCACATAAGCAACAATATAGTCAATATATTTCTGTTGAGTTAATCCATTTCCACCGATAGAGAAGCAGCACATGAAAAAATAGTAAATGGCATAATTTTAGTGACCTGAATCAAGTATATTTTTTCTCAGTTCAACATAGTTATTTAGAACTTATTGTGGTATTTACCAAAAACTGTCTTCTGTAAGCTAGACTAACTCAAATTTATAAAAATATTATAAATGGTTAAGATCACAAAACACAAAAGCATGTTTAAAAATACATAAAAAGATACTGAGGATGATAAGAAAATATCCCATTTATCTGGTGATCATGTTTAAAAGTCACTGGATAGAAATGCATTAGGTTGGCAGGGTGCTTTAAAGAGATACTGAAGGAATTATAACTACAATCACTCCTTTACCATAAGAAAAAAAATACAAAGCAATTCAGGTGTTTCTCAGTTGAAACGATATAAATCACACTACAGGAATAAAGGAAGCACTTTGTTAATAAATAAAGTAGTCCAAATAATAATGGCAATTTCTTTACTATACCACTCACTTTTGAGAATAACAAATACCTTATAAAATGAGAGCATAAAGGAAGATGAGGCTAGAAAAGCAGCCAGTTTTCCCACAACTGGGAAGTGGTGGGAATTATTTTTAATTCCCCAAATCAGAAAGCTTCCCCATCCTCCCACCCTTTAAAAAAAGAAGAAGAAGAAGAAGAAGAGGAGAACACCACACACCAATTTAGCTAACAGCAATTTCAAAAGAAGATATATGAAAATTGGGGGAGGGGAATCGGGAATTTATGTTAACTGGTTACCTATTAATGCTGACTTAACCGGAACTGTGGTGTATCTCGGATTATAAAGACCGCCAGCCAACACACATCTAATATTTTCACTGATGACAAAACTCACAAGTTACTAGAAGCTTAACAATGTTCAGAAACGTGTGCACAGCCTTGGCACTTGGGTCCAATTGGAGTGCCTCACCTGTCAGGGGGAAAAGAGAAACCAATCGCTCAGGAGACAACAGGATCTGGGTAGGGGAGAGATAAGCAAAAGTGGCCAGGCTTCTCCCACCACACACAACAGAATTACAGTATTTAGGGTGCTGGTGACCTCCCTTTCCCAAAATAAGCCCCTCCCAGATCCATAAAATGGCTACTTCCTCCCTTCCACCTCCCATAATACTAGAGGAACTACTTCTGAGCCAATAAGGAGAGCAGATCAAATTTGTTAGTCTCTTCCAAGAAGCTTAGCTGTGTCTGTGATCTAAAGTGAGCATGAGGTTAAATTAATACTTGAGAATGGTGGGAAAGATCCCAAGTGTTTTTCATTTTTAGGAAAAATCTTTTTACAAACAAATTTCTTTTGAATTATTTATCTATCACCAGCAAATAATGTATTTACTAAGCCCCTGGCATGCATAGCTTTGTGCTACGTGTTATGCATAAGCACAAACACAAAGGCAAAATCTGTGATGAGGTCATTCCTCACAAGAACAGCCAGATGGGAAGACTAATTAAACTTCATATAAACAAGCACCATAGGTGCACCTTAGCACTGACCCAAGTTAGGGTTAAAGGAGTCACAAAAATAAAATCACAAAGCCTGGGAGTGTGAGGGGATTCAAACTCTGAATACAGTTTTACTTTTAGCATCTTGTGAGTTACGTCATCAAGGACACAGAGGTGTGTTAAAACGGAAAAGTTATAAGCACATGAAAATTTCCCCTGCTTGCAAAACAATTACAGTTTTCAAGGAAATATCTACATAGTACACAAGGAAAAGCACATTTTATTAACAGTTCTCATTCACATGACATATTTCAACCTGAAATTCATTTGGTAAGACCTTATTATTAAGCATCCATTCTGCTAACATTCTTTCAAACAGCACTCCTGAATGTTCACCTCAACACCAAATGGAGAAAGAAAACATCAAATATTTTCAGGAAAGATTTTTCATAGATTCTAAGTGCTCTTCAAAGGTCAGAAATGACCTGGCACATTGATTGCATTCCATTTTATTTCCTCCAAAGAACGGAGGTTTGAGAAACTATAGTTAGGATGTGACTCTCAGAAGACAGAGATTTCAAAACCTTTTGAGGGGGATATTCTAAGAATCACAAGGTCAAAGCCATAGAAAAGTATCAAGTTCTCAAGCATTCTTTAACTGATAAATATAATTTTACCACATTATACTTTTTCAAAGATTTTATTTTGCCCTCTATTCCCCTTGACAACTAATTAGGAATTATAGTACCCTCCTTTCTATGTGTTAAATTTAGGAGGGAAAGTGATTTCAACTCTATGTGGTGGCTTTGTTATTAAGTAGCACCCCCGGTTCATTATGATAAGAAAAACCAAAAGGAAGTTTGTTTCTAAAGCAAGTTTTTCTTAATTACACAACTGGGTAATATAGTCATATAATACCTACGTATCTCTGATACCGTTTCTTACTCTTTAATGCTACAAACCTTTGGTTAATTTTTCGATGTGTTTCTGAAGTTCGATGTCCACATTAAAGTGAACATATGTATCCTCCTTCCTTGAAGCCACAGGAGTATCTTGCACAGGGGTTAAATCTATGCCATTCAGATCTATAGAAAAAGAAAGTTTCTACCATGAATCATGAATACCTAAATATAAAAAACAAGTAGACCATGAAATCACTTAAGTTATACCTCTCATTTTGTCATCATACAAATGTAATCATTAAATGATTGTAAAGTTTTCCCAGAAGCAATAATTTTCCTTTTTGTATGTGTCCTTAATGAATACCTATCATCTTTTTTTTTTTTAAACCAGAGAGCAAAGCACCAGGAGATAATGACTAAAACACAAGAGAATTCAAAGTGAAAATTCAGAGACAAAAACCTAATTACAGATCAGATTCCATTACTGTGAAACTCCAAAGTGATATACAAGTTCTTTCATTATATTGTACTTCCATTTTACTAAGTACTTCCTGAAATGGGTCTTTAGGTAGGTCATGGAATCATAATTATTAACAAAAAAAAAAAGAATTATTAAGTGCCTATTATGTATAAGGCACTTAATGAAGTGTGCACTATATTTGCTGTAATCAAATCTGACCGATAACAAAAAAGTGGTGCAACAAATGTAGATTGTAGCTTTTATCTTCCAGATACAGTGTTCCATTGGCTTAATTATTTTTGCACACTTAAGTACTTCTATGGTTTCTTTACAAGTCTATGTTCTGAAACAACATATAATTCATTGCATTTGGCAATTTGAGTCCATGAAGGTCTTAGGACCAAGCAGTAGGAATGTTTCATGGCACAACCAAGTGACAATGGCAGAGGCTTGGTGACATTTACATTTAATTTTATAATTGTTAAAAGTATCCATTTCTTAACATGACTCTATAAAGCAGTCTTATAAGTGATTTTTTAAAAAACTACAATATATTTCTAATGGAACATGTATTTGATGGCACTTAGCACTGTTAGCTTCATGTAACATGTATTTAACAATTCAAGTAACAGTATTTAACAGCATATCTTCCCCCCATTCCCATTTAATGCCACAGATTAAGTTAAATCTGTCCCTGTGATTTGACCAAACTTAGGGGGCAGTCAAATAGGCAACTTGTACTAATCATGTAGTCTTATTGGATAAGACATAAAGTAGGTTCATAGTTATTTTTAGTAATTAGTTGATGAAAATTGAAGTGCTATGTAAAAGTTTAACAACAAAAAGTCCAATTCTAGATCTCTACTCAGTCAAAAATGAAAATAAAACTGTCTACAAGAAACAACTCAATAGAAGAAAATTCCTAAAAATAATCATGTTTAATAACCATGGCAACATAGTTAAGGATAACAAATATTTCACTTTTTCAGTGTCCCACAGGATTACATTCAGGATATGGATGTTTGTGGGTGTATCCATGTTTTTTCCATCTGCACTGGTGATTCATCAAAGATCCAATTCTCAGCTACCTCTACAGATCTCTCCCATGCAAAGAGTTCCCTTGGAAATGAAAGGGAGTGCCTATAGCAGGAAGGTCAGGGGAAATGGAGAGTACTTGATTTTGTATCAAAAGGGTCAGACCCTTCAAATGTGTAGTGAATTAACTCATTCCTTCAAAGAAATAATGCTTAATGACCACCTTGGATGGAAATACTAGAGTTAAAATAGACACATTTTAGGAAAACCCCAAAAGCAGTGTTGTACATCGTTTATTTTATAAACGGGCAAGTGCTTTTGGCATATCCCTCTCAATTTGGGGGGGTGGGTAATAAAGGAGAGGGGAGGGAGATGATGAATGGAGATCTATTCCCAGTTATCCTGTCTCACTATAGAGAGAACCAAAATGAGTTTGTCACAGATACATGACAAAAAAATGTCAATGGCTTGACCACAAGAAGCAGTACTATAAAATGCATCAGAGACAGAATGTAGAAATAGAGCTATTTACCCTTTACACTAACTGTAATATAGGGATCAATGCACTGCCCAGCATCTTTCAGACCAATTTTCTCAATTTTGATAGTGAGTAACGTCATTCCTGGTTCAGATGGCAACCTTGGTAATAAAGTACCTGGTAACAAAGAAACAGCAATAAACATTAACCCTACCAATAATTTTAACGTAGGTATTTAAAAGAACATAGAGAAGACATGGCCCTGGCTCTCACATAGTTAAATAAACTATTTCTCTCTAAAAACCTCATTAACATGGCAAGATGATTTTCAAATTCTTTAATATCTAGGGGGGATAAAGTTGCCCTAGATCTAAAGATTCCTACTTCAGTGCTGAAAGCTCAGTACTAAACGATATTAACAATTCAAAGTTTATCATTTAAAGAATTTAAATCACACAGGAAATATCTATCTGTTGCCCCAAAATAAGTGTAATTTAGAAAATATGTTAATAGTTTATTAGGAGGGGGGCAGCTAGATGGCGCCGTGGATAAGGCACTGGCCCTGGATTCAGGAGTACCTGAGTTCAAATCCGGCCTCTGACACTTAACACTTACTAGCTGTGTGACCCTGGGCAAGTCACTTAACCCCAACCGCCTCACCAAAAAACAAACAAACAAAAAATAGTTTATTAGGAGGAACCAGTAATAGTCTTTTAAAATTTGAATGGAATTCAAATGTTTGGGAATCTGAGAAACTGAATATGATGACCAAATTGCCTAATGAAAATTACAAAAATCATTTCCAATTTAACATCATAAAACAAAGGAGGGGGGACAATTATAGTTATAGAAAATCAACTGTTTAGAAAAAAGAAATGTATGCCAATTCTCATTCCTTTCTACATCCAGTCCCGCATATTTTTTCCCATACATCAGTAAGAATTAGCAATAAGGACAAAGCATATCTCAAGGAGGGCTGGGGGGCAAGAAGGTCCAAACTGACTGCAATCTTTGTCTAGCTGGCAATTTAGAGTTCAAAAATTGCAACACCCTCAGTTACCACAAGAGAGTATTTCCTTCATCCTAATAAGCAATGTCTAAAGTTCTACTCCCAACAACTGTTGCTAATGTTAGTAAAAAACAGCAGAAGACAAGAGTTGTTTTCTTGACCTTATTAAAGTAAGGAGATGACCTTGGATTCTGGAAAGCTATGTAAACAAAGCTCAAGATTCCTTTATCCCATAAACATGTATCTAGGACAAAATTGTTTTTAATTAAGAGCAGGTAAAATAAAAACGTCATTCTTTCTACTTTTTAATCCACTACTTACAAAGTTTTGTTCCCCACTAAAAGCCTACTCTGGGGTTTTGTTATAAGATCATAACCTCAGTTTTTGAGGATAAAGGGACCTTTCCCTTAAAGGAGAACTATATAGCTGGGACCCCATTCATACAAAACTCCATATACCCCTGAAACATAAACCCATGTATAAAGACTGTAAAAACCATAGAATCAAATATAGATGCTGAGGTCAAGAAACTCATCCAAGGGCACAGCTAGTAAGTAAGCAGAACTAGAATCTGAATCTAGGCATCTCAATTTCAGCACTTTCCCAGGCAGTTTCTTTCTCCATGGTTAAGCAAAGTGTAATTCTTTCTTTTTCTGTTTTGTATTTCCCAAGGCACTAAACTCTGATGCATATATGACTCTAAATAATCTATTTCTTCAATTACTATGAATTAGCATTTGACCTTACTGAAGAAGCAAAAGCACCAACTAGTGGCGAAAAGGGCAACTTCTCTAACAGTTTAGAGGACTGCATCAAGATAATAAAAGAGAACTTCCTGGTCAGTTAAGTGAGAAAGTTCACCAATAAAAGGCTGAAATTTTAAAAGCTACAGTTGGAGGATAAATGTAGAATCTGTGTAAATGAGTAACATAACAAGAACACATAATCTGACCATAATATTCTAGTATGAATTAGTAATTCCTACAGTCCCCACTATTATACTGACTGTTCCACTACTTTGGCAATCATCACATTTTGTATTTCTATTTATCTCTTTGGTGTATGACTCCATCTAAAATAAATGAGATAATATATATAAAATGACTACAAGTCTTAAAAATCTACATCAATGCTAGCTATCACAAGCTCTTTGAAACTAGATGCCTTGTCATATACCCCATGGAAGATTTATGGCAGGTCAAGGAAAAGAATCACACAGGATGTCCAAAAAAAGTAAAAGTAAAACAAAAATGGTATTATACCCTCAAGTACATAATCTCTTTACCCACCTTCTCTAAGTGTCTTGCAACTCAAGTGCCAAACACTATCCAGTAGTACTGCCCTTCAAAGGCACCAAAATTATCTACAATGTTACCTTTCTCCAGTTAATTTGATTTTCCTTTCGTGTGTGTGTGTGTGTGTGTGTGTGTGTGTGTGTGTGTGTGTACAGAATAAGAGAACACTACATTTGACAGTGAATGAAATGCCAAAGACCATTTCTAGCTAAGCATTCCATTATAAAAGATTTCACTAATCAATCCATCAACAAGTACAAGCTCATTACTATGTGCCAGGCAATGGATACAAATACAAAAAAATGAAAAAGACTCCTCCCTCCTTGCAAGAAGCTCATGTTCTAATGGGGGAGACAAGTAGATATAAAAGTGTGTACAAAATATGTATAAAAAGAATAAATACAAAGTAGTTAAATTATAAGGTGGTAGAAGAGGAAAAGAACTAGCAAATGGGGAGATTAAGGAAGGCTTCATAATTGGTGATGCTTGAGCAGCAACCTCAAGAAAGGATGAGATTTCATGAGGCAGATGTAAGGAAGGAAATCCATTTCACACATGGAACAATGGCCAGTACAAAAGGGTATGAACACTCTTGGATATTAAGTTATATCTCAATTGGTGCTCCTTCAGCTAAGGAAGGAAGAAAGAAGGAAATAAACATTATGGTTCTACTATGTGCCAGGCACTGTGCTAAGCACTTTACAAATACTGTCTTCTTTGACCCTCACAACTACATTGGGAGGTAGGTGATATTATTACCCCCATTTGACAGTTGAGGAAACTGAGGCAGAAAGAATTTAAATGACTTGCCCAGATTCAAACAGCTAATAAGTTTCTGGAGCCAAATCTGAACTCAGTTTTCCAGACTCCAAGCCCAGCACCCTTACAGTGCCACCTAGCTGTCCCTGAAACCAATCTACCTACATACAACTGTTCATTAATATTAAGTGGATCAAAACTGCTTACTAACCCCTCTCATACCAAACAACTAGAAAATAAAATTTCACTTTCACAAATTAAGGCTGTAGGGAATCACCTAAATGTGAACTTTCCCCAACAATAAATTTCTTAAACCATTCATGACTGCCACCTAGAATTTACGTAAAGTCCATATTTCAGAACACTCATATGGAGTTGATGACCTCCTGGCGTTTAATAACCTTTAGACAAATCAGAACAGTCCATCTATTTGATGGTTTTAAAGCATCAGAACTGAAATTAGTCATTCCAAAAGTATTGTGGTTTTAATGAAAGTTTAGTCACAACTGTAAGAATTAGTCTGCCACTGAGTTTGCAGATACAGCCTCTAAGTCTTTGTCAATGGATTTTTCCTTTTCTTTCTTTTTTTTTTTTTTAGTGAGGCAATTGGGGTTAAGTGACTTGCCCAGGGTCACACAGCTAGTAAGTGTTAAGTGTCTGAGGCCGGATTTGAACTCAGGTACTCCTGACTCCAGGGCCGGTGCTCTATCCACTGGGCTACCTAGCTGCCCCTGTCGATGGATTTTTAGCATGATTTTTTTAAAAAAGAAAAATTTCCTGTGCTTTGAAGATCCTTTAAAAGTTAGTGTTATCTTTCTATTTTCAGAATAAACACGACTTTATAAATGATTATGAAAAGAATGGTCCTGAAAGGCAATCCCAAGTCACAAAGATAGCTTATTTGTTTCTAACACTTCCCTCACACTTCTGAAAAGTACTTCCCTACTTTTCATATAAGTCACAAAAGGAATCAGATAATTGTTATTCTCAACTACATTTTTTTTTTGCGGGGCAATGGGGGTTAAGTGACTTGCCCAGGGTCACACAGCTAGTGTCAACTACATATTTTTAGAAATTTTACTGTTGTCTTCAGGTATTTATTGCAGTCTTATTCCAACATACAGAGTTCTCTTCTGTAACCAAGAGGTCAGCAAAATTGACTGCCTTGGCAATGGACTCTGATAGCACATACAACACTGCAAACCTGCAGACCTTCGTGCTACAAAGGAAAAGGGGCTATGCTTAAATACTGCAATAACACATCATAGAAAAACCCTACATTATTATTTAATCTCTCATAAAATCATGAGCTCACAGTAAGAGAACAGGTAGCATCTTCATTTGAGCACCTGGGATCCAAAACATGAATTCAAATCATTTCTTTCTCATTACTGTCATTTGCTCCAGGTTTCTCCATTGATAAGTATTTTGAGCAAGGAAACTATCAGATTAAGTGGGCATTCCTAAAACTTGAAACCACAATGATTACAGCATGTGGTTTGAGGAGGAAACAGAAATTTCAAGCCAGCAAAAGAAGTTGCCTACCCCACCTCACTCCTTTTGCAAAAGCAAGATTGTTTACACTCTTTCATTATAAAACACATCAGAAGTAATGTAGCAAATAAATCTAGGAGTACTGCATTAAGAACCCTGAAACCTTCATTGTATTAACAAAAATTCTACTGCCTTAAAAAAATACTGTATCATTGAATACTGTTCCACTTTCTGAGGCTAACTAGATATATGAAGTGAACTGTACAAAGAGAGAAAAACAGGGTGTGGTGAGATGGTTGGGGGCCAGGAGGAAAAAGGCAAGGACACATCCCAGCCTGCCAAGGAAGATAAAAGGCCTGGCTGACTGCAGAAAAGGAAGAGAAACATGGAGTTCCCCAACCTAAGCATGTAAAAAAAAAAATTCTCTCTCATAAGACATGAGTCTCATCCAATTTGTCCGAGCCTAGAGTTAGTTAATTATTGATCTCATGTGCTTAACGATTACTTAAAAACATGCTAGGTAAATAATAAATGGAAAGCACTTTGCAACCTTGAGGCACTATAAGAATGTGAGCTATTCTGATGCTATTTTCAGAGACTGATACAGGACAGTAACTACTTTACACATGATCATGAAAACCTGCTCAAGAAGTTTTACTCCCTTCTTGAAAAAACTAGGAGAAAAGCTCCATATTTCTTGATCTTAAATAAAAACAAATACATCATTCTTTTAATTGATGAATCCTACCTGGAACTCTAGCAGGGAAGGAGTCTGGAGACCCTGCTCCAGCACCACCCTCTTCATCATCATCCTCAAATTCCAAATTCTCTTCTTCACCAGGTGCTAAAATTCTTCTATATATAAAAGGAAATAATGAGTTACGCAAACAATATGATTCTAAGTCACTTATTTCCCAAGGTACTACTCATGTGAATATAAAAATATCCTCAGAAATATAGATACAACACTGGAGTTGAAATGATGTTTTTTTGTTTTTTTTCTTACCTTAATGGGACAGGCTGAACATCAAAGGGGAATTCCTTATTATAAGTAAGAATATTCTTTAGAACTGTAAGGAAAAACATTAAAAAATGAGTTCTTTCATGAAACTAGAACCAAGAAATAAATGTGTCTTACAGTGAATTTTCAAAACTAGTTCATATTGAACATGTATATTTTTGAAATAATTAATCAACCACACCATAATCCCTGTACCATTATTATATATTCTGCAAATGAAAGGCTAAAACAAGGAATAAATTTTCAGCTTGTTCCATATGCCACAAACCCTTGGATTCTGCCAGACTCCCACAGAAATTAAACTCCAAAGATTCAGAGACCTTACAGAAAACTACCATCCCCATTCATAGTCAAATTGAGACTGACATCAAGAACTGATGAAGCAGAATCAAGGGGGAAATGGTTTCAGGACTTTGCTTTCAAAGGTCTATGACTACATATTGCCTTATGTCATCCATAGATGCTTGTCTATTCTTAGCATGAAGTGACAAACACACTGAATTGGATTTTAGGAGAGCTGAGTTTGGTTCTTGCTTCTACTACAAGGCATGTGACCCTAGTCAAGTCACTTCTTGTAAGAAAATAATAGGCTTTGCCAATGCCCAAAGGCCCCAGCTGGGATTGATTTGGACTGATTGGATAGACTGAGATTGACTGACTTCACTGATTAATGAACTTAAAGTTAATTCAATTGAAACCACACCTGACTGACTCTGAAGAGGGTGTGTTCTCAGAGACTGCAGACTCTGAACTCAACACAGGACCACCCTCAAGTCCAGCGAACCAATGGATTTGGGTGATGCTAGCCAATTAGCCTGAAGCAGTGTGGAAGGACCGCCTCTCCTTGGGATGGAGAGGAAGCTTGCTCTTTCAGTTCGTCTCTCAAACAGGCTGTTGGTGGCAGAGAACTCTTAGAAGAAGGCCGGGGTGAACTCTTATCTCTCCTCTAGGGTAGATAGGCTTTTTCTTAGCTTTCTGACCCAATTGTTCTCTTTTTCTCTAATAAATGCTTAATGACAAAACCTGGTGCTGAAGCTTCTAATTTATAATTAAATACTAGCTAGCTTTCCCTGTACTTGGGACAGGAATAAGGCGACCACACATTAAATTTTTTTTTTGAATGAGTTTTTTTTTCTTTCTTTTTTTTTTGGTGGGGCAATGAGGGTTAAGTGACTTGCCCAGGGTCACACAGCTAGTAAATGTCAAGTGTCTGAGGCTGGATTTGAACTCAGGTCCTCCTGAATCCAGGACTGGTGCTTTATCCACTGTGCCACCTAGCTGCCCCCCCACACATTAAATTTTAAATGTCACACTTCACTTTTCTGAACCTCAGTTTCCTTATCTGTAAAATTAAAGGTTGGCTCAGCTGTATTCTAGGGTCTCTTCCAACTCAAATATGCACTATAAATCCTTTTGATATTCTTTTTAGTGAAGTCCCATGTCTGAAAGGTAAATGCTATCATCCTGAAATTTCTTTAATTATAAGAGTTATAATACTTGTATATACAATAAATTTATGATAATGTCGCTACAATGGAATTTTCTTTAATGGTATAGCTACAATATTGTATCTATAATACTACTGCTATCTTTAAAAGGAAGTTAGCAAATAATGTTAAAATACAACTTCTTTTATCTACTTTCTGTCTGTCTAAATCTCTAGTTTGCTATTCTGTTGTAATGTTTCTATAGCCCCTTTCCCTATAAAGGATACATGATATATAAATGCTTTTTCATAAATTTTAAATGTCCCTGATGTCTTTCCACCAGAATTAAATGTAGGAGGGTAGTTTCCCCATTTTTATTTTCCATAGCTTGTTGAATAGCCCCAGGGCAACCCAAGAGGCTCCTATGACTTTCTAGTTGATCTTGGACTTCCCAACTTTGTGGTTTCTTCAAATTTAGAGCCAAATCAGGTATGCTATGTTTAATGTCTGAAAACAGAAAATCATTGGTGCTATAGGATGAAGTTAGTCATAATTTTAAAAAAAATAACTGTAGACATTTAATAAAAATCTCAGTATGGAAAAGTACTTCCCCTAATTCCTTCAGTTTTTAGGATACAAGAGAGGTGAAAGTCCCAAGACTTGGGATTGGTTCATCTGAATCATGTCTATTTCCTGAGTGTGCCAGATCCATATTAGGTATATTTCTGTTTTAAATGAATACCACTATAATATCCAGTTCTATAAAATAAAATTTCCATTTTCTTGCTAAGAGTTTGCAATAAACAATGTGGTTACAATAAATCATGTTGAAAAATAAATTATGTATAACAAATGTGTTCACAAGACCCATTCCCTTAGCAATCTAAGGACTTAAAGACTATATTTTCTTTCAGATAAGGTGTTTCTATATAGTATCTGTGTGCTAATATTGTACAATATTAAATATCTTAATAAAATTTGAAATACTGTTTTAATAGAGTAGTTTCATCTTTCTTTCCTTTGAGTTGTAAAGAAAGCCCCCCAAAATTGGTGCTTGAATTGTTGAAAGCTATTTCAAAAAAGGTCTCTTGCTAGCTCAAGGTGGAGACAAAATGAAATTCTGAGTTGCTATATGGAAATTTTAGTTTTTACCTTTACACACCTCTTTCCCCATAGGATGCAAACAACAAAGAACATTTTAACCCAAACAAAATTTATAAAATATTACTACAACACTTTTGAAAACCACATCAAATATTAAGACTCTCTTGAATTCAAATACAGTTATATCAGAGCATAGCAGGAGTATCTGAGAGGCAATGTTGCATGTTGGAAAGAACACTTTTTCTAGAATCAGAGGACCTAGGTTCAAATTCCTCTGATGGTTACTACTTGTGTTCTCTTGGACAAGTCACTTCTCTTTCCTGGGCCTCAGTTCCCTTCTCCCCAAAATGAGAGAGGTGGACTAGGTGGCCTTTGAGGTCCCCTCAAGGTTCAGACCTATGATCCTAACTGTCACAGATATCACTACTTTGGGATAGGCAAAGTATCTCATTATTCTTCCAAAATGGCTTCCCGTAATCAATGTTAACTAGTTAAAGGTATACAAGATTTTATTTCACAAAAACAAAATTTCAAGAACCCTCATTTAACTCTTCAGTATACTTTAGTACTATGTTTCCATTTTAACGGCAGGAATTCTGACAACCCTTCAAGTTGGTTAAAAAGGGAGTCCGCCTATCCTATGTATTTCCACCTATCCTGATAGCTTGAGAAAGTTACAGTAGTTATCAATATTGCTTCAGGATACTTTAGACACTGGGAAAACCACAGAGGGTTACTATAATATGGATGGCATTAGGAGAAGCAAGAAGTAGAGTATTATTTAGTGACTAGCTGGTCCTTTTACTTTATCTGACAGACTTCAGACCTCAGAAAAGCAGGCAGAGAAAACATCTAAATTTATTCTACTAATAAAAAATTAAGCACTCACAGCATGCTATCACAGAACATATACCCTGATCTCTTGAAGCTTACATCCTAAAAAAAGACAGACAAACACACAAATATAAATAACATGGCTAGTTTTGTTGGAAAGGACTATATGGTTGGTTTGTTTAGTTTTATGACAAGGCAGGACGGGTTACCCAACTTCTCTGAGTGGCTATGAGTAAAAATCCCCTGAAGACTGATTAAAAAAAAGGGAAATCACAGGTAGGAGTTGGACCAATTAATCTCTGATGTCTCTTCCAACACTTAAAATGTTAGAATTACAATAACAGAGGTAGATCAGAAAACAAGTCAGTCATTTAGGAGTAATACAAGAAAAGTATATTATTAATGTTTTCATATCCCAGATGCTTGAAGTATTGAAGAACAAGAAATTTTTGATATCTTTTAAGAAGAATCTATCAAAAAGATTTGAAGTTAATATTACTCATTAACTTTCCATTTCTAAATTCTTAGGCTTATCCAGATGCCTAACTGGTTGACTATTGTGCTCTTTGTTCTAAAAAGAATTGATGCAACCTAGTTATGCACCAATAAGCAGAGAATGCAAGACTCGGGTAAAATAATTAAAATCTTTTAACTATTAGCTAACTTAACAAATCCCAAACCACATCTATTATGTGGAGGATCAAAGAGTGCAACTTTATATACCCTTTAAAATGTCAATTAAGAACCAGGTAGATGCAGAAATCAAATTCAAAATCTTTATATAAAATTCAAGACCTGCTAATCTGAATGCCCTTAAGTCACCCAAGCTATATAATTTGGTCCTTTCTTCCCACAAAAAAAGATTATGACTGATTCTTGTTAATGTAGCAACAGTGGAATATGCTAAGGTACTCGGATAAAGATCCGTGCACCTGATATGTTTGAAATGATATAAAAGAAAAAATTGTCCAAAGATTGAGCTCAAGCAATCATAATGGAAAAGTTATGAGGGGGGGGTAGAATGGGAAAAAAATCTCAGAAAGAGGAAAAGTATAAGCATATTCTTCTAGCAAAATGAGAAAAACTTTTTTCAAAACAAGAAAAAAAGACAGTCCTATTAAAATGACAAAATAATTGAAAGGACTGGGGAACCCTGATATAGTTTACATATAGAAACCCATGCTTCCCTATGGTGAAAATTAAGTTGACTAAATTAGTAGATCATAAAGTATAATTATAAAGAGAATTAAAATAATTCATTAAAGATTAACGATCTCACTATAGGTGAATATTAGACTTTTTTTAAAAAAAGAACACAAATGGCAACTAGTCAATGAATAACAGAGGAAACTATAATAGTTTCTGTTTTGGATTCTCTCATTTTTCTGTCTTGAAAACAATAATGTGCCACATCTCTCTCACATATCCTAATGTACTATAGGAAAACTAGGTGGCACAGGATTACGGTTAACTTGGCAGTCAGGAAGAGCTGCATTCAAATCCTGCCTCAGATACCTACTATCTATGTGACCCTGGAGAAGTTATTTAACCTCTGTCAGCCTCAGTTTCCCCATTTGCAAAATGGGGATAACAGTAGCAATAACTTCCTAGGTTGCTGTAGGTATCATCACATAAAAGTACTTTGCAAACCTTAAAATGGGCAACGTAAATGATAGCAAATATTATTCACAAACATAATCAGATATGACTTTCCACTGAAATAAAATTCCAGTATTTATGGGGCTGACAAAAATATTTTTTGCTTATACTATTATACTATACTTTTCCCCAGAGTAATTAATACTTTGTCCCTCCCCTCCCTTTCATTTTAGCCTTACTGATTTTAAAATTACTTTTAAAACTATAAGAAAACATTCAATTTCAGTTCAGACACATTTTAATATGGGAAATTAAGAATCAAAATAAATGAAAACGTAAGCTTTATGTGATAGATTTTAACCTCAAGAGAGCTAGGATTATATTTGCTATTTTAAAATAATAGAACCATGTTGATTAAAATAAAATTTCTATCAGTTATATAAAGTAATCTGCCACTAAAATGACTTCATTTTTATATTTCTTGCCATCCTCAGAAGGAAACTATTCTGAAGAGAAATAAAAACACCCAAATCATAGCAAATCTGCTACATGCCTCCACTAATCTGGCACCCACCTAAAATAACAGCCAACAGATATGCCCCAAACTGCCAAATGAACGATGTCCTCTTTTTACTTGATAAACATATTTAATTTGTAATTCAAATCCTATTGCTACCACCAGAAATAATATACTCTTGTCCATGGCCGTTATGCTATTACATCAGAAACTGCAAAAGCCCAAATAGCCTATCCTTAGTTCTTATGTGGTGAAATGCATGTTAAGCCTCTCAAGTGAGGCAGTTAAAACAAACTCATAGAGCTATGATGGAAAGAGTAGGAGACCTGGGTTCTAATTAGGATCCTGGCAAGTCACTTAATCTTTTAGGGTTTCATTTTCTTCAGTTCTAAAATTAAGAATTTTGAATCCATGACCTCTTAGGTCCTTCCTATACAGAGAGGCAAAATAAGGTGGAGGAAAAAATACTTGGTTTGGAGTCAGAGAGCCTATGTTTGAAGATTATCTTTGCCATTTGCTACCTGTGTACATGACCTTGGGTAAGTTATTGAACCTCTCTGGGCCCATTTCCTTATATGCACATTGGACTATATGTGACTTCTAAGGTCCCTTCTGGCTCTAATTGTATGATTTCTTGCAGCTCTAAAATTAGGATTCTGTAGACATTTATAATTTTGACTTAACAGATGGATAAAGGTAAGGAACTGTGCTTATGCATAAACATTTTCAAGATAGGACATTTTGCCTTACTGAAAAAGAAAAAAAAGTCTTGGCTGGTTTTTAGTCTTATCTTTAATTAGTGTGGTTGTGTTTATGTGGGCCAACATTTATCCTAACAAATATTTGTTGCAACCAACAAGATTATTTGGCAACAACCTTAATGATAAAAATTTATAATGCAAATCCTTTCTTCTAGGAGAGAAAAGGTTTCAGAAGACAAAATAGGGTTTGGACAGTAAACATTTACATTTCCTTAAAAGTATCATCAAACTGTAATAACATAAAGAAAAACAATAAAGACTTTCAGATGACTAATGGTGAAATATCCTCCTGTCTCTAGGCACTAGAGAGGTAGCAGACTAGAGGTATAGAATAAAATATATTTTCAACATCAGCAACATCTTGATTTGCTTTACTTGACTACTCTTTTGTTGCAAGGACATGATCTGGAAGGGAAATCAGTGCTAAGTGACAGTGATTTTTTAAAAAGAACATCACTAAAGTATTATTTTAAGTATCATCAATACACATTTCCACATGCCACGATATATTTTCCAGATGACTCTAAATAAGATATTCTAAGATTGCTAGGTGGCACAGGGTTATCCTTATCGCAATGATTTAAATTTACATAGATCAATGTCTATCAAAAAATAAAATAGCATTTTAAAATCATGCCTTCAAATACTCTCATACTTTCTAATTTCTAATTCTCATCAAGGAGGTCTTTGAGGAGTTTGTATTTTTCTCATAAAACTTTTTTTATATCAATAGTTGTTGACAATTTCTTGGACACTTTTTTTTTTGGGGGGGGGAAGGAGATGAAGGAAAGAATTACTATTTTTTTCCATGTCTGGTATCTTCCCCTCCTTCCAATACCTTATGAACCAAGATAGAAAGGTGCAGTGAAAATGAAATTCAAAGGGATAACAGCTATAAACATTTTAGTATATTAATTACAAGAGTACACAAAGATCAAGCATATTTGTATTTTCATAGACTATAAAATTACCACCCATGCCATTTAATCTTATTTTATTAATCTTACTATCTGAAATAATGTTTAAAGTGTAATAAAATCATATGATTCAACTTACTTGGTTCTAGCTTTTTCAGGTCCTCCAGTTTAAATTCATCTTGAGACTGTGTGGACTAAATAAAAAATATGTATATTATACATTTATTACAAACCTAATTTTTATTCTCTGTACTTTAATCAATGAGAAAAGGCATTGTTTCTTTTTTTGCATTCTGTGTTTCTAATAGGAACTTCTCATATATAAGCTAAAAGCAATCAATTTCTTATTACCAAGAGACAAACTGAGTCACTGTTATCTGGTTTTTTGGAAGCACTTAAAGGTAAAGGAAATGAGAGGGAAAAAAAGTTTTCTATTTTCTCTTGTTTTAAAAACATTAAATCTTCTTGCTAGCCTAACAGAAAAAATCCTGTTACAAAAGTTTCTCTGAAAGAATACAGTCTTTTAGTACGTATGGCAAACATTTAGCAGAATGACAGCTACTGCTCAGGAAGAAATTTGTTTACCTGTAATGCTGCACTTCGTAATTCCAAGCAGGTTGCAATTTTACCAATGGTCTTCTATAAGAAAAAGAAAGAGACATGAATATTAATAATACTAGTATACTCCCACATGGTATTGCTCTAGCCAGAGTTATTATTAATACATTAAACCAAATCCTGCTGTAACCACAATGGTACATTTGTAATATTTTTTCTCATGGAACTAATTGCTCCTGGAAATGTCATTTAAACTATCCTATTTTCTCAGAACAAACTGATTCTTTTTAGGTAGGGTATGCTTGTGCTACAGAACAACTGTGGAATGTTCATTATGTATAATCTAATCTGCATTTACAAGATAAGTGAAATTCCTTTAAAATCATAATTAAGATAAATTTCTAATATCCCAAAAAGTTATACTCAAATAAATAAAAAATGGCTCCTCAATCATGGTCTCATTTTTCATTGTTATTCATGCAACAAATAAACCATGAAGACTGAATCTATGTGCATAGCATTTACAGATAAAATCTGCAACCCTAATCTGACACTTAGTATTGCAGAACAATGAGAATAGTAGTAAGAAGTTTATCTAAGTGACCAATTGGCATGGTTTGACACAGTCAAACCAAATTTTTAGTTTTCATCTCACTTTCATAGGGTTTTGTTTTTGTTTTTCACAAAGCTGGAACAAACCATATTGAAGAGATCACAGATCTATTGAAATATCTATAAGCAGCATAAATGACCAAAGTTCTCCCTAATATCATCTTAACAACCACCACTAAATATACTGAGATACTCAAAATGATGAAGACTGAAAGATAAGGGATTTTTTTTATTTCCTTGCCTTCAGCCTCCCCTTCATTCCAAGTCTTCCCTCCACCAACCCCATATCCAAGGACTGAGGTTTTCAATACTCAACCCATACAGCAGTACTCCCATGACTAATGTCAACTGATTTATTTTTCATTGTCCTCAACCACATATATCCAGGCGGTTCTTTGTTCTACCAAATATATATATTCAGCCCCATTCTCTTCCCTGAACAGCTTTCACCTATTTCTAACTCTCTGCTAGACATATATATCTAGAGATGATCTCAGAATTTTTCCTCTCCTTCATCTACTACACTACCCCCTTTGCATTAGAGCAATCCACCCTACTTGAGTCTCTCACCACCTCCTGTAAAGTGGGCATATTATTCTATAATCCAAAATCTTTTTTAATGGTCAACAATCAGTAAACACAGTATTGTAATTTCTATATTTTTCAGTCGGTTGTATGGTAGTAAAGAATTGGTCATTTGTGGGTATTTCTTGTAAACACACACACACACACACACACACACACACAAAACTTTATTTCTAATTTTCATCGAGGAGGTCTTTGATGATTTCCCTCAGATGCCCCCATGATCTGGAAAATCTGAGTAATGACCTTCCCTTCATACCAGAGAAGTCTGAATTATTATGGTATTACAAGAAAAAATATGTTGATATTATGCAATACTATAAACATATTTTATACATTTCTGAGTTTCTAAACTTTTTCTGTATCTTCTTCAGCTTCTGCAAAACTCCCCCCAAATTTCCATTTAATTTATGCCACCCTGCAACATATTAAAACCACAATGGGGAAAAATCACCAGGTAGAAGGAATAACTGTATGTATGTTGGAGGGAGATGTCCAAACTGGCATAGTTCCCCATACCCTCCAAAATGATTTTCTGCCCTGAGACAACCTGAGATATCATTTTTTAAAATCTTGAACAAGGAAAATATTACAATTTATAAAAATACAATTTGGGTTAACATTCCAGAATTGGAAAGTAACCAAATCATTATTTCATTCCTTCCTAGACCACTCGCCTCAACCCCGGAATAAACAGAGGGAACTCTGCCCTCTCCCTTTGATAGCTATCAGTATCCTTTCTCAATAGCTAGCATTTATAAAGCAAGGTTTGCAAAGCACTTTACAAATATTATCTTATTTGATCCTCACAACAACACCGTGAGATTATTATCCCCATCTTACAGATGAGAAAACTGAGGCCGACCAAAGTTAAGTAACTTGCCCAAGGACACATATCTAGTAAGTGTCTGAATCAGGATTTGAACTCAGGCCTTCCTGACTCCAGGCCTGGAGCCACCTAGTTACCTGTAATGCTTTCTCAATGGAAAGGATGGGTTATGGCATTACTTCCAGTAGATGAGCAAAAAACCTGTCCCAATCACTTCAGGGGTGAGGAAGGCAATGGTGTAAATACATTACTCTTAGTTACAACAGCTGACAACCACATTTAAAGTCATTTTCCTAAAGAGAAGCTTTTTTTTTTTTTTGGCCTCAACTTATTACCAACCTTTCCACGGGGCTGTTGCAAAGATTTTGGAAAGGGTTTTTAAGAGCAGATAAAAATTATTTCTTAGTATTTCTAGAGAAACTAAAAAGGGGATTTTAAAAATATGCTTCCATAGCTGGGTCAAAGGTTATACAGTTTAGTGACTTTTTGTAAAGGGTTGAAACAATTCAGTTTCACCAATAGTATAATAGTTTGCCTGTACTCCCACAACACCTATAACAACTGTTATTTTTCTTTGTCATTTCTGCCAATTTGATGAGTATGAAGTAGAAACAGAATTGCTTTCATTTGCATTTCTCTTATTATTAATGATTTGGAGCATTTCCCCCCAACATGACTCATAGCCTTCTTTTGAGAATTGTCTATTCATATCTACTGTAAGGGGCTAAAATTCTAGCTAGTCTGTCTAAAATATCTAATGAGTGGTCGCCAATAAATTATAAGCTTTAACAAAAGTTTAGACTTTTAAGCATTTATTAAGGAGAATAAGAATTTGGTGAAGAGAGAGAAAGAAGCCTAGATGCCTACATCTATCTATCTATCTGTCTCAGGGAGCACACATTTTAGCTCCACTCTCCACGAGAGTCCTCATGAAAGAAAGTGAGGCACACCTCCTTCATCCCACAAGCCTCCTGTGAAACTGGCAACATCCCATCCACTCACACACACATCTCCAAGCTAATTGGTTGGTAGCCTTGATTGACAGTACCCACAAGCAAATGTCACTTCCTGACACCAAAGAAAGCTGCATGGCTTGCCCTCAGATGCCTTCTCCTCATGGCTGAGCTTTCCTACAGTAACTCTCCAGAAGGTGGCATCATTCTAATCGTTATACTACTGAGAGATGGTGCTTGTTCTTATGTATTTGTATCAATTATCTATAAATCCAGAATATAATACCTGCCCATATTTTTAAAAATATTTAATAAACATTTTTATTTAAGGTCTTGAGTTCCAAATTCTATCCCTCCCTTCCCTCTTTCCTCCCTGAGGCGGTAAGCAATCAGATACAGGTTATACACGTACAATTACATAAAACATTACCATATTAGTCATTTTGCATAAGAAAACTCAAATAAAAGAAAAAAAACACCAAGAGAATTAAAGTGAAAAATAGCATGCTTCAGTCTGTGTTCAATCAATATCAGTTCTTTCTTTGAAGGGGGATAGTATGCTTCATCATTAGTCTTTTCAGATTGTCTTGGATCATTGTATTGCTGAGAATAGTTAAGTCATTCACAGTTCTTCATCAAACAATATTGCTGTCACTGTGCACAATGCACAACATTCTCCTGATTCTGCCCACTTCACTATGTACCAGTTCATACTAGTCTCTCCAGGCCTTTCTAAAATAGTCCTTCTTGTCATTTCTTATAGCACAATAATATTCCATCACCATCATATACCACAGCTTATTTAGCCATTCCTCAATTGATGGGCATTCCTTTGATTTCCAATTCTTAGCCACCACAAAAAGAACTGCTATAAATATTTTTGTACAAATAGGTCTTTTTCTCTTTTTTTGGATGTCTTTGGGATATAGACCTAGCAGTGGTATTGCAGGATCAAAGAGTATGCACAGTTTTATACCCCTTCGCTGCCCATATTTTTAATACTAATAATCTACCAGTGATGATGTATGAGTTATACGATAATGTATTCTCCAAAAATTTTAAATTAAGTGATCTCTTTGAAGGCAATGTGCATGGCTAATGTAAGCAGGCTTTAACTAATAACAAGGAACTAAAAAGAAGTAGAATGTTAAGAATATCAAGTCAACAAGTATATATTAAGTACCTAATATATACCAGGTACTGTGCTATGTATAGATTACAAAGAAAAGCAAAATAAAAGCCTCTACTCTCAAGGAGCTTAGAGGAGCTAATAGGGGTGACAACATGCAAAGAACTATGTACAGGTAATATATAGTGAAGCTAAGTTGGGCATAGCCACAGAGGGAAGGCACTAGCATTAAGTCATCAAAGAAATGCATTCTTGAAAAAAAATCAATCAATAAACATTATTAAGTACCTACTATGAATCAGGCACTATGCTAAGCAATGGGGATATAAAAAGAGGCAAAAGACAGTTCCTGCCATTCAGGAGCTCATAATCTAATGGGGAATATAACAAGCAAATAAATGTGTACAAACAAGCTATATATAAGAGAAATAGGAATGGGGCAGCTAGGTGGTGCAGTGGATAAAGCACCGGCCCTGGATTCAAGAGGACCTGATTTCAAATCCGGCCTCAGACACTTGACATAGTAACTGTGTGACCCTGGGCAAGTCACTTAACTCTCATTGCTCCACCAAAAAAAAAAAAAAAAGAAGAAGAAGAAGAAAAGAAAAGAAAGGGGGAGGGGAATAGGAAATAAGAGAAGGAAAACAACGAGCTAATCATGAAATGAGAGAAAGGAATAACTAATATATGGCCTGCTACTCTTCTAGTAGTAATCTCATGATGTCAAGATAAAAATAAAGCAGGTTAGGTGGTTCCCTGTGGGGTAAATTTATGGGAAAACACTGACAGAAGTTGCACAGGACTCTCGTGCAGGTTGAATTGATAGTGAGAACATCCTCACAGGTGCTTTTCATGCTACCCAAACTCAGATGACCCATCATTACTGCTGAGTAATCCTTCTGGTATAGATTTCTCTAATCATTATCCAAAGACTATTCCAAACCTCTTTCCTCTTGTCACCAGCCTCAAATGGCACCTCAATCAATCCTTCAAATTTTTAGCACTTCTTATTATGGGGCATCTGGGTGGCACAGTGAACATAGTGCTGGGTCTGGAGTCAGGAAGACCTTAGTTCAAATCCAGCCTCAGACACTTACTAGCTGTGTGACCCTGGGCAAGTCATTTAACCTCTGTGTGTCTTGGTTTTCTAAAATGTAAAATGGGAATAATAATAGCACCTACCTCCCAGAGTTGTTGTAAATCTCAAATGAGATAGCTGTGGAGCACTTACCACAATACCTGGCACATAGAAGGTGTTATATAAATTCTCTCTCTCACCATATAAATCCTTATCACTCTGCCCCTTATTAAAGAAACTGAGGTTCAATAGCAGGCAATCCCCTTAGCTCCCTTTCAAATCTCAATACTTACCAATATTTCTACCCTATCTCTCCTTGATAAACCTAACCCACCTGTGCCTTTTATCAAAAACCCTCTTGCCCTCCTCCAATATCTTCTAATCAAGCATTCCTTCTCCACAACTTTAATTTCTACTAGGTCCTTACCAAAAACCTATTAATATGCTCAAGTGCCCCAAATCTTAAAATGCCTTCTCTTGATGTTTCTAGTACTCTCACCTATAATTCCATTTTTTCTCCATCCTTTGCATGCCAAATTGCATTTATTGAAATACTAAGAGTACAGCAAACTGTGCTACAAACTGAGGCATGCCAAATTTAGCTAGGAAAGTCTCTGATGGAATTTATAGTCTAGCAAGAAGATAAAACATACATACAACATTAACATCTTTTAAAAAGTGGGTTTTGAAGCTACCTCATCACCAATTCTGTCCTCAAGTCAACAAGCAATTGTTTGTTGATTTGACTTAACTTCTTATAATTGTTAGTAGTTGCCCACTATGCTCAAAGAGCACCAAAATGACATCACTACACTAGAGTCAAGGCATGGTATGTCCGACTGTGGCTGATTAGATCAATACGAGCTTGGAAGTGTCTATCACAGGTGGGGCACAAATAGTCCATATGAACATCTGGGGTGAAAAATCTCTAAATTTGGTCATCTCATGTTTCTTTTGAGCTATGGCAATTCTCCTTTGCTCATATAGCACAGCACCTTCTTTGGTGCAGGTATACCATGCTAAGTGGTCCTGTGCCAGTGTCTCCCACATCATGCAATTAATTCCAAAGTTCTTAAGAGAGACCTTGAGAGTGTCCTTGTATTGCTTCTTCTGACTTCCTCATGAGCATTTGAACAATGTGGTTAACCCATCTAACTAGCATTCTTTGCAATGGAGTTTGAATGCTTGGCAGTTCAGCTCAAGAAAGGACCTCACTGTCCAGTACCTTATCTTGCCAGGAGATCTTCAGAATCTCCTTAAGACAATTCAAATGGAAGTGATTCAATTTCCTGGCATGGCACAGGCATATCAAAATGAGGTCAGCACAATGGCTCTGTAGACCTTCAGTTGGATAGGCAGTTTGATATCATTTCTCTCCCACACTTTGGAGAATATTTGAATGCTGTGGATAAATTCACTTACGTTGGCAGTATATTTTCCAGGGATGAACACATGGATGAGAAGGCTGACACCTGCACTGCCAGAGCTAGCTCTTGTAACTGAGTGACTATCTTCATCACTAAACTGCTCTCTAAGTCTTTTTTTTTCTTAGCTTTTTCTTGGTAGGGGTGGGGGTTTCTTTGCACCAATGTTGACCTATCTGTAACTCTTCTTCCTCATCTCTACTCCTGACTTTCTTCCAGTCTGAACTGAAGTTCCATCTTCTACAAAAGCCTTTCCTGGACTTCCATAATTTTACTGTCTTCCCTGAGATTAGCTCTAATTTATCTTGTATCTTGTTTGTGCATACCCCAGTCCTTGTTCTGTCATATCCATTCTTTGTGACTCCTTTTTGGGTTATTCTTGGCAAAGATACTGGTGTGGTTTGCCATAACCTTCTCCACCTCTTTTTTTTTTGGCAGAACAATGAGGGTTAAATGACTTGCCCAAGGTCACACAGGTAGTAAGTGTCAAGTGTCTGAGACTGGACCTGAATTCAGGTCCTCCTCAATCCAGGGCCAATGTGACACCTAGCTGCCCCATCCTTCTCCACCTCATTTTACAGATGAGGAAACTGAAAATCAGGGTTAATTAACTTGACAAGGTCACATAGCTAGTAAGTGTCTGAGGCTAGATTTGAACTAAGGAAGATAAGTCTTCCTGAATCCAGGACCAGTACTCTATCCACTGGGCCACCTAGCTGCCCTAGCACATGGTAAGTACTTAATAACAGCTGACTGACTCTACTTCAACATGCCCTCTTTATTCTCTTGCTACTTCCCTAACAGATCCTTCTCTGCTTCCTCCTCCTAGCCCTGCCCTGACCTCTTTAAGAACGGTGTTCACACAGTTTATGACCAAACAAGAGATAGAGAATATTATGAAATGCAAAATGGATGATTTTGATTACATTAAATTAAAAAGGTTTTGTACAAACAGAAGCAATGCATCCAAAATTAGGAGGGAGGCAGAAAACTGAGAAACAATTTTTATAGCCAGTACTTCTGATAAAGGCCTCATTTCTTCTGCTGAAAGATTATGCTGAATTTTGCTGGGTAGGTGATTCTTGGTTGTAATCCCATTTCCTTTGCTCTTTGGAATATCATATTCCATGCCCTCCGGTCCTTTAATGTAGAAGCTGCTTGATCTTGTGCTATCCTGACTGGGGCTCCACAGTACTTGAATTCTTTCTTTTTGGCAGCTTGAAATATTTTCCCCTTGACCTGAGAGCTCTGGAACTTGGCTATAATATTCCTAGGAGTTTTCCTTTTGGGATCTCTTTCTAGAGGTGATCGGTGGATTCTTTCAATTTCTATTTTAGCTTCTTCTTCTAGAATTTCAGGGCAATTTTTCCTGAGAATATCTTGGAAGATGATGTCTAAGCTCTTTCCTTGATCATGGTTTTCAGGTAGACCAATAATTTTCAAATTATCTCTCCTGGACCTATTTTCCAGGTCAGCAGTTTTTCCCAGAAGATATTTCACATTGCCTTCTATTTTTTTTTTTATTCATTTGGATTTGCTTTATTGTGTCTTGCTTTCTCATAAAGTCACTGGCTTCCATTTGTTCAATCCTAATTCTTAGGCAATTATTTTCATCAGAGAGCTTTTGTACCTCCTTTTCCATTTGGTCAATTGGACTTTTCAAGCTGTTGACTTTTTTCTCATGTCTTTCCTGCATCACCCTCATTTCTCTTTCCATTTTTTCCTCTACCTCTCTAACTTTATCTTCAAAGTCCTTTTTGAGCACCTCTATGGCCTGAGACCAATTCATATTTTTCTTGGAAGCTTTAGATATAGGGGCCCTGATGTTGACATCTTCCTCTGAGGGTGCCCCTTGGTCTTCATTGTCACTGAAGAAACTTTCTATGGTCCTCATCTTTCTCTGTCTGCTCATCTTGCCTTCCTTTTACTTGACTTTTAGCTCCTTAAAGTGGGGCACTGTTTCCATGCTGCAGTATCCCAAGCTTAAGAAGTCCCAGGTGGTATGATTTAAGGAGGATCAGATTCTTCACTTGCCTGGCCTATGCCCTGGTCCATAGATGATCCCAGACCAACTTGCTAATCAACCAGCTTTGTGTGTTGTGGTTGTCAGCTCCAATGAGCCTGTGCCCCTCCCCCCACCTGGGCCACTGCTACTCAATCAAGCCTACCTCCTGGTTCTCAGCAGGGGTGAAAAATCCAAGTTCTGCCTCAGCACCAGCATAGACCCTTGTAGTCTCCCCGCTGCCCAGGGCTCAGCCCTCTCACCAGACTGTGAGCTTAGTTCTAGACAACACTGGCACTTCAGCTGATTCAGAGGCTCTGGGGGGGGTCTCCTTCTCTGGTGAGGCCTTCCTGGGACTGGATCTGTGTCAGGGTGACTGTGGGGTTGGGCTCAACTCCTGTATCAGCACAGCAGCTCCCTCCTTCTGAACTTGCAAGCTGTTCTTGGTTAGAAGATGATTTCAGGGGCAGCTAGGTGGTGCAGTGGATAGAGCACCGGCCCTGGATTCAGGAGGACCTGAGTTCAAATCCAGCCTCAGACACTTGACACTTACTAGCTGTGTGACCCTGGGAAAGTCACTTATCCCCAATTGCCTCACCAAAAAAAAAGAAGATGATTTCAGTACATTCTTCTGTGAGTTTTGCTGCTCCGGGCATTTTCCTATGGCATTATTTGGATGTTTTTTTGGAACGAACATGTATGAGTTCAGAGCTCACTGCCTTTCCTCCACCATCTTGGCTCTGCCCCGGAAGTCCTTTAAAGGCCTCATTTCTAAAATATATCAAGGAACTAAAATCAAATTTATAAAGAATCCAAGTCATTCCTCATTGAGAAATGGCCAAAGGATATGAACACAAAACAAAAAAAAAGGGGGGGCAGCTAGTGATGCAGTGGATAAAGCACCAGCCTAGGATTCAGGAGTACCGATTAAATCCAGCCTTAGACAGTTGACACTTACTAGCTGTGTTGTGAACCCTGGCCAAGTCACTTAACCCCCAATGCCCCACAAAAAAAAAAAAACAAAAAAACAAAACAAAGGATATGAACAGCAGTTTTCTGATGAAGAAATCAAAGCTATCTATTGCCACATGAAAAAAATGCTCTAAAGTACTATTGATTAGAGAAATGCAAATTAAAACAACTCTGAGGTACCATCTGACACCTATCAGTATTGGCTAATATCACAAAAAAGGAAAATAATAAAGGTGGAGAAGCTGTGGAAAAATTGGAACACATAATTATGCATTGTTGGTGGAGCTTTGAACTGATTCAACCTATCTGGAGAGCAATTTGGAATTATGCCCAAAGGGGCTATAAAGCTGTGCTTACCCTTTGACCCAGCAATACCACTACTGGTCTTTTTTCCCAAAGAGATCATAAAAAGGGAAAAGGACCCACATGTACAAAAATATTTATAGCTGCTCTTTTTGTGGTGGCAAGAAATTGGAAATTGAGGGGGTTGCCCATCAATTGGGGAAATGCTGAAACAGTTGTGGTATGCGAATGTATGGAATTCTATTGGTGCTGTAAGAAATAATGAGCAGGCAGATTTCAGAGAAACCTGGAAGGACTTTGCATGAACTGGATGATGATGAGATGAGGCAAACCAGGAGAACATTGTACACAGTATCATCAACATTATGGTTTGACTACTGTGATAGACTTGATTCTTCTCAGCAATACAATGGTACAAGATAGTTCCAAAGGACTCATGATCGAAAATGCTCTCCAAATCCAGAAAAAAAAAAAAAAGAACTGTGGAATATGGATGCAGATTGAACCAGTTTCTTTGTTTGGGTGCTGTTGTTTTTTCTTTTTGAGGTTTTTCCTTTTGCTCTGATTCTCCTCTTACAACATGACTAATGCAGAAATATTTAATGTTATTGTACATATATAACCTATAATCAGATTACACTTGCTGTCTGTCTTGGGGGAGGGGAAAAATTTTAAAGTAGAAATCTTATAAAAACAAATGGTGAAAACTATCTCTACATTAACTGGAAAATAATAAAATACTTTCATAATTTAGAAAAAACTCGATAAAAAAAAAGAAGGGTGTTCACAGTTATGTTCTTGCCTTTTCAGTATATATCTTCTTGCTTGGTAGCAAACTCATTCAGGTCACTGTTTTTAGTTATAACCGTTCAGGTGATTCACAAATAAGAGCCCTCTAAAATAAGCCTATCTCCTAATTTCCAAACAAGTATTAAAAATGAACTGGAGGGGCAGCTAGATGGCACAGTGGGATAGGACTGCCCTGTGAGGGGAGCCTGGATTCAGGGAGTACCTGAGTTTCAAATCTGGCCTCAGACACTTAACACTTACTACTGTGTGACCCGGGGGCAAGTCACTTAACCCCAATTGCCTTACTAAAAAAAAAAAAAATGAGACGGGATATAACAATAGCTGACACTTATAGTAATGTTTTAAGATTTCAAAGAACTCTGTTTACATACATATATGTAAATTCCACCAGTAATTTCAAACTTAATACATCCAAAACTAAGGTTTATTACTTGTTCTTCCTCTACTTCACTGGTTTCTGTCTGTCAGAGATGTACTAATACGTGACAATAATCAAAACTTTGATGTTTTTTGATTCTAGCTTTTTCTCCCCACATCCATTCAGTCACCAAGTCTCCAGTGATTCTGCCAAACCAACATTTCTCATCCCTCTCTATTCCTACTGCTAGACAATCCCTTATTTACTGGCCACTAGAACTACTGTAATTAGCTCCTAAAGAGTTTTTTCCATCTACAATCCGTTCTCTATGTTTCTGACTAATTTTTCTTTCTTATGCAAAGACCTGGTCAGTTAACCCCTCTTGTCCAAAACCCTTCCATAGTTTCCTAGCTCAGGCTTAGCTAGCATTCTAGGTCTTCCACATTTGGTCACTTAGACGACTTTTCCCAGTATATTTCACACTTATTGCCACCCACACAAACTCTATGGTTCAAACTATACTAGAGTGACTAATGTCCCCCATACATCATTAGTACTATTCAATTCTGCACACCTTTATTTATGCTTTTTTTATATTTATATTATTGCTCTCCCATTCCATACCTATAAACATCTTACAGATTCTTCAGGAAGCCTTTCCTTATCCTCTTCCCCTTGTTAAGGGGCTAAAATTCTAGCTAAACTGTCTAAAATATCTAATGAGTGGGTCGCCAATAAATTATAAACTTTAGCAAGAGTTAGACTTTTAGCATTTATTAAGGGAGAATAAGATTTGTAAAGAGAGAGAAAAAGCCTAGATTCCTATCTAGTAAAGGGAGAGCACAGTTCTAGCTCCGCTCTCCACCAAGTCCAGAGGAAAGAGAGCGAGCCTGAGCGCCAGTCTCTTCCGTCCTCCTCCCACTAGCCCACAGTCACTTCTGACTCCTGGTCTTGCCCTCAAAGGACCTTCCCTTCATGGGCAGAACTCTTCTACAGTAAGTATCCAGCAGGTGGCGTTATTCCAATCGTTACACCCTCTAGTTTGGGAATGACCTCCTGCCCCTCAAGACTAATATAACTCATATAATTCTTATGTACTTTATCAAACTCTATGTGGTCTTAGATTTTCCATGTTCCTATATCAGAACACAAGGTTTCATTAGGGAAGCTATCAATGAATTTATCCCAGTACTTAATTCAGAGTCTGTTACTTATAGCCGGCACTCACTTGCACCCGGATCCTTACTACACATGAGAGCACGGACAATTCACTTAATTTTAGAGCCTCAGTTTCATCAATTATAAAATGAGACTGATATTGATATTGATCTCACAGAATTGTTTCAAGGTTCAAATGAGAAAATGTATTGAAAGTGCTTTGCTAACTTCAAAATGCTATTAAATGTGGATCACCATCACCACCGTTATTTTTTTGTTTGTTTTTGTTGGTTTGGGTTTTTTTGCAGGGCAATGAGGGTTAAGTGACTTGCCCAGGGTCACACAGCTAGTAAGTGTCAAGTGTCTGAGGCCGGATTTGAACTCAGGTCCTCCTGAATCCCAGGCCGGTGCTTTACCACTTCGCCATCTAGCTGCCCCATCACCACCATTATTAATGTTTGTGGAATAGAATTCTAGATAAAAAGCTGAAAAACAATAGAGATTCTGGGAACTGGGCATGGTGGTGAGAGAAAAGGGAGACATAATACAACCTTACTAACAATCTTTAAAATTTTAAAATAAAAAATCTTTTAAAAGGACTTAGGGAAGTTTACAGAAATATATTTAATTTCCCCACTAGCACTGTGCATGACAGTAGGGAAGGAGACTAGGAAGAAAGATCTGCCTTATCAGGAATAATAACAACTCACATTGAGGTTTACAAGGTACTATACAAATATGAATCTCAATTTTATCATAATAACGTTAGGAAAGAGATGCCATTGTTATCTCCATTTTATATATTTAAAAGCTGAAGTAGCCAGATGTCAAATAAAATGCCAGGGTCAAATATAAGTAAGTTATCAGAGGCAGGATCACAACCAACAGAGTCATTAATATTTTCAACCTTTATCCAAATGATAAAGGCATTAATCAGGACTAAGAATCGGGGCCTCTTCTTGGTACTGGTGGCATACTTTGAAATCATAAAGCTATCTTGCCATTAAGAAATAAACTGTACTCTTACTACTAAACTAATCAATATATTGTGAAAGGTCTGGGATAGAATATAAAGATTTTAATTATTTTTTAAATGCCTTCAGCCACAGAGTACTAAGAAGCCCGCCCTTGAAGACCTGGGTTCAAGTCACTTCTGTGGACATATGGTTTGTGACCCTGTACAAGTGACTTAACTTAGTGATCTAAACCAGTGATGTCAAACTCAAATAGAACTGGATCCTACAGGCAACATATTGACTTAGAAAACTACAATTTAACAGTCTCTATGTTGTAGTACATTTTTTTTTAGTGAGGCAATTGGGGTTATGTGACTTGCCCAGGGTCACACAGCTAGTAAGTGTTAAGTGTGTGAGACTGGATTTGAATGCAGGTCTTCCTGAATCCAGGGCCAGTGCTCTATCCACTGCACCACCTAGCTGGCCCTTCCCTTACTTTACTTTAATCTGGTTCTGGGTCTGAAGCTTTCCTGGTCACTTGCACTTGGGCTGCAAATTTGACAACTCTGCTCTAAGTAACTGAGACTCTAAAATCATAGGAAAAGGGCAAAATCACAGGTCTACTACTTATCCCTTTATTCGGAATCTTTATGTTGCATTCAAATGACAACAAAAAAAGGGATAAAATTTTGCTAGGAAACTAGTAAAACATTTCTTTCCTCTTCCTAAAGGGGGCACCCCTGGATTCTTTTGTTAGAGCAGACAGGTACACCAGCTTAGAGTGACACAATTTAATAATACAGCTACACAGTTGCAGCTGGGAGGCCTTCCATTTTCATATAATTTGAATACAACTTAGTTACTTGGATAGCTCATCTCTGAGGATTTTATTAAGTCTTTTAGAATGATTACCTAGCTCTTTCTTTATTTTCTGAAATTAATTTAACTGAACTCTTTCTCCTGTCAACAAAGAATATTACCTGGCAGATGGAAACTACTTTAAAACTCCAAAATTTTTGCAAGTTGAAAGGCATCAATCTGTTTTTTATGCAGAATCTACTGCATTATGGCAAAAATACCAACAGCCACTATTCATAACTATTTAAGGGACCACACCCACCTTAGTATAAAAATAATGTAGCTAAACTATCATTTTCAATTGTAGCAACAGTATTTTACTCCAATAATAAGAATACTTTGTATTTAATTATTTCTGTTTATTAAGCTCTGCTTGCTACAGTAATGTATCAACTTTCCACATAAATAAGTGGTCTAGAAAAGAGATTTAATTTCGCCACAGAATGAGTAATGACTTAGCTAAAGCAAATTGATACCAAAAAGGAAGTGAACAAAACTGAACTTCAAAAAGATCTAAGTTATTAGCAAGTCACTCAGATTTTCTAAATCATCCTGAAGTGATGTGACTAAAAAATGTTTTCATTTTAGAAAATGAAAATTGTATTTTTACCATGCCTAAGCAAACAGATAATTTTTTAAAATATTCCAGAATAAGGTAAAAAAGAAGTTAGGACCCCCCCCCCCCAAAGAAAACCTTATATAAGAAACACTCATCATGAACATTTATTAAGGACCAGTATACTATATACCAGGTAGTGGACTAAGTGCTAGGGATACAAAAAGGTAAAAAGACAGTCTCCTGTCCTCAGAAGCTCAATCTAAAGGGGGGAAAACAACAAGCTATATACAGAGTAGATAGGAAATAATTGGGAGGAAAAGTTCTAGATTAAGAGGCATTGGGGGAAAGCTTCCTGTAAAAGATGGGATTTTAGCTGGGACTTAAAGGAAGTCAGGAGGCAAAGATAGAGAAGGACAGATGGAGTGTCTTGTTTGTACAACAGCCAGGAAGCCAATTTCAAAGGACCAAAGAATATGGTCTAAGAGGGGAATAAGAAGACTGGAAAGAAAAGGGTAGATGGCAAGTTAAAGAGGGCTTTGATGCCAAACAGAGCATTTTATATTTGGTGCTGGAGGTGAAAAAAAAACACACTGGAGTACATTAAGTAAGGTGATGAAATGATAGGACTTGTGCTTTAGAAAAAATCACTGGTGATTGAATAGAGAATGACTGGAGTAAGGAGACATGGGAGGCAGGCAGACCAAGCAACAGGCTATTGCAACTGTCCAAGTGTGAGGTGATGAGGGCCTATTCTGGAGTGGTGGCAGTGTCAAAGAAGAGAAGGGGATGTGTTTGAGAGATAATGCAAAGGGAAAATTAACAGGCCTTGGCAACAGATTGGATTTGGGGGGAAAAGGGAAGTGTAGAGATAGTGAGGAGTCAAAGATAATGAATTGGTTTACAAGCCTGAGTGAGTAAGCTCTCTAGAATAATAGGGAAATTGTGTGGGGGGTAGAGGGTTTAGGGGAGAAAGATACTGAGTTCAGTTTGGGGTTATGTTGAGTTTAAAATGTCTACTGAACATCCAGTTCAATATATTTGAAAGGCAGGCAAAGATGTGAGAACAGGGATCAGCAGAGAAATCAGAGCTAGATACGGAGATTTGAGAATCATCAGCACAGACACAGTAATTAAGTTTATAGGCCTGATGAAATTATCAAGTGAAGAAGTTTAGAAAGAGAAAAGGGTCCAGGACAGAAATATGTGGAACACCTATGGTTAGAGGGTGCGGCCCAGATAAGAATCTAATATAAAGGATATTAAGGAGGAACAGTCTAATAGATAGGACAACCATAAGAAAGTAGTATCACAAAAACGTAGAGAGAAGAGTATCAAGGAGAAGTAGGCAATCAATAGTGTCAAAGGCTGCAAAAATGTCAAGAAGAATGAGGACTGAAACAGGCCATTGGATTTGGCAATTAAAAGACTATATTTTGGAGAAAGCAGTTTCAATGGAATGATGAGGTCAGAAGCCAGACTTGAAGGGGTTAAGAAGTGAAAGGAGAGAGTGGATGCACCTAATAAAAATTTCAATTCCACTTAAATTCAGTAACATTTAAATATAGCATAGCTGCTTTCTGGAGGAAGTCAAGTTTTTAAAACCAAAGCTGCCAAGGTAACAGAGTCTGACTCAATCTTCAATACAGCCAGCCACCTAAAGAAAGTCTGGTCAGAAGGATTGTAGAACAAGTAGATAGATGTTGCTGGAATTCTCATTACCACAAAATCTGACACAAAACAAGGAAAAAATGTCTAACCATCATGGGACAGAAAGTACTATTTTGCCCAGAAACTTACATGAGAAAAAACTGCTATACAAACCAGAGAATCCAATTAAGCTAAAAGTTTTAGCAGCTTTTTTTGGTTACTAAACTCAAAATGTGTTAAAATGCTAAAACTACTGAGTTTTAGGTGATGAGTAGGCCATCTAACTGAAAGGGAAAACAAATAACACCAAATTTATAGAATACGGCACCCCAAAAGGGACCTTTCAAGATAATCTAGACTTCATCATACAGATGACAAAATTAAGGCCTGGACCAAAAGTGATTTGTCAAAAGTCACATAAGGTATTTGGAGAGTAGAAGAAGGGAAGGAAAAGTACTTATCAGCTATGCTTCTTTTTCCCTTTTTCTTTTTTTTGTCTTTAAGTAATATTCATTATATGGGATGGATGGCTCTCTGGGAGGAGGAAGGGAAGAGCAAAGGATATTGAGCAAATTATGTAAAAAAAAGGCATGAATTAAGAGATGGAGTACTGTATATAGGGAACAGCAAGAAGACCAGAAGTGCTGGATCATGGAATATAAAGAAAATATTAAAGTATAAAATAAATGGAAAGGGAGGAACGGACCAGTAGTGGAGAACATGACAGTAAAAGGGAAGCTTAGGAGAGAGGTGGGTTTGAGGGAGAAGATAGGGAGTTCTGCTTTGGACACACTGAGACATCCAAAAGGCAGTTCATCAGTGATAGCCTTAATCTTGCTATCACCATGTGTTCCACACTTCACAGTTCATGAACTATGAAATTCTTCTGATCGTAATCTTTTATCATTCCACCTCTCCCTCTCTTCCCTAAAACCCCTAACCCTGTTCTGTCTGCTCTATGTGTTCCCTTTCCTCCACCCATCAGCTCTTCCCCAGACCATTTACCCCTGTACCGGTTATTTGCTGGAGAATAGATTCCCATTGATGAATAAATTCAACTCTTCTCGAGTGTCTTGTTCCTTTATCCAATTACTGATCTCACCTGCCAAGCCTCAACCTTGGATTACTCCCATTATCCATTGCTTCACCCCTTCTCATGTGCTTCTGAACAAAGCTGGAGAGAAGCATGGGACTGTGCAGACTATGTTCACTAAAAATGTATGTTACATAATCTCAGATGAGTCCACGCTGCAACAAGACCATTCTTTTACAATTCCCTCATTAATTCATTTTCACATTCACCTTTGTGCCTTTCCCAAATCTTTTCATTTCCCGCAAATTTCTCATGCCTCCCCCACTCCCAAAAGCTGGGAACCTGGCCTCATATCCATTTGCAATGTTCCTTTCCCCTCCTTGTCATCTGACAACACAGACATTTTCTGACACCATCTTCTCTCCTTTGTTCCTCTCATGTTTGCCAAGGCAAACCTCTCTGTGTGCACAAGTGATCCCACCTCATCCCATCTGCTCCAGCAAACTGTCCCCTCTATCATGCCTGTACTGTTCAGTCATGTCCAACTACTCATGACCCCTTAGACCACAGCATGCCAATACTATCCATGGGGTTTTCTTAGCAAAGACACTGGAGTGGTTTGCCATTTCCTTCTCCAGTGGATTAAGGCAAAATGATGTTAAGTGACTTGCTCAGGGTCACACAGCTAGTAAGTATTTGAGGTCAGATATGAACTCGAGTTTTCCTGACTATAGGCCCAGCAATCTATCCACAGAGCTACCTAGCTGCCTCTTAGCTATCAGCCCTACCTCTCCACTAATCTTTCATCTCTCCCTATTTACTGACTACTTCCTTAATGCCTACAAACACATCCATTTTTCTCCCATTCCCTCAATTTCTAACTTGGTCCAACAATCCACATTAGCTATCATCCTGTATCTTTCCTCCCCTCTGTGGCTAAACTTGAGAAAGCCATCTGGTGCCTCCACTTTCCTTCTCACTCTCTTATGAACTCCCTCAAGTCTGGCTTCTAATCTCATCATTCAACTGAAATTGCTCTCTCCAGTTACCAATCACATTTAAGTAACCAAATCTAATAACCTTTTTCTCAATATTAATTTGTCTGGATCAGCCTCTGACACTGTTGATCACCCTTTTCTTCTTAAAATTCTCTTCTCTCTAGGTTTTTGTGACACTTCTCTGATCTACATGCCTGCTAAGTGTATGGACCGCCCCACCCCCAACAGTCTGTCCTCGGTCCTTTTCTCCTTATATATTGTTTTAAACGGTAACTTTCTCAGACCCCACAGATTCAATTATCATCTCTATACAGATGATTCTCAAATATCCAGTTCCACCCTCTCTCCTAGACTCCAGTCTTATGTCACTAGTTGCCTACTGGACAGTTCAAACTGGATGGTCCATAGACATCTTAAATTCAATATGCTGCAAAATGAACTCAATATTTTCTCCTCCAAATCTTCTCAACCTCTTTTAAAACTTCCCTATTACTCCTTTTTCTTTTCTCCCCCCCCCCCCCAATTACTCTTGAGGACAACAGCATCCTTCCAGTCGCCCGGAGTTCACATCCTCAGTGTCATCCTCAATTTTTCACCCTTTGCTCCCCACTTACCTTCATATAATTTATTGCCAAGTTCTGTTGATTCTTTGGAACATCTCTTGGATAAGCCACTTTCTCTCCTCTGACACTCTGACCACCCTGGTGAAAGGCCCCATCACCTCACAACTATTGCACTAGTCTTCTAATAGATCTCTTTGCCAAGTCTCTCTTCACTTCAGTCCATCCTCTACTCAGCTGTCAGTTATCTTCCTGAAATGTAGGTTTGATTATGTCACTCACTTATTCAATAAATTCCAGTAGTTTCTTCTTATCTCAAGAATCCAACAGGAAGTGCTTTCTTTTAAAGTCCTTTAGAGCCTGGCGCCTTCTTACCTTCCCAAGGACTCTGCAATCCAGTGACATTGCTCTGCTTGTTCTTCTTCCAACATGACACCATTTCCAGACTTCTTCATTCTCACTAGCTGTCCCCCACTTCTGGAATACTTTTCTTCCACATCTGCTTCAAAATTTCCTTTTCTTTAGATCCCAGTTAAAACCGCACCTTCTATCAGAAGAATCCCCCTTAATGCTAGTGCCTCCCTATTAAGATGAAGTCCAATTTATCCCGCTCATAGCTTGTTTCGATGTAATTGTTGACATGTTGTGTTCTCCATTAAATTTTGAGCTCCTTGAGAACAAGGGCTGTCTTTTGCTTTCCTTTGTATACCCAGTGCTTAGCACAGTGTCCGGGATATAATGGGCGATTAATAAATGCTTACTGACTTGATTTGAGACTGGAGTTCAAAAGAGAGTTTAGGGAAATAGTTCTGGCAATCATCTGCATAGAGATAGTAAATGAGCCCACGGGAGCTTATGAGGATAACAACAAAACAACAAAACAAAAACACAAAAGAACCAAATAAATTAAAAGATCAAAATGTCATCAAGATAAAGACAAATTTGCCCTTACCCTTACTAACTTTCCAATTTGTATCCATTTAACATACACACTCCTCAGCTATTAGTTTATATACTTATTTTGTTGTTAAGAATTCAGCCAGGGCAGCTAGGTGGCGCAATGGATAAAGCACTGGCCCTGGATTCAGGAGGACCCGAGTTCAAAGCCAGCCTCAGACACTTGACACTTACTAGCTGTGTAACCCTGGGCAAGTCACAACCTTCATTGCCCCCCCCCCACCCTCCCCCCAAAAAAGAATTCAACCAGAAGCAAGGCATGTAGTATGTGAAAATCCTGGACATTTCAATTTTTCTATCCAATTAACCTACACAGGGCTGAAATTGTTGTAGACCATTTTTGCATCTCAAAAGAGACACATGCATGAGCAAATAACAAAAAAAGTATCATTCTCTATGGACTTGCCATTATGTTATTTGCCTATTACATTCCTTTCTAGACTACAACACTTAATCTACCCTTGGAATAGCCTAACAACAAGTGAACAAAGGTCATTCTGACAAGGGATAACAGAGTTAGCTCTCCCAAGGTGACTCTTTTGAAAAGTGGGACACTTTGTCAGGGAAGCATTAAGTACACTATAAATAAATGTACCAAACAATAAATATTCAAAGTCAGACCAAGTTTGAGGAAATATATGCTAATAGAAAGTAATAACTACTCACATAGTGACATTTGTGTATGATCCCATCTGCTACAGAAGGCTGAGGCTGAATTATTCAGGCCTGGGAGTCCTGAGCTGAAGTAGAGCTAAAATACATTGGGGATCCGCAGTAAGTTTAGCAATGATATGGGGAGCCCTGCAAGTGGAGGACGACCAGGTTGCCCCAGGAGGGGTAAACTGGCCCAGGTCAAAAAAGAGAGAAGTCAAAGTTTCCATGCCAATCAATATTGGAACTGGGCCTATGAGTGACTGTTGCGCTTTCAGCTTGGGTGATATAGGGAGACCCTACTCTTAAAAAATAAAACAAAACAAAAACCACTGTGTTCACTTTTCAGAAGTTCTGCTTACTTACTACTTAGTTTTGTAATCTACAAGTGCTGTGTAGTATTTCATGACTTCTATTCCTGATATATATACAGCTCTCCACTGGAATAAGTTAAAGTGTTACCTGACAAATTTCTGACATAGAAATTGCTCTCCTAAACTTTAAAAAACAAAATGTGCAATGAATGACAAGTCGAAGTCCTGTAATCATCCTTCTACAAAAGGTCTCACTTCATGAAACCTCATAAAAATTAATGTCTTCAAGAAAACTAATAATGTAAATTATAGAAATATATATTTCAGAAAGAACATATTTGTCAGGTAAGTTACCAGAGTAAAGTGAAAATAAAAAATAATCATTTGGAAAACTTGATGCTGAAATGCCCCAATTAATAAAAGAAAAATGCAATATAACTCAGGTGAATGCATGAAAGTAATTATAAAGAACTTGTAAAATAAAATCAAGAACTCAGTACAATTAAATTTTTTAATGGATCATGAAAAAAGATTGCAGTAGCCTTTCCCTATAATCTCTTGATGAACTCTGAAATTCTAGGTCTGTTTGCTTTGGGTAAAACTTGACCAAGAAAGAAAAGAGGACTAGTCTCTCTGGCTCATAAAAATTAAATAAAATGAAATTAGTCAAGTTAAAACAAACTAAGACAAGGACATTCAACTACTAAGTGGAAGGTGGTGAGAAAAAAACAAAAAACACTACATTTTAAGTACTTAGAAATTTTATCTCCTTTTTTATGTATCCATAAGTGCTTAGTGAAGTTAATATCAAAAATTGGTAAAAATTCAGCCTTCAGATACAAGTTACAGAGCTATCCTCTACTGACATTCATGCCTAGCTATATTTACTGATCATGGTGACACTTAATAAAACATTATATAACACATAACAAAGTAGCACTGCAATAAAGTTAGTGGGATTATTAAAGTAATGTAAAAATCATAGAATATAGGACAATCTTAAAAGATTGAAAATACTGAAGTATTTCAAATTTGAAAAGGCAAGGGCAGTTGTTTAGTACAACCTCCAAAATGGACTTTAAAATATTTTTTCCCTGTGGTGCCACGTTTTCAAATGTCTATTACTGAAAGCTATTCATAAAAATTCTCTTACCTGTAAAGAATGCAAATTAGTTATTAGTAACCTCTCAAAACACACAGGATTTATATGAATTACCACTGTTTATGGTTGGGCTGTGCCAATATAATAAAATGATACTACTACTGAAATAAATTAACAGATTTAATGTCATATCGCTCAAAAGTAACATGGGTTACTTTTTAGAACTAGACATAGTAACAATGAAAATCATCTGGAGGAACAAAAAAGGGAAGAAATCACAAAGGAAATAAAGAAAAAAATTGAAGCTCGAAAAGAATCTAATATTACTATATCTCAAATTATATTATAAACCAGTGCTGATTAAAATATTTGATAGTGGTTAAAAAACCTGAGAATTTGATTTTTAGAACATACTAGATCAGAAAGACCCAAAAGCCTATTGTTCCATAAACAAGAGAACACAACCTTCTAGGGCAAGGACTTCCTATTTAACCAGAACTATGGGAAAGTAGTTTGGCAAAAATTAGTTGAATAACATCTTACAAAATACGGTATAGTAAGCTTCAAATGAATGTGATGTAAATATGAAAGGTTAAATAATTTTTTTTTTTTAAAGTGAGGCAATTGGGGGTAAGTGACTTGCTCAGAGTCACACAGCTAGTAAGTGTTAAGTGTCTGAGGCCGGATTTGAACTCAGGTACTCCTGACTCCAAGGCCGGTGCTTTATCCACTGCACCACCTAGCTGCCCCAATAATTTTTTTAAAATTGCAAATGGAAGGAGGTTCTGCTCACAAATATGAAAAGGGAGATAATTCCTAAATGGCAAACGACAGAGGTAATAACAGATTGAAAGAAAGAAAAAACACTATGTACTTTACTGCATTCTCCGCCCTTTGTATACAAAAAACCAAAGCAAGACAGTCCCTGTGCTAAAGGAACTTCTATTCTAATATGTAAGGTACCACCACCTAAGGGGAGCTGAATTGAATAGCAAGAGAGGCCATGGTTTGGCAATGGCCAAGAAGTGATATGGTGGCCTAGTTCCAAGCAAATAAGGTAAAAGAGCTCACTTATCAAAACCCAGTTTCCCAAGGGCAGAATCTAAGTTCTGGTAGGAGGTGGGAAGAGGGTCAGAATGCAGTAGTTTGGAAATGGACAGAAAATTACAAACTTTAAAAGCTTTTGAGCAAAATTAACATAGTACAAGAGAAGCTATTAAAAAAAAACAACAACCTTGCAGGAAACACCTCTGATAAAACACCACTGATAAAACCCTGAAATCTACAGTATATAGGGGATTGAATCAACTATATAAGAAAAAGTCATTCCCCACCAATAGTCAAAGGACATGAACATGCAGTTTTCAAAATAAGAAATATAAACTATGAACAGTCATATGAAGAATGCTCCAAACCACTAATAAGAGAATAACCTATAAGAGAAATGTAAATTTAAAAACTCTGCCATTTCCCTTCACATTAATCATATGAGCAAAGATGACAAGAGACAAAACTGACAAATAGAGGAGGGGCTGTGGAAGACAAATACACTAATACATTAATGTAGAATAGTAGTAAATATTGGATATTAGTTGGTCCACCCACTGTGGCAAACAATTTGGAATTATACTAGAAAGTCACTAAACTATACATACCCTATGATCCAGCAATACAACTTCTATGTTTATGCTTCAAGGAGATCAAAGACAGAGAAAAAGGTTGCCATATTAAAAAAATATAGGTATACATTTGTAGCAGAATTGTTTGTGATAGCAAAAAACTAGTGAGAAGAAAACTGGGTGCCCATCAACTCAGGATTGGGTAAACACAACATAATATGTGAATGTAATGTAATATTATGGTACAATTAAAAAATAAGAAACTGGAAGCTTTTGAAGAAACTTGGCAAAACTAAAAAACTAATGTACAGCAAAATAAGCAGAACTAAAAATACAATTAACACAATTGCCACATCATAAAGAAAAACAACACTGGAAGACAGCAGAACTTTAATGAATTAAGAGTCCAATCAATTGCAGAGTACGAAATGTGAAATATATAGTACCTGCATATTGGGAAGTGGTTGACCATGGGTGCAGAGTAAGGCATACGCTGTCAGATACTGTCAATTTATTGGCTTGTTTTACTTAAATAATGTTGCCTTATTATATATAAAGGAGGCTATATGAGAGTAAAGTTTTAAAAAGCCATCAATAAAATTGACATATGAGAATAATATTTTTAAAAGGCATAAATTAAATATTTGAAAAATGTCATCAATGACTTTGTAATAAACCATTTACAAAAAAAATTAGGAAGAATAACTTAAAATAAAAGTTATGAACAGCTAGAAATTTTAATTTTCAAATTATGGGTTTATGAAATCTCACTATTTTAGTGTTTACATACACTAAAGATTTAGCATCTATCTTTGGAAGTCATATTTAAAAATAGAACAACAGTTTACTTAATGCATAGAAGTTAATCAACTTCACCATTTGATAGTTTTCTAAAAGCAAGGCTGCATTATTATGAATCAGTTTAAACTATGAAATTTAGTATGAATTCAACTTTAAATTTCTTATAATTTCCCACTGTAAAATTGAAAGCCAGAAATTTTGTAGTAAGCTTTGTTTTATTAAAAGGATAAGTACAGATTTATGGACAGAGGAAGAATTTAGGATCAAAGAAGATATGGAGAGCAATACAAAATGTAAAACATAATTTTGATTATATAAAATTAAAAAGGTTTTGCACAAACAAAACTAATATAACCAAGATTATAAGGGAAGCAGAAAACTGGAAAAGAATTTTTGAAACAAGTATCTCTGATAAAGGCCTCATTTCTCAAATATATAGAGAACTGAGTCAAATTTATAAAAATACAAGTCATTCCCCAATGGATAAATGGTCAAAAGATATGAACAGGCAGTTTTCAGACAAAGAAATCAAAGCTATCTATAATCATATGAAAAAATGCTCTAGATCACTATTGATCAGAGAAGTACAAATTAAAACATCTCTGAGGTATCACCTCTCACATGTCAAAGGGGTAAATATAACAAAAAAGGAAACTATTGGATGTAGGAGGGAATATGGGGATGCTGGGATGCTAATCCATTGTTGGTAGAGTTGTGAGAAGATTCAATCATTCTGGAAAGCAATTTGGAACCATGCCCAAAGGGCTATAGAATTGTGCATACCCTTTGATCCAACAATACTACTGCTACATTTATATTCCAAAGACACCCCCCAAAAAGAGAAAAAGACCTTTTTGTACAAAAATATTTATAGCAGCTCTTTTTGTGGTGGCTAAGAATTGGAAATGAAAGGGATACCCATCAATTGGGGAATGGCTAAACAAGCTGTGTTATATGATGGTGAAGGAATACTATTGTGCTATAAGAAATGACAAGCAGGATGATTTCAGAAAGGCCTGGAAAGACTTGTGTGAACTGATGTATAGTGAAGTAAGCAGAACCAAGAGAATGTTGTGCACAGGGACAGCAATATTGTTTGAAGAACTGTGAATGACTTAACTATTCTCAGCAATACAATGATCTAAAATAATCCCAAAAGATTAATGATATAGCATACTATCCATCTCCAAAGAAAACTGATATCGAGCACAGACTGAAACATGCCATTTTTCACTTTCTTTCATTTTTTTCTTTTATTCAAGTTTTCTTAGACAAAATGACTAATATGTTCATGGTTTACATGACTGCAGATGTATAATATATCTGACTGTTTACCTCCTCAGGGAGGGGGGAGGGGAAGAGAAGGAGGATAGGAAGGATAAAATTTGGAACTCAACTTTAATAGATTTAGAGTTAGAACAGCCTATACAGAACCAATAGCGGTCATGTAGGTTCAACTCCTTACAGATGAGGAAACTGAATCCCATAGGGATAATAAGCAAGATTTCTGCCTAGGTACTTTTACTTTGACCCCAAATTCAGTTCTCTTTTCCCTCTACTATACTGATAAAATGTGTTTTGTTAAAAATTGGGACAATGTAATTATTATATGAAAAATGAGCAAATCAATATTATTATACATTTATATAATTATATGATCACATAATAAGCTTAAATGCAAATATGCTTAAGTCATGTTTTATAATGTAACTAATCTCTTATTCAGAAGTCTTCAATCTTAGTGAATTAAATAATTACTTCCCAAAGTCTCAGAGATAAGAGAAATCAAATAAGTACAGATGAAATAATTTTTAACAAACTAAGCTTTTTAGACCTATTTAGAAAGAAATGCAAAGATGAAAAACTAAATGTTCACATAAGAATTTTAATAAAGCATAGTCGGTACTTGTAGTCTACTTTTTTGTTTGTTTGTTTTTTGGTGAGGTAATTGGAGTTAAGTGACTTGCCCAGGGTCACACAGCTAGTAAGTGTCAAGTGTCTGAGGTTGAATTTGTTTTTTTGTTTGGTTTGTTTTGTTTTGTTGGGGCAATGGGGGTTAAGTGACTTGCCCAGGGTCACACAGCTAGTAAGTGTCAAGTGTCTGAGGCCGGATTTGAACTCAGGTACTCCTGAATCCAGGGCCAGTGCTTTAACCACTGCGACACCTAGCTGCCCCTGTAGTATACTTTTTCTGAAGTTTACTAAGTTAATGTTATTAGATGCATTACTGTTCACTGAATGAATCATTGATAAGGGAGAGTGTGAAAATTCTATGAATAGAATTTTTAATTTATACAATCCAAGGTTAATATAAAGCAAGATATCCTTAAATAACAAGAATAAAATATAAGATATTTTCCTTATCTTGGGGCAGCTAGGTGGAGCAGTAGATAGAGCACCGGCCCTGGATTCAGGAGTACCTGAGTTCAAATCCGGCCTCAGATACTTGACACTTACTAGCTGTGTGACCTTGGGCAAGTCACTTAACCCCAATTGCCTCACTTAAAAAAAAATTATTTAACCTTTCATATTTACATCACATTCATTTGAAGCTTACTATACCGTATTTTGTAAGATGTTATTCAACTAATTTTTGCCAAACTACTTTCCCATAGTTCTGGTTAAATAGGAAGTCCTTGCCCTAGAAGGTTGTGTTCTCTTGTTTATGGAACAATAGGCTTTTGGGTCTTTCTGATCTAGTATGTTCTAAAAATCAAATTCTCAGGTTTTTTAACCACTATCAAATATTTTAATCAGCACTGGTTTATAATATAATTTGAGATATAGTAATATTAGATTCTTTTCGAGCTTCAATTTTTTTCTTTATTTCCTTTGTGATTTCTTCCCTTTTTTGTTCCTCCAGATGATTTTCATTGTTACTATGTCTAGTTAGAATAATCAGTGATGTCTAAATATGGAATGAATCACCTTGCGCCGTATTTTCTATCATTCAATGTGTTCAAAAGGAGAATAGACAAGCACTTGCTGGGGATGTTTTAAGATGGGATAAATGCATCAAGAAGATTATTGGAATAATGATCCCTGAGGTTGCTACCAGCCCTAATTCTGAGTCTAAAAATCTTTGGAATATCTCTCTTCCTTCATATATTAACAAGGTATATGAAATTTCCAGAGCAGTGAACTTGCTATACTTATGCTACCACTTAGCTTTAGGAGAATTAGCAGAAAACTCCTAATCCTCCCCAACTCACCTTGAATTTAAGCATGCAACCCATGTGGGGTGAGAGAGGAAAGCTGGTAGTTAAGTAGGCATTAAGGTGAAAAGCAATTACCCAGAGTGCTTAGGTATGGATGATTCTAAAATTGGAAATCACATAGTATAACCTCCTTACTTTACAAATGAGGAAACTGAGATTCAGAAATGAAGTGATTTCCCAAATCAAAGGTAGCTAGGTGTCTGAGTCAGAACTGATTCTAGGCTCCAAATGCAGTGTTCTTTTTCTACTATGTCACGCTTTTACTTTAGCCACTCTCTAGTGAAAGGAAAAGACAGTAGCAAATGACTCATTTGGTCCTTGATTTCTGCCTTCCAAGTATAGATGCCCTCCTCCAAATCTGTACCAGGTGTGAATTGTTCCATAGTTAGTATGGCCCTAGATGAGTTAATGTATAAACAGTAAAGTATAAAATATTCGTGTAATCACTTCTTGTCTAAGTTATTCTAATAGTTCATAGTCCAATAGAGAAAATATAAGGAGCATCATCTTTACTCAAAAGATTAACACTTAATTTTTTGGTGTTTTTTTTTTAAACGCCATTAATTCATATGGATGGTTCTATATTTAGAGGGTTTTAAAAATACTACCTTTTGCTCTTCTGTGAATTCTGAATTGTGTTGAGCCTGAGCTTCTTTCTGAAGATGTCTTGCTAATCTAAAAGAGAAAAAAAGTTTCAGTGCTATTCTTCTTTTGAACTCAGAAAATATTTTAAGTGAAACAATGTGACACAAATCAAACCTTGAGAAACAAGAGCTGACAAAACATTACAACATTAGGAATAATAACAATAGATAATATTATTTATAATTTATGTACAATTTTATAGAACTGCAAAGTCATTTACACATATTATCTTACTTGGGCCTAACAACCTTGTAAGGTAGGAGCTATTATTCTTATTTTATGGAAGACAATGAGGTTGAAAGGGTGGTTCAGTGACTTGCCCACAGTCCCACTGCTGGTAAGTATCTGAGACAGTACTGTAATTTGGGTCTTCCTGACTCCAAGCCCAGCATTCTCTCCACTCTGCCACCTAGGATCTCATCATACTTACAAGATGCACATTTACCAAATTAACCTAGATCTGTTCTCAACAAACATTACTGTGATCCAGTGGTAACATAGTACTTTTCACAACATTTTACTAGTTCAAATTTAAGTGCCAGGCACATAAAAGACACTTTATGTTCATTGGCTAACTGATTTTATGGATTTAAAAAAGGAAGATGCACTGTATCAATTGACATGGTCTGGTCCTTTAAAGTATTCTTAAATCCTGGTGCCTTTAATATAGTAAAATTAAATTCACTAATTATTACAGGAAAAAATATATAGCACAAAAGCATGTGAGGTATCAAAGAATGTTTGTCCTCTTTGTAGGATTAGAAGATTATGGTAAGGGGCAGCTAGGTGGCGCAGTGGATAGAGTACCGGCCCTGGAGTCAGGAGGACCTGAGTTCAAAGCCAGCCTCAGACACTTAACACTTACTAGCTGTGTGACCTTGGGCAAGTCACTTAACCCCAATTGCCTCACCAAAAAAAAAAAAAAAGAAGATTATGGTAAGAGGCCAAGACTAAAGTGATTAAATGTTCTTAACTTTTAACCCAGATATCATCATAAAACTATGCGAAAACCCCCCCCCAATCAATGATTAGAAAGTAAAGTTCCATATATAACAATATTTTTAGCAGCACTTTTTGTAGAAGTAAAGAACTGGAAAGAAAGAATATGTCCATTGACTGGAGAATAGCTAAGCCATGCTATGTGAACATAAGGAATATTACTGCACAGTAAGAAACAAAGAATATGAAGAATCCAGAGAAGCATGGGATGGTTTACATAAACTAATGCAGTGAAGTAAGCAGAAATAGGAAAACAATATGCACAAAGCCTACAGTCAAATGGAAACAAAATATCGAGACCAAATACTGTGAAACTATGACTAAGCTCTTCTAATGAAGAGAAATAAGAATGTACTTTCTTGTCCCCTTTGTAAATGCAGAGGATTACTGAGTGTATAACTTCAAACTTGGTTCCTGTGATTATATATGTTGAAATGCTTTTTGTTACATTCTTTAGTATATGAGATGGCTAGAGGGAGAGGGAGAAATGGATACATAGGGAACTGATTATTTCAATTAAAAATTCAAATAATAAAAGGAAGATTGAACTAAACAACCAGTAGTATGAGACTGTATATATCCAAGTTATGAGAATTCAAGTTACACATTATGAAAAAAGTAACATTTTTGTCTCAATATCTATTTGATAATGTTTTCAATTCTTGATTTCATTTTGTAGGGAGTCTGAATGTTCCCCAAAATTTAATTCAGTCTCACTAGGTTTCTATTTGAATTTGAAATACACAAGTCTCCATGATTTATCTGATTTAAAGGAAAATTCCAATTAAAATCCTAGCATGGGTATCTGAAGCCAAGGAATTTCCCTTTCTATAGGACAAAATAGAAATTAAAAGGTTTTTAGGGTTTTTTTAAATACATCACATCACACTTCTCTGGATCATGCTGAAGTGCTCAAAACTCTAATCTGGATATATGCTTTCTATAGTCAATTTCCCTCTCCTATTGGACAAAAAAAAAATTCTTCAATTGCTATTGAGTGAATTGGAGCACTAAAAGCATTTTACTTTAGAACCTAGTCCAAGGGATTCTTAACCTGGCATGAACCCCAAAAAGGTCCCAGTATAATTTCCAGGGATTCTGTAAACTTGGATGGGAAAAGAATTATACCTTTATTTTCACTAACTTCTAACCTAAATTTAGCATTTCCTTCAATTATCTAAAAAGACTACTATGAGAAGGGGGTTAGAGACTTCACTAAACTACCACAGGGGTCTGTTACACACAAAAAAGTTAAGATTGCTATTCTAATCCAACTCTTATTTTATATAAAAGACAGGCTCAGAGAGGTCATTGCTAGCTCAAAGTCACCCAGGGAATAAGTATCAATAGCAGAATTTGAACTCAGGTCTTTCTGCTCCACATCTGGTCATCTTGCTCCTGAATACCAACGAAAGGAAGTTTTGTATTTTGAGGTAGATGATACTAAGTTAAATGCAGAAAACAGGAGTATGTTTTTAGAAGACCACATCCCTACAGAATCAAATTAAGTACAAAGAGTGCCAAACTAATAACTCTGGAGATGAATGAAATACTTTAATTTACCCATTTCATTCATAACATACTACTCCCTTTTCTACTATTTGTAGATTTGTTAACATTTCATTCACTCAACAAACATTTGTTAAGCTTCTACTATGTGCCAGGTATTATGCCGGGAATACAAAGATGAAAAAAAGAATAGCCCCTGTCCTCAAAAGGCTTACATCCTGTCAGGGGGACAACACGTGAACATAAAAGTCAGCTCAAATCCCACCTTCTGCAGGAAGCCTCTCCTAGCTCCTTCAAGTCTTGGTGTCTTCCCTTCTGAGATTACTTTCAATTTATTCTGTATATATCTAGTTACCTATATGTAGTCTCTCTTATTAGAATTAGCTTTTGTTTTTTGTTTTTTGTTTTTTTGCAGGGCATTGGGGGTTAAGTGACTTGCCCAGGGTCACACAGCTAGTAAGTGTAGTGTCTGAGGCTGGATTTGAACTCAGGTACTCCTGAATCCAGGGCCGGTGCTTTATCCACTGCACCACCTAGCCGCCCCTTTTGTTTTATCCCTAGCATTTAGCACAGTGTCTGGCACTTAAATGGTTTTTAACCTATTACAAATTATTATAATTTATATTTATACCAATTATAAAAGTAATTTAGGGGAGGGAACACTAGCAGCTGGGGAGACCAGGAAAGGTCTCATGTAGGGGAGGTGATACTTGAGCTGAGTTTCAAAGGAAACCAGGGAGAGATTCTAAGTGGTGGGATGAGGAAGAAGTACATTCCAGGCATAATAGAAAAATGCCCTAAGACCACAGGAACTAGAATATTGTAAAGAACAATTCAACAAACATTTATTAAACGCCTTCTACCTACCAACCACCGAGGTGTTCGGTATTTTGAAAAAAAATGATGTATATTATGCTTAGGTTGGAGTCAATAGCAAAGGGCTTTAAATGCCAGAGGAATCTGTAATGAGTCTGTAAGATCCCAGAGGAAATAGGGAGCCAGTGGAGTTTAGTAAGCAAATCCATGCTTTAAGAAAATTTCAATGACAGCTTTATAGAGGATGAAGTGGGATAGGAAGTGAGCACTTAAGGCAAGGGGAACAATTAGGAAGCTATTCCATCAGTACAGGTGAGAATCAAGGAGGACTTGAATGAGGGCCATATGATAGAAGGGGTATGGATGTGAGAGATGGTATAAAAGTTAAATGAACGAGACTGGAAGCTGAATATGTAGGATGAGGAAAAGTGAGGAGTTGAGGATAACTGAGGTTGCAACCTCGGGAGACTAGAAGAATGGTGCTATTCTCAACAAAAATAGAGAAATCTGGGGAAAGGGTGGGTTTGGGGAGAAAGATGATTAATTCTGTTTTAGACATGTTGAGTTTGAGGTGCTTACAAGACTGAAACGTCCAATAGGTATTTGGTGAAGGGTGGAGCTCAAGAAAAAGACTGGGACTGGATATATGCATCTGGGAATCATCCATGCAGAGAAAATTGAACAAGCTGGAGCTAGTGAGCTCACCAATAGAGAATGTAGAGAAAGATAAGAGAGCCCAGACAGAAGAGACTTGAGATATGCCCACATTTAGGGAGGGTAGGATATAAATGATGATCCAGCAAAAGAAACTCAGAATCTCTCCATCCATTCTGAAGTGTCATTCATCAAGTCCCCTTCTATTTCAGTAGATACTTGGCCAAAAACATGTCATTCACACATACTATTTAACATTCTCCTAAGGGACAAAAGATGATTCTCTTTACCAAATCAACAGCAAGTAGTTAAGCAAGGGCTTGAAAACAATAGCATCATGTTTTAATTCCATACAACACTGATCCCTCTACTAAAGAAGGACCTACCATAAATTCTCGGTGATGTGCAGTTTTCTTCAAAAGGCTATTCCAGAGCTACACAATAAGGTTCTACTGACTTGATAAAAGGTTTCAAGTAAGTGAAGTGTGGCCTGGTTGTGACCTATGCCTGCCACAGTTCTCCTAGATTAAACCTAAGTTAAATCTTTCGAAGGTCAGGTGGACAGGTCATTCTGAAAGTCACTAAAGTACTGAAATGTAAGCATCACAACTGAATTGGAAATGTTTTTAATTGCCTATTAGTGTATTATTGCATGAAACCCCTGAAGAATCATTTTTTAAATGGAAACAGTGGAAGTAGAACCCCCCCCCTCCCAAATACACAACAATGTGAATGAAAAGAACAAAAAGAGCTTGACATAAGTGTAATTTCAGGGGGCAGCTAGGTGGCGCAGTGGATAAAGAACCGTCCCTTGATTCAGGAGGACCCAAGTTCAAATCCGATCTCAGACATGTGGCACTAGCTGTGTGACCCTGGACAAGTCACTCAACCCTCATTGCCCCGCCAAAAACCAAACAAAACAAAAACAAAGAAGTGTAATTTCAGTGACCAAGCACCCCGACCTCATCTGAGAAAATACATTTCTCTTCTTTCTTTGCAGAGAGGTACAATGTTGTATATATAGTGTAAGACTGGATTGATGTGTTGGTTAATTTTGTTGCATTTCTTTCATTTTAATGATTTGTTACTTAAAAAATGGTTCAACGGGTAGGGGTTGGGCAAGTGATATATTGGGAAATGGAGGTCAAACAGAAGTTATCAATAACTTTTAATAACATCCCTGAAGCTTTTACGGGAACCCAGAAAGAAGTAACCCGGGTAGGGATGTTCAGGAAGCTGGTACCCACATGGACCCTGCAGCTATCTTTTACCTACTCCATCAACAAACACTGATCGAGCGCCTACTTGGCCTCGGCATAGTATTAGGATGGCTACAGCTGAGGATACAAATCAGAAGACCTATCAAACAATTGCTACTACTCCCATGAAGCTTACGTTCTAACATCCACAAATGAGGGAAAGAGAAGGAAGGAGAGAGGGAGCTAGCAGTTGGGCAGATGCTGGGTAGAATTCGCATTTTTGCTTTCAACCCTCCTCGAATCCGGAGCTGACTCCACCCAAAGGCACAGAGAAAGGGTGTGGGGATGTGGAACTCGAAGCCTCGCAAGTAACAGTTTCGGAAACTGAAACCACAGCGAGGTGTATTGGGAAAACGCGCTCCTCCGGGAAGGGCCAGGGGGAAGGTTGGGGGGGGACCCCGGGGGGGGACCCCCGGGGACGCCCCAAGCGCCGGCAGGGCGCTCTCCCGGCCAAACTCGCGACCACCTCCCTTCCGATTTTTTTTTTTTAAATCTTTCTTCAGATTAGGGATTGAGCGCCGCAGGAAGCGGGCATCCAGGCTCCGGGACGTGGGCGGGGAAGGTCCAGCGGGATGCGCGGCCGAGGAGTTTTCTTTACAGGGGCGGCCACCTGCAGGGCCTCTGCGAAGGAAGGAAGAAGGCGGGCAGTGGGCGAGGGAAGACCGGCCCAGGGCGGGAGGCAAAGGCCGGGAGGGGGGACCCGCCGGGGCTTAGGGGCAGCTACCCCGAGGGAAGGGCGGGGCGCGCCTACTTGTTGAATGGTCCCGGCCCGTCCGAGGAAGGGCCGAGACGGCCTCCTGGGACAGGTTCGGGCATCCGCAGAGGCGCCGCCAGCCCGCCCCGGGGGCAGCGACCAAGAGACTGGGGAAGGAGAAGGTGGGGGGGGCGGCCCCTCCGGGCCCAGCTCCCAGGGTCAGCCACTCACATCTGGTACTCGTCTATCGCCTCCACCAGCTGCCCCCACGAATCGAAGTCGGCGCCCCTCCTGAAGCTGGCGCCCCAGCGCTGCAAGAGGCTCCGGGTCACCTCCGACATGGCCGGTCCCGTCCCCACCCTGCCCCTACCCGAGGGTTCTAGGGAGCCATGGTCCCCGGCTCGCGCCGCGGCATCCACCGGGCTCCGAAAAACGGCCTCAGTCGCCGCCGCCGCCAACTCAGGAGCCGCCCAAGCCCATTTGCCGCCACAGCCAAACTTTGCGGCACTGGAGGAGCCGCCCCTCATAGGCCCCGCCTCCCGTGTTAGGTTGAGTCGGCCCCGCCTCCCCGGAGTGGCCGGGAGGAGCCTGAGGCCGCCATTGTTATTGAGACACCTGAGCCTCCCGGAGAAACCCGAAGAGCTCCTTTGCTCTTGACCTAAGGGAGGGGCCACCACCCGACTTCCGAAACCCTAAAGTGAGGGAGAGGAGACGGACGGAGGGTTAAGAAGGGGCTGCGCGGGCCACCGTAGCAACGATCTCCGGGGGGACGCGGGTTTCCGCCGGGTTGTTTATCATGGCTGCGGGGGCCACGTGACCTTTGCTCAGTCTCCGGAGGTTCTCCGTTTCCCGTAGTCCTGTTGCATTTAAGTCTCGATATTGTCTCCACTTCCCCGGAATAACTGCTTCACGGTTCTCTGAGAAGCCTGGTGAGTGTGACGTGTCTATTATTAATTGTTTTCCACCCCCCCCACCCCGCCACACGCCCCAGTCATCGAAGCTCCCCTCCCCATTAACACACTCGGTAAGGATGGGGTGTCTTAGAGAAACTATTTTTCTCCTGTCTCTAGTCAGGAAACACCCTCCCTTAGGCTGCGCTCCTTACTACCAGCCTTGCCAAGAGCCACTTTACACATTGGGCTCACGAGGCATTTGACAGCCCTCTTAAAGGTTCGCGAACGACGATCTCGGCTTGCAGTAGCCTTCCCCTGCCTTCCGCAGTTGATGCTCTCGGCTTTCGATTGGAATGACTCCCCGGCTCTCCCTACTTTCCCCGTGTCCAGCTGTTTGTGCTGGGGGTTTGGGGGCGGGGAGAAAACGTGAGAGTACCTTCCTATCGCGCAGGCGCAGCTTGTCCAGCTTGTAAAGGGCGTGGGATAAAGAGGGTGTGGGAGAAGGAAGAGGTGAGTAAGCCGGAAGTGGTGGTCCTGCGCCCAGGTGAGTTGATACTCCATAGGGAGCACCCATCCTTCTCCCCTGCTATATTTCTGCCCTCTATCCATCCCGAACCTAGTCCTTTGGAGAAGATCTTGTCCTGGGTCCTAGTTTGGTCCCAGAAACAGGGGCAGGTGCGTTGACTCCAAAGATGACCCTACACCTACCGACCGTTCCCGAGAATTTGCCGATGACCGACGAAGGCTTAGGGAAAGTTCTGGGGAGGCGGAGGCAGGGAGTCCTTATTCTTTCGTGTAACCAGGGGCTCTCCACCCGCTGGATGAAGCCAGTGCACCCCCTTCGCGGAATATTGCTTATTAATGCATAAAATAGTATTCTAAGAGAAGGGAACTCGATTGAAAGAGTTGTCGGACCCCGGGTTAAGAACCACTCTCAAGCAAAAGACTGGGTTTTGGACATATCCCTCCAAGACTCCACCTGAAATTGGAAGAAGCACTGATTTTATTACAGCCAAATGTATACGTAGTCCATTTAGTCACTAGAAGGCACGCATATTTGTGTGGATGAACATGAAATATTACACAATTAAGTTGTAGGTGAGATTTCTCTATGAGTAGATTGTTAGTGTCTAGTGAGTTGTAAGTTCCCAAAGGGATGATTCATGTGTTTAGTTACGAACAATTTTTGCTTTTTATTGGGGAAATTAAAATTTGTTCAAGAAAGTTTCTACTATTTAAAAAAGTGAATTTTTATAAACCAGATGTATTCTAACGAAGCATGTTGACTGACTGGAAAGGGTGTTCGGAAGGTACTTTTCCTCTCATTAGGTGATAAAGAACCCTTTTCCAAAATGTCATAGAACTACAGGATAAATATCATAATCATTGAGTAGTGGATAATACAGGTCATACACCTTACTGGCTAAATTCAGTGGTAAAAAGATGCCTGTGAATTTTGTAAACTTAATTTTAAACTCACTAGGAAAGCTTCCAAATTAAAGAAGCTCTGGCCTCTTAAATTTAGCTTATTTGTAAATGTTGACTTTCATTAATTGAATTTAGTTTTGTTTAAAGTTGAGTACACCTAAAGGATACTATACTGGTGAATAGTGATCTTTTTAAAAAATATCTCTGGGGAAGAAGATTCAGCCCAGAAATTTAATGTTTTAAAATTCTTTTTTTTTTTTTTGGTGAGGCAATTGGAGTTAAGTGACTTGCCCAGGGTCACACAGCTAGTAAGTGTCAAGTGTCTGAGGCCGGATTTGAACTCAGGTCCTCCTGAATCCAGGGCCAGTGCTCTATCCACTGTGCCACCTAGCTGCCCCTGAAATCCTTTTTAAGAATAAAAGTGTCAGAGGTTCAGCCTAGATCGCATCTGCTTAAGTTTCTTTCCTCCCAAAGAACATCTGTTCACAGATTGCCTGCCTCTCTTTGATATTCAATTAAGTAAAAAGTGACATTTTAAAAAAAGTACTCTTTTTCAAAGATGGATATTGTCATTCTGGCATGGAGTAATCTGGAAAGGCAGTGTAGTAGTACTGTGGCTGCTTCCAAGTCAAAATCTAAGTTTAACTCCTACCTCTGATACTTATGTGTGTGACTTGGGGCAAGTTACTTAAGATCTGTATGCCTCAGTTTCTTTGAATTTAAAATGAGGGGGTTGGACTTAGATGCCTTTAAAGTCCCCTGGAGCTCTTTATCAATGATCCTGTTAGAAAGCTTTAGGACAGGTACTGACATTTAAGAATGTTTCCAGGGGCGGCTAGGTGGCGAGGTGGATAAAGCACCTGCCCTGGATTCAGGAGGACCTGAGTTCAAATCCGGCCTCTGACACATGTGTGACCCTGGGCAAGTCACTTAAACCCCATTGCCCCGCGCAAAAAAATTAAAAAAAAAAAGAATATGTTTCCAACCTTATAGGATAAATAATAGACAAATAAAGATTTAAAAAGGCATCTAGGCTTTTTAGAGGGAAAAAGACAGGTTGCAGTTGAAACTCTTTGGCTTATGAACTTTACCTTTAGCCATTAATGCAGAAGGTAAGTAATTTAGATCAGTATCTTTGATTTCGAATTCATTTTATATAGCTCTTTAGTGTAATGGGAAGTATGTTAGGAGCTATGGATTCAAATCCCTTATCTTATATTTAGTCCTGTGATGTTTGACAAGTTATGGGATTATAGAATCAATCACTTCCTCTGCCTCATTTTCCTCATCAATAAAATCAGCAATAATATTTACACCATCCAAAGTATTAAGAAGAGAAAGCATTTTGTAAACTTAAAGTGGTATAGAAATGAGTTGTGCTGGTATTTTTAAACTTCAGCTATAACTGGTTTTGTGCCAGTCAATAGTTATACCATCTTAGTAGCAATAAGAAAAGCCAATAAGGATTATTGATTTTGAACATTTTATGGTGAGGCTAACTGAAGGAAATATTCCCAAATTGTGGGTTTATTGACAAAATGTCTTTTATACACTACCTCCTGGACTAATTTCAAGATAACTGTTGGTCATGCTCCCCTTTATATTCTTCACTGTCAGGGAATCTTTTAAGCATATACTTTTTTTTTTTTTAAGTGAGGCAATTGGGGTTAAGTGACTTGCCCAGGGTCACACAGCTAGTAAGTGTTAAGTGTCTGAGGCCGAATTTGAACCCAGGTACTCCTGACTCCAGGGCTGGTACTCTATCCACTTCGCCACCCAGCTGCCCCAAGCATATACTTTTACTTTTCAGCTGATAGAATGTAGAAGTCAGTTTTTTAAAAATAGTATTGCATTTGAGTGATTAGGTTTGTAATTTTTAAAAAATAAGTTATAGGGGGCAGCTAGGTGGCACAGTGGATAAAGCACCTGCCCTGGATTCAGGAGTTCCTGAGTTCAGGTCCAGCCTCAGACACTTGATACTTACTAGCTGTGTGACCCTGGGCAAGTCACTTAACCCCCATTGCCCCGAGAAAAAAATAAATTAAAATTTTTTTAATTAAAAAAAAGTTATAGATATAGTAAATAATATTTGGCAAGGTTTTTTAATTTGTTTTAAATGGTGGTCTCATCTTTATTACTGATGCTGCAAGGGAAATTTATCATAGAGAAAATATAGATTTGCATTCCACTGATGAGATACATGAAAAACAAGTATGGAAACTGCTATTTCCTATTAGAATAAAGATTTAAATCAAAACAATAATAGTTGAGCTGTTGTTATAGGTTATTTGGAAGAACAGTCTCCATTTGTTTGCTTTTGCTTCCTATAGCAGCTATACTGGGTCAAGTAAATTCAGTATTACTTTGCAAACTACAATTAATATAGGACAGGGTCCAACAAATTTTTTGTAGACCTAATTTAAATATAGTACAGTCTTTAATAGAAAAACATTTCAGAAGTATATCGTAAACATGAAAAACAAAAATAATACATATTTTAAAATTTCTATTTTAACACTAAAAATGGTTGGAGAGTTCACTTTATAAAATATTTCATCATTAGCATTCAGATCTGTACTTTTTTTCCCTCCTGTTTGTTTAGGTTTCTTTTACATAGATCTATAGAAAACATCTCAAGAAAATGACACACTGGTTTCATCGGAACCCCTTAAAAGCCACTGCACCTGTCTCCTTTAATTATTATGGTGTAGCTACAACTCCTGCAGCTTCAAAAATTTGCAAGTAAGTTTGAATTAGATTCAATATTTCTTGAAATACTATGCTTTGTTCATTTTACTGTGCTGGGTGTTGTGGACAATATAGAATAATATGACATGTACTTAGTCTCAACAATTGTACTTTAGTTGGAGAGACAACATGTGAAAAGTTAAACTCCCACATCTTAAAATTTCATACCTTTGAGATCTTTTGGCTTGTTTTTTTTTCCTATTTACATAGGAGAAGTTATACTTTGCCAGAATAGTTAAATTACATTACAAAAGTTAAAGAAAACAGTGCAAAAGATGTCAAATCAGCATATGATTAATTTGCTAGCAATAATGTGTTATAAGTTGAGAACAGAGGTTTAAAGTAATCTGAGAAGGCTTCATGAAAGAAGGAGGGACTTTATGTTAGGTTTCAACTGGGCAGAGAGGCAGAGATTGGGCATTCCAGGTTTGGAAAAAGTATGTATGAGGCAAGTGATGATTGTCAGGCTTGGAGTTAGGAAGACCTAACTTCAAATGTCACCTCAGATATTTACTAGCAGTGTATAGTGTAGACTAGATGGTCTCTGTTGAGTTGTGTAACAGTTAAAATTAACGTAACTGAGGCACAAAGTTCTAAGCACAATTTATGAGTAAAGTGTGAATTTACCAATAAATAGGATCTCCGCATCTTCTGCAAAACTGAGACTCCAAATGGGGGTGGGGGGCAGCTCTTTTTTTATGATTTTTGGGAGTACAAAATAAAGAACAGGACTTTGTAGGTGGGGAACAAGTTACAATTGGTTAAAAGAGTTCAGCATCATGAATGGTGAAATCAGTATGATTGGTTAAGAGCTGAGGTATGGGGAACAATTTGATTACTTAAATATTGGGAATCAGGGACCAGCAACAGCCCTTTCCTTCCCTCCTGTAACTAAGAAATGTCCATTGTTTTAATAAGGTAGAGATAATGGACCAGACATTCTTGAAGGATAGCTTGGTAATGTAAAGATACTAGACCATACTCCCTGATGTCCCCCAAGGATAGCAGATTTCCTTGAGAAAAGAATAGAACTGTGAATAACTGATTTCTTAACTCCTTAGAGACCAGCTGAATTTCTGAACTGTAAGGGCCAAATTTTAATTGGGTGGCTCACTATAATATTAGGGTTCAGAAAATACTGAGAGACCTCTGGGTCCAAAGTTTCCTCCCTTCCAAACTGCCTTTTTTAATTATTTCTCCCAGACAAATAAGAAAGGAAATTTACAGCCTCTTTTCTACAAACAACACGGGTGAAGTGAATAAAGCCAGGGACTACAAGGAAGGGAATAGAGGAAGAGAAAATGAATAATCTCCCTGGCTCTAGCAAAGACTGACTCAAACCCCAAACTTGTTTGCTGCTCAGCTAGCTCAAAGAGCTTCCTCCCTTCCACTCACCACCACCTGGGGTCCATAGTTTTTCTCTTTCTTTCCTTCTTTCTTTCTTTCTTTCTTTCTTTCTTTCTTTCTTTCTTTCTTTCTTTCTTTCTTTCTTTCTTTCTTTCTTTCTTTCTTTCTTTCTTTTGTGAGGCAATTGGGGTTAAGTGACTTGCCTAGGGTCACACAGCTAGTAAGTGTGTAAGTGTCTAAGACCGGATTTGAACTCAGGTCCTCCTGAATTCAGGGCCAGTGCTCTATCCACTGCATTGCTCTATCCATTGTGCTGTGCAGCCCCTCTCCAGTTCGTGCTGAAGCTCTCTCACACAGCTCTTCTCTCCCCTCTTTTTTGCCTCTCCCACAGGAACAGGAGGTTCTTAGCCATGCTGAGTCTCCAATTGGTTCAACATACCCCCTGGGCTGTCCCCATTATAATTTGGCCAGGCCTTTGTAGGCATGGGGAACTACTAGAGGAGGCTTAGATACTTAGTTGTTCTTTTCTATAATCCCTTCAAGTACACACCTATCTTCTCTTGGCATTTTTCAAGATTACATCTTTTCAGTCTGACCATAATGAAGCAAAGATGGGGTGATGGAAACCCCAAATCACAATTAATTTCTTACAGTCGTGTCTGATTCTTCACGACCCCATTGAAGTTTTCTTGGCAGAAATACTGGAGTGGTTTGCCATTTCTTACTCCAGCTCATTTCCCAGATGAGGAAACTGAGGCAAACAGGGTTAGGTGACTTGCCCAGGGTCACCCAGCTAGTAAGTGTCTAAGGCCAGATTTGAACTCAGTAAGAGGACTTTTCTTGACTCCAGGCCCTTCACTCTACCCAACTGTGCCACCAATCAATGAACTATAAATAGGATCAGTTAAAGAGACACAGAATCAATATGATCATTTCAATTCTAAAATCCTCAGATTCTATGTTGAGCTGTATCATTATACTTCATCCACCTTAGTTCAATCTCACTTAGATTATCGAAACAGTCTCCTAATTGGTCTCCGTTTCATGTTTCTCCCCACTCCATTTCTTCCTCTCTGGGGTTGCCAACATGATTTTCTTTACAGATCGATCTGATCATGTCCCTCTTCTGCTTGATAAACTCTAGCAGTTCCATATTGCCTCTAGAATTAAATACACATTCTATTTATATTTGCAACCTGGCTCCAACATCTTTTCAGTTTCATCATGTGTTATTCTCTCACCCGAACTTTGCCATAGAGCAAAACTGACCTTTCTCTCCCCTATTTCTGACATTCCATTTACTGTTCATGCTTTTGTACTGACTGTCCATGGAATGTACTTGCTCCTTACCTCTGCTCTCTTCTATGGGTTGCTCAGTAAGTTAGTATTGATTAAGCACTTGCTGTGTGCCAAACTGGGCTAAACACTAGGGATACAAAAGGAGGGGAGGGGCCTCACAGTAAGGAAGTCCCTCCTCCCCAGGAACTCCCAGTCTAATGCTGGAGACAACATGCAAACAACTGCACTGATTCCTTTGGAATCATACAAGACAATATCAGCTCACAGTGGTGGTCACACCTCATCCGTAATACCCTGGGACCCTCATAAATGGAGGGTGGAAAGCTCCTCTCAGAACCTCTAGCTAAGAAGGGCTCCCAGGTGAGCCCTCTCTTTATTTCCCACTTGGGGCTGCTTTCCTTCCTTCTCAACTCCCACCAGATACCCTTCTTTCCCCATCTTGTTCCCCTTATTCCTTACTCTCCCCACCCCTACACATACACTTTTCAGTTTCATTTTGTGTGTCTTCCTACATTAAATTGTAAGCTTGTTGAGGATGGGCACTGTCATTCATGTTTATAGATGCAGTGCTTGGCACAGTGTCTGGTCTCTACTGTGCCCCAAAAAGCTCATTATTTGGAAACCTCATCATCCTGTAAAATCTTATTAGCCTTGGTACTCCTCTTCATCTCCACCTTCTGCCTCTCTGAATGGAGGGTGGGGCCATGAAGTCCAAACCTTCATTTTAGAAGATCCTCCCTCCAGTCACCCAGCTTTACTACTCTGGGACTGCTCCAACTGACTTCTCCACCGGGCCTCAGGGTCAGAGGTCTCCTCTTTCTCTCCCCCCCTTTCAGTTTCCTTTCATATGTTGTCTTCCCCCATCAGATTGTAAGCTCCTTGAAGGCAGGGACTATCTTTCCAGCTCTTAGCACTGGAGTGAGTGCTTAATGAATGTTTATTGACTATTGACTAAATGTTTATTATTGACTGACTGAACCTAGGTATTGACGTAATAAATTGAAGACAATCTCAGAAGTCCAGCACTAAAACTAATGAGGATTGGAAAGGCTTCTTTGCATAAGATGGGACTTTAGCTGAGATTTCAGGGAAGCCAGTCAACCAAGATAAGGAAGAAAAGAGTTTTAGGCATGGGAAACAGCTCATAAAAATGCTGGGAGGGGCAGCTAGGTGGCGCAGTAGATAAAGCACCTTCCCTGGATTCAGGAGTACCTGAGTTCAAATGCGGCCTCAGACATTTCACACGTACTAGCTGTGTGACCCTGGGCAAGTCACTTAACCCCCATTGCCCCGCAAAAAAAAAAAATGCTTGGAGACAGGAAATGGAGTATCCTATTCAAGGAACAGCAACAAGATCAGTGTCACTGGAGAGTAAGGTATAAGAAGACTGGAATCATGGGGAAGGGGCCAAGTTAGGAAGGGCTTTGGAAGCCAAACAGCGAATTTCATATTTGATTCTAGGTAATAGGAAGCTGCTGGAGTTTATTGTAAAGGGTGGATGACATGATCAGACCTCTGATTTAGAAAGATCAATTTGATGGCTGAGTGTAGGATGGATTAAAAAGAGTAGAAACTTGAGACAGGGAGACCAAGTAGAAAACTAGTACAGTAGTCTAGGTGTGAAATGATAAAGGTCTGCAGGAGGGTGGTTGAGGTGTCAGCAGAGAAGACATAAGCAAGAGATGTTACAGAGGTAGAAACAACAGGCCTTGATCAGTTGACTGGATATGGGAAGGTGAAAGAGTGAAGAGTTGAGGATGAGACCAGGGTTGTAAGCCTAAGTGACTAGGAAGATGGTGGTACTCTCAGCAGTGATACAGGTTAGGAATCGGGGAACAGTTGAGGAGAAAGATCAATTCTTTTTGGTCATGTTGAGTTTAAACTGTAGGACTTCCATTTGGAGATGTCTAAATGTGACCCCCCCCCCCAATCCAATTTACAACAAAAACAACTGAAGCAGAACTCCAAGCATGTATTCATTTTATTAGGGAGATTGGTAGTCCCTAAGCAATTGGATCCAAGACTCTCCTCTGCACTCAAGGATCTTTCTGCTTGAGGAAAGATTGATTTGATAGGTATTGAGAGTACCAAAAATAGAATGTGGGGATACAGTTACAGGATCAGTCAGTTTCAGAGCTAGGGAGGCCTTATGGTTGGCTAAGAGACATGTCCATCAGTCACCAGCTCTCATAGTACATTCAGTGGGGGAGAGGATAGAATAAGGCTAAAACATAAGTTAATATAAAGCTTTATAATAGGCCTAATATTTTATGGAGCCATGGAAATACCTTTGGATTTGGTGTTAGAGGACCTAGATTCAAATATTGTCTTTGCCACTGATTACTGTGTGACTTTAGGCAAGGTATGAGGCTCTGTTTCTTGCCTCAGTTCCCAAATCTGTAAAATGGATATGTTAAGGTAGTTGACCTTTTACTCTGAATCTGTATTCCTGTGACTGAATCTTGAAGAACACACATAATTGGGGATGGTAGAAGGAAAGGGGTTCCAAAAAACACTCAAAAGTAATAGTGAGCTTGAAGAGCTAGAATATTGTAGAAGTCAAATGAATTTCAGGGACAAAAGTAGTTATCTGTGTTACACTGTGCTACATAAATGTATTTCAATCCTCACAAAATTATTACTGTAAAAATCATCCCCAGTAGTCAGTTTCTTTCTGAAACAAAGTCCTGTTTCATGTCTTTAGTCTTCTGGTGGTATATGGCTATGAGCTATGAAATATTATGGGCTTCAGAGAATTAAAATTAAGCATCACCCAAATGATAGCGGAGAGATATTTAGTGGACAGAAGGAGGCTGAAACATATTACCAATTAGTAATTGTACAAGAGAAACAGTATAAAAAATGTCACCAGAGGAAAGTATGACCAGAAAGAAAGATAAGGCCAATTGTGTAGCAGGTGCAAGAAATAAGCAGTTGATAACTGGAAAGCTCCAGTGGTCTTTGTGCATTGTCAGGAGGAACAAAGGAAGCCCTCTAGGATGCTGGTTGAACTTCCTGCTATGGATTTACAGGTAGACATGGACAAATCAGATAGAATGGATAGACATTAATGAATTGAAATTGTTGTCATTGAAGGCATCTGAGATCACAGATCCATTAAAGTATTTGTCAGTTATAAATAGGATTCTTTAAAATATCCCTAAACTAGAAGACACATATACAGAGCCAAGTATATTATCTAAAATTAAATCAACAGTACATTGTCAGTGACATCTTAGCAATAAAATTCTTTTTTAAGAATTAGAATTTTTTTTCATCTTTTTTTTGAATGGTTAGAGATTCTTTTTTTTTTTTTTTTGGTAAGGCAATTGGGGTTAAGTGACTTGCCCAGGGTCACACAGCTAGTGTTAAGTGTCTGAGGTTGGATTTGAACTCAGGTCCTCCTGACTCCAGGGCCAGTGCTCTATCCACTGTGTCACCTAGCTGCCCCTAGAGATTCCTTTTATACTTATTTGAGGGTATTAGAAATTTAATTTATTTCTATTGTTGGCCAACCCATTCCCCCACCCCCCCAGATTTCTTGGGAGATAAGATTAATAAGATTTCATATATGAGAACAAGCATTCTATCTTTTTGAATTGATGAATTTTTAAATACTTTTAAAATGTCCACTTTTCCTTCAACTTCATAATAGAGCTTACTTAGCTTTACTCTCTTCCCTATTCAAGTGATTTGAGAACATCAAGGGCACGACTGCTTGAGCTATTCACTGACTTGACCTGTAACCCAGAAATGATGAAGAATGCAACAGATTCCTACTTTTCTCTTTTGCAAGGTTAGATGTTTAAAGATTTACTAATGTGTTGAATTTTTTCTGTTAAAAGCAAAAATTATAACATCCATTTTGTTGACTAAATGTATAATTCTTGGACTTTTAAAGATTGAATTTGTTATTATGATGCAGGTTGTGGTTGTATTTCTTTCTTCTTTTTTGGAGGGGGGGTGAGGCAATTGGGGTTAAGTGACTTGCCCAGGGTCACACAGCTAGTAAGTGTCTGAGGCCATATTTGAACTCAGGTCCTCCCAAATCCAGGGCTGGTGCTCTATCCACTGCGCCACCTAGCTGCCTCCTGTGGTTGTATTTCAGAATAATGGTAAGATAGGTAGGAAAATGAGGTCATTTAAACACTTTTGAAAATCCATTTCTTACTCTTTGAATACGTTCAGATTTGAGTTGTTGGCAGAGAAAGGTGGAGATGGAGTGGTCATTCATTAAGTGCTTACTATGTATCAAGTTCTGTGCTAAGTACTGAGGATACAAATTCAAGCGAGCAAGACAGACTTGTCCTCAAGGAGCTTACTTTCTACTGGGGAATATAATGTATGAATGCATGCTGGAAAGCTGGCCTGGGGATGGAAGGGTACCTGCATTGGGGCATGGTAAGGAGAAGACCAGAAAGGGATATGGGGTCTAGGCCCCAGTATAACAAGACAAAAGCTTTCCCCTTAGAGGTAGGGGACTTAGTAGTGGAAGCCCAAGTTTCTAGTAAGTTGGAAGTGGTCAGAGAGTAAGGCCAGGGTGAGGAAATATCAAGAATTTGCATGGAGAAGGTAAATATGAGCGTAGTGCCACTGAAGCCATGAATAGAATGCGTGTGTTAGTGGCTTCTTGCTGGTATCCATCCGAATATTTTAATTTTACTACAAGACATCTGAAGTTCTTTGCAACTAAAATTTATAAATTTTATTTTTTCAGGTTTCATAAATTCATTGGATAACTCTACCCAAGAAAGCAAATTAAGATATATTCAAAACTTTAAGTGGACTGATACATTACAAGGACACGTTCCAAGGTATATAGTGCTAAATTAAATCTAATGTTTGTAACTGATTAACTGGTGACTAAATCATAGGTTCTATATTTTGGGAAACAAATGTAGAAAAAGAAAAAAGAAAAAATCTGAACAAGGGTGTGTTTGTTTTTAATATCCTAGGAAATTTTTTAACCACAAATTTGAATTTAACCTATTGCATCTTACTGTTCAGAAAAATATTTTATCCACTTAGAAAAATAAATTTTCCCCAGATGAAAACTGAAAAAAAATGTTCAATTTTACCTTATCAAGAGAAGGACTAACTTAATTTTTTAAAAGGTGCCAACATACAAAACAAGGGTGCAAGCATTTGAGCATTCTACCATAACCTTCTGAGCTTATGTTCAAGGGTGAAGTTGAAAGTCCTCTTTGTCTATTCATTCTACTTTTTTTGAGAGGAAGCCGTAGGGAGTTGGTCTCTTTACTTTCTGTTTAGTTCCCCGTCAGTGAACCTCCCCACACTACTAGTTCTTATTCCTTCACTGTCCTTTCCTGCATTCTCTCCAGTGTTGAGATTCTCTGGCATCAGTGAATAATTCCATAGCCTTCTGCAGCATTGAAAATCTGTCATTTTATCATCAATAAATTATTTACGTTAATAAATTTGTAACTTTTTTCCTCATTATTCCCCTTCATTCTACATCTTAAACCAAATAATTGCTAGCTGTTCCCTTAACTTAACATTCTATCTCCTGTCTCAGTGCAGCTGCAAAAGCTATCCTCATGCCCATCCTCCAGTCTGTCCTCATTTCTGCTTGTCAGTGGCCTTATCTTCCCTCAAGGCTTAGCTCAGATGCTATCTCTGGTGAGAAACTTTTCTGATCCTCTACTCTACTTGCTAGTGTGCTCTCCTCCTACAAAATACCCTGTATTATGGTTTCCTATATACATAGTCTATTCCCCTATCCCCAAGTACTTTCTTGAAGGTAAATGTTAACGGTCATCATCATCTTCATTATTATTTTAGTGTTTGCATTTCCAGTATCTACCACCAGTGCTTTGCACATGGTATAAATAGATGAATGATTTAAAAGGCATTAATATGTAAAACACTGCTAAATTCTGGGGATAGAAACTGAAAAGTACTGATAGGCACTTAATAAATGTTTGCTGAGTAGCATTGAAAAGTCCTAATCATAAAGGGAATTATCATAGATAGTAGCTCTTATGGGGACCTTAGAGATAATGTCTTATTTTTGAAATTGTTCCAAAACAAAGTAAATTACCTTAACAAATAAAGGAAGAAATTGAGTAACAACCTTCTTTGGCTGTAGCCTGTTCTAATAGGTCAACAACTGCTATTTCTTTATTTCTAATCATTTTATTTCACTTTTTGATCTTCAGTAGAAAGAAAAATTTTTGCATTGTCTTATATTTAAATGCCCATGTTATGCCATTAAGAGGAATATGTGTGATATAGAAAACTACTCTTTATGTTGTCAGGTATAAGTGATACCTTTAGGAAGTTTCCCTCCAGTGTCAGAAGAGAAGCTACTTAATTTACCAAATCTTGTGTCCCTAGAGGGTAGAGCAAGTGGTAGGGTTGGTACTAATGTACTTTCAAGCTCTGAATCTATGAACCTATGATCTAGTCATTTGGCATATATTTCATCACCGTTAAGTTGTTTAAATTTACATTTATATGTGAAGTCTTCCCTGGTTCCTCTGAAACTATTCATTTCATGTACTTCCCTAGTACCATGGCAGTTCCGTGATTGGAAATGCTTGATTCTTCATCAATCTAAATCCTGGCCATTCTTTGAGGGTTCAGTTGATGAAACTTTTCTTGAGAATCATTCCTTCCTGAACTGCTAAGAAGTTCTAAGATACGATTCTTTTCAGTTCCTCACTCTGCCTTTCCATCCTTCCTTATCCATTTAGTAGCCTAATCTTGTAAACTCTACCTTTCTAACTTCTCTCAGATAAACACCCTTTCTCTACTCACATAGCCACCCCTAGTTCAGGTCTTCATCACCTCTCACTTAGACCATATAGAGTATCTTTCACCACCCTTGCTGGTCTCCTTCCAGTCCACTTTCCATTCTCCACATAGCTTCCAAAATGGTATTTCTGAAGGACAGATTGGACCATGTCACTCCAAATACATTCTCTAGAATCAAATACAAACTCCTTTGGCGTTTTGAAATCCTTCACAATGTGGCTCCTATCTTCATTCCCAAACTTTTTATTCAGTACTCTCTTTCTTGCACTTTTTTTTTGGGTGGGGCAGTGAGGGTTAAGTGACCTGCCCAGGGTCACATAGCTAGTAAGTATCAAGTGTCTGAGGCTGCATTTGAACTCAGGTCCTCCTGAATCCAGGGACAGTGCTTCATCTACTGTGCTACCTAGCTGCCCCCTCATGCACTCTTTGATCCAGCCAAACTGGTCCTCTTGCTGTTCCCTGTGGCAAGTGCCACCTACTACTTGACACCTTTCTTGGTTTTCCAACCTCTAGTTCCTCCATTTACCTCATATTTGTTCTGTTTATATTTTATGCGCATTTACATGTGCACATGTTGCTTCTGGCAGAATGGAAACTCTTTGAGGGCAGAGACTTTAGTTTTGTGGTTTTGTATCCTCACTGCCTAGCATAGTGCCCAGAACATAGTAAGAATTTAATGGATGCTTGTTGATTGATTGCCATTTTATATATATAATTTCATGTATAGTTGTCTTATCATCCTAACTAGGTTGCATTGTATTTGAAGATCATATTGTAATCTTTAACTCATCCATAATGCCTAGTAGACATTCAAAATAAATATTTGTTGATAATATACTAAGTAGTCATATTGATACTAATGTTTTATACAGATAAACTTTATATATGTATATGTGTATGATGACCAAATAATGCAAGTATGTTTAATTTTAGTGCCCAGCAAGATGCTGTGTTTGAGTTGATTTCCATGGCATTTAATGTAGCCCTGTGGTATACCAAATATGCATCAAGATTGGCTGGAAAAGAAAAGTAAGTGTGAACAGAGGGACAAAGAACATGTGCAAATGTCTACGTATATTATTAACTTTAACATAGGATCTTTCAGGATCTGTAATGCTTTCTTGTTAAAATATGCAAATTATTTCCACAGACAAGTTTTAAATGCTAATGAGTAAAATGTTAGGCCATAATGTGCAGTGTTGGTATTGGATTTCCAAAAAGAACAAGGCCAGAATGTCTGTAAATAATCATTTTTATTGATTAAAAATTCTTTGAAAGCTAAGAAGAATTTGTATGACGGGTGTCATTATATTTTAGCATAACAGAAGATGAAGCAAAAGAAGTTCATAGAAGCCTAAAAACTGCAGCTGGGATTTTCAAACATTTGAAGGTACCAAAATATATTTTTGCTTTTGATAGTTGTCTCACTTTTTGAAGTTTTCTAAATTTCAGTTAGTGATGAGATCCAAGAAATTTATTATTTTAGACATATTGGTGATTGGTCCTTTACAGTATTATTTTGCTATTGCATAGCTACCTACCTTTGGCCTTTTTAATGTAGTGAAATGTGAACTTAATAAAGTGTCTTTAACACACCTTATTGTTTCAATTGCTTCCACTAGGATGGGGATGCAAAAAAATGGGAACATGGCCTTCACCATTTCTGGTTCATCTGGAGCCAAAACATTCAGTACTCCTAATTTTGCTCTTTCAGCTTCCTTGATGTCAGAGATCCTTCAGATCCCCGAAACTTTCTGATATAGTTATCATGCATTATAGTTATATGTTTACATTTTATCCCTATTTATTAGACTTCAGTTTCCAGGAAGGCAAGAGCAGTGTTTTATCCAAAATTTGTATTGTCCCTCAATGCTTTCTACAGTGCTGTGCATTATACACAGCAGGCCTTTGTTGTATCTGCAAAATGATAATATTATTTACAGTATCGATTTTCTAAGTTTGTTGTGAGGAAAGTGTTCTTTTTAAACATTAAAACCCTATTATTTAAATGTGATCTATCGTTTATATTCTTGGTGTGAGATGTTACAACAGGAATAAAAATTAATTGTATGTGGTATTTTTCATATGATTCTCTTTTAGGTGCATTTTTTTCTTGTATATAGCATAGTTCAGGATAATCTACAAAAGATAACTTGGTTATATTAGCATTTTGGCTAAATGTTTTCCAAAAGGCATGAGTTTCATAATGTTCATAAACATTTCATAATACCTCCTTGATTTGAACCCAAAATTATTTGAAGCTATAGTTGCTGTTCTACTCATATATATGGTGTGTGAAGCTCTTGTAATTCTTTGTGTGTTCTGGCCATGACAGCTGCTCTATTTAGCACAGCTTTAATTTGCCCTTGAAATTTCTAGCAAAGTCCCAAATGGAATGTTTCCCCTCAACTTCTAGAAGTATCATTCACTTAAAATATTTAAATATAACATGAAACGGCTAAGAATAATTTGGATTAAAATAAAATTTGGCATTTATTTTGCTCTCTCTTAGGAAAACCATATTCCCAAACTTATCACACCTGCAGAAAAAGGCAGGGATTTGGAAGTCCGACTCATAGATTCCTACATTATTCAATGTCAAGCTGAAGCTCAAGAAGGTATTCCCAAATGTCACAGTGTAGCATTGAATTTCTGAGAACTTCATTTTCTACAAGTACATTTGTTTTGCAATTCAGCTACATTGTCCAGAAGATAGCTGGTTCTGAAGGATTGCTGGCCAAAAAGCATTTTTTTTTTCAGTAGTTTTTGACTTCATTAGTTTCTGGCTAAATAAGGCGAAAGACTTCTGGTTCTTTTGAGGAAGGTCTTTGACCTCCTTCCACTTCTTCTGAAAGAGCAGAAATCACTCCCACCCTTCTCTTCTCATTTGCCCTCCATTTCTGCTCTTTGCATCTGCTTTTCCCTGTGCTCTCTGGACATGCCTTGAAGCAAACATACAGCTAGCTATGAGAGCTAGAGCTTGTGCTAGGGGCTTTCTTGATCCATTTTTAATCCTTCCCTAGGAAGAGGTCTTGGTGTGTCTCATAGTTATTTACAGTAACTTAGGAGTTAATGCAAAGAATCACATTTCTTAGAACATTTGGGGGATTTGGCTCTGTACTACTGAGCTCAGCAATTTCTGCATGCTGGTGCTTTTATTTTCAGTAATTTACATTTTTCACATTTTCTTGTTATGTAACAGATTCTTATTCTCGGTCTTAAAACTTTAGTGACACAGATGTATATTTCTACTCTTACTATGTGTCCAGATTGAACTTGTCTTCTGTTGTAGTTCTTAATATAGGGATACTGGTTTTTTTCTTTTTCAGTTACAATTGCTAGAGCAATTGAACTCAAACATAATCCTGGTCTAATTGCTGCACTGGCATATGAAACAGCCAATTTCTATCAAAAAGCCGGTGAGTTCTAAGTCCATTATTGTGCTCCTTAGCCTTAAGATGTCCAAGTGTTTTTTCCACTGTTTTAATTAGGGGGGAACTGTAGTAAGCCATTCATCAGATTGATTTACTTAAGAGTAAAATATGATAAAATGAAGCTACTCATGGTTAAGAAGCAAAAAGCTCTCCTGTGAATGGAAATGGAATTTTTATCCCAATGAAAAAGAAAATGCTTAAGTCTTTCCAATGGTATCTCACTGTACAGTGTTATCACTTTCGAAATTGCTCATAGTCATTCTCTACAGACTCTCTTCACAGCAGTGTGAGGTGGCTAAGGTTTGTGTCAGCCTCATTTTGCAGGTGCTAAAACTGATCCAGAGAAGTTAAATGACTCACTGGATTAGTCCCAATAATTGGACTCAGTTGTATTCCAGTCACTGAAGGAATTTGAAAAAAGGCTGTTTGTGTGAGTTCTAGGAGTTTTTAAATGAGAGCAAGACTAGATCAGTTTCTCCTATCCATTTCATTTCCTACATTTGATGGCAAAGGCCTGTTCAAATGAGTGGTTACACAGTAAATCAGTATCTGTCACTAGGGAGAGAAAATCCATGTACAAAACATATTTCCAAATGAAATGTATTAAATTATTTTTAATAGTTGATTGAGGCCACAGGAAGGCTAGGGATGGGAGTGCTGCAGCCCCCCCCAAATCTGTACCCTCTGTGGTAGAGAGAATGATGAAGGGCCACTCTTCAAAGCTACTATGGTTTGAGTAGCAGAGGAGCTGTTGCTGTGTGATGTTAGCAAAATGAAAGTCTGAAAATGGGGAGTGGGGAGCGAGGAGTATTTCAGCTCTCCCTCCAAGACCAACATGTCTGGGGTTTGAGTGAAGATACAGTGTTGGAAATGTTGACCAAGAGTGTAGGGTCTTCTGGGGGAAGACAGGTCTCTTTGAGGACAAGTAAATTGAAGGAGTTAGAGAGAAAAAGGAACAGCATGAAAGGAAGTTTGTTGACTTGTGGAATAGTGATTCTAGAGGGCATCATGGAAGGGAGTGGGCAGAATTAGAATGGGACATAGGGTGGTGTAGTGTTGGAGCATGAGTTAGGGTGGTCATAAGAAAAGAGAACATGGGAGGTTAGAGATAATTTGGACCTAGGTGGTGGGTGATACAGGAATATAGAAACTGGTGGGAGTTTGTTGGCCATAAGGATACGGTTAGGTGTGGCAAATGAATAACAACACTCACTGTCTTGAAGGGATATTGACCTTGGTTGCCATCCTGATAGCCTCTAAGGTCCTATATTGTTGTAAAACCATGCTCCTATGATTTTTGCTTGCTCCTTCTTAGGGCTAGCTGAGTCAGAGCAGTAGGGGGAGTGCTGTTTTTAAACATACCTACACATACATATACACAATTATACCTAAAGAAGAACTGAACTGGGGGGTAGGGGAAAGGCAATTAGTAGTACAACCAGGTCCACTTAGGTACTACAGGGTTTTTTACCTAAATTTCTTGTTTAATTCTTAATTTTCCTTTGTCAATTTCCAGACTCTCAGTATGAGGACAGTGAGCAGGTTAACATTCACTCGGGGCCTTTTGTTCAATACTTACTATAATGGGTGTCTTGCATTGATGTGATGGGCCAGCAGCCAGTTGTGCAGAAGTAGAATAGGTCCTAACACATTATCGAGGTTCCAGTGCAAGTAAAAGTGTTGGAAGTAGGACTAGAACATAGTCTTCTGACTCGTGGTTCAGTATTCTTTTCACAACTGTTGTTTTTTGTCTTTGGACCTTTCCCATAGTAAGGGCTTAAGAAATGTTAAGTTCAATTATATTGGCAAAATTAAAAGGCAGTGACTATGCTTTAGGAATCAGTATTGGATTTTACTGAATTTTTTTTTTTTGTCTTCTTGCCATTATTTTACTTTTAGGCAGTGGTAACACCATAGCTTGCATAATGATTTAAAGTTTTCAAAAGCCCTTTCACATATGTCATCTAATTTGAATTTCACTAAAACTCTATTAAGCATGGAAGTATTTGACAGATGAGGGAGCTTAAATTCAAGGGGATAAAAAATTATTTGCCCAATATCATATAGGCAGTAGGTAGTACCAGAACTGTCCTGCTTCAGAACTAAGGCTTTTTGACTCCGAGTCTAGTGTTCTTTCCAACTCCTCACTGCCTGGGGCCACATTCTTCAAAAGAGAAAACTTATGTGATTGGTCTCATTGTCTAACCTGGCTGTCACTGAAAAAGAATTTTTTTAGAGTTTGTTTCAAGTTTACAAATGAGTCTTAGTTTTTAGACTAGAATGGTGATAGTATTTGAGTTCTTTGGAAGAAAGGAAAATCAAAGATTCTTGTCAATCAGAGAAGTTATGTTTTACTTTATAAATGTAATTTTAGATCACACTTTATCCAGTTTGGAGCCTACATACACTGTTAAATGGAGAAAATACCTTCACTTGAAAATGTGTTTTTATACAGCTTATGTAAGTATTTTATTTAATGTTATATAATGTTAAAATGTTGTTCCCATGTGTCACATTTGCTATTTGTGACAACGCTCAATTAATTCTTGATATAGTTCAGAACAAAAAGATATCACTACATATCCTGTTCATTAATGATTTTCTAGTAAGTTTAGTTTGACACAGACTAGGAAAAGTGAACTGGATGTGACCATCTGCATTTCACGCCACCTTATTTTCTAGTCAGAGACTTCAAAGATTTGTACTCTTAATGTAGCTACAGAAGTATAATAATGTTATGTTCTACAAAGAGCCGACTTAAACCCTGAATATTTCATTTCCTTAGTATAGTCCCATTTAAAAGAATTAATTTGTTTAACTCTGTTTTTGTTCTATGACATACCACAATGTCCCTTGGTTACCTAAGTGCCTGGATCTGACTCAGTAGGACATTTCTTAATTAGCTTTCAATGGTAATCTCTTCTCACTGAAGTTTAGGCCCATGTCCTCTATCCCTTATGAAAATTAGACAATTACAAAGCCCTGCTCCAATGCCCCCATTTTGGTATGGAGCTAAACCCTAAATTGAAGGCTATACCAACAAAGCATGAGCTTTCCTAGAGTGTGCCATTCGGGAAAGGCTTTGAGAGTAGATTCATCAACAAACAAGAGTGTTGCTTAAGTACAGAAAGGTTCATCATGAATGGGTTGGCTGAGAAATACACTTTTTTTTTATTCTAACCTTCAGTTTGGTGCAAACCCTTCTGTTTCGATGGTGGTGATCATGGTAGAAAAATGGGCAGTGGATGCTGAGAATCTCACAGTTTTAGAATATCTATAAATAGTAACTTATCTATAGATACTTCATATGTAAGATCTTTGTCCATTGACCATCAAAATTGACATGCTATTTATTGCAAGAAATAAACCATACCAATGTTGATACATGAAACGAAGACAAAAAGATGATGTGGTTAAAGTAATGGATAGGCTATACCTTCTCCTTGGAGAAATAAACAGAGGAGTTAGGGGAATTAATTTCATTCTGTTCCTAATGACAGCAAGAAGCATCATTTCATGGGACATTTTTACTCATCTTGTCTTGCCATACTCATGATTAGCATATATAAGCACAAAAGACCACAGTGAAGTTAATTAATTGCAGCTTATCTGCCTCAAACTCTGAAGATAAAAATTGCAGATCACCCAAAGGACAATGGAGAGCTGTGTGGTAGGTGCAACTAGGCTGTAACATGAATGTCTTTGGGGAAATTGTTGAGTAAATTCATAATCAGAGAAAGAGGTGGACAAGTTATTTAATGAGAGCAAGGGAGATCTACATGGAGATTCTGAGTGCTGCACTGATACCTGTGAAACATTTAAAGATTAAAAAATGCTCTTTAGCACATTGGGTAGTTTTTCTTTGGCATAAAATTAGTAAGCATCACAGAATCAAAAGGTATGGATAGGTGGCAATTTGTAATGATGGAGAGAATGTGTACATCTGAGATTGCAGATTCATTGACGCCAAGATGAAAAATAGTTCAGTGTTATTATTACAATTCTTTATATACTTGAAGCTGTCCTTTGCTTTCTTTTCACACTGAACAACTACAACTCTTGTTTTAAAAATAAACATTTTTAAGGTTTTTTTTAAACCCTAATGTTCTGTTTCTTTTATCATTTTGGTTGGTTTTTCTTTATACCCTCTGTCTTATCATATTTTTTATTCTTGACTAGTGCTAAATAGATCAAAAGAACTCACCATTGTAAAAAAAAAATTTTTTTTTCTGGTATACCCAAATTTTAGGTACTAAACAAAAGTTTTATATAGTTCCTAATACATGTAAGATATGATTTATTCTTATTGAACTTTCTATGTGCTTAATTTGTTAAGATTACTTTGATAAAATTTTAAAGTATTAAAATCAGTCTTGACATACCACCTAGTATAGACTTCCTAGGTTGGTAATGACCCACTGAAAACCTCTCTTTGTTTTTGATCCTTCAGTTATGCACTGACCTAATAGACCTAATGGTTTTGTTGGGGAGGAGGGGATGAAAAGTGTTAGAGTAGACTTTAAGTAATGGACATGAATCTTCCTCTCTGGCTTTATTTTAGAATCCATCTTTAATCCTAAACTTCAACCAAAGAAATTTCTCCAGTAAACCTTGATAGCTGAGTTCTTTCTATATTTCTAAGTATCTCCCATTACTGCATACTTGTGAGAAAGTCCAGTTTTCCAATGTTTGTAACACATTTTAGTGTACTTTGTCTTTGTTAAGCCAAGAATTTTAGGTTAATTCAATTAAAATCCTTTACTGGGATAATATTTTCTATTATTTCTGAAAGGAAATAAAAAGCATAAAAAGAAGTAGGATTTGAAATAATAATAGACAAAGACATTTTTATGTGACATATTTGAAATGTGAAAGAAGTCATATCCATTGTTGAATGCCATTTGGGGAAAGGAGAAATGGGAAATCTTGTTTTTTCTTCCACCAGGCTTACTGCTATCATGGTCAGACTTTGCTAGCAAGTGATAAATGTGGTGAAGCAATCAGGTCTCTCCAGGAATCAGAAAAATGTAAGCTTTTCTGCCAGAATATTAACTACCTTAAAAGCTAACTTTTTTTTTTTCTCTCAAGGAGATAAAGGGACCTTCAAATGGGCAGATGGGAACCTGGGGTGAAAGGGGGGGGGGGGTCCTGAGTTTATACAGAAAGGTTTGCCTCTAATTTAAAAAAAATGTGTTGATACTTTTTATTTTAATGGCACCATCATATCCAAATATATACCTCCCCCATTTCCATCCCCAGGGGACTGTCCCTTATAAAAAAAAGAAAGGAGGAAAAGTGAGTTTTGTAAGACTTAACACACAACATTAGCTAAGTATATGCAGGGTTTAACACCCATAACTCTTGACCTCTTAGTTTGTATCTCATTTCACTGTTTTTAGAAATCTTGTTTTTAATTTCACTAAGTAAATGGGAGTAAGCATGAAACAACAGATGTAATCTAATAAACTTTACCTGCTTTTTATGTGCAGTTTATGCCAAGGCTGAAGCATTGTGCAAAGAATATGGAGAAACCAAAGGTCCTGGAACAACAGCTAAACCTTCAGGACATCTGTTCTTTAGGAAACTTGGAAGTCTAGTGAAAAATACTTTAGAAAAATGTCAGAGAGAAAATGGATTCATGTGAGTGTAGATGTCTGTGTATCAGAATCTGTTTTTTTCGTATTTAATTAGATTATATAAAAATGTGTTTGCATGTAGAGTAACTTTAATTTCTGTCTTAATTCCTTTTATCCCCTTGAAAATATTTTGCATCTTCAAATATTTTGTATCTTCAAATGGTTCTATTCCTTAAACAATATGACTTTAGCTAAGGGAGAGGACAGAACAATTCTATTTACTAGAATGCCCCCAGACATCTAGTCATTCACCTTTCCACTCATATCTGTCTTTGTGCCTTATCTAAAGGAAGAAAACCATTTTTTTCCTCAGTCCTCTTCTCCAGTTTTATCAGACTGATTCCCTGCCTTCGTTTAAACAGCTCCTAAAACCCTGCTTCCGCCATGAAAAATGATGCATAAAGCACTACTGCCTTTCTCACTTCTAGCATTAACTGGAGAACAACTTAATCAGATATTTACTATAGTTTGCCACGCCTAAAATGTTTTTTGTCTTGGCCTCTATCTCATTTCTAATAAGTTCATTTAACATTCATTAGTGATGACTAATTAGAATATGCTTCTATTGACATTTCTTTATCTTACCATCCTCATTAGAAACTATTCATTTATCAATAGAGCTTTTTTTAAAAAAAGGAAAATTCTAACTAAAACCTTAAGCAACCGTTGGAACAAAATAATGAATACAACAAAACTTGTTAGTCTGCCTGGTTTTAGCAAACATCATTTTGATATTATCAGGAGCCTCTAAAGAATACAACAGTTACTGTCAATCACAAGTTAATCAAGGAACATTTATTGGGTGCCTACTATGTGTCAAGTTAAGAAAAATCTTATGGAGTTGACATTATCTCAGGAAACCATTTTGGTAAGGATAATCTTTTTTGCAATTAGCTGACATCCATCAGATTAATTTTTAATAGGTTAAGGGAAGTGGTTGAGATGGGTGATTGTGTCTCTGGTTTCTTTTAAGGAAAACTTGGCATTAAATTATTTTTTTAATTTTCTTTTATAGCTATTTCCAAAAAGTTCCAACAGAAGCACCACAGCTTGAACTCAAAGCAAACTATGGTCTTGTAGAGCCTGTACCCTTTGAATTTCCTCCTGTAAATGCACACTGGACGCCAGAAATGCTAGCTGCATTTGATCTCACCAAGAGGCCAAAGGATGATAGTGTATGAGTTTTATTCTATTTTTTTCATTTCTCTTTTAAATTTAAGATAAAGATTATAAGCTTGTTATTTTAATATCTTCATTTTCCCTGTTTACAAAGATAGAGGATTATTTGAGAGCAGTGACTATTAAATTAGCTGATTCAGTGCTTTCCATTTGGACCTATTCTGATATCCAGGAAGACTCTGCAGTATGTTTCATTCTGGAAAAATTTCCAAATATTTCCTCCTGAGTCCCTAGAAGTAAATATTCAAATATGTATTTTTTTTAAGTTATACAAGGGTGGTAATGGTATCTTAAAATCTCTTAAAAGGATGGATAAATATATGATTCTACAATAAAGTTTCATACTTTACATTTACCATTTCATTGAATATTTGAAGATATGGTCTTAATTTTAGTATTCCAGGAAATAAGGTATAAAATGTATTGCTATTTATTTATTTCTCAGTAACCTGACTGCACTTTGGTTTATAAAGGTGATATAAATAGAAAATTTGAATTTTGGCATAAGATAATTAGGGATTTATGGGAAAGATTAGTAGGGATCTTTGAAAGATAGAAGTAGGAATTTTGTATATCATAGCCATTTTATCTCTCTTGAGTTTGTTAAAACTCTTGCATAGTCAAACTAACTCTGTAAAATGTCCTTCTCTCTGTTTTGCTTAGCCATTTGCTACAACATATAGCATTTTTAATTACCTCAAAGCAAAATATGGGAATTTACTTCCAAACTTGGAATCTCTGTGTTGATGGTAGCTAGTTAGACTATGAGCTGCTTAAAGGGAGGGACTATTTAGCTTTTTGTATTTGGAGGGAGTCAGTTGGGTCAGTGGATAGAGTGCTCTGCTTAGACTCAGGAAGATCTGAGTCATTCAAGTCCTGCCTTGGATACTTTCTAGATGTATGACCCTGGACAAGTCACTTAACTTCTGTCTGACTCGTTTTCTCGTCTGTAAAATGGGGGTAAAAATAACATTTACTTTTTAGGGTGGTTGAAAGGATAAAATGAAATAATGTTTGTAACTCTCTTTGTAAATTTTTTTTTTCGTGAGGCAATTGGGGTTAAGTGACTTGCCTGGGGTCACACAGCTAGTAAGTGTTAAGTGTCTGAGGCCGGATTTGAACTCAGGTACTCCTGACTCCAGGGCCGGTGCTCTATCCACTACGCCATCTAGCTGCCCTGCTCTTTGTAAATCTTAAAGTGCTATATAAGTGCCAGTGATTGTTGTTATGGCTTCTTTATTTCCTTCTAACAAGAAGAGTGAGGATAAATGATACAGACAGATCTATTACCTAATGTACCATTCCAGAATCTCTTCTTCAGCAAAAATGATACTTTCTAAATTAGATATGTAGTGATCTGACCAACTTTGCCAGTACTTACATTGTCACATTTTTTTTAAAAGTGCTATCTTCAGAAAAAACTGATAGTATTTTAGCTTGCTAAATCTTTTCTCAGATATTTATAATTCTTTGTCCTTTTCTCTAGGCCAAACCCAAACCAGAGGAAGAATTGAAACCAGTCAAAGAACCAGATGTCAAACCACAGAAGGATAGTGGCTGCCATATTTCCTAGAACACCATAGAAACAGTGAACTCCTCTCTTAAGTGGATTGGGTTAACTCTGGGACTAGAATCTTTTTTTGTGATTCCTCTGGAGCCTGAAGAATAATTTGCCTCTTTTCATGGGCCTTCACTATGTCAACGCTCACTTTTTAATAGAGTGGGCTTTTCTTTTTTTTTTAGTGCTTCATTTCTTATTTCTTTGTTTCCACTTTAGTCAGTTCACTAGAACAGCTTCTGTAGACCTTACTTTGACTTGAAGATACAGGAAGAGGGGTTTTTTGAGAACTTGAGAGTAGTAATGGGTTTCAGATTAATATATTAAACTATAAAAAAGAATCATTGTTCTCATTGTCACAAAAAGATGTGTTTTCATTTCTCATCTATCATTGAAATCAGAGAGGTATGGATAAGAATCAACAAAGAAAAACAGTTCTTCCTTATGGTTGTATTGCATCCTTGCACAAACCTGTAACACTCCCAAGTCATTTCTTATTTCTCATGTTTAATAGCTTTCTTATATGGAAGAATCTGAAAATCATTATCAGCTAGGCTCCTTGATATGTATTTGCTTAAAATTAATATTTTTAAAACCAGAATTGCATTGTATATGTTGGAATACTAAGAGAACTGAATCTTATTTCTAGTTGACTAAACAGAGGCTTTACTTCTTTCTTGAGCTAAATATTTTAAATCCCTTTTAGAGAGTTTATGTGGCTTAAGGAACTAATTTTATATAACAAGTTTTAGTATATCTGTATGAAAGAAGGTAAGAAGAAATTATTCCTTGGACATCATACACCATATAATAATGCAGAAAATTTTTAGAAGCTTGAAAAACTACCTGTTTGGAAATATACTTGTTACCCTCTATTTCTCTTTCAAAGAAGTGTTCATCATTGTTTTTGGTTTCGCACTTGAATGTATTTTCTTTTCATGAGACTTTCAGTGATAGTCTGTAAACCTGTCAGAGTGAATGAATAAAAAAGCATTTACCTACTGAGCACTATGCTAAGCACCTTTGAAGATACAAATATAAAAAGAAAGACAGTCCCTACTCTCAAGGACTTCACATTCATCAAGAAAGACCGCACATAAAAGAAGGTTCTGCTGCAGGGCAGAGGGAAAGGTCTAAAAGTCCTGAGGGTACAACAGCAAGCTGGTCAACACAGCCCAGAGGTCCTTTGGTGTGTCAGGAGGTCTGTTGGGCATGTTGGAAAGACTGAAATTATGACCTGATAGACCTTAGTATTGCTTTTGGCCAGAGGACATTGCAAGACTGAGAGAATGAGGAGTTAGATAGAAGGTGAACTGTCTGTAAATTCGAGCCCTCCAAGCAACGTTAGTATATCTGGGCACAGTGGGGTTATAGTAGATGGTATTTTATTAAATCGTCATTTGTTGAATCTTAGACCTAGAAGACCACCTTAGAAATGGATCCTTGAGTCAAATTCCTTCTTTTGTAGCATTTGATTATTTTGCAGTTTTAACACTTTTATTAAATGGTGCATCACTAAATATACTTACAGGAGCCTTTCTGATTTTGAACTGTTTGTGTATCTCTTAGTTTGAGAAAGTTCCCTGAGGTGTGACATAAGCCATACTGACCAAACGTTAATCTTGTGTGTCACTGGCTGTGGTAGTCAAGCCTAACACTAACATTTGTTGTGCTCTGCACATAAAAATTTTTCATGTATTTTATATACTAGTGCATTTCACCCTAGTTTTTTTTTCCATTTTTCATATTGTGTTTTATATGATTCCCCCTCCCATACATAAAATACATCTAGTGTGTCATTTATTTTTTGTAAGATATTGTAAATACCAAGATTAATGATTAACAGCTTTGTAAAAGGTAGGAAATGAATATCATGCTTAAAGCTGACATACAGAAAGAATCATCTATCATAAAATTTCAGCATCATATTTGGAGATTTAAAAAAAATAAAAGGTGAAGAGGTTGCATGAAGGTTAGACATATATGTTGTTGTTTGTATTAGCTGTTCCCCCATACTTCTTGTGTGACTTAAGCCAGTTCTGGTCTTCTATTATTGTCTTATACCAAAAGCATTGATTCTTTAGGCAATTCCTGTCCCACCTGCCCCTTTTTAAGAAGAGAAATTTTACAAATCTAGTTCCTTAGGATGATAAGCTCTATTTCCCTTTGAATACTTATGCTTGTACTAAGTTAATGAGATATCTAATGCTCAACAAAATAATGATTTTTCACTGTAAAGCTGTTAAAAGGTATATATGTATGTATGTACATATACATACTGTATTCATTGTATCCATTTAATGTTACTTGATTTCATGAACTATTCTGTTTTAATTATATATGTCTATGTGCACTCTTTGATAAAATGAATTTTCATCTGCCCATCTTGGTAGAATTTGGCCTAGGTCCATAGATGATATTAATATGTAGCATATGTAATATGATGCAGTATTCTGACCACCATGGTGGTGGTTGTATGCTCACAGAAAGAAAACGTAAACATTGTCACTCTACAATATTGTGCAGCAAACTTTGCACTTTACAAATTTAATATTGCATTTCCAGCGCTATATAAAAGTGTTTGTAATTAGTCTTTTCCCTTTGTTGTACTGATCATGTTAGAATACAATTAATATTCAAATGAAAATATCTTTAGTGTGTATTTTACTGTCTTCAAAAAATAAATTTGTAGTGTCACCTTGGATGATCTTAATCTGTTTCTGAAGACTTAGGTTTTTTACTTAACTCACTAATCTTAGTGACACATTTTAATAGAGTTATAGGGTTGAAAAGAGCTCATGCTAATAAGCAAAGGAATTTATCCAATTACATATGAAACCTAATGAGGGTAGTGCTTATTTTGACCTTGAAAGGCACATATGAGATGCTGCTGTTAAATTTTTTTGTGTTCTCACAGAGAGAACATCGACTTATTTCTTGATGAGTTTTGAGTCTTAACAGGGCAGACCATCTCATTCCCACTGCACAGTAGTTGATGGGGCATGTCTATGGATAATTTAGCACATAGAGAGAAAGCAGTATGTTGTCTTGAGTGCCAACTACAAAAAAAATACCAAGAAAATGTGAAAGAATTGTTATTGTAAGTAAGGTATCTGAATAGGAAGTTGAAAATTTGTCACTGGTTACCTTTCTTACTGAAGGAGGAGACCCTAGTCCCAGCATCTACCACAGTGCCTCATTGGATGAAGAGAAGGCCTGATCTTTCCTTTAAGCTTGCCCTAATTATAAAGTACTCCTGCCACCATACTGACCCTTTCTTTGTTGGCATCATTCGACAACCTATCCTCTGACATTTACTCTTTACAAACATTACCGAATCCAGATCATGGTGGTGGTTGTATGCTCACATGCATATCATTCCTCCTTACAAAATACAATACTTGGTTCACTGTCTTCTGCCCTTAGGCTAGGGGACTTCAACATACATGTTAATGCTCCTTGAAACACCTTAATCTCCCCATTCAGTCTCTTCAAATCCCATGACCTACTCATCAGTCAACAAGCATTAAGCCTCTACTATGTGCCAGGCATTGTAATAAATTCTGGGGATACAAAGAAGCACTAAGCAATCTTGCTCTCAAGGAATTCACATTCTAATGGGGGTAGCAATATGCTAGCAACTATGCTCAAACAAGATGTATACAGAGAAAATTGAAGGTAATCGCTGAGTAAAGTCAGTAACATTAAGCAGAAATGGGAAAGGCTTATTGTAGAAGATGGAATTTTAACTGAATGGAGAACTCTTCCACTACACTAAAGTTAAACACATTGATGGTCACACCCTGGATCTCACCATCACCTAAAAATGTTTCACACGATTTGAGAACTGGCATTTCTCAATTTGATCATAACCTGTCATGTCCTCTCTCCCTACGCTTCATCAGTCCTTTTTCAGTTTTCATCCTTCTTGACTTTGCAGTATTTGAGACTGTTGACCAACCCCTTCTCCTGGAAAGTCTCTTCTCTGAGTTTCTACTCTGCCGGCTGTCCCACACCTTACTACCATTTCATATTGTACCCTCAAAATAAGGTGTAGCCCAAGGCTTTGACCTGGGCCCCCTTCCTCTCTATACTTGTAGGCCTTATCAGCTCTTGTGAGTTTAATTAGCATCTCTGTGCAGATGACTCACAGATCAATATATGTAGCCACAGCTGCTTTCTTTAGCTCCAGTACCACATCACCAGCTGCCTGTTGGATGTTTCAAACTGGATATCCCATAGACATCTCCAATTCAACATGTCCCAAACAGAACTCATTAATTTTCCTTCCTAAATCTGTCCTACTGAATTTCCCTATTTGTTAAATGCACTACCATCCTTCAAGTCTTCCAAACTCATAGCCTCATAATTCCTTCCTTTTCCTCATCTGCTGCCAACAATAGCTACCATGATCTGAATTGGGTGATGTCCAATCAGTTGCCAAATCTTACATTTTCTACCTCCATAATATCTCTTTTGTTCATCCTTTCTCACTACTCATACTGTTACCACCTTAGTTTTCATGCCCTCATCACCTAGACTATTGCAATGACCACCTAAGTGGACTTCCTGCCTCAAGTATCTTCCCTCTCTGATCCAACCTCCCAACTATTGCCAAAGTGATTTTTCTTAAGTGTAGGTATATCAAATGCCACTCAGTAAACTTTGGTTTACTATTGCCTTTCAGATCAAATATAAGCTCCTCAATTTAGCTTTTAAGGCCCTTCAAAACATGGCCTAAACCTGTTTTTTCAGCCCCATACATTACTCTCCACACTCTACAATCCATCTAAACCGACTGTCTCTGCTTCTCACACATTTGATTGTTTCAGTCATGTCTGACTCTTCATTACTCTATTTTGGATTTTCTTGGCAGAGGTACTAGAGGGAGTTGCCATTTCCTTCTTCAGTTCATTTTACAGATGAGGAAACGAAGTCAAGCAGTTACATGACTTGCCCAGGGTCACATACCTAGTAAATGTCTGAGGCCAGATTTGAACTCAGGAAGATGTCTTCCTGACTCCAGGTCTGACACTATCCACTGTGTCACCTATTTGCTGCTTGACACAGAGTTAGGTGCTTACTAAATTCTTGTCAATTGAGTCTAAGTCCTCTTCACTCTTTCCACCCCCCCCCCAGGGAAATGAGGGTTAAGTGACTTGCCCAGGGTCACACAGCTAGTGTCAAGAATTTGAGGCCAGATTTGAACTCAAGTCCTCTTGAATCCAAGGCCAGTGTTTTTATCCACTGTGCCACCTAGCTGTCCTCCCTTCACTCTTTCCACTCCATAGAGCTAGGGCTTTGGGTTTTTTTGGTTCTGTTTTGTGGGGGACAATGGGAGTTAAGTGACTTGCCCAGGGTCATACAGCTAGTAAGTGTCAAGTGTCTGAGGCTGGATTTGAACTCAGGTACTCCTGAATCCAGGGCCAGTGCTTTATCCGCTGCACTATCTAGCTGCTTCTCCCCCTTTACTCTTTAAAATAATTTTACCCTATCTCTTACCAACCGCAATAAATTCAATTCTTTAGGCTTTTCCTTCAATAGAACAATGTGCATCCATTTTAGTGTCTCCAGCCTCCTTGATTTTCATACCTCAATTGCTGCACTCCAGTCATTATCTACATTGATATGAAAGCTGAAGCTTTTAGGATCAAAGCCTTCCCTTCCTTTCTCAGACCTTTTGCTAAAACTATATTGGGAATAAGGTGTCCTGAATGAAAACATTAGCAGCTCTGGGATTAATTAGATCACTTTTTGGAATTTCAATACCCCTAATCAATCAAGTATCTTTTAAAGTATGTACTATGTGCCAGGTATTGTGCTAGCTGCTGTGAATACAAATACAAAGAATGTAACAATTCCCTCTTATTGGTCTTCCTGCTTCCAAGCAGTCCCCTCCAAAATCCATCCGCCCCGCTGCAAAATTAATATGCCTAAAAATATAGCTCTGACTATATCACTCTCTTCAAACCTCTTTAGTGACTTCTATTAAGGGGCTGCTAAGTGATGCAGTGGGTAGAGTGCTGAGCTCTGAAGCCAGGAAGACTCATCTACTTGTGTTCAAATCTGGCCTCAGATATTACTAATTATGTAACCCTGGGCAAGTCACTTAGCCCTATTTGTGTCAGCGTCCTCATCTGTAAAATGAACTGGAGAAGGAAATGGCAAACTCCAGTATCTTTGTCAGGCCACAAAGAATCAGACACAATTGAACAACGCAACAGTTGCCACTGTCAAAATGCAAACATTTTAGCATTTAAGAACCTCCACAATCTAATCAACTTTTCCAGACTAAATTCATATGCCTGGCTTATGAGTTTATGAGCTTAAGAAATGTTTATTGATTGTTGGATCGATTGCTCCTTTTCATGCATCTTATGTCCCAGCCCATGTCATTTCCTAGCTGTTCCCAAGTTCAAGTCACCAGGTCCAAATACCCAAGGGTATTAAAAGAACTGGCAGAACAAACAAACCAATGCAACCAAGATTAGAAGGAAAGCAGAAATTAACACTTACTAGCTGTGTGACCCTGGGCAAGTCACTTAGCCCCAATTGCCTCACTAAAAAAAAAAAGTAGAAGAAGAAGAAGGAAAGCAGAAAGCTGGGAAACAATTTTTACAGCCAGTGTTTTTGATAAAGGTCTCATTTCTCAAATATATAGAGAACTGAGTCAAATTTATAAGAATACAAGTCATTCCCCAATTGAGAAGTGGTCAAAGGATGTAAACAGGCAGTTTTCAGATGAAGAAATTAACAAAAAATGTTCTCAATCACTATTGATTAAAATGCAAATTAAAGCAACTCTGAGGTAGCACCTTACACTTATCAGATTGGCTAATCTGACAAAAAAGGAAAATAATAAATATTGGAGAAGCTGTAGGAAAATTGGAACACTAATGCATTGTTGGTGGAATTGAAAACTGGTCCAACAATTCTGGAGAACAATTTGGAACTATGCCCAAAGGGCTATAAAACTCTGCATACACTTTGACCCAGCATCCCAAAGAGATCATAAAAAGGGGGAAAGGACCCACACGTACAAAAATATTTATAGCAACTCTTTTAGTGATGGCAAAGAGTTAGAAATTGAGGGGATGTCCATCGATTTGGGAATGGCTGAACAAGTTGTGGTATGTGAATGTAATGGAATACTATTGTGCTATAAGAAATGATGAGCAGTCAGATTTCAGAAAAACCTTGAAAGACTTATATGAACTGATACTGAGTGAAGTGAGAAGAACCAGAACATTGTAGACAGTAACAACAACATTGTGTGATGGTCAACTGTGATAGACTTACTTCTTCCCAGCAATACAATGATCCGAGACAATTCCGAATGACTCCTGATAGAAAATGCTCTCCACATTCAGAAAAAGAATTATGGAGTCTGAATGCAGAGCAAAGAATACTAGTTTCATTTCTTTAATGTTTTCCTTCTTGTGGTTTTTCTCTCTCGTTCTGATTTTTCCTTCACAACATGACTAATGTGGAAATATATTTAGCAAACTTTTTTTTTTGTTCTTTTTGGTGGGGCAATGGGGGTTAAGTGACTTGCCCAAGGTCACACAGTTAGTAAGTATCAAATGTCTGAGGCCGGATTTGAACTCAGGTACTCCTGAATCCAGGGCCAGTGCTTTATCCACTGTGCCACCTAGCTGCCCTTGTGGAAATATATTTAACATGATTGTACATATATAATCTATATCAAATTGCTTGCTGCCTTCAGGAAGGGAGGGGAAGGGAACGAGGGAGAAAAATTTGTAACTCAAAATCTTACAAAAATTAATTGAAAACTATCTTTACATGTAATTGGGAAAAAATAAAACACTATTAAGTGAAAAAGAAAAAAAAACAACTGGCAAATAGAAAAGGAGAAGCACCTTAAGGGCTAAAAAGGCACAGATTTTCAATATTCAATAAAGGAAAAGAACATTCTCAATGAGATTTCAACCCATGAAACACGAAGAGCTCATTGAATGAAAAATGCCTTTTGTCTACTCTGAAATACACAGTTTAATGGCCAATCCACTGAGTTAGTAACTCAGTATGTGAATTTGGGACAGACATTGACAAGAGACAGTGAGTTGGGCACAGAACTCAACTTAAGAGAAAACACAATGGATTGTATTTGGAAATTGTGTCAATGGTTTTAACAATCTCAAGAACAAAAGTCCATCTTTTTAACACAAAATTTTCTCCTGGTGATGGTGTGAATCCTGTAATGCTGTAATCTCTTTAGATTCAAGGTTGTATGTGACTCAAAGAGCACTGGATAAAGATTGTTATTCTCTTAGATATTTCTCTTGAGTAATAATGGATCTCGTCGAGGCCTTATAATATTCTGGGATTTAGTGCAATCAGCCATAAGCAAATTACTTTGATGAGCACACAAAATAACTTCTTGTTTTATAATGGCTAATTATATATATACACACACATATATATATATATATACATATGTACATACATATGTGTGTGTATCCAACAATGACATGGGCTTAAGAAGTGGCATAATGCATAACATTAAATAAATTTATAATTGAAGAAGGAAATGTATTGGTCATGTAGGAAAAAACCAATTAAATAGAGAAGGTGATAAAGTCCTTCAGAGATAGGATCACAGATTTGGAACTTAGGGGCCAACTAGTCCAATCCCCCTCATTCTACAGGTGAGGAAACTGGGGCCAGGAAACTTTAAATGACTTCTTCCTGTTAACAAAGATAATGTCAGAAGTAGGATTTGAAATCCAGTCTTCCTAACCCCAGCACTCTCTTTGTTGTTCCATGTCACAGACAACCAGACAGCAAAGTGCTACTCTGATCCCTATGAAATATACAAATAAAAAGCTAGTGAGGGGACATCTAGGAGGCACAGTGGATAAAGCACCGGCCTTGGATTCAGGAGGACCTGAGTTCAAATTTAGCCTCAGATACTTGACATTTACTAGCTGTGTGATCCTGGGCAAGTCACTTAACCCCCATTGCTCCACAAAAAAAAAAAAAAAAAAAAAAGCTAGTGAAAGGCTTTCAGTCCATAGGCTGAACATTCAAAAGGGGCCCAATAAGATGAGTGGGTTCTGAGCTGCACCAGTGGAGGGAATAGCCAGATTGATGAAATCATAGATCCAACGAAGTATTCTATAGATTAACCATGAGACTTTCTAAATTGTTAACCTCCCTAAGGAAAGTAAGACGTATTTAAATTAGTCACTTGGAAGATATCAAATAAAGAAAAATTTTATCTGGGTCCCTGTAAGATACTCGTTGTGGAGGTGAACACAAAATTTAGCCTAAAAGTACCCCCCAAAGCAGCCCAGAGAATGATGTTCAGCCTTCTTTCCACATCTAGCTACTGGATGTACAATTCTATTTACAAAAGGTCCCTAAAAATATGTCAAAAGCAATAATAGTAATTTTTCAAACCACTTAATGGTTTGGCAAATGGTAATAGATGCAGGAGCTTTTGAATAAAAATGTAAATCAAACGGCACATGAGAAATCTGACAGAGTAAGAACTTACTTATAAGATCAATTGCTTGTACTCCATAGCTTAGTAAAATGTAGCAATTGTGCTCCGGTACATTCCCAAGTGGCCCATTAGGTGGCAGAAGAACATTTAACATACTTTAAATACAAACCAGTTCTGTGATTCCCTTATTCCTTTATAATCCCTATAAATCCTTTAATTTAATTTTTAAACAACAATAAACACACATTCTTTTTCCCCCCAGCATTAGGAACTGAAAAATTATTTGGTTTTCCAGTGGCAGTTTTTCCTCAATCAACAGATGATATTACTATATACCACCTATAATAATATGACAGCTGTATTATCAGGACTGGAAATGTGTATGTAGTAGGGTTTGGATTGGAGTAAACCCATGGAGCACCGAACCTGCATCCTAGACACTTTCAGGGAAACAGTTTAGCACTGAAGGACTTGTACACTTTGGAATGATGAAGCAAACCCTTTATTATCCACTGAGCAGGAAGAGCCATTGACTCAGTCGGTCTTTATAAAGCAGAGACTCTCTCTTCCCATTTTTAGATTGTGTCAAGACCTAGTGGGGGGCAGAATGATGCTACTTTTTTTTCTGGCTCCCAACCTGCCTGACACCAACTCCAAAGTGACAGTTGCCCCCCTTCGAGGTAGCTAGAACAAGCAGTTCACTAGGCAAACAGCCTGTCTTGGGATCCCTGGCTGCCTTTTCCATTTGGTGTTTTCTCCTTGAGCATTGATGGCCAATCAGTGATGCAGAAATTGATGCATTCAACCTTGGAGACAGTCGTGTAAATTTGAGAGTTTGAGAGATTGTAGGCCCCTTAATCAGAGTTGACTTGCTACAGGGGAGTTTTCTGCATTAAGGAGGATACCAGTGACAGGGGATAAATCCCTGGCCTCACTTCCCAGAAGACACACACCTGGAGGGGATTGTTTGGATAATGCAGAACCAATGTGAACTATGAAATACTGATTTAGCAGTCCTGCAAAATGCTTTATGAGTCGACATTTTTACATCTTAACCTCCCAGGAGGATATAACAGTAGTTATTTTCTGGCTGCATGTTTCAGTTTCCTCCTTTATTTTAGAAAAAAAAAAAACTTGACATAAGGCAAACCTAAACTATAAGTAATTTTCCCTAGGGTGTCAGGGAGGGAGTGTAAAGAGTCATAGAGAATGAGAAAAAGAGTCTAAGTCTTCTCATAGATGCCAAGATCCTCCAGAATTGAATCTGGTATGTTAGAGGAAATATCCTATATCACATGCAGGCATACAGAGGTGAGATGGTTTCCTTAGGAGACAGAGACAGAGACAAACAGAGCACAGTGTCCCAGCCCTTTGGACCTAGAAGTAATTATAATAGCTAGATATGAATTATATATATATATACACACACACACATGCACACACACACATAGTGTGTATGTATATATACGTATATGCACATATGTACACATATACATACACACACACATATATATACATATACACACACGCATATATATATATATATATATGACAAAACTGATTTGGAAATGACTTTGGGGAGTATGCACTGACTGCATTGGAACTTTAAAATTTCCATCTTAACTCAGACCTTGTTATAACTTTAAATGTTCTCTGACTCAGAGCTATTCATTCATGTGTGAATCTTATAGGATAATAAGAATAATAGGAGTTACCTTGAAAGTTTTAACTTTCAACATTACACACAAGCTATATCCATTTACAAGCCTCTTTCAGTTCCAGTTACCCCCAGCTGACTGATAGGGCATAGGAAAAAAAAAGATTGTTGAATGTTTAAACAGGGGGAAAAAAAGAATGTTGAATGTTTAAACAGCAGCAGACCTGCCTATAACTCAAACAGATCCAGCCTTTTAATATGCATTCGCGAGAAGAAAAAAGTTCCACGTCAGAGCACATTTAATTGTGCAACATGGTGTTGGTCTAGTTTTTTCTTTTCTTTTCTTTTTGTCACCTACCCCAAAAAGTAAGGTCCAGCTCCAAACTATTATAGCCTCCAATGCTAAACATGACTCAGTGAAAAAATGGAAAATGCCAGAGAGATATTGCAGGTGAGTTGCTTTTAAAGAGTTTATGGTAATTTTAAGAAACCTACATATTTGAATAGTTATTTATTGGGTGGATCCTGTTCTGCTGTTATTAATGTATGCTAAAGAATTCCCTGTGTTATGCTCTCATTTTTGTCAGTGACTTGGATAAATGAATAGATGGCATGCTTATTGAATTTGTAGATGACAAAGCTTCAAGGCAGAGCTTGATGGCAGAGCACAGGATTTGGAAATAAAGGACCTGAGTTTGGGTCCCTTTTATTCTTCCATTTTCTGACTTTGTGACATTGAGCAAATCATAGCCTCTATGAGACTCAAGAGAAACTGAGGTTTGGCTGTATAATGGGGGAAACAATCCCCTACTACATAATGAAATTGTTGAAAGAAATAAGGAGGTGGTAATAATAATAGCACAAAATATCGCAGAATCATCAAAATGCAATGTTTTATTATTGATTAGTACCATACTTTGTATATTTTGAGTGCTAAATGTTATCAAAATAAATTTTTAAAAATTTGATTCTGTTCAGCTTTCTGTGATAAAAATTATAGGCCAATTCCCACCATTCCCCACGGCACACACACATGTGTATTTGTATGTATATGTGTATATATGCAGGTATATATGTATGTGTGTATATGTGTGTATGTATGTATGTCTCTCTCTCTCTCTATGTGTATATATATATATATATATATATATATATATATATATACATACACATACTCCCGCTCAAATTTCTTCTGTCATTTTTATGGTACTTTGATGACCAGTGAGGTAGGGTAGAAAACATCTTTTCATTCTAACAGTCTCCAAAGAATTTCAAGACTGGGATGAGGTATGCAGTTGTGTGCTGGTAAATATTTAAAGCTTTCCAGGAAAAAAAGATGTACCCACAACACATTTTTAAATTTGATATGCATTATTAATATGGTTTCCATAACTTTCATAAGTCTAATAAAATAATAAATCAAGGTCTTATTTGTAGTTTGAGGTATAAATGCTATATTGAACATTTAAAAATTGGCTCAAGCCAGTTTGAGCTGGCTCCAGCACATGTATGTGTATGTGTGTGTGTGTGTGTGTGTGTGTGTGTGTGAGAGAGAGAAAGACAGAGAGGGTGCTAAGCACTTTACAAGTATGATCTCATTTGAATTTGTCCAATTGTGTGGTGTCCATGTAGTCCTAAAACCTGTGGCATGTTATTTGCTATGATTGGCATCATATCAGCATTATATAAGGTTTAGTGCCTACAAAGAGAAGAGACCACTCTTCACTGGAGATTTGTTTTGAAATTCATGAAAGGAAGAAGGGACCCTTAACGGATTGTGTGGATGGACCAGAATGACCACTGACCTCATTCTGACTCTTCCATTCTGTAGCAGAACTTGACATGACTCTCCTTGGAATTGAGGAAATGATAAAAACATACTACGCAATCAGACGGTGCTTATCTTTAGCCCACTTCTGGCTAGACTTATCTTTCATGGATATTTATGAACCTATGGGTTACATGGCACTGGACTAAATGCCCCTTATCCTTGTTCTGAGTAGATAAACTTAGCAGGCTCCTGACATCTATTCACTTTATCTGTTGATGTTGTTTCTCTTATGGGAAAGGAGGATGGTTTCCAAAAGTCAGAACTGGAGAAGAGAGAAACTATCAAAAGGACTATCCCCAAAAGAATAATCCACTTTGCAAATGGAGACACTATGGAAGAATATAGCACAGAAGAAGAAGATGAGAAAGAAGAATTAAAGAATACTCCAGAACTTGCTACTGTAAGTCTGCTGTTTCCATATAGGTAACAGGTAAAGGGATGGTTAGCCATTTGCCAGACCATGAAGAGGAGTTAGCCAGAAAAGGTTTCTAATGTTATGACTTGCAATGAATAGGATTTAAGTGAGGAAGTGTGCAAAGTTACCAGCCTCACTCTCTCCTCCAGAGCCATCTGGGTCCAGTGGCAAGATATACATCAGGACGACTGGAGATGGCCCCAGTGCAGTGGGAGACCTAGGCCTCTTCAAGTTAAGGCCTTTCACCTGTCTCAGTTTGCCTGAGGCAACAGCCATTCAATGCTTGAGGCAAAGAAAGGCCTCTTTTACTTAGTCAAAGAAAAAAAATTACATAGATGGGGAAGGGGGAGGAGGGGAAAACCCTCAGTGTTTCTGTCCAAAAGACCCACCCAGAACCATCAAGAGGCCAAAGTAAGTAAGTGTGAAAGGCAGAATTTGAACTTGGTTCTCTCCTGGTTTACCACTACACCAGACTAGCTCACACAAGACTTTGCTCTCACATAAGGGCTTTTAATCTAGGCTTAAAGGGATCTGTGAATCTGGGTGGGAATAAATTACATCTGTATTTTCACTCATCTCTAGCTGAAATGTAGCATTTCCTGCAATAATTTTAAAAACATTATTCTGAGAAAGGGTCCACCAGTTTCACCAGACACTGCCTGGTGAACAGAGAGGTCTGTTGTGGAGGAAGGATGATATTAAAGCTATTTTAAAAACAACAACAATGAAACATCTAAAAGTAAAACGAATGGGCTTGTATAGCAAAAATCTCTATCTCCTAGATCCATTTCTCTGTGTTTTTGAGCAAAATCATTGAATCATGTACAGAGCTTTAGGTTCCTTATCTGTAAAATGATAAATAAAAGTAGCTCAACATGACATACCCCTGGTTGTAAAAAGGCACTAGGACGAGGAAGAAAGAGTGAAAATTAAGCAAACCTGAGTTCGAATCCCCACGTATATTTTAGCTAGTGTGGTACAGAATTTTGAAATCTCTACAAACAGTTCTCTGCAACTCCTTTCTGTTGGTCATTGTCACAGCTTGGTTTGTTTGTTGCTTTTCAGCCTAAACTGCAATGGGGGGCATACATGCGACTTTGGACAGTACGAATGGCAAGTGCTACATTTTCCAGTAAGTGCCTTCGTTTTAGCTATTTAGGGTGAGGAGTTCTCTCTTTCTGGCACGGAGCAAATTGTGACTTAGAATAATCAATACCTTGATCATTGCTTTGAGTTGCTTTTGCCCTAAAAATGATCGCAACCAGTAAGCTTCAGTTGAGTATGTCTTCAAAACAATGTGGGGGGGGGTGGGTTGGGAGAGGGAGGGAGAGAGTGTGAATGAGACAGAGAGACAGAGAGGAGAAGGAAAAGGAGGAGGGGGAGGAGGAGGGAGAGAAGGAGGTGAAGGAGGGAGAGGAAGAATGTGTGTGTGTGTGTGTGTGTGTGTGTGTGTGTGTGTGTGTGTGTGTGTGTGTGAAAGAGGAGATGGGAGGGAGGGAGGGGGAGGTGGAGAGGGAAAGAGCGAGAGGGGGAGAGGGAGAGAGCGAGAGGGGGAGAGGGAGAGAGCGAGAGAGCGAGCTGAAAATAAAGGACCTGAGTTTTGGCCTTTTTTAAAATATCAAGGGGCAGCTAGGTGGTGAAGTGGATAGAGCACTGGCCCTGGATTCAGGAGTACCTGAGTTCAAATCCAGCCTCAGACACTTAACACTTACTAGCTGTGTGACCCTGGGCAAGTCACTTAACCCCAATTGCCTCACTAAAATATATCTATATATATATCAAAGTAATTTTTAAATTTGAGGCTGTTCAGAGAGACACACACAGATTCCTTAGAAAATCTGAAAGTGAAATAAAACTTGTGTTTTTCACTTTCATTTAAAAATTTCCATTCTGTATTTATTTGTTAAGTTTCTGCTGGTTGGCTAGATATCACTTCGCTGGTGGATATCACTCAGTGACAGATGTTGCGATGGAATTAGAGCCTGTAGCAATTTACAGTCTAGTTAAGCAAACAAAAACCCTACAATATAAAATATTACCAGGATCACCTCAGAGTTATGTTATTCAGGAGAGGCTTTGATCCTAAAATTATAGAATGAAACTTCTCTTTAGGAATCCTAAATTTCTTGTTCTGTTTTGAAAAACCTCAGAACCCCCTTTTTATTTTGCTTATCAACAATTACAGGGGGGAATAACCCTATCTTGCTGTTCTCCATTTTGATTGAGAACAGAGGGAGAAGAAAGTGACTTACTATTACAAGGAAGGAGTTAGGTTACACATATGGAAAAACTACCTGATGGTGAGTATTGTTGAGCCCTGGAATAAATAATTGAGTAAAATGGAGAAATTTTCTTCTCTGGAAGGTTTGTTGTTGTTGTTTGGTTTTTTGGTAACTAGGTTGTGTAATGGATTGAGTCTGTGCCTAGAATCAGGAAGATCTGAGTTCAGATCCAGCTTCAGATACTTACTGGCTGTGTGATCCTGAGAAAGTCACTTAACCTCAATTTCCTCATCTGTAAAATGGAGATAAGTGTAACTACCTCCCGAGAATGTGAGTATCAAACGAAATACTATCTGTAAAGTACTTAGCACAGGGCCTGGCACATGGTAGCAGTTACCTAAATGTTAACTATGATCTTTATCTTTATTATTATTATTCTATAAATATATAGACTGTAAGCTGCTTCACAAAAGGAATTGTTTCATCTTTTTGTATCTGTATCACAAGTTCCTGGCACATAGTAGGTGATTAATAAATGTTTGATAATTGTTTATGGACCAAAAGATAGATCTATGTGATTTGAAGTACCATGGAGTAGTTTTTGTTTTGTTTGTTTTTGTTTTTGTTTTTGGCGGGGCAATGGGGGTTAAGTGACTTGCCCAAGGTCACACAGCTAGTAAGTGTCTGAGGCTGGATTTGAACTCAGGTCCTCCTGAATCCAGGGCCGGTGCTTTATCCACTAGTACCATGGAGTAGTAAAAAGAGATCTGGACTTGGAATCAAGAGACCTAGGTTTGAATCCTGCCCAAGATATTTACTGGCTATATGACCATGGGCAGGTTATGAAGCCTCTCAAAGCCTCAGTTTTCTCATATGTATAATAATAATAATAATAATAATAATAATATAATGACTTATTATAATTCATTTGATACATACTTCACGAGTTTGTGAGGCAAATTTAATTTTTGAAGCATAGGAAGTACTTTGAAAGCCTTTAAAATGCTATACTAATGGTTGCAGCTAGGTGGCACAGTGGATAAAGCACCAGCCCTGGATCCAGGAGGACCTGAGTTCAAATCTGGCCTCAGACACTTGACATTTACTAGCTGTGTGACCCTGGGCAAGTCACTTAATCCTCATTGCCCCCGCAAAAAAAATGCTACATAAATTCGTGTTATTATTGGATGGAATCTAACTGTTCACATTCATATACCTTGTTTTTTTGTTTTCTGGATCTGTGATTTCATTTGTGTAGGGAGCTACTAGTGAGGAACTCCTTGCATCCATGCAGAATGGTACCTTCTCTTCAACTTTTAGGACCATGTAAGAGCATAGTTTTAAATCTGCAAGGGATCTTTGAGGGCATCTAGTTCAATCTCCTCATTTTGCAGATGAGGAAACTAGTTAAATGAATTGTCCAGGATCCCACAGCTTGTAAGTGTATTGTGTTGTCACCTTCTTGTTGTTCAGTCACGTCCAACTCTTTGGGGTTTTTGTAGCAAAAATACTAGAGTAGTTTGCCATTTCCTTCTCCATTTTACAGATGAAGATACTGAGGCAAATAGTTAAGTGACTTGCCTAAGGTCATATAACTAGTAAGAGTCTGAGGCCAAATTCGAACTTTCAGAAATGCATCTTTCTTAAACCACACCTAGCACTCTATCCACTGTACCACCTAGCTGCCCCATAAGTGTCAGCAGCAGGATTTAAATCCAGGTCTTCCTGACTCCAAGCCTAGCACTAGATTCATTATGCCTCTGCTGCTTCTTTAAAAGCTAAATGGAGGAGGGATAAACAAGATGATCTCTGAAGGTTCCTTTGAAGCCTATAATACAATATCATGCCTATGGCTCTGAGAACAGTTAAACCACAGAAGCTCTTTCCAGAGAAGAATTAAACATTGTTCTCTGGAAACTAGTTGATCTCTTCTATGTAGTTTCAAACTCTCAGCCCCACATACTCGAAGCTTTCTCTTTATGAATTCTGCTAACTCCACTGTTTCTTGTTCTTCTGTTTTCTTGTAGCATGTGACTTCCTAGGTGGAAAGTTAGCCACCTTCTTTGGACTTGATGAACCCAAATATCAGTATCTGTTAAATGAATACTACAGAACCCAAAGTCAGGTATGCAACATTTTTGATAAGGAAAGTGCTGAAAGGGGAAGTTTGGTTGATTCAGGTCTAAATGCTGTGGAAAATTTTTTTTGTTATCTTAATAGTGTTCACCATCACATATAAAACCTATATCAGATTGATTTCTGTCTTGGGGAGGGAGGAGGGAAGGGAGAGAGGAAGAAAAATTTGGAACTCAAAATCTTATCTAGACAAATGTTGAAAACTATCTTTACATGTCACTGGAAAATAATAAAATACTTTTATGATTAAAAAAATAGTGTTCAGGGGCAGCTAGCTGGTGCAGTGGATAAAAAAACAGCCCTGGATTCAGGAGGACCTGAGTTCAAATCCAACCTCAAACACTTGATATTTACTAGCTGTGTGACCCTGGAGTCATTTAATCTTCATTGCCCTGCCAAACAAACAAAACAAAACAAAAATAGTGTTCACTGTCTTTCCCCATCTTTTTTTTTTTTTTTTAGTGAGGCAATTGGGGTTAAATGACTTGCCCAGGGTCACACAGCTAGTAAGTGTTAAGTGTCTGAGGCCAGATTTGAACTCAGGTACTCCTGACTCCAGGGCTGGTGCTCTACCCACTGCGCCACCTAGCTGCCCCTCCCCATCATTTTCTAACCTTCCATAGTCAGACTTTTTTTCTTCTAACCACAGATCAATGAATACCTTTTTTCACTTCCTTTTCCTCTTCCATTAAGGCAGATGGAAGTCTGTGGGATAGATTATAAATGGAAGGGAGAAGATGGGGAAGGATTTGAGAAACTACTAACTCACAAAGTCTTCACCAGAGAGACAGGAACCAAGGAGGAATGCAGGACTGGCTAGCAACATTTTTCTTTGTTTCATTACTTACCAGGAGAATGATGAGCAAGCTGAAGAAGATGGCTTAAAGGCCCAGTCAGTGGAGGTCTCTAATGAAAAGCAGTGCTTGGATATCTCTGGAAAACAGTATGGCACCAATGAACAGAAGACCATGGTGGACTTGACTTCCTACAGAACCTTAACAAATGTGGGAAAAGTGGCAGAATCCAGTCCGTGACAGGAAGCAGAAGTTGGGTTTCCTTGTACCTCCTTTTCTTGATCATCAGTTGCCACAGCAATAGAACCCCAGGAAGTCCCTACAAGCCTATCAAATGACCCAAAGGCTTCTCTGGTTCCCATGATCAAATAGCAGGTTACAATCATTTATGACCCTTTAGCTCTTGCAAGAGGGAAGATAATGGGAGAAATCAGTGGCAGCTCCTTTCTATCATCAGGATTTAAGTAGTGAAGAACAGTGATGAGGTAATCATCTTAAACTCTTTTTGTGTGGGAAATGGGAAGGATATCATTTCTGATGGGGCTCTTGGACTCTGTTTGATCATAGGACCACAGAGGAACTTCAGAGATTGCTCAGTCCAACTTTCTCATTGTATAGCTAAGGAAACTGAGACCCAGGAAACTCCAAGGTCCTGAGCAATGTCATGGAGTTAATTAATAGCACAGCCCAGTAGGTGAAAGATAATAGCGCAGTAGATCATCTTGTCCAGTCCCTGCCTTAAATGTTTAGTCCCAGGTTCTCAGCTGAGGACTGTGTATTCATTCCCAAAGCCCTCTGGGAAGGAGGGTGTTAAGGGCTAAAATTCTAGCTAATCTGTCTAAAATATCTAATGAGTGGTCGCCAATCAATTATAAGCTTTAGCAAGAGTTAGACTTTTAAGCATTTATTAAGGAGAATAAGAATTTGGTAAAGAGAGAGAGAAAGGCCTAGATTTCTATCTATTAAAGGGAGAGCACATATTTAGCTCCCTTCTCCACCAGAGTCCAGAGGAAAGAGCCCGAGACTGAGCGCCAGTCTCTTCCTTCCTCCTCCCACTAGCCCGCGTCACTTCCTGACTCCTGGTCTTGCCCTCAAAGACCTTCCCTTCATGGGCAGAACTCTTCTACAGTAAGTATCCAGCAGGTGGTGTCATTCCAATCATTACAAGGGTGTATAAAATCCACTCCAAAATCTGATCCCTTCAGTTACTTTCCCAGCAGTTAAAGGTGAGTGAATGCATCCCCTATGGATTCAATCTATACATATAACTTTTGCCCAAGTGAAAACTTTATCCACAAAGGCTAAAACCCCCCAAGAAAGCAACAGGAAAATCGTGGTATCAGGGCAGGCCTTTATCTACTCGAAAGTTATACCAATTCAACAATAACAACAATTTTTCAATGACATTGGAGTTTTTTTAGGGTTTCAGTGAGCTCTTCAATAACATATAATAGCCACTTCAATCAACCTGTGTCTTTTTTCTCAAAGCAAAAAACCCCATTTATCTAAATCAATAGCATAACAAAAGTCAGAGTATACATATGAGAATATATGGCAGATAATAGGGCAGGAGGTGTCCCATTGGGAGTGAGATATCTTAGCAGATCTCATCCAAGGGGAACATTCCCTGAAGTCTCAGTGCAGTAAACTAAGGAGAGGGACATGATGGTGACTGCCAGCTCCTCTCAAGATGGCTTCTTCCCAGAGTCTTTCTGTTTTCAAAATCACCTAACTCTTAATCATTCACTCACCCCACCCCCAAAGTTAGCTATTAAGTCAATAAAGGGCTGTTGCTTTATCCACTACGCCACCTAGCTGCCCCCAAAGGGATTTATTCTTCATCTATTTCTAAGTACTATAAAATGTGATCGAGAGCCAGACAGTCAGACCTAAGAAAATTACCTCTAGGGGCAGCTGGGTGGCGCAGTGGATAAGGCACCAGCCCTGGATTCAGGAGAACCTGAGTTCAGATGTGACCTCAGACACTTGACACTTACTAGCTGTGTGACCCTGAGTAAGTCACTTAACCCTCACTGCCCTGCAAAAACAAAACAAAAAAAACCCAGAGTTCTACTTTCCTCATAAAGTAGGTGCTCCTTGAAAAGCAGGCAGCTAAGTGGCCCAGTGGATACAGGGCTGGATCTGAAGTCAGGAAGACTCAACCTCCTGAGTTCAAATCTGGCCTCAAACACTTACTAGCAGTGTATCCCTGGGCAAGTCACTTAACCCTGTTTGCCTCAGTTTCCTCATCTGTAAAATGAGAAGGAAATGGCAATATACTTCCAGTATCTTTGCCAAGAAAACTCCTAATAGAATCACAAAGAGCCAGACTCAACTGAAAACAATTGAACAACAAAAATTTGGAAAGTATTTACTGCTGTAGAGGTAATTTTCTTTTTTTGTGTGTGTGTCCCACTCTGTTCATTTTTTAATTCTTTAAGTTTGAGAGAGCTTTTGTATTCATAACCAGTTTACTAATTTGTAATGATTGTTCTTATGTCAATTCATATATGTATATTGTGTATCACCATCTAGATTGTAAACCTGATGAGGGCAGGAACGATGTCTAATACTTTTTATGTCTACTCCCTTCCAAAGGGTTTATCTGACTTTAGTCAGAATCTTACTCAAACACGGATGACTGACAGCTTTGGAAGCCCAGGAAAAGAAGGGTAGCTTCTCTGATCTGAAGTGAGATGTGGGCTAAGAGGGATCCGTTTTACCCAAACAGATTTTTTAAATCTCAAACTATGTCAAATGTACATATCAGGGGCAGCTAGGTGACGCAGTGGATAGAGCACCGACCTCAGACACCTGACACTTAACTAGCTGTGTGACCTTGGGCAAGTCACTTAACCCTCATTGCCCTGCAAAAACAAAACCAAAAAAAACCCAAATGTACATATCTCTGTTCAGATCACAGAAAGTGATTTATAAACACTTTGGGCCCCCACATGAATGCTCAGTGCTATCTTTTAATTATAAACATCCCCTTTGATCCCACTGGATCTCAAGAAACAGGCATTATTCTACTTAAATCTAACGAGCATTTCTTGATAACACACAAACCTTATGATCTCCACACATAAGATAATTCCCTTTACCAGTTACCCTAAAGCCTCCGCTGTCACTTCTGATCTCTGATGAATGAAGCAGCAGCCAGCAGTCCCCAGAAAGTAGACCCTGCCCAGAGCTGTAGGCTGGTTCCAAGTGACCACAGTAATTGGGGCTGTTTTTAATATTCAGGAGAGCAAAGGGAGCTGAAACTTGTTTCAAATGCACCAGTGCAAACTTCGTGAGGACATGGACTCTTTTCACTCTTTTTCTTTGTATCCCCAGCAGAGTAGCACAAAGCTTGACATCTCAGAATGGGGTTTAATAAATAAATGCTCATTGATTGATTGATCAATCACCCGGGTAACCAGGAATAAACTCAGTAAGGACTCTGCCAGGTGGCTGTACTTAAGGACTCATCCATCATTCTAGCTATTCCTGCCTACTTGCCCCTCATTCCTTTGGGAGAAGGAATCTAGTCTGGTCAGAAAGAATCACTGGCTCCGCCACCACAGTCTTACCTTTGTATCCCCAAAGAATAGCTCCTTCTCTTCTTCCTTTTTCCTCTTTCTCCTGCCCTTTATAGGGATCCAGTTTCCATATAGCATTTCAGATATGCTGAGTAACTTGGGTTCAGCAGTTCCTAGCCCACACTTTGTTAGTGGTCCACTAATCTAGCAGAGAAACTCCATCCCCTAAAAGTTCTGCTTCTGAAGGCCTGGCATAGCTAGAACTGTCTACCTTCCCTATGGCCTTCTAAGCAGCTCTTTTGGTTTATTTACAGCATGTATTTCTTGATAAGTGAATGTAACTGGATAAATATGTTTTTGGTGCCTTCATCAAGACCTTTTGAGAATCAGGTAATTTTTTCCCAAAAAAAACTATAAATAAAACTACTAATGTTGGAAAAAAATATTTCAGGGAGTACAGATTGTGCTTCTTTTCTGTATGCTGCCATGATTCAGAGTAAGGCAGGTGAATGTAGCAAAGGATTTCACTAATATGTCTGAAGGGCAAACATTTTTTCACATTTCCTGGTGGTGTCTCAATTTCTTTGAATATGCAGATGACCCTGATCAAATCCATGATTGTCTGTTTATCATATGAAACTGTTTCGTTTTTCATCCAGTATCGCTAATTAACAGGGGCAGATTAGGTAGAGAAGATGGGAGGGGGGCAGAATTGAAAAGCCTCCTTAGGGCAGAAGAGATAACAGGCTCTGGCAACGAAGCCCAAGTTGTTCAAGCTTCAGATACATGTTACACAAAAACACTGTCCCTGTTTTAATTGTGTTACCTGAGAACCAGTTCACTGACACACTGGTTAACTTCTCTTAGTGTTTTCCCAGCTGTTAAATGGAAGGGAACAGTAACTTGAGACAACTGGCTGCTAATCCAGAAACACTTGGCTAGTACAAAATGCCATAATAATTCATGGAGTAAATTGTCTCTGTCAGAAGTGGGTAAGGGCCAAGGCTACTACTGGTAAAGAATTGAATTGTACTAGGTCACTCTGGGGTTAGGGAAACAATAAAACTTTCATTAGGGTTTGAGTGAAGGAAAAGAGGGAATTTCTGCATGCTTGATGGAGTGCTGGGCCTGGAGATGGGAAGTCTCATCTTCATGGGTTCAAATCTTGCCTCAGACAATTTACTAGCTATTTGACCCTGGGCAAGTCACTTAATCCTATTTGCCTCAGTCTCCTCATCTGTAAAATTAGAAGGACGTGGCAAACCATTCCAGTATCTTTGCCAAGAAAATCCTAAATAGAGTAACAGAGTTGGACATAAATGAAAAAATGACTGAACAAATGGATAAATCAGAAAAAAAAAACTGACAGAGACAATTGACTCCATGAATTACATAGTGTTTTGTATTAGCAAAGTGCTTCTGGATTAGCAGACAGTGGCTATGTCTTAAGTTACTATTTTCATAAAACTTTTATTTCACTTACATGAATTTTAAACACACATGTTCTTAAAAATATCCTTGGCTTGTTCATGAAAATCTCATGACATTATACAAAAAAAGTACGTATAAATCAATTCATATGTATTTGTATAAATATATATGTACAGAATTTAGTGATTTTTTCTTGGCCTCAAATGAAGCTCACATCCCAATAACATCTGGCAAATTCTGAATCCCAACCATTCACAATCAGCATGCTTTGAGGCTCATTCCCTTTTCCATCGATGAACAAATGAAGAGTTTTTATTAAGAACTTACTATGTGCAAAGAACTACACTAGGCTCTGGAGATACAAATAGAAAAGTAAGAGCCTTTGCTCTCAAAGAGCTTCCATTACAATGGGGGAGATAGAAAGGTCCCATGGTCCTTGGACCATAAAGGCAAAATAGATGGTAATGCCTCTTCTTGGATTTCATATCCACTGATAAAATGATATCCATTTCTGAGGCTGAATCATTCCCTAGTACCAAGGACTTGAATGGTAAGGATTTTCTTTTCTAGGTATTCAGTAGCTGTGACTGAAGCACTTTCTGGAGCTATTGGAGCTATTACCAGGCTGCCATTTCACAGATTGCCCTTCTTCCCAGGATGATGACTAAGGGTTCTAAACTGGAGCATTGTTATTCTCTTTCTCTCTTTTTTTTTCTGGGGCAATGAGGGTTAAGTGACTTGCCCAGGGTCACACAACTAGTAAGTGTCAAGTGTCTGAGTTCAGATTTGAACTCAGGTCCTCCTGAATCCAGGGCTGGTACTTTATCCACTTCGCCACCTAGCTGCCCCCTTTCTCTCTTTTTTAATTTAAAAAATTGTTGATTTGATTTTTATTTTTTCTCAATTACTTGTAAACAAACATTAACATTTGTCTCTTAAAATTTTGAGTTACACATTCTCTTTCTCCCCCTTGTTGAGAAGGCAAGCAATTTGATATATATCGTGGAGTCAAGCAGAATATTTCCGTATTAGCCAAAGCATTGCTATTATTGGGGCCACTAGGTTCAGGGTCCTGGGCTTGTCTCCATCAGGGTCTTAGGGGAGGTGATGGTCTAGGTGATGATGAGGGTTTGACTTTCCTGGCACATGATGCCTCTTGTCTGAAGACAGACGAATTCAAATCTCACCTGAAACACTAGGTGACATCAGTCTCTTGGTCCCTGCAGTCCAGGTTCAAAAATACAGGAGCATCCTCCTAATAGATATGTTTAGGTACACATACAATAGCTGAAACTGCTCCCACTTTGGATGTTGGTGAACAAATTTTGAGCCCCTTAGTGTGGCAACCCTTCACCCTCATTTCTCTTTAAAATCCAACATTAAAGCATACCCCCAAACCCACCTACCCTTTGATCACACCTCTGAAGATAGTCTAATTTTCAGATGCATTCTTATAGGGCTCTGGAACAAGCCTACACCAAACCTTAGGCAAATCCTTGTATATACACTCAAGTATTATTTACTATAACCTAGATGAAGTCCTCCATAAACACACAGAAACCCCAAATGCTGAAGGCTGAAAAGATGTAGCAGGGTGATAAATAAGCTTTGATGATGATTTCAATGAATGATAATTTCTTGCTTCCCAAGGATCCTCCACAAACACAGCTGTCAGAAGTGAACTGTGTTAATCAGACACTAATTAAATTAAACTCCCACTGGAATTAAGACACCAAAGCTCTCTCTCGAGTTCTGGAGCTCTCTCTCCCGCTCTGTCTCTGTCTCTGTCTCTGTCTCTGTCTCTGTCTCTGTCTCTGTCTCTGTCTCTGTCTCTCTTCCCACTCCTGCCCCCAATCAAGGAAGATTGGCACTTCCAGGTACACAGAGGCAACAGCTGCTTGATATGAGCCACTGTTTCTTGTAAATGCATCACCATTACCATCAGTAACAGGAAAAGAGATGCCATTTTAGCAACATGAGTCATGTTTAAAAATGTAGTGACATTAAGGAGAATTTATTAGATACTTTGTTATTTCACTTGTGTCCAACTCTTCATGACCTCATTTGGGGTTTTCTTGGCAAGAGATACTGGAGTAGTTTGTCATTTCCCTCTCCAGCTCATTTTACAGATGAGGAAACTGAGGCAGAGTGAAGTGACTTGACCAGGGTCACTTAGCTAGTAAGTGTTTGAGGCTGGATTTGAACTCAGAAAGATGATTTTCTTGATTCCAGGCCCAGTGTTCTATCCACTTCACTACCTTGCTGCAGTTTAGGTCTTTAGACTATAAAATATTAGTGAGGACTGAGAGTCAGAAAGACCTGAGTTCACATCCTTTTTCAGATACTGGCTGTATAAGCCTGAGCAAGTCACTTCACCTCTCTATGCCTCAGTTTCCTCATCTGTCACATGGGAATATTAAAAGCATCTATTTAGCAGGGTTTTTACAAGAAGCTAATGAGTTAATATATAAACCTTAAAGCACTGTATAACTTCTAGCTTATTATTATTAATTATTATATGATATATTCATTATTAAATATAATTTATAATATACAATGGATAACAAACGTGTAATTATTAAATATAAATTACTATTATCATGATATGTCTACTATTAGTAAAGGATTATACTTATGTGGTTTCTTCATACAAACTGATAATAATGGTTAAGTAGTTTGCTCAAGGACATAGAAGATCCTCTTTTCCTTTCCCTCAAGCCCTAATGAAAATTTTGTATGTTTCTGAAACCCTAGAGTGACCTAATGTAAAACAATTCTTTACCAATGGTAGTCCCATTTTTTTAGTTGAAAAGTATATTCACAAAATTTTGATTTCACTTACAACAATTTGATCTCACATATTATTATTATTATTTTTTTTTTGGTGAGGCAATTGGGGTTAAGTGACTTGCTTAGGGTCACACAGCTAGTAAGTGTCAAGTGTCTGAGGCTGGATTTGAACTTAGGTCCTCCTGAATCCAGGGCCGGTGCTCTATCCACTGTGCCACCTAGCTGCCCCCCTGAGCTCACATATTCTTAACAATTATCCTTGGATTGTTGATGAAAATTTCAAAAGACATTAAACAAAGCTAGCCATCATCTCAAGTTATTGCCTTGTTAACTATTTTTACAAGATAAAAAAATCACAGAAGCAAAAAACCCCACAAAACATAATAAATATATGGGGTTCCTTTTCTACTGCTGTGTTTGATACATACTAATCTTATGAATATCAAGTGATTAATTTTTATTGAATTTTCACTTTTGATTTTTGTTCTTAGATAATCTGAGGGTCAGCTAGGTGGCGTAGTGGATACCTGAGTTCAAATCCAGCCTCAGACACTTAACACTTACTAGCTATGTGACCCTAGGCAAGTCACTTAACCCCAATTGCCTCACAAAAAAAAAAAAAAAGATTATCTGAACCATTTAAATACAAATAAAATGAGCATAACAAAAATAAATGAAAACAAACATCTGGTATCATTTTTACCTTTTTCCAGAGTAAATTAGCTGGGTTAACACTTTGTCTTAAGGATCATCTTTGCAATCACAATCATAATGGTGTGCACATTGAGACTGTGTATTTCACAGATATACATGGTATGACATTTAATATCTATGAGACATATGTTACTACTACAGCCATGAGTGCCCCAACCCTGAAGTATCTACAATACTTAGACTTGTGACTGGAACCGATTATCCTTCTCCAGCCCCTCCAACCTCACCTCCTACCCATGACAGGCAAATCTGTAGGCAGTTTGCTTAGAAATGGAAGCTGTTTTAACACCAGCTTTATGAAATCATAATGTATCCAAAGGACTATGCCAAATATGCAAATGTGTATAAAATATGCAAATGTGTATTTAAAATGTGTATAAAATTCCACATCCCCATATTGGTTTCCTCAGATGAAAACAGGCAACTCTCCAAATGTTAACTGCTTCCACTCCCCTAATAAGAAACATAAAAACCATGTAGGAAACACAGAAATCCAAATAGAATACATATCAACCTGTCATAAGTCAGAAATAAAGACTACTCGTAGAACAGCACAGATACACTAGTGGTCTACTATATACATTTTATAACGAGGCAGAAAAAAAGTTGGAAGGCTAGTTAATAATCCCACTCTTCCTACTTCAGTTTCATCTCTTTGGATGTCTGGTATCCACAATGTCTGTTCATCTCTCAATAATTGCATTATGTGGTGTCTAAGAATTGGAAATCCAAGGAATGCCCATCAATTGGGGAATGGCTAAACAAGCTGTGGCATATGATGGTGATGGAATATTATTGTGCTATAAGAAATGACAAGCAGGATGATTTCAGAAAGGCCTGGAAAGACTTGTATGAATGACGTATAGTGAAATGAGCAGAACCGAGAGAACACTGTGTACAGAGACGACAATATTTTCATGAAGACCTGTGAAAAACTTAACTATTCTCAGCAATACAATAATCCAAGACAATCCCAAAGGACTATTCATGAAACATACTATCCACCTCCAAAAAAAGAACTGATAAAGATTGAACACATACTGAAGCATGCTATTTTCACTTTCTTTTTCTCTTTTATTCACGTTTTCTTAAACAAAATGACTAATACGGTAATGTTTTACATAATTGCACATGCTTAACCCATATCTGATTGCTTACTGCCTCAGGGAGGGGGGGAGGAGAGGGAGGGAAGGAAGAGTAAAAATTGGAACTCAAAACTATAAAAAAAAGTTTATTAGTTTTTTTTTTAAATTGCATTATTAGTGGTTGTCTTTGTATGGGCCTTTCCTTAATCTATCAAGTTCAGCATGGGGTTAATTCACAGTTGTCTTTTCCGGGGAAACAAGCTTTCTCTAGAGCAAAGATTCTTAAACTATGGGTCATGACCCCATATGGGGTCCCATAATTGAATGTGGGGGATCATGAAAAATTTGGCAACAGTAAAAGGTTATGTATGCCTATTTTATATACCCATATACCTCCAGTAAAAATTTCTTGGGCAAAAAATAGTCGCGAGTGGAAAAAATTTTAAAAGCCCAATCTAAAGTTCAGGATCTCCTAAGAGAACAGAGAGAAGTTCAAAGCCAGATGCAGTTTTATAGGATGTGTTGGTTGCATGTCTTTTTTTTTTTTTTTTTGGCGGGGCAATGGGGGTTAAGTGACTTGCCCAGGGTCATACAGCTAGTAAGTGTCAAGTGTCTGAGGCCGGATTTGAACTCAGGTCCTCCTGAATCCAGGGCCGGTGCTTTATCCACTGCACCACCTAGCTGCCCCTTTAATTATATTTGTTTTGTTTTTTGTTTTGTTTTGGTTTTTTTTTGTAGGCAATGGGGGTTAAGTGACTTGCCCAGGGTGACACAGCTAGTAAGTGTCAAGTATCTGAGGCTGGATTGGTTGCATGTCCTTTTTGCTGATTTCAAATCACTCTTTTTTTTTTTTTTTTTAGTGAGGCAATTGGGGTTAAGTGACTTGCCCAGGGTCACACAGCTAGTAAGTGTTAAGTGTCTGAGGTCGGATTTGAACTCAGGTCCTCCTGACTCCAGGGCTGGTGCTCTATCCACTGCGCCACCTAGCTGCCCCTCAAATCACTCTTGATGTGCTTGTTGTGATCCAGCCACTACTCTTGTCATCACTAGCTGCAACTTCAGCCAAATAACAGTAGTCATCTACTTTCATTTTCAAATAGAAAACTTTGCTTTCTGCTTTTGAAACGTTAGAAATCAAGGACTTTCCTGATAGAGACAGGACATCCCTGCAGATATCTCTTAGTTTGATTTCAATTTTTTCTCTGTATTCTCAGGCCATCTGCTGGTTTTTTTTTCTTTTCCTCAGCATCTTCCATCTTTTGCTCAGTGATTTAAAAGACCCTTCAAGAAGACCTTTGCGCTCCCCTGACATTTTTGTAAGTAATGGAGAAAGGTTCCTTGTCTCATTGGATAATTTAGCACCGTACTCAGTTATGGACTTCCTGTAGGCTGCTATGTCATCTTCTCTCTCAGCCGGCTCAACCCATCTGGCCTTCTGTACCAGGCTCATTTTTAGCCATAACTAAGCATTCTGTATCCAGAGTGAGTGGTAGCAGCAGCAGATATGTGGAGGTCCAGCAGTTTCTGGATGATAAGTAGCTCTTTTGTTGGTATTACAGCTCCTTGAAGGCAGGGGTGCTGAGTCTTTCCTAAACTTTGTATACTCACAGTACTCAGGGGCAGGTAGATGGATAGAGTCAATGCTGGGTCTGGAGTCAGAAAGACTCATCTTCCTCAGTTCAAACTTGTGTGATCCTGGGCAAACTTACCCCAGTTTGCCTCAGTTTCTGCATCTGTAAAATGAGCTGAAGAAGGAAATCACAAACCACTCTAATATCTTTGCCAAGAAAATCCTGAAGAATCAGACAGGACTGAATAACAACAAAAGTGCTCTGTCCCCAATAAGCAATTAATGAATATGTGTGGAAACTGAAGTTGGCTGAGAGGTTGCCCGAGAACAGCATCACTCAGAATTGCTTTAAATGTGATGCCAACAGATCCTTCATTCACATTCTTCCTGAGTTTCCAAACTAACCTTGGAAATATTGCTCTGAGCTGAGATTTCAACCAATAAAGGTTCATTTTATTCCACAAGAGAAACTATCTATTTATTGAAATGAAACCCAGGGAAATAAAAGATGACAAGGTCCTTAGCCTGCCTATTTTTATCTCCCCCAGTAGTACCTCTCATACTGTTTGCCTTTGAATAAGTCCCCTCCTACAAAATTATGTGCTATTTTATTGAAGACTACTATAGAAGCAGAAGGAAGCACCGAATGTACTTTATTCCTGAATATCTGAAATGTGTTATAGAAGGCAAAGTAGAGTATAGTTGGGGATGCTAGAAAATCAGAAAAAAAATGTACTATGGCACACTTCTAATTAATTAATAAATCAGGAAATAAAATAATTGATAAATTGATTTGAATGATGAACATTTTCTCTATCACTTTCTTAAGTCTAGACAATCAATGAAACAATAAATCAAGCCTGGATTGCCCATTTTTGAGGTGTAAATGCTCACATGGGTAATTTAACAATTGGCTGTTTGACTTGGCTCCAGCACACTTCTCCGTATAATGCAAGAGAGATCAGATCAAAAGTCGCTGGCGTGCAAAGATAACTTTTGACAAATTTCCTGGCTACTCATGAGGGGTGCAGGAATACAGCTGTTAGCAGGGACCAACCACTATGGAAAGCACATGGGTATGCGGCCTTACCAGTGATCCACTTGGAAACCCAGAGCCCTCAGGACTTAAACTCATATATATAGTTTGAGGCAAAGAACCAGTATGAGACCAATAGGACAATATTATCTATAGGGCCAATAAAGTGAAAGTATTTTCTAAACGCCCTAATAAGGAACGAAGGATAAGCAGACAAAGTTGTGGAGAAGTTCACCTTAATTATGCCCATCCAGTAAGAGGCTGAAAAAATGGGAAGCAGTATTAATGACCAGTCTCTGGGTAAATTAGCTTTGGCATGCTTGTATCCTGGGAGCTGGGGCTGTGCCTGTCAAAGCAATTTTCAGTAAGCAACAAAGAGCCTAAATTGTAGATTTGGAAGAGAAATTAGGCAGTCTATCAAGGGGCAGAAAATTGGATCTCAAGGATGGGCAGATGTTTCTGAGGGATAGTGGAGGATTTGGTCCCTCAACACAGAGATGGCTATAGCAGTCTCCTTCTTTGTCATTGTGGCAAACAGATGAGATTGCAATTGTCAACCCAACTGGGAAATGCAAAATGGTGTAGGCCAAGAGAATGAAGAATGTGAGAGATGTTAGACCAGTACTCTTTAAATGTTTTTTCATTTTGTGTTATAATGGTGAATTTCTAGATTTTTCAGAGGCATAGTTATGGGGTGAGATAGAAAAGCTGAGGAATGAACTGTCTGGTGTGACTGAAAAGGTCTCTCTCTCTTTACCCCCAAGCACATCTCCTAAACTAACATTTTCTTAAGGAAACTTTTCCTTGGGTAGTCTCTCCAGGCTCCACTATTCAAGTGTAATCACAAAAAGCTTTTAGATAGTTATTTGGTCATTTCAGGTATGTATGTTTTTATGTCTCCAACTAGATTGTACTAATTGTTATTATTCAGTTGTTTCAGTCATGTCTGACTCTTCATGACTCTATTTGGGATTTTCTTGGCAGAGGTACTGGGGGGGGGTTGCCATTTCCTTCTCCAGCTCAGTTTACAGATGAAGAAAACTGAGGCAAACAGGGTTAAATGACTTGCACAGGGTCACACAGCTAGTAAGTCTCTGAGGTCAGATTTCAGGAAGATGAATCTTCCTAATTCCACGCCCAGAATTCTATCCATTGGATCACCTAGCTAGCAAGTACAAGTAACACCAAACTATTTGAATTAATTTTTCATATCACCTTCCTCCAAGAGAATTAAACATTGAGCTTTGAGAGAATGGGAGTCGGGGGAAGGAAGGGGGAAACTTAGAATATGGGATATATTCCATCAGGAAGGTAAACCTGGGTAGAAGTACTGCAGTCAATAGTGACAGAAACTAGGAGCTTTATACATCTTAGAGATTGTGAAAACAATCATTCCCAAACTACCTGAGACCAATTCAGCAGAAACTCAGTCCCATATCTCCAGATTTTCCTTATAATCCACTCCCTTTCCCCCTCCCTCCAGTATGTGTGTATCTGCATTGGGAATTCATAGGTTATTCCTGAGTTGGTCAAGTTGTTGGAAATCAAAGACTGATGATAAGGATTGACTTTAGGCCAGTCTTTCCTGAGGTTCATACCTGAGTTGCATTGTTCTGAGGTCAAACTCGCATATATCTGTGAAGAAAATTATCTAGAGATGTCTCTTCAAGGTACTTCCCTTAGCCACCATCACAACTCTCCCAGAAACAGACTCCTCCATGTGAGAAGCTGTCACTGGCACTTTGCACATGTGCCAATCTCCATTAAAAAAGGAAATTATTAGAATGATTAGAACCTGTTCTGACCAACTCAATGCCAATAAAACCAACTTAAATGAACTGGATGAATATTAACTCCCTTTGTTGGCTTCAGGCAGTTTCTCTGACTGTCCTCCATTCTTGTGATATTCTCTCTCCTTTGCTCCAATCAGTAACCTCCCCGGCTTCCTTTAAATCCCAGCTAAAATCCCACTTTCTATGGGAAGCCTTTCCCAACTCCGTTTAGTTCCAGTGCATTCCTTCTTTTAATTCTTTCCTATTTATCCCATATATAGCTTGCTTTGTATCTATTTGTTTGCATGTTGTCTCCCCTGATTTTGCAATTTTATAGCTACTTGCATCTCCAATGACACTGAGTAACTCACCAAGCTCTCATCAACATTGTAAACATGAAATATTATTTTCTTTTTCTTTTATTTTTTTGGAATATTATTTTAAAAATCAACTGTTTAGTTTATTCTTTCAGATAAATGACATTTCTGAAACCCGATTTTTACCTGGGGGAAAATGGCTAGCAACTTACTCTCAATGAGAAATTTGATTATTTATGTCTTGTCTATATTGAGAAGCAGAAAGAAAACAGTGGACCCTGATTAATATATCCAAAGATAATAAACCCAATAGCCCTAAGCAGATCTCACATATATAGAGAGGTTGCCTCCTTTTTTGGCTTCTTTCTGAAATATAGGGCCAGGTGATAGAAAATTTATGCTTTATCTATCCATGCATCCATGCATCCATGCATCCACCCATCCATTATATATTCAGGGGTCAAGTATACTTGTGGTAACGTTTTTAAGGTTGCTCATTCACCTTTAGTGTCCACCTTCACCCAACTCTCACCTGTTTTCCAAGAAGCTGTACTGGTCACTCAGTTGAGGAGAAAGGCAGGAAAAACTTCATGTAGAAGGTAGTACCTGTGATCAGTCTTGAAGGAAAAGAAGGATTCTAATAGGCAAAGGTGAGTAGGGAATATTGTCTTGGTTTCAGGGATAGTCTGTGCAAAGGCAAAGAAACTAGAAATCAAATATAGAATCTGAAGAATATCTAGTAGTCCACATTGACTGGGGCATAGAATGTATGAAGGGAAGTGATGTGAAATAAGTCTGGAAAGGAGTTATGGATAACTGGATGACATGGAAACGTGGTATTGCCCTCAGAAGAAATTAGGAAAGTTCAGGGGAAAGGGATACTAATGAATTCAGTTTTGAAATCCTGAATCTGAGATGCTCATGGTAAAGATGTCCAGAAGGCAATTATAGACATAGGCTTGGAATTCAGGAGAGAGCATGGGACTGGGAGTCATCTTCTTATAATTGGAGCTTAAAACTGAACTTATGGGCATTGATGAGGTTACCAACAGGAGAAGATATTCCAGAAGAGAAACATAGTGGATTCCTACTTTTATCGTATCGAAGATATATACAGCAAAGGAGACTGAGAAGAATAGCTAAATAAGTAGAAAAGAGCATTGTCAAAGATTCCAAGAGCAGAGAGAGAATCTAGAAATAAGGAAGAATCAACAAATGTTAAAAACTGCAGAGGAAAGGCAATCATGTTCCTCAATCAAGAGATTGTTGGCATCCTTGGAGAGAATAGTTTCACATGAGTGGTATGTCAGAAACCAGATTGTAAAGGGTTGAGAAATTGCTGGGTGGAAGTAGAGACAACTTTTCCTAGGAGTTTAAGTATGTAATGGAGAAGAAATATGAGATCATAGATTGAGGGAATGGCATGGTTAAATGAAGTGTTTTTTAAGGCCCATCTATGTTTGCAGACAGAAAGGAAGGAAGCAGCAGTTGATAAGAAGAGATGAAAAATGAGAGAAATGGAATAATTGAAGGGACAAGGTCCCAGAGGAAACACGAGGAAATAAAATCGAGGGCACAAATAGATGAACTGTCCTTGGCAAAGAGAATAACCAGAGACTAGAGTACAGGAGAAGAATGGAGGATGATATAGAGATTTAGGAGTGTAAAGTAGGAGAAAAGAGGAAACTCATGTTGGATAGTCTCAATTTTAGATACTGATTGAGAGTAGTGGGGTAGGAAGCTTGAGGAAAGAAGGTTTGGGAAGCTGGGGTAGAGAATGTGTTAAAGAGTCAGAAAAAAAAGAGTCAATCAGGAAAAAATAAAAAGATTACTGTGAAGCAGTGAGAGTCCATTTGAAATTAGATAACAAATTTGTAATAGATCCGGGTAGCATGATTTCTTCCAGTAGTGTTCAGAAGCACTTGAATAGGAGTAGACAAAGATGATGGGGTCATTCATGATTGGGTTATGGAAAGGGACAAGTCATGATAAAATAGAGTAAGGAATTAAAGGGTAAAGGAAAAATATATAACTGAACTGGCCAATTATAATGTTAACTAGGATAAAAGAAAAGGAAGTTATGATTAGAGAAGTTAATTTCAGAATTAAAGATGGTTGAAGGTGCCAAAATTTGAATGTAGGTGAAAGCTAATGTACTATAACCAGAGCAAGGAATTAAAGGGTAAAGGAGAATATATAGAATATATAAGTTGAGATTGTGGAAGGGAAAAAAAATGTTGAGAGATAATTGACTGGGAAATAGGGAGAAAAGGAAGGATTAGAGGTCCAAGACAAAGAATAGATTTAGGAGGTATGAAAGAAGGGGAAAGATGAAAGGAAAAGCAGCTATGATTAGAATTCAAGAATGATGAAGTTAGATTTAGAATTTATAATAGTGAAGGTGGCAAAATTTAGGTAGAGGTGAGATCTAACATATAAGCATCCTGTTGACTGTCTAAGGCAGAATAGTCTAGGAAGGGGCTTTAACAGTAGAATGAGGACACAATGGAAAAGAAGAATTAAGAAGGGGGTAGGACAGAACTGGAAAGAGATGAAAAAGAGCAGGAAAGTGAGGAGAGTTTTTGCCTCAGCAGATGGCTTTTCTGAATCACAGGTACAAGAGCAGGGAGAGTTTACCACCTATAAAATGGGGGAAATAATGGTTGATTGGGGTTGTCCACCAATGATAGAGCTGAGTCTAAGACAAAGCAACTCTCTTCTTAATTCTCCTTCCTAAGTAATTACAGATCAGATGTCTAATGCCAGAATAAAAGCCAGGAAATCTGTCCATGCCAAATGGAAATAAAGAAAATCAGCACTGTTATATAATATGGAATTATAACATATAACAATAACTATTATTATATAATGGTTCCACAATAATTATTGTAATCATAACTTACATAATATGGAAAAAAAACACCATACTATTCTAGTCCAAAGTTCTTCACAAGGACAGCTCTTAGAGAAGCAAAAAAATCCCCAGGGTCATTTCTAGATCTGGTCACTAGATGATGCTGTTTAATAGGCTAAAGAAGCCAATTCCTTTCACTTTTCATTACCAGGTATATAGACTGGCTTTTCTGTGGTGGTTCTGAGATTTCCTAGAATAGCAGAATGTAAGAGCTGGAGGGGACATTAGTGATCAGTCACCCCATCTGCATGTTGGGGAAGCACTGTGCACATGAGACTTGGAATCATAAAGAACTGAGTTTAATTCCTGCCTGAGACACTTACTAGTTACATGATCATGGGCAAGTCCCATCCCTCTTCTCAGCCTCAGTTTCCTCATCTATTAAATAAGGACAGTAACAACACCTATCTCATGGTGTTGTTGTGAAGATCAAATGAAATAAAACATGTATTTTGCAAACCTGAAATCAATGTCAGCTATTAATATTTTACAGATGGAGAAACTTAAGGCCAGAAAGAAATAGCTTGCCTATCATGGGCCCATCAAGAGCAGGACTTCTTAAACTTTTCCCATTGGCAACCCCTTTTCCTCCCAAGGAATTTTTATGCAACCCCAGGTATATAGGGATATAAAATAGGGATACAAATCAAACATTTATTGCCAAAATTTTCATGACCCCCATATTCGGTTATGTGACCCTATGAGGTCACGACCCATAGTTTAAGAAGTTTTGATCTAGAGTCTGGATCTTCTGACTCTAAATTCAGTATGTTTTCCACTACACACCTGGCTTTCCCCCCCTTCTCTATATACAGGTTGTAGTATGAGAAGAAGAGGAAGGAAGGAAAGAATTATTTTGAGAAATTTCAGAATTTATCTCAAACTTTCACAAAATAATAACACATTATCTCAGGATGATAATTTTTGCAGCTTTGTGGATTGGAAAAATGGAGAGACTGGAGTCAGGGAGACTAATTGAAGGCCATTTCAATAGTCCATCTGAATGGTAATGAGGGTCTGAACTACAGTTGTGGCAGTAGGAATGGAGAAAAAGATGGATGCCAAAGTTGTTGAAGAGGTAGAATTGACAGAACTTAGGAACTGATTGGATGGGGGAGAGGATAAGTAAGAGATGATTGCATTTTTAGACCTGGAGATCTAGAAGAGTGGTGTCAAACTAAAATAGGAACAGAGGTCATTCAACCATACATAAGGATCCCAGAAGTCATATATTGACTTAGAAAATCACATATAAATATTATTTAAATTCTATTGCAGTTTTACATGATTGAATATTTCCCAATTACTTTTTTTTTTTTTTACTGAGGCAATTGGGGTTAAGTGACTTGCCCAGGGTCACACAGCTAGTGTTAAGTGTCTGAGGCCGGATTTGAACTCAGGTACTCCTGACTGCAGGGCCGGTGCTCTATCCACTGCGCCATCTAGCTGCCCCCCAATTACATTTTAATCTGGTTCAGGCCACATCATGCCTACTTCCTGTGTTTGACACCTCTGTACCAAGTTACAGATAATCATCTGTATTATTGTAGTAAAATCTCTGATGAGAACATTCTGTCTCTCCATTTCTTGCTCCGTAATTTCTTTGGTTTTCTAATCTGTGTAACTTTCCTGCTTACTTTGATAATGAAGTTTACTAGCTCTTTGTGATGGTCTTTTGTCTAACCAGTCTTTGATGGGAGGAGCTAAGATGGCATTGGGAAGCTAAGTGACCTCCCTTTAAGAGCAATCAGGGAGCAGATTTTATCCTGAGGCCCCCCAAATCATATTCCTTGTCTATGACTATTGAGGTATAGTAGATAGAATAATTCTAGTCCAGTGTCCCCTTAGAAAGAGGCCAGTGAAGGAGCTTGACACAGCCCTTGTCCTACTCTGCCAAAGAGGAATTTGCAATCTCTTTTGGAGACAGTCAGCCAGTTCCACAATCATATCTACCTATGCCACGTGTCATCCACTCATACTTCTATTAGACTACTTCCAAACACATAAATACTACAAAGACTTGTACAAAAATTTAATTATTAATAACTATATCTAATCTGGAAAATTTTATAATTTTGGACTTATGAAAAATTATATGTTTATGAGAAATTATAATTGGGCCGTAAATCCCTTTGTGGTCGCCATTAAAATGTAGAAATATTTTTGATGACTAGGGCTAATTTAGGGGCTAATGCTGACTGGGGTGCTTAATCTGGGACTGTTGACTAATCTGGGGATTTTTGACTATCTGGCTATCTGACTGCTTTTAATTTAATGTGGGCTGTTTATAAAGTTCCACCACACTGCTCCACTCCCAAAATTGATAAGCAAAGGATTAAGAAGCCTCTTAACTAAATAATCAAAGCAGAGTTTATTTATGGGATACTATTTAAAATTAAGAATACAGGGAAATAAAATGTACAACCTGACTTCATTGCAGTGTGTCTCTTTCCACTGCATCTCTTTCTCACCTGCTTCAAACTTTTTTAATACAATAAGGGCCTTAGCCGCCTCCAGCCTCGGGGCACATTACACTTTCCCTGCTCAGTTACTTTCTTCTAACTCCATCTGTACCCTTTCACTTTGTAAATCCCCCTGCTTCTAACTGTTCTCTCCTTACTGCCACTGCTGAACCCCTGTGTTTCTCTCTCACCGACCTTCTGTCTGTCTGCTCCATCAGTCTGCCCTTCGGCCTCTCTTTTCCCTGCTCCTAGTCCTTCTCGTCTTCTCCTGCGTCCTCGTAGCCCCATCTGTAGTCCGATCGAACCCCCTTCTCAGCCTCTCTCATCCATCCTTGTCCTTCCCTCCTGAGTCTAACTCCCAGGTATATATATATATATATATATATATATTTTTTTTTTTTCTTCTCTCCACTCAAATCTCGGGGCTTCTTGTACCCACACACCAAGCTAATCTGCTAGCCAGGGTTATGGCTGGAGGAGGGGCACCAGCCCCTCCCACACAGAAGAGACCCTGAGGGCCTAGGGCTTTCTAATCTCAGCCTAAAGGTGGGGTCCCCAAATCAAAATAAATTCCACAGATTTGAGACAAATGGAGAATGAAGAAGGCTTCTATGTGTAAAATGAAGAAAAAGAATCTGAAAAGGCAACAGAGTCCTGATGTGTCAGAACACCTGAGGGTGGAAGAATGAGACACAGGAGAAAAGAAGGACCACAGAACTATTGGAGCTCAGAATCTGATAAAAGGGTTTTCCCAATGAGGAAGAAGCTAAAACCTCTTAGGAGGAAGCAGCTGTTTGTCTTCCAAGGAATGATGATGTGAATCCACAGGTGCTCTCAGTAAGAGATCATTAAGGGTCAAAGAAAGATTGGCAATTGGAGACTCCCTGCTAAGGGGCACTTAAGCAGCTATTTGTCAACTTGATAACAAGAGAGTTCTGTTGTCTTCTTCAGTCATGTATCCAAGATGGGACAGAGAATCTCACAAGACTTGTCAAACTGGATGACTATTAACCACCACTGGTAATTCACATGAGCAAATATCATATCACCAGAAGGAATCTGGCAACTGCCAAATATTGCAAAATTTATGAAATCTTGGACGAGGAATGGAAGATTTGAGGGAGTATAAGTCATTTTAATCATTGCTTTTTGACTTTGGGAGAGAAAAAAACTTTGGGGAGTTAAGAAAGTGGTATCTAAGAATGGGATCTGGATCTCTAGAGGACTGCTTAAAATATAGGTATGACAATGGCATGAATACATTTTCTTGAAGTCTCATAAAGTCTTACTAAAGAAGACTTTAAGCTGAAAAGGAAGGGGAAGAAGAAAACTGCCTACCAATCTATGCCAATCTAGATAACACATAGACTAGCTATAGTGTAAGAAGAAAAATAGAAGACACATATAGAAATTCATAGGAAACAAAATCCAAGAACCGGCCAGTAATAAAACTCACTGCCTAGGATGTCCATACATGGATATGTAGAGTGTGAAGGACAAGAAAAGGGAACTGGATTGAGCTCCAGGCCTGGAGTCAAGAAGACTCATCTTCCTGAGTTCAAATCTGGCCTCTGACACTTACTAGCTGACCCTGGGCAAGTCACTGAACCCTGTTTGCTTCAGTTTTCTCATCTGTAAAATGAGCTGGAGAAGGAAATGGCAAACCATTCCAGTATCTTTGCCAAGAAAACCCCAAATGGAGTCATGAGAAGTCAGACATGACTGAAAGATGACTCAACAATATATTAAAATATATTTTATATTAATATATAGATATATATATGTGTGTATCTATATTTATATACATATAAATGTATGTGAAAAAATATGTATATAGTAAGTTTGTGTGAGTGTATCAGGGTCTTGATTTGCCTTAATTATAATTTTGCCCTTCAAAAGGTCAAGAAACCAACCAGGGAAAATTCCATTCTGTAATTGATTCTCAACATTAAGGAAAAACTTGCTGCTGGGGTGGAAGTGATGAGAATCTTGGAAGTATCTATTCCACATTAGAATCTGTGATGGAGAAGGAGGGGAAGCTGGATATAATGTGATACACACTGTAGATTTTGGCCAAGAAAACTTCAAAACATTCAGAAAAGGAATAACGGGATGCTATGGCCTAAAGTCAATAGAGGAAGTAAACCCAAAAAAAGGATAGAGAGCTGTCAAGAATAAATAGGTTTTCATTCCATTTGCTAGCTCTTAGCCTTACCTGACCAGCCGGGCACCTGGAGAAAAAGACAATGTTATGGATTTTTAAATAGGCACTTGAAATCTTAGTTCTATGCTTATTCTACTGAGGAAGACTAGCATCTTCAGATCCCCAACCCTGGGATTACATCTTGTTTCATAATTTATTTATTAGGCATTTCTTGGCATAAGGTATCATTAGTGTTGTTAAAACAAATCAAGAAAACATCCAAAGCTCCAGGAAAGCAAACTGGGAAGCCCAATTCTTTTCTTTTTATCTGTGCATGTCTTAAAGCTGGAAATCTGCCACCTTTCCCAGAGGCAATCTTTGCTAACGCTTTTTGGGCTTTGAACTGTACCCCCAATACTATTTACCTGCTATGGGAACATTGAGAAAAATTATTGCTGAATTCCAAGGCAAGGTAACTATTTTTGTTTCATCTTTGTCCAAAGTAAGAGTTGGAGAGGTTGGGTTTGGGGCAATTGTAAAGTGTTCTGACTTCCCTGGCTCTCCTGAGTCTGACTTCCAGCCCTATGTCCTCCTAGTCCTGACAGTTTTCTTGTTTGCCTTTTGGTCCACATCCTTATAGTCTCTTTAGAGGGCAAGGAGAGCACCAAGTTAACTAATACAAAAATACAATTTAAAAATACATTTGTTTTTATAAAAATACATGTATTAAGAACCTCTTGTATGCAGAGAACTATGCCAGGTGATGAAAGAAAGAAAAAGTTGAGATAAGCATAAGGTACCAATCTAGATTGCTTTAATATACAGTATTGCATGATTCATGTATCAGAGTTACAAAATAAAGTCCTATGTGAGATCTGAGGAAGAAAGTAGTTTCCCACTGTGCAAATCAGGAAATTTTTATGGCATTTGAGGTAGGCTTAAAAGTTAAGTAAGAATTTAGTTATCCAAGGGGAAGCTAGGTGGCACAGTGGATAGAGCACCAACCCTGGAGTTGGGAGGACCTAAGTTCAAATCCAGCCTCAGACACTTGACACTTACTGGCTGTGTGACCCTGGGCAAGTCACTTAACCCCAATTGTCCCACCAAAAATAAAAAAAGAATTTAGTTATCCCTTCCACATCATGGCACAGCACCCCTTCAATCTGGAAAATCTGCATACAAGTTTTTGGCTTTCTCTTCATACCAGAGAAGAAATCTGAATTTCCTTTTTTTTAATGGGGTGTTTACAGTACCTTATTGCAAAATTTGAGTTATTTGGGCATAATCTCTGTGTCATCTGCAGGCCTTTGAGTGTCATCTGTGGCTTCCTCAAAACTCCCCCCAAATTCCCATTTACTTTATTATGCCAATCCAATATATATCAAAACCATGATGGGGGAAGTCATGATATGAAAGGGATTAATGTAAAAAGGTAACGAATAAGGAGAGAGGGCATTCTAGTCATTGGGAATAAACCAAGCAAAGGTATGGAGGTAAGAGATCATGCTGTGTGCTCCAGAGGGAAGGTACTATCTAATCTGACTTTTTTTTTGGGGGGGGGGAGGCAATGAGGGTTAAGTGACTTGTCCAGGGTCCCACAGCTAGTAAGTATCAATTGTCTTAGGCTGGATTTGAACTCAGGTCTTCCTGAATCCAGGGCTGGTGCTTTATCCACTGTGCCACCTAGCTGCCCCCCCCCACCCCTTTTGACTTAAAAGCCAGCAAACATTTAGTAAACACTGACTATTTGCCAAAGACCCTGTGGTAAACTTTGGGACTATAAATACAAGGTGAAAGAATGACAGTCCCTACCCTTGAGGAGCTTACATTTTAATAAAGACAGCCGAAAGAGGGAGGAAGGGGGAATGAGAGGCTAGGAGACAGTGAGAAACTACCTTCGAGAGCAGAGTAGAGAAAATCTGCAGAGTCAAGAGTGGTGCCTGAAACGACTTTGCAGATGTCATTTTCTTCTCTTGGTGCATGAGATTCTAGCTGGAAAGAACCTCCTCTTTCTCTATGCCCTGCAAGCATGTTTATTGTTTTGCTATAGCTTGCTAACCTATATAGAGACAAATAGACTTTTCCCAGTGATTCAAAAGCTTCTTCGGTGGTACGGTTTGTCTAGCCCATGACAAGTATGGAATACAATATAATGTGGCATATTTTATATCCCACTGTACTTAGCACAATGCCTGGCACATATAGGAACTTGATAAATATTTATTGGTTTGGATACAAAGGTTATATGACTTGCTCAGGGTCACATAGCTAGTGTCCGAGGCTGAATTTGAACTTGGGTTTTTCTGACTCCAGGCTCAACATTCTATCCATTATCCCACCTAACTGCCTCTGTATAGATAAATAAGAGGTGAACCAGAAGACTGTGTTACCTCTGAAGCCAAGAAAGGAGAGAAAATGCTAAAAAAAAGGAATAATCATTATTGAATATATGACAGATAATTGTCAGAGCACGGAGCTAAGAAGGTGGGAGGGAGTGGCAGAACTACCCTAGAATTGATAGAGCAAACACAGTTAACAGAGTTGAGAGAACATCTAGCTGACCTAGCCAGAGGGAAAATGAACATTCCAATCTTATTGGGGTCCATGCCATTTAACTAATTATAACACTTGAAGATTCCAAAGCTTAGATCAGGGACCAAGATAACAGGTAACACCTTGCTTCCCCACCAGTTACTGCTTGAAACTCTTGGGGAACTGAGAAACTGGGAGAGCCTCTTTAACAGGTCAGACTTTTTCAATTTAGTTAATTTTGCTTAATCCCCACTTCCTTTCTTATTACTTGTTATAAGGGATGGCTTTCTAGGATGGGGAAGGGAGGGATATATTGGAAAATGTAGATTATATAAAAATAAATGCTATCAATATTTTTATTAGAGTATTTAATTAATTTCTTTTGTTATCAATAAATTTTTTAAAAGAAAAGATCACAGATGGATATATATGAAAGGGAAAGTTAAGATTCCATTTTTATTATTGTACTGTTAGTGCCATGAATCTAAAGTAGCACTAATTTAACCATTCATGATTACTCTTTTCGTTTGTCCATTCAACTAGTTCCAAATCTAATTATGTTATCATCTAGTCTGCATCTCTCCATCATTTCCACAAAAAGAGGATGACATATTTATCAAATGCTGTGCTAAGGCCAGGCAAATTATATCTATAATATCCCTATATCTGTCAGATAGCTGGGGGTAGGAAAAAGGAAATAGGGTTGATCTGCCATTATCTGTTCTAGGTGAGGCCATGCTATCTCTTTTAAAGCCATCTTGTCATGATGTTCATTATCTCTTCAATCATCTCTTCTAGAATTTTTCCAGAAATCAAAATCAAGCTCACTGCCCTATGGTTTGCAGACTGTTTTCCTCCCTCGTTTGAAAATTGGGATATTTGTCCCACCATAGTCCTATTGCTCCTCCCCCATTCTTCATTATCTCTTGGAGAAATATTACTTATCATAGCTCACCAATCATACCTATGGATTCATCTGGTACCTGAGGATATAATTTAACCTTGAGGACAGTGAGGCTCCCTTCTGCTATCTCCTCACTTATCTCAGCTCCCCGATGCAAATGTCAGTCTCCTTGGAGCAAACAAAAACAAAATAAGAATTGAGCAGTTATTCTGTCTCTTTCTTGTCAGTTATTGTCTGATCGACCCCAGGCAAAGTCCTATCCCTTCTTTCATTCCCCTCTTCCCAAAACAGAAGAACAAAGCTCTTTGTGTTATCTTTACCATTCCTAACCAGTTTGGGCTCATTCAGAGCTTTAACACTCCTGACATTATTTTTACTTGGCAGTGGACAGTCATCCCTTTATTAATCCTTGCTTCCATTTTCTGTAAATCTTTTAAAAATCTAAGTTTGTGTATTCCCTGTGCAATCATGACAGTCTCTTCAGACAATTCTCATTTTCCCTCACTCATCAAAATTGCTTGCCTTTGTGTCTTCAGAATTTAATTCTTGTGAGTTTCCCATTTTCCTTGGAGAATTATTCTTTCTCATGACCTTGCCTCTTTAGCCTACCTTTTGTTTCTGTCTAGATTCATTTGCAGCTAAGACAGAGAGAATCTTGGGAGTAAGTTGGATCATTGGAACCCTGAGTCAGATAGTCATAATCAATAACATAAGGCTTTGATTTCCATAATACCATAGAAATCAAAAGGAAAAGACCTAATCTTAGCCTGTAGGCATTCCGCTTGGCTTATGCTGGTTTGGTATAGTGGCTATAATTAAAAGAGATATTGACCTGACTTTATCAGGGGGAAGTTCTAGCCATTATACCCAAGCTGAATGAGGATATGGTTTGGCTGACCCTGAAAAGATAAGCTAGTATTATAGAAATAGCAGGGATATCCTGAGATAAAGTAAAGCAAAGTGCTAAATGAGATTATGTGGAAAGAGCTGCAGAGGTCTCCTGGCAAAACCAATAAGACCAACAGAACAATGTGCCCAGCAGAGAAACTATGCCCTGAGAGGAGCAGGAGTACGGAGAGCAGTCTGATGCCATCACCAGAAAATACCAAAGAAATACTTCTGTATCACATACTCCTCACATGTGGGCCTCTCATGTGTGATCACGATGCATGCTCACTATCCCCACTGATGGTGTATATATTTGTGGGAATGTCACCTATGTTTATGAAAGAATATTCTACTGCATACCTTTTTACCATCTGCTGTTTCATTAAATGTCGATTTGGAAGTAATTGTGTCCTCTGGCCGACAAAAGGAAAAGTTAGGGATCATGTGCTATTGTATTGAATGGATACTGACCCACAGATCACGTTGGGATATCCTGGGTGCAATATCTTTATAAAGTGTCAAAAAATACTTAGAAGGAAGTAGCAGTTTCCAGACAAGTATCACTGATGTACTGGCATTTTCAAAGCTTTGAAAGAGAGTTTGATTTGGAATATTATTGATCAATTTTTATTTGTTGTTCAGTTGTTTTTCATCATGTCTGACTCCTTGTGACACCCTTTCTTGGCAAAGATACTGGAGTGGTTTGCCATTTCCTTCTCCAGCTCATTTTACAGATGGGGAAACTGAAGCAAAAAGGGTTAAATGACTTGCCCAGGGTCATACAGCTAGTAAGTATCTGAGGTGGGATTTGAACTCATGAAGGTGAGTCTTTCTGACTTCAGGCCCAGCACTCAAACCACCATACCATCTAGCTGCCTGACAAGCACTTAATAAATGCAAAAGTGTCAATGAACTATCCTCTTAGGCTGAGTGGGCATGCCCACATTTGCCTCTGCAGTTTGCTTCTACAGGAAATTTATCAGTGCCCTGATTATTGCCCTCTCTTTGGCTAGAGAAGTCCATTCTCAGACTCTCTTCTCTCAGGCTATAAGCATAAACACCAGAATTCTACATGTCCCTGCCCCAGGGCCTCCTTGGAGAAGACAATGGCAAACCACTTCAGTATTTTTGCCAAGAAAAGCCCAAGTGGGGTCATGAAGAGTCAGACATGACTGAAAAAATGACTTAACAACAGTAAATGCCCCAGGGCTGCCATTTCTAGTTCTAAGATGGGAAAAGCTAAGTTTGGGTAGAGGCTTTCCTCCCTTCTGCGCCGGACTTGTTCATTGTCTGTTGTTTAAATAGTAGAAGATGGAAAGGAAATTCAAAACTTGCTGAAATGGTCTATCAACCTACTTCTCTAGACCCTAGAGATGAACAAGTCCTCTGACAAGAATCTGTCCTCCTTAGTCCCACACACTCAATTATCTTGCAAGCTGTCCCATTTCCTAGGAATCAATGAAGAGTTCAGTGTCCTCTTAGCGTTTATAGTGTATTGGTGTATATGTACTAACTCGTCATAGATAGGAGGGGATGCCCCTCGTGTTATGGGGTTGGGACAAATCAAGGAATTTGGGACTATTAAAGTTTAAACTGGCCAGCTAAAGGACAGGCAAACCTTGAGAAGCAAGAAAGCTAAGCCCATTAGCATTGTTTCTGCCTGATCAACCCCACAGGACAGAGATAACTCCAGAAGTCAGGACCACCACCTCACTCAAGCCTTCCCCCACCCCCAAAGGGAACTTTCCATTGTCAGGTGGTGATCACCCCATCTACCATCTATAAAAGCTATGGCCTTTCTCCTGTTCGAAGAGATTGGTATCTCAGAGAATCATGTCTCTGAACCATCTCCCCTTGAGAGAAGTCCTTGAGTCCTTGGTCTCCTTTCTCTAATACCTAAATCAAAGATTATTTTATTCTAATTGGATTTGTGTGTGAGAGGGTGTAATTCTTTTTTTAAATATAGACTTTTTTTTTTAGTGAGGCAATTGGGGTCAAATGACTTGCCCAGGGTCACACAGCCAGCAAGTGTTAAGTGTCTGAGGCTGGATCTGAACTCAGGTACTCCTGACTCCAGGGCCAGTGCTCTATCCACTGCGCCGCCTAGCCGCCCTGAGAGGGTGTAATTCTTTTTTTTTTTTTTTTTGAGATATTTTATTTTTTCCGTTACATGTAAAGATAGTTCTCAACTTTTGTTTATACATGCTTTACAATTTCAGATTTTTCTCCCTCCCTCCCCCCTCCCCTAGACAGCAGGTAATCTGATATAGGTTATATCTATATATATCTATACATATACATATAGATATATATATATACACACACATATATATATATACACATAATAACATTAATCCTATTTCTGCATTAATCCTGTTACAAGAGAAAGAATCAGAGCAGTGATGCAGAACCTCAAAATAGAAAAAAAAAAAAACAACAGCACCCAAAACAAAAGAAATAATATGGTTCAATCAGCATCTATACTCCACAGTTCTTTCTTTCTTTTTTTTTTCTTGGATTTGGAGATCCTCTTCTATCATGAGTTCCCTGGAACTCTTCTGTACCATTGCATTGGTGAGAAGAATATAGTCCATCACAGTAGGTCAACACTCAATGTTGATGATACTGTGTACAATGTTCTTCTGGTTCTGCTCATCTCACTCATCATCAGCTCACGTAAGACCCTCCAGGTTTCTCTGAACTCTTCCTGCTCATCATTTCTTACAGCACAATAGTATTCCATTGTATTCATATACCACAACTTGTCCAGCCATTCCCCAATTGATGGGCACCCAGAGGGTGTAATTCTTTAAAGAGAAATACCTAAGGACCCCACACCACCAATTTCCTCCATGACACCTCAGATGTCTCCAAACAAACAAACAAAAAATCTCATCAAATTAATTGGGAAATTCATAAAATTGATCTGGGACCTCTGATCAAGGATGTGAAGAGCACTTTTTGAGTCTATATTTACAGTGTGGAGGACACCTCTTGAGAGTTTATAAACTAAGCAGAGGACAATAAAATCTTTTTATAACAAGAACACTGCTCTACACAATCCAGACATGTATACCTGAGGCAAATTTTTCTGCCTTCAAGAGAATTAGAGAAGGCATTGAAGAAAAGCCAACCTGTAACCCTGACAGCAATAAATCACTAAGATATTTCTATAGAAAACTTCCCTCTTTAAAGAATGAAAATCTTCTGAAGGGAATGTTTCAATCCAAGTTTTCCACCTATAGATACTTCCTTCTCAAGATGTAAAATTGTTGTCTTTTTAATAAATAAGTAAAAGTTCACTCTGTGGTTTCTGTATAATGTGTAATTTTGGAAATTGGGATTAGAGCTGTTTCTCCATACTTAAATTTTCAAATGATAGAGAGAAGGGTAATGAATTCCCATTGGGAAGGAAAAAATGACTTGTGTTTCCATCTTCCCTGGAATTCACTATTGCCATTACTAGAAGCAGGATAGAATAGTAGATGGAGTTTTGGGCCCTGAGTAAGGAAGACGTAGGTTCAAATCTTGCCTCTGACACCTACTAGCTTCGTGATGTGAACACTTAACCTCTCTGTCTCTCTCTGTCATAAACCTTAGGTTCCCCATCTCTAAAATGAGAATAACAATTTCTATAGTACTTAGCTCTCAGGGTTGTTGTGAGAGCCAAATAATGTATGCAAAATGCTCTGTAAATCTTAAAGCACTACATAAATTTCAAGTGTAATCATTAATACATAATGAATCACAACGTGATTTACTTGGTTTATTAATAATGATAATTACATTCACTTATATGTATATAATTATAGCAATATAAGGTTTGCAAAACCACTTTACTTGCAGTATTTCATTCGTTTCTCACAGCAGCCCTTTGTGGGAGTTAGTCAGCAAGCATTTATTAAGCATATACGTGCCAGGAGTTAACACAAGTATTATTATCCCTATTTTACAAGTAAAGAAATAGTAACAACATATCTATATAGTGTTTTGAGGCTTTGGAAGATCAGATAGTTAATGGGGGACTCAGGACTCCCCAGTCACACACATAATAAATAGGGAGGCAGAGGTCCTCCTCTGAATCATCCTGGGCTGAGGGGAATATCTGAAGAGGAATCAAAAGGAGAAAAAACTCACCTCTCCTTCCCACCCCCTCCCTCCACACACACCATGAATTAAGATTCATAAACTTACAAAAATACTTCTATGAATTCGTGACGTCATCCATGTGTTTAACTACTTCACCTGTACAGACTGAAACCCATCCAAACCCTATTAAAAACCTTATAAAACCAAACATAAAAAAACCTCAAACCACCAACCAAACACATTTTAGGCATTCTAATGTCTAAGGCAGATCTTTTGACTTTCACAACAAAGAATGTTCTTAATCATAAATAGATGAAGAATGACCAAAATCCAACTATCTTATTGTGTTTCAACTAGGTTTGTGAAATGCTCATCCATTTTAAAAGAAGTTCTGAAAGGATGAATGAGCACTACAGCAGAAGTTGATAAGAGTTACAAATCCCCTTCTGAATCTCTTCCCCCTTCCTTAAACTGTTAGTTCATTAATATCTTGCCAGATTTTTCAGGGGGTCGAGGAAAAGTTCTTCATTAGACATATGACTTTATTAGACATATGACTTTTTTTTTTCATGGTCTTTAGTTGCCAGAGATCTGTTGGGAAAATCTGATTAGTGTGCTGGATGGTGTATACAGTCAGGAAATCATATATGCTCTTATTATCTAGGCATTAGCTCTTACCCTATTTATAAAATTGTGTCCTCACGAGACAAGTTCAGAGTTAAGAACCTTTCACTAAGACACGGGTTTTTGGTTTAGGCTCATTGGGACTCCAGGAGAGGGGTTTTTGAATAATTCAGAATACAGTATCTGAGTCAACCACCAGGTGTCATTCTACTTTATGGACCGCCAACTTTTCGATAGGCTGTTATAGCCTCACTGGCCACTAGAGAGAACTCAAAGTCTGAACAAGCTCTTTCTTTACCAGTCACTTTTCACTTTTGTGTTTTGGGGAGGGTAGCTTTACCTTCTTGAGCGAACTATTTCTTCCTGGGTCCTATTCTAGGAATCAAAATATTGATATTTAAAAGAGTATCCCCCACGCATTGGGAGAACTTACTCTCTCAGTTTATTTCCCTTTGTGTCCCTTGATTTAGATATATAACCTATGCATCACAATAGTTTTTATGGATTTGAAATTAAATAGCATTAAAACAAATGAGCTTTCCAACTGGCATGGAGACGTACATTGCTATCTGTCCTTTCCTCTCCTTCCTTTCCCCTTCTTTCCAGATCTTTTGTGAAGAGGGGAAAAGTCTCTCTGAAAGCTCAAGGCTCACAGAGAATAAGGAAAAGGGAAGCATTTTCTTCCATCCCTCAGGGACAGAGGAATAGAGAGCTCATTTTAGATGAATCTGATAAAATTCAGTACATCTAAGGAATGTAGTGATGTATATATCCTTTCTTTTCAAATGATTATGTACAAAGTGTCAGATTCCTTTCTATTGGAGAGAAAACTATCAATGAAGAATCTTTTCCAGCTGACATAAATTATAGTACCTTTAGACACAGTTCCCATAATCCAAATGATCATTTCCCAACAAATAAGTTACAGAACAAATTGTTTGACTCTATAATGCCATTAAATTGTCAGCAAAGTAGGAAGATTGAACAATATTGAGAATATGATAGAAAACTTCAAAAAAAAATCTATAAAACTAACCAACAGCAAGCTTACTGCAAAGGGAAATATATTTGTACCTAATACAGGACAGTTGGAAATATAGGTTAATATTTAAGGATATATTTTAAAAATAGAAAATATGTAGACTAAAGCAAGAGACTTGAAACACAAATCACAATACAACAATGTCAGAATGAATAATATCCCAGGATATTTAGAAAAATAAAATCTTATGAACATTTTTGTTGTTCAGTTGTGTCCAACTCTTTATTACCTTGTTTTGGGTTTTCTGGGCAAAGATACTGGAATGTTTTGCCATTTCCTTTCCCAGCTCATTTTATAGATGAGGAACTGAGGCAAACAGGGTTAAGTGATTTGCCCAGGGTCACACAGCTAGTATGTGTTTCAGGTCAGATCTGAACTCAGGAGGATGAATCTTCCTGACTTCAGGCCCAGCACTCTAGCCACTGTACCACCTAGCTCTTCATATGACCATTACATTCCTGAAAATTGTCAAAGAAGACCTCCAGAATTAGAAAAAAATGAATAGTAAAAATAAATACAAGTCCACAGAAACTCATCGACGACAACAACAAAACCAGAAATTGACGTGACTGGACACATTATTGCTAAGTTAGATGCAACATGTGATTAATTTAGACTAGAAAAAGATTCAACCTGCCAGAAGGAATATCGAATTCATTCACTAATGAACAATAGTCCAGATCATCACGGACTTTTCATGCAGGAGAAGACACTATCAGAATAATTAGGATACAACATGTAAAAAATGAAGTGGTAAAATCAGTATGTTCTCTGAAAGCAAGAGAAAGATATATGAGAAGCACTAAGACTTTAGAGACTTTACAGAGAAACTTGAACACTTAAGAAGCTAGAGGATCCTGGGAAGATGGCGGAGTAGGTCAGAAAACTTTCGCCTCTCCAAATTTCCCCCACAAAATAAGACAGAACGCTGCCTCAGAGCAGCAGAAATTAACTTGGGGTAAAGCAAATGTCCTCCTAAGATCATTTGAGAAGACCCCAGGAAGTACCCAACCTCCTGGGGCAAAGGTAGAGCCTGAGTGAAGTGCAAACACCTTCACGCTGACTCTTCGGAATCAAAAAACAAACAGGCCCTGGAGGTAGCTGGGTTGAGAGGCAGCCTTAGCCTTAGAAACTTTCATCTCATGGGGGACTGACTTGAGTAGAAGAATATTGAAAGACCTTCCACTATCAAGGGACACTAAGCACAGCTGTGCTGATCAGACTTGTCCTAGGCTATGACTGCGGGGAGATAGCACAAACCTGGTGAGTTCGCTAGTGAGGGGTAAGGACCCTGTGGGCTATGGGCACCTGAAGGAAAGCAAACTCTCTGGTTTCACTTCCAGGACAGAAAGGATAGCTGTACTTTGCAGCCACCAGAGGGACCACAGGGAGCAAGATCATTTGTGGGACTGTGGGGCTGGTGGGGCTGGGGGGTGACTTAGGAGAGAAGAGGAGAGCCCAAGATTGGGCCCTGAGATGCTAAAAAACCAAATAATACAAAACAAAAAAAATGAGTAAGCAAAGGAAAAAGAACCCAACCTTAGATAGTTACTATGAGGATAGAGAACATCTGGGATCATATTTAGAGGAAGGTAATGGAACTAAAAAAAAAAACCAAAAAAACCCACTCCTTTTTCTTTTTTTTTAGTGAGGCAATTGGGGTTAAGTGACTTGCCCAGGGTCTCACAGCCAGTAAGTGTTAACTGTCTGAGGCTGGATTTGAACTCAGGTACTCCTGACTCCAGGGCTGGTGCTCTATCCACTGCACCACCTAGCTGCCCCCAAAACACTCCTTTTACAATGAGAAATGTCAAATGATTCCAAGCACAGAAAGAGTTCTTGGAAGAAGTTAAAAATGACTTTAAAACCCAAATAAGAGAGATTGAGGAAAAATTAGAAAAAAAAATAAGAGCAATCCAAGAAAATCAAGAAAATTATGAAACATCAATCAACTTGAAATAGGGAACAAAAAACTTAAGAAAACAATTCCTTGAAAACTAGAATTTGGCAAAGGGAAGATAATGATCTTCTAAGACAACAAGAAATCATAAAACCAAAAGAATGAAAAAATAGAAGAGAAAGTGAAACATCTCATTGGAAAAACATCAGATCTGGAGAAAGAATGTAAGAATAACCACACTCCCTGAAAATTATAATAAAAAAAGAATCTTGATACAACATGGTGAAAACTTATCAAGGAAAATTGCTCTGAAGTTTTAGAACAAGAAGGCAAAGCAGAAATACAAAAAATTCACTGATCACCATCTGAAAGAGATCCCAGCAGAAAAACCTACAGGAATGTCATAGCCAAGTTTCAAACTTCCCAGGTTAAGGAGAAAATATTGGAAGCAACAAGAAAAAAAACAATTTAAATATCATGGAGCTACAATAAGGACCTCACAAGACCTAGTAGCTACTATGCTTAGTGACTGTAGGTTTTAGAATACCGTATTCCATAGAGAAAGAGACCTGGGGTTATGAATAAAGGTAACTTATCCAGCAAAGTTTAGTATAATGCTGAATGGGGAAAAAAATGGACATTCAATGAATTGAAAGATTTTCAGGTTTTTGTGACAAAAATCTCAGAACTTAAGGGAAAATTCAATACCCAGGAGAAATATAAGGTAAACATCAAAGACCAATTATAAGGAACTCATTAAGGACAAAGTGTTTACTTCTTATATATGAAAATATTAGCAATACTTTTATGACTGTCATTATCATTTGAGTAGTTTGATAGAAATGCTTTGGATGACCTGAATATGATGGGGTGATTCTAAAAAAGTAAAATTCAGTAGGGAGGGAGGAAAAGGAGTAATTACCTCATACAAATGAAGCTAAAAAGGAAAAAATATATACAGAAGAAGCTAGTAGGAGGGAGGGTAGTGATGGAACCTACTCTCATCATGAATGGGTTAAAAGGAGATAGAGGATAGAGGATAAGGGAGATACTCTTAGAGGGGTGGATAGGGTAAGGAATAGGAGGGCAAGGTATCAGGGAGACATAAAGCACAGAAGTGAGGAGGGATAGGGTAAATAGGGTGAGGACAGTGAGGAAAAATAGGAAGAAAGAAAATATACAACAAGTAATTATGGCTTAGGATGTGAATGGAATGAACTTACCTATAAACTGGAAATGGATAACAGAATAAAAATATGAATTCAACAATATATTGCTTTCAGAAAACATCATAAAAATGAGAGATACACAGAAAGAGAAAATAAAGGACAGGAGTAGAATTTATTATGTAAAAAAAAAAGCAGGGATAGTAATCATGATCTCAGACAAAGTTAAAATAGATTTAATCAAAAGAGAAAAATAGAGAAACTACATTATATGTCAATTCCTCCTGTATCCTTCATTTTGAAGAAGCGTTCAGGCCAGTCTTTCTTTATTTTTGTGAGGCAATTGGGGTTAAGTGACTTGCCCAGGGTCACACAGCTAGGATGTATCAAGTGTCTGAGGCTGGATTTGAACTCAGGTCCTCCTGAGTCCAGGGCCGGTGCTCTATCCACTGTGCCACCCAGCTGCCCCCAAGCCAGTCTTTCACTCTTCTCCTTGCTCTGTTTCTAATTCTCTGGACTTTCCCCGCCCCTACCATCTTCAAAGATAAACATAAAATACTTTTTATACAAATAAACTCAGATCCAAATAATTGAAGTAAAAATTATTGTTCATGGGTAGGTAAAACCAAAATAATTTTAAAATGACAATTTTGCATAGCTAATCTATGAACTCAATGTCATCCCAATTAAATTACTGAAAATGATTTTACCAAGCTAGAAAAATAATAAGATTCATTTAGCAGAACAAAAGGTCAGGAGCTTCAAAAAACCAAACAAACCAGGATAAAAGATGTAAAGGAAATAGTTTTGGCAGTACCAGACCTTAAACGATATAAGGTGAGAGCATTGTAGAAGTGTAAAATGGATAATTTTTATTATTTTAAATAAAAATTTTTCTTATAAAAAAAAACTGTACCAAGAATGGAAGGAATGTAGAAAATTGGGAAAAAAAACTTTCATGGACAATATCTTAGGCAGTTTGTGATTAGGTCGGAATATGGTTGTGATGTAGGGGATGATAAGCTTTGAAAAAGCATGGAAAGACTTGGTCTTGTGAAGAAAGATGCTATCCATCTTCTGAGAGGCAGATGATGAGTGGAAGTAAGCATGGTACAGTCTTACATATACGTGTATAAGTGTATGTGTGTATAGATATCTATGTATATGTAAATGTGTGTGTGTCCATCCATCCATCCATCCAGGCAAAATTGCAGCCTTCTTTAGAGTATCAGGGAAGGCGGGGAGGGGAAAAATAACAAAGTAAAAAGTACACAGCAGAAAACAAAAGAAAACCAACAAGGAAGCAAAGAAAAGATGGGAAGATTTGAAAACAATGTGTAGTAATTATTATATAGGTTTTCTTGAAATAGATATTTATTATTTTATATTGAGTCCTCTCCCATATTCTGCTGTGTACGTGACAATTTTTTTATTTTCTCATTTTGTATTTAAGTTGAAAATTTAAAAAAGAAAAGAGAAACTCCTATAAATAATAAGCCTCCCATCCCAAAAGACAAGCATACAAAACAACACAGCTCTCTTAACAATATATATTAATTGTTAACAAAATAAGGGGAGCTTCAGAACATTTTATTGACTAATTCATTAAATATTTCAAATGAATATTTCAAAGAAACTGGATGAGAGTAACAAAAGAAGAGGGTGGCAGAGCAGAGTAATTTCAAAGCAAAATTCTTATATTTGAAAAAGAGGAAATATAAGTTAAAGAAATTAACAAACTAGTTAATGAGATAGAAGAACTTTGTTTTTGTTTTTTTGGGGCGCAGTGAGGGTTAAGTGACTTGCCCAGGGTCACACAGCTAGTAAGTGTCAAGTGTCTGAGGCTGGATTTGAACTCAGCTCCTCCTGAATCCAAGGCTGGTGCTTTATCCACTGCACCACCTAGCCACCCCTCAGAACTTTGTTTAAGTTTGGATTAATAATGAGATAGGAGGGGGCAGCTAGATGGCGCAGTGGATAGAGCACCGGCCCTGGATCCAGGAGGTCCTGAGTTCAAATCCGGCCTCAGACACTTAACACTTACTTGCTGTGTGACCCAGGGCAAGTCACTTAACCCCAATTGCCTCACTAAAAAACAAACAACAACAACAAAAAACCAAAAATAATGAGATAGAAGAACTTTGTTAAGTTTGGATTAATAATGGAAATAATATGGATGAAAAATTTTCCCCTTTCTGACAGAATAACTGCCTAACCAAAAATTAAGACTTTAAATGTAAATAGTCTAAGCTCTCCATTAAAATGAAAAGAGTCATATAATGGAAAGAAACAAACCAGAATCTAGTTCCCTCATTTTACAGATAAGTAAACTTAAGCCCATTTAAGTTGTGATATTCCCAAAGTCACACAGGTAAATATTTCATCTATCTATATCTCCATATCCTATATCAAGTCTTTCCTGATTTTACCAGTTAGTGTTTTTTCCCAACTCAAATGAGTTTTTATTTATTTCTTTGCATGTTGCATTCCCCTGCCCTGCTCCCCCCACCTACTTCAAGAGAACGGAAGCTTCTTGAGAGAAGAAATAAAATTCAAAACAACGGGGGCGGCTAGGTGGCACAGTGGATAAAGCACCAGCCCTGGATTCACGAGTACCTGAGTTCAAATCTGACCTCAGACATTTGACACTTACTAGCTGTGTGACCCTGGGCAAGTCATTTAACCCCCATTGTCCTACAAAAAAAAAAAACCACAAACAAACCAAAAAAAATTTCAAAACAAAAGAAAAAAAAGTTGTTGATGTTTTTCATCATTTTCTGAAACCATAGTAAATATACAGGCCAAATTTTCAAATGACACAAAGCTAGAAGGGTTAGCTAAGATGCTAACTGACAGAGTTTGGAGCTAGGAAGCAAAATTGCTTCATATAACACCCAGAAAGACAGCCCTAATGCTTCTCTTTTCATGTGCTCTATGTATCTTCTTTGGGGCTGGAGGGCACAGGTCATCTAGGAAGCACATTATCAGGAAGACTCATCTTCCTGAGTTCAAACCTGGCCTCAGACACTTACTAGCTGTGTGACCCATGGCAAATCACTTAACCGTGTTAGCCTCAATTTCTTCATCTATAAAATGAGCTGGAGAAGGAAATGACAAACCGCTCTCTGCCAAGAAAACCCCAAATGGGGTCATAAAGTATAGGACATGACTGAACAACAATAACCTAGCTCTTTTTAAGACATGGAGAGAGAAGTCCAAAGAATTACTCTTGGATTCTGAAAGTCTTTTATGCAGAAGTTCTTCTCCTCCCTCTCTAACCTCCCACCCCAATGTTAAGGGCTAAAATTCTAGCTAAACTGTCTAAAATATCTAATGAGTGGTCGCCAATAAATTATAAGCTTTAGCAAGAGTTAGACTTTTAAGCATTTATTAAGGAGAATAAGAATTTGGTAAAGAGAGAGAGAAAGGCCTAGATTTCTATCTATTAAAGGGAGAGCACATTTCTAGCTCTGCTCTCCACCAGAGTCCAAAGGAAAGAGTCCGAGAGCGAGCGCCAGTCTCTTCCTTCCTCCTCCCACTAGCCCACGTCACTTCCTGACGCCAAAGAAAAGACTCCTGGTCTTGCCCTCAAAGACCTTCGCTTCATGGGCGGAACTCTTCTACAGTAAGTCTCCAGCAGGTGGCGTCATTCCAATCCTTACACCAAAAATATATTTGATGTATTTAACCAGGCTGGAAATTCACTGAGGGATATTGAAGCTGCAGAGGGAAATAGGGCTTTTGCTGCTAATTCTCTACGCCATCTTTCTTGATGTAATTAAACTGATGTGTTGGAGAGCCAGATTGCAATAACACCACTGAAATAGCTGTAAAAAGCTGTTCCAAGTCAAATTTTTTTTTTTATCTTGAAGTAAGTTCTACTCCTACTCTTGAATATCTTCCTCACCTAGATTAAGGTTCTCCTATTGTATTTGGGCTACTTAAAAAAAATATGGCTCAGCTAATTTGGTCAGGAAGCAGCATTTGTGCTCTGAGGCTTTACAAACTGATTGGAAGGAGGCATGACGCGAATGTTTCTGAGTCCCAGGAGACTCTGTAGTTGGCTCTTCTACTTTTCTTTAAAACTGGATTTGACAGTGGATAGAGCACCGGTCCTGGAGTCAGGAGTACCTGAGTTCAAATCTGGCCTCAGACACTTAACACTTACTAGCTGTGTGACTCTGGGCAAGTCACTTAACCCCAATTGCCTCACTAAAAAACAAACAAACAAACAATAAAAAAAAAAAAAACTGGATTTGAGTCTGCCTTTCAGGCTAGATCGGTTTGGCACTTGGCTCGAAAAGCAGAACTTTCCTCCAATTTTAAAACAAATGGCCGGGGAGGCAGAATTGTATGGTGGAAAGATCACTGGATATGGAGCTAGAGTTTTGTTTGGTCAGTTCAGTCGTGTCCCACTCTTTGTGTCCCCATTTGGGGTTTTCTTGGCAGAGACACTAGAGTGATTCGCCATTTCCTTCTCCAGCTCATTTTGCAGAGGATGAAACTGAGGCAAACAGGGTTAAGTAACTTGTCCAGGATCACACAGCTAATAAATGTCTGAGGCCAGATTTGAACCCAGAAAGCTGAGTCTTTCTGACAAAGCTTCAAGTCCCACTTTTGCTGTTTACTACTTGTGTGTGCTGGAAGTCACTGAACCTTTCTGAATCTGCTTTCTCATCAGAAAAAGGAGGGGGTTGTGCTTAAAGGACTTCTACGATCCCTTCCACTTTTAAATATTAGATTTCTCTTTTTTTTTTTTTTGGTGAGGCAGTTGGGGTTAAGTGACTTGCTCAGGGTCACACAGCTAGTAAGTGTTAAGTGTCTGAGGCCGGATTTGAACTCAGGTACTCCTGACTCCAGGGCCGGTGCTCTATCCACTGTGCCACCTAGCTGCCCAAATATTAGATTTGAAGATACCAATGTGGCTTAGATCTATTAAAATGAAATTGGATTTCAATAAATAGGAAATAAATAAATATTAGATATAGATATATAATAATATATCAAATATAATTTCTATAAAATATAAAAGTCTTTCATGTAGTTCAAAATATTTACTTTTGTAACCTCAATCCCAAAGCCCATAGGTAGAGATGAATGGCCTGTGCTGCATGAAGGGTGGGGCAGAGTTGCATTATCTTCTATCTTCTTTGAGTGTTCTTCAAGTTCTCTTCCAGTTTCATGTGGCTTTGGATTTCCAGCTTCAAGAGGGAAGACAGAGAACACCAGTTCCACCTCAGATTGCTGAAGAAAAGGATTTGGGGAAGATATGAGAAGAGCTGGCTGTCTCCATTGTGTCCCCTGTCCCTGGCTTGCTACACTAGAGTCTTTGGGTTGAGATCTAGGATTCTCTCTTTTGGTTGAGCCAAGCTGCCTCCCTCCCGGTAGGAGAGTTCCTTTCTTCTGTATTGTTTGGTATAAATGTATACCTTCTCTGATTTCTGTTGTACTACCAATTTGGATAAATGGATTTTCTTGACTAAGCACTTTGTGTGTTCTTTGTGGAACTGGTTTGGGTATAGAACTTGGGGTCCGGCTTCCTTCTAGTAATGCATAGCAGTCAGAAGTTAGTTTGAATCTGATCACGTCACTTATAATTTAAGGGAACAAATAGATATAATTTTGGCCTTGTACTACTCCCTCTCTTTGAGGAGAACATGGGCCCCTGGACCCTACCTTCTGTCTCTTCTTCTGGCAGGGATTAAAGTCTCCCTTGGAGAGGGGTGGAGTGAAAAGAAGCTAGAGATGTCTATTCTACCTCCCTTTGAACAACACAAGATCCTCCTCTTCCTCCTCCCCACCTATGCCACAAGCAGCCCCTAGTACATGTGGGCCCAGAAATAAATGGAGGGTGGACTTCCTATAGTTTACAAGTGTGACCTGGGCTGGCTTTTTGAACTTCCCTAGTTTGTCTTACTTTGATTGGCTGCCTACATATTTAAAACTGGTGAGATAGAGCTGTTTCATCTCTTTTCTACCTTCTTTCAGCTGTTTTCTTTGACTCCTAGTGTGGACTCCATGAACTGGTGAGAAGGGAAGGACCATTGTTCTCCTCTTACCCTAGCTCAGAGAAATGGGCCTGGGGGTATTTGTTTTTGTTCTGTTTTCTTTTTCTTGAGTTTTGGGTGCCCCAGGAGATCCCCACTGACTAGGACTTTGAAGCATGGAGACCTTGGAGCCAGGATTGCAGGAGTGGGGATGCAACCAGCCAGGCCATCATGGAAACCCTGAGAAGCCAGGGTACCTCGGACTTAAGCCTGATGTTGAACTGGAATTGTGCTGTATAGGAACTGAGCTGAATGGTGAACCTAATCCAGACAAAAGAGATTATGTCTCCCATGTATTATTGGGAGGAGTAAATTTATATCTTTGTGACTAAATCCTTTGAAGTAAGTATTCTTTTGTAAAAGCTTCCTGTGTTAACAGTACAAGATGGGAGAAGAATAGCTAGATAGCAATTCATCTGAAAAGGCTGGGTAGTGGTGGTAGTGGTAGTGGTTTGAAGCATAATAGTATAAATCAACAATGGGACATGGGAGCCAAAAAAAATGTCATCTTTGGCTGCATTCCAAGGTACAATGATCAGGGTGAAGGAAGTATTAATTTCACTATACTCTTCCTTTATCTGGCCAGATTTGAAATATTGTGTTCAGTTCATAGTAATAACAGCTGACATTTATGACCCCGGGTGCTCCCTCAAGGCTTTGTCTGGGGTCCTCTGTACACTCTCTCAGGGAGCTCATTGACTCCCATGGATTTAATTACTATTTCTTTGCAGATGTTTCCCAAATTTTCAGATCCAGCCCTAATCTCATACCTGAACTCCAGTCATTTACCAAAAAACACCAATGGACATCTCCACTTGGATATCTACAAGTATCTCAAACTCAAAATGCCTAAACACCTTACAGTCTTTTTTCTTTTCCTCCCCTAAACTTCTCTATCTCTATTGTTGTCATCTTCTTCATCATCATCATCCTTCTTGCAAACTCAGGTTTGCAATCTCAGATTTATCTTTATTTACTCTCATCTGCCCTGACACTGATATCCAATCAGTGGCCAAGCCTTGTCAATTCTACATCTCTTATGCCCATCCTTTTCATACTCTTTATCCTTTTCCCGGCTTCCAGACCCTGCTCCACCCAGCTCCTTGAAGGAAGGGACTACATTTTATTTTGCTTTTTTATTGCTAACATCTAGCATAATGCCTTGCACATAGTAGGCACTTTCAACATGATAATTGAATGAATATATTTTCTTATTGGATCCCTACAACAATACTTTGAGGATAGGTAGAATGGTTATTCCAGTTCTAAAATATTTTTGGAAATGCTCATTTTAAACAACTTTGAGAACCAGTTTATAAAATAAAGAAAATAGTCTCATTCATCTTTTGGTGTAGGATTGGGTACAAAAATGCTTTTTCCATGTGGTGCTCATCTACCATATTCATCAGGTGACCATAAATGACTTTTGGCTGCTGTCCAAAATTTGAATCTATTCTCAAGTAATGAAAATTAGAATTCCAAAGAATTTATTCAAAGCCCTGAAGACACCCCCTTCTTGAGCTAGGACAGCATCATGGGAATAGGTACATAACTTACTGAGGTGACTACTTTCAGAGACAATATTTGCTTTTCCATCTCCTGCCTTAGTAATTTTGCACAGGCTGTCAGAATATTCTTCCCCTCCCTCTCTTGGAATTTTTAGCTCCTTTAAAGGCTCAGTTCCAGTTCCACCTTCAATAGGAGGCCTTGCCAACTTCTAGTCAGTCAGAAAATGTTTATTAAGTGCCTACTATGTGCCAGACATTGTTCTGACTGCTGGAGATATACATTAAGCTAAAAGACAGCCTATTTTTAAAGAGTTCACAGTCTAATGGGAGAGACAACATGCAAACAAATATGTATCAACAATCTATATACTGGATAAACTGGAGATAATCAGAGAGAATTAAGATGGATCAGCAAAGGCTTCCTGTAGAAGGGATTTTAGTGAGTACTTGATTAGTTTGTATTTACTTATTTCTATATGCATTTCTTCAGCAGAATGTAAGCTTCTTGAACACAGGGGCTGTTTTCATTTTTGATCATTTATCTTCAAGACCAACAAAATATTTTGCTTATAGAAGACACTTAATTGAACAGAGGAAACAGGCTCAGAGAGGAGAAGTGACTTGCCCAAGGTCACACAGCTTTTACATATCAAAGGTAGAATTTGAACCCAGTTCTCTAAAGACTTCTATTCCACAATGGTGTTTTTTTTTTAAACTAAAGTTTTATTGATGTGTTTTGTTTTTACATGATTAGCATTTACAGATCACCCCTATTCCTTGATAGGTCTCTTGTAACAAAGTAAAACAATTCAATACAATTTTGTTGTTGTTGTGTTGTTTCAGTTGTGTCTGATCCTTTGTGACCCCTTTTGGGGTTTTCTTGGCAAAGACACCAGAGTGATTTGCTATTTCCTTTTCCAGCTCACAGTTGAGGAACTGAGACAAACAGTTAAGTCACTTGCATAGGGTCTTACAGCTAAAAAGTGTCTGAGGTAAAATTTGAACTTGGGAAGATGAGTCTTCCTGATTCCAAGTCCAATACTCTATCCACTGTGCCATCTACCTTTCCTTGAAGTAAAATTAATAATACTAAAAATTGTAATGAATAAGAATCCAAAAATTAATAATACAGTGCTTAGGAATACAGTGATGGGGATCCAAGGGAAGGAGAGGAAGAAGACAGGATGGGAATTCTCCTGGAGGGATGGGGAAAAGAAAGCAGAGGTTGGGGTTGACATAAGGGAGAGGAGTGAAGCCCTGGGAGAGGGAGCCTGGAGAGAATGAGAAAGAAGCAAAGGAGAGAGAACCAAACCTGATGTATAGCTTCTGGCATATTCACTTCTGTCTCCCAAGCCTAGACTTTCTCCTGCCTCATAGCTCCCTAACTTCTCTAGCTTCCTTTTGAGTCTCAGCTACAATTTCACCTTCTGCAGAAATCCGTCATGTTAGTGCCTTTTCTACAACATTACCCCCAATTTATTCTCTCTATATTTTGTTTGTATGTAGTTTGTATATTTTCTCCCTCGTTAGACTGTTAGCTCCTTGAAAGTAGGGATTCTAGACAACTGACTGAAAGTGCATGCAACATTCCACATTTGTAGCACCCCCATTTCTCTATTAAAAATGTTCAGGAATCTATTTTTTTTTTCCCTTTACCCATACTTCCTAATGTGTCAAAGTCCCTTTCTAAGCTTGAGGCACACATATGTGGAAGGCTACTGATAATCTAGAAAACATCTGGAGGAGGGTAACCAGGATACTAAAGGGTCCCCAGTCCAGGCCATATGAGGATGGTTGAAGGAACTGAGGCTGATGGAGAAAAAAGAACTGGGGGGCAGCTAGGTGGCACAGTAGATAGAGCACCGGCCCTGGAGTCAGGAGGACCTGAGTTCAAATTTGACCTCAGACACTTAACACTAGTTGTGTGACCCTAGGCAAGTCACTTAACCCCAGTTGCCTCACCAAAAAAAAAAGAAAGAAAAAAAAGAAAAGAGAACTGGGGATGGGGAGTGGGCAGGGATGATAACCACCTTCAAGTAGTTGAAGGGCTTTTACTTCAGAGAGGTGCTAGATTTGTTTTGCTTGGCTTCAGAGGTCAGGGTTGGAAGCAATTGGTAAAAGACTCTGGCTTGACATATGGAAATAATAATTATAAATAATTACTTTGATATGAGTACTATCTATATAATTTATCTATATCTGAATTTGATATAACTGATATATTACACATATTATATAAATTATATTATGTCTATATTTAAGATAATCTAGATCTAATATATACTATTATATAACAATATAACACAATATATAATAGACATTATAACATTATTGTTATAGAATATAAAATTACCATAGCATTTTATATCATTAATATAAATATATTAATATGGCATATAATAGATTATATAAAATGTGGGTATATTATTTATGATATAAAACAATATATTATGATGTGATATATTTAATATAAAAGATTATACCAAATATAGATGATAGTGTGATATTTAAAATCTAAATTGCGGTCGCCTTAAATTAGAAGCTTCAGCACCAGTCTTTGGGCATTAAACATTTATTAAAGCATACAAGTATTAACATGGAGTTCAGAAAGTTAAGAAAAGGTCTATCTAGCCTAGAGTTCCAGCCTGGTTGGGTTCTTCCTCAAGTCCTCCTCCACGAGCCTACTTTAATCAGGAACTCTCTAGCAAGCTGATTGTGGAAGCTTTCTATAGGTCTGGAACAGAGGCAGTCCTTACACACTGCTTCAAGCTGATTGGTTGGCATCATCCAAATCCATTGATTTTTGAAGGTGTTCTCAAATTGAGTTCACAGTCTAGTTTCTGAGAACAACACCTTCTTAAGGGCTAGCCAAGTGTGATTACAATCCAGTTAACTTGAAGTAGGCTAATCAGCAGTCAATCACTCTCACTTGATTCGATCAGTCTAGATTAATCTCCAGGTGGGTCTTTGAGTATCTGCTAAATCCCATTATTTCATCACAATAGATCAATGGTATAGATATTACTTATATAAAAGTAATAATAATACTTATTACTTCTACATATTAAGCCTGAGTCTTCCACCAATTGCTCTCAACCCTGACATCTGGGGCCAAGCAGTACAAGTTTAGCAGCTCTCCAAAGTAATAATCCTTCAAATACTTGAAAATAGTTATCATTCCTGCCCACCCCCAATTTTCTCCTTCAGCCCTGGTTCCTTCAACATAAAATATATTATGTATAGATCATATAAACTATGGTTAATAGATAAATTATATGTATACATATGTATAAAATAGTTATATTACTGGGGAGGGCTGAATAACTGTCTTCAAGTATTTGAAGAGCTATTACTTCAGAGGTACAAGACTAGCCTTGCCTCCCCTCTCTCCAGAGGTCAAGGTTGGGAGAATGGGTGGAAGACTTGGGCTTAGTATGAAGAAATAATTAATAATAAGTAATTACTTTGATATGTGATATCTTTATTAATCTATTGCCTATATTTGATAAGATCTCTGGTCAGATGTACACAATAGATATATAACACATTTATCTATTATCCATATTTGATATAAGTAATAGGCTAACAGGATTATTAGGGAAAGTAGGATGAGGTGCCCGGGGCAGGTAGCCGGTTCCCCTTTCACGGGAGGTCTTCAAGTAAAGGGCTACAGTCATGACCGTGGATATGCAGAAGAGACTCTGAATGTTTGTGATATGGTTGGACTCGATGTACTCAGAGATCCCTCCAAACCCTGCAGGGTCTAAGACTATATCCAGGGGGGCGAAGGAAGAAAGAGTCTCATTGTTTGTTACTTTCAGTCAGAGACCTAACCCCGCTCCCCCCTTCCTTCTTTCTCTGGTTCGCGCCACACCCGAGCCACGCCCCCTCCTCGTCCCCGCCCTCCCCAGCTTGAGAGTCCATCCTGGGGCTCCCAAAGGATTCCAAGATCCGACTCCTTTCGAGGTGACGTAACGTGACGTCTGGGATTCGGACCTAGGATTAGAGAGAGAGAGAAGGCGGGACTTCCTGTCCCACTCGGCAACACTTTCCGTCCGGAGCCGGAAGAACAGGTCCCCGCTGGTGTTTGGGGCCCCCGGGCGGCTTGGAAGAGAAGGTGAGCTTTCAGAAGGAACCTTATTCCTTCCCTGGAGGAGCCCAAGCGTCTGGTCTCCTTAGAGAATGGCGCTCAGCCAGAACGCTGACCCCGTGCGCCAGAACGCTGCCCCCATGTCACGGGAGGGACAGGGGGATCGGAGGTGAGGGACTGGGGAGATCCCGGGGCTGGAAGGGGAGGGACCGGAGATTCCGGGGAGGGAGAGGAGGAAGACTTGGGCTGGGGCTAGGGAATCCCTGGGAGGAATGGGGGGAAAGGGAGCAGAACCCCGCAGGAGGTGGCCGACAGACAGCGAGAGGCGAAGGAGAGAGAACTCGGACCGAGGAGCAACTTGGAGGGCAGGAGGAAGGCTGGGCGTGGGAAGGAAGGGGAGAGCCCTGGAGAGCTGCAAGGGAGAGGGATGGGCATGTCATCCCGGCAGAGAGGAGCCTGGAAGGGCAGGGATTTTGCATGTAGGATGCTTCCAAGCGGGTGGGCAATTGGCCGTAGGAAGCCTTTGCTAAAGAATGAGGCAGCCCAAGTGGACCTGTAGGAGATGGGTGGAGATGGAGCGGTTTTCTTTTGGGAATTCCCGAAGGAAAGGGCTGGGTCCTTCACTGCCAGAAGTAACAGACGCGTAGGGTTAGGGAAGTGTGTTCAGCTGTGTACTGGAAATTGACCTGTCACTACTTCATTTGCAATTAATACTGTTTTTTGATATAGGTATTTTTCTGTGTGGATTTCAGGGAAAGATTTTCCAATCCCACTGAAGACTTTTGAACTCTTCTTCACCCAGGTCTAATTTAATAGAGCTACTTATGTCGCTTTCCGCATTCAGAATCATTATGTTGTAAAATTCCCTTCAAACGATCAACCAGAATTGTTCTTCTTGGTCCCTTCTCACGCAGTTTGTTGTATTTTTGTTATTTTATTGATTAACGAAAGTGTCTTCACCACTTTTTTTTTCTGTTGACAAGAAATTAAGAAAGTGTGTCCTACCTTTGTAGGATTTGTAGCCATAGTACATTGTGTATCTTTTTGCTCTATTTCTATATTCCGACATGTCTGTTTTGATATTCTGACATGTCCATTTTGATATACCAGATCATCTCCTAAATGTTAGCCTACCAGATAGTTCTTTTAGTTGTATTTTTCAGATTAGGAGAAATGTCTCTCCCACTATTTCTTCCTCAATAATAGTAGTTTTGAGTAGATTAGGAGAAATGCTTCATTTCTCCTACTGCTCCCCAGTTATGGAAGTTTTGAATTAGGATGCTCTTAATATTATATTAGCATTTCTTTTTTTTTGCGGGGCAATGAGGGTTAAGTGACTTGCCCAGGGTCACACAGCCAGTAAGCGTCAAATGTCTGAGGCTGGATTTGAATTCAGGTCCTCCTGAATCCAGGGCCAGTGCTTTATCCACTGTGCCACCTAGCTACCTCCAATATTGACATTTCTTAAGGGCCCCTTTCCCAGATTTACTGAATCCAAAACAGAATAAAAGTTCTAATTGTATTTGTCAGAAGATATGAGATTGTTTTAAAATATAACATTGAAACATATTTCTGGGCTTCTATACCTACATTTAAAGATTTTATTTTAATTAATTTTCAGTCTTGTAGCATGCCTACTTTCTGGTAATTTATTAATTGTAACTATCTTCAGTATTTATTGTTTATCTATTTACATATTTATAAAGAAAAGCAGAAATAGGATGATCTAAATTCAAATAAGTCTTGGGACACTGGCAGTGTAAGCTTGGACAAGTCACTTAAACTCTCAATGCCTCAGGCATTGTCTAGGGCTATAATGAAGAACAGGTACTGATCTGTATTGGTAGAAGGGGTTTCCTCATGGGGAATTCTCTATGTCAATAAAATCACAAATCTGGACTATATACTTATTCATACATATACCCCAAATATGCATATATATGTGTATATATGTTACATAAATATATACTCACTTAAATATAATTGTGAATTCAGGCTCTTTCTGGCTATTAAGTAGCTACTTACTAAGTTTGCCCTGAAATTTGCCAGTTTTATCTAGGAAGAGCCAGTATTTCTATTAACAGTGCATGTTGGTATTTGATGATTGGCATTTTTACTGGTTTCAAGTGTTTGGCTTTTCAAGTATTTGCCTCCTTTACTTTGTAGGTAACTTTTAGTTTGTTACAGTGGCCTGACTCTTAACCTTTTCGTGTTAAGTAGGGAGCCCTATTTGTAGTTGACAGTGAAGTGCCTTGCCACCTTTGTTATTACCTCAAAAAGCACCTCCAGGGTGACCCTGAAGATTTTATGTTTGAATGATATTTAAGAGTGTACCTGATACTGGCGTAGACATCAAAAATAACTTTGGCACAAACCACTGCCCTAGAATATAGACTTAGTGCATTGGATACTCCTCTCCCCCCCCCCCCAATTTGTTTGTTTGTTCTTTCTTTTTTTTTTCCCAAAGGGAATGGGGTAATAGATGAAAAAAACCCAGCAGTTAACATTAACTGCCATATTCATTCTTAGATATAGCTCTTAATTTTAATTGGTCCCTTCTCAAGAAGATAGGCCTTGATTTGATGTTCATCTGATAAGGCTTGGTTTTATTTTTCCATCCAGTTTAGATTAAAAAATTTACCCAGCTCATTTTTCCCTTCGTTTCTGGGAGAAAAGCAGTTGAGAAAGCATTCGAATCTTCAAACTTTAGTTCATGCTTGGAAGGAAGTGCTCGGAGCAGAAACCCAAGAACATCTGTCTTCTGGTGTAACAGTTTCTAGTAATGTATTTCAATTGCCCTGCATTCTGAATGATTAAGATTCTTTCTTTTCTGTTATAATCACAGAATAAATTGAAAGCTTTCTTACTTGTCTCTGGGTATATTGATTTCTGGTTTTACATATACTGTCTCTGAACATTAATTTTATTATAAATAGTCACTTAATTATTTGTACACCTTGGATGGAAGGTTATTTTCTATGAGCCAGCACACAGTCCTCTAGCCTTGGATACCAAATCAAAAAAGCTTGCTAGAGAGAGCCTGGGACTAGTTTTCTTACCAACTAGATGGTGTACAACTTTGGAGAAAATGGTTTTAGTTCACTTAGTTCCAGCCTAGATTGCTCAATGCAACAGCTGAGTGGCAGAAAACTTTGCTACTAGAAGGTTGATGTTCTGATTATTAGGCAGCATTTAATCCATTTGGTTTGGGTTGGGGCTCTGCTTAGCATAGAAAATGGGAGGAGCTAGGTCGGGACACCAACTCATCTCGAGAATCCAGGAGCCATTATTTCCTGGCAGTTGAAATTCCTTTAGCCTTGATGTGTTGGGTTCATAACTCTGCAACCCCTGGCAAATTTCCCCAACCTTGGGGTAGATTGGTGGACCTAAATCAACTGTTTAGGTTATTGAGAGATAGTGTGGTCTAGTGGAAAGAACATTGGACTTGGAGTCAGTAGAGGATGAGCTTCAAATGCTGACCCTGGCTCTTAAGACTTTTGGGACTATGGACAAGTCACTTTGCTGAGCCTCAGTTTCTTCGACTGTAAAATACCAACTCACAGTGTTGTGAGGATGAGATGAATGAATGTGTATCAAATCATAGGTTTCAAGCCTTAGAGGTCATCTAGTCCCACCCCCACCCCCCACCCCTGTTTTACAAATGAAACAGGTATTCAGACAAGTAATAGCACTTGTTCCAGGGTCACCTTAAAAGTGCTAGATGAGTGTTGGCTTTTATTGATTTAAGTAATAAAATATTAATGTTACTAAACTATATAAAGTGATTAGTAATGTTTAGATTCAAATCCATTACTGAGTAATATTGTACTTATGTTATAACTCTTGCCTACATGGAATTGGTGTTGAAATGACATCCGAATAGTAGATAGCTTATACTTGCAGATATTGTAGATAGTAAACTGATCAATCTTAGTGTTTATTTAAACATTTTAAATTGTTCATTTGTCAAATTTAGTTGACTTAATTCTGTAACGAAGGAGAGGAGAATTTTTGATTGAAGTTTTCGAGTAAGTATTCAACTTCACTATTTTGTGGGGAGACTTCAGGCATATGGCTAAACTTGAGGAAGATTTTGAATGATGGAGATGTAGCATTTAAGAAGGTAAAGGGTTGAGAATGATGTTTGATGTTTTAAGAACAAGTTGTGATTCTGGAGTAGGACAGAAAAAAAATCTTTGATTTGATGGATCAAAATACTATGATAGAAGGAAAGGAGTTGTCTCTGAAAGAGGACATGAGGACAAGGCCTGGCAGAGAGCCCGAATGGGATAACTGACAGTGGAGACTCTGAGAAGGAATGACATGAACACAGCAATGGCATGGAAAGGTTATTTTGGTGGAAGTGTTTTGCTGAGAAAGTAGAGCAAGAGGTGAGTGAAAACGTCTTCACTTGTGAAGTGACCAAGAGAGGTCAAAAGGTCACCTTCAGTAAAGTCTTACTGTCATGGCACCTGGCATTCTTGAAGAGTACACTCTGGCAGGTCCCATCAAGCTGGGAAGGTTCTGAGTATGAAAACAAGGATAGATTGCACACTTGTCTGAGGAACAGTCTTGCTAAGCTAAGACATCTATTGTCAAGTTCGCTACAGAGTGATGACTCTTGTGGCCACAGCACCTTTTAAAGACCCTCTACTAAGAGAGGAGTTGTAATCTGTATTGGTAGATGGAGTTCCCACACTGACTAAAATATGGGCCCTTGAAATATTAAAATCAGCATCAAAAGATGACTCCTAATATTTTGAGCCTCAGCACCCATATGGTGTTAACATAAGGCTAGTTAGTGAGGGATGTGTAAGACCCTGTCCCAGAGTTGCAGATGAAGGAATACACAGGGAGTATTCAGGGCACGGTAAATAAATAGGTTTAATTTGAACAAAGGAATCTCGTAGAGGGTCGTAGAAGATAAAGGCGTTATAGAATTATAAAAGATGTTAAGTGCCAGGCTAAGATTCAGTAGTATCTTGCAGGCCTGCATTTCTCAAATTAATTTGGCCGCAGAACACTTGGGCTTGACTTATATTGATAGAACCTATAAATGTGGCTCTTGGGGAACCTGGAGACATTCAATTACCCCCATGATAAAAGGAGATTGCAAAACATTTTGAGCAAAATTAAAGAAACTCAGTATATACAGAAAAATCACCACATGTTAATAGTTTGGATACAAACAATATCAGTTTGAATATTGGCTGCACTTCTAAAATGAGAAAAAAAAATGCATAGGTTTGTAGAGGTAGCTTGGAGGAGAGGATAGATAGAATGCCGGACTTGGAGTCAGGAGAGCTTTGGATTAAAATCTTTTTTAAAATTTACTAGGTGTGTGACTCTGGGCTGTCAGATATATAAACTCTGTGTTCCTCCAGCGACATGCTAGGATTCAACAATCTACTAAGTTATAAAATTCCACAGAATGAAGGGAATTCCTATATCCAGAATCTGCTCACATCACAGACCTTACAGTTTCCACCTGTCCACATGGGCATATAGTACTGAAAAGGTACCATATAAAATTTCCATACAAAATATATTTGTTGTAAAGTTTTTCCCCCAATTCAAATAAAGATATTTTATTCATTTTTAAATCATTTCTCTTTTTCTTTGTTATTTTCATTGTCATTCAATGTATAGTAAGAATACAATACCAGACTATGTTCAGGTGCTCATATAAACTAGATATTGGGGGAAAAGGGTGTCCTACATTCAGATTCATATGATATATACTTTCATGTTTTGTATTTTAGATGGGAAAATATCACTAGCATCAGTTTTCTCAGGGAACCCTTCCTTTCATCACATAGAACACTAGGTTTCTGAAGACCTTAGTTTAGAAAATTCTACTTTAGGCTCCCAATGCCTAGGTTTCCCAATAACCAGTGGAGACTTAAGCTAACAAATAATATGATCAGAGTAGTTTGGGGAAGATATTTTTCTGATTCCATTGGGCAGAATAGATTTAAGAGTTGGGAAGTAGGGAAACCAAGTTAGGAAATAGTTGCAATGGTCTAGGCAGCAGGTGTTGGGTTTCTAGATAAAGGCAACGACTTGGAGTGGAAAGTAAGGGACACATCTAAGGAAAGACGTCTTTTTCTTTGGCTTTCAGGGTTTCAAGCCTAAATAATGGGAAGGAAATAGAGAAGTTTGGAGAGGACCCCATGTTAAGTGGGATAAATAAAAAAAGACTCTAAGACAAGGGTTATTAACTTCAGTGAAGAGGTACAGGTATTTCAAGGAGTCCATGAACTTAGGTGGAGAAAATTTTATATCTTTATTTTCATTAAAATTTAGCATTTTCTTTACTTAAAGGTTTCCATAAACTTCCCCAGAATGCCAAAGCAGTTCAACGACACAAAAAGACTAAGAACTAAGGTGTCTGTATTCAGAAACAGGAGAGAACAGTGAAAAACTAATCTCAAAACTGAAAAGTAATCATTAGAGACAAAGTCTTATCAAATGTATGGTAGCAAATAGGCTAAAAGAAAAGAATGATGACAGAAATGCATAGCTTTGCTTTATACTTAAACAGCAGTACACAGTGAGGTTGTCAATATTCAGTGCAGGTTATTAGAAACATAGGTGGAATTTTTTTAGAAACTATTTAGCTTAAAGAATTTTTAGAGCTTAATATGGTAATATCCTAGGTTGATATTCCTAAAGTATAGGTATGATGATGTTCCTCTGCCTCCCCAAGGAAACCCCAGTATTCCTGTCTTGCCTCTAGGACAGTGGTTTTCAAAGACCACTGATCAGCCACAAAATTTCCAAGTGTGTCCAGAATCAAATTAAAATATAATTGGAAAATGTTTAACAAAATAAATAAAAATTAGTACAACAAAGATAATGTGAATTTGTAGTTTTCTAGGTCACAATGTGGCCTCAGGGATGTGTTTCTACTTGAGTTTGACACGACTGCTCTAGGATAATAGGAGCTCGAGGTCAAAACTATTTTTATAAAAATACTGTTTTTATTTCCAGTATGTTAAATATAGCTAGTTATAATCCACATAAACAAAAGCTCTTTGGAGGGGTGGGTGGGAGTGGGAGTCCTTAATTTTAAAAAATGTGAAGGCATCCTGAGGCCAAAAAGTTCAAGAACCACTGCTTTAGGATAAAATACAAATTTCTTTGGCATTAAAAACCCTTTACAATCTGCTTTGAGCTTACTTTTCCAAGCCGATTGAGTATTGCTCTCCTTAGCCCAATCAGCTTGCTTCCTTCACACAGCTCATTCCTTTGCCCTCTCGTCCCATGCCCTTCTCTTGATTCTGCTTCATAGACTCTCTAGCTTTTTTCAAAGTACTGTTCAGTTTCCATCTCCTGCAGGAAGCCTATCCTCATTTTCCCCTGCCCCTGTGCTGGTGCCCTCCACAAGTTACTTTGTATATTTACTTTTCTGTGTATGTGTTGTTTCCTCTCAATATTTTGTATTTGCTTTTCTGGTCCATATTGTATCCTCTGAAGTAAGCTCTTTGTAAACAAGTCCTGATTTGTTTTTGCTTTCTATCTCCAGTGTCTGGTACAGAACAGGCATTTCAAAAATCCTTTTTAAAAAAGATTTTAAAAAATTATTTTGAAGGAACAAACTTCTACCCTTTCTCCCACTTCCCCCAATCCTTACTGAGGAGAAAAAAGAAAAACAAAACCCTATGCAACAAGTTTACATAGCTAAGCAAATAGTAGCCCCACATTGGCTACAACCACAAAAACATTTCTTACTCAGCATATCTAGTCCATCATCCGTCAGGAGGTGGGCAATATTCTAAATCATTGGTCCTCTGGAATTGTGGGTGATCAATGTGTTGCTCAGAGTGTTTATTAAGTCTTTCAAAATTGTTCATTTTTGCAATCTTACTATCATATAAATTTTTTTCCTGATTCGCTCACTTCATTATGCATCAATTCAAAATAAGGTTCAAGTGATAACAAGTTCCCCTTATTGCTTCTTTGTATATTCTACATATATCTCCCTGGTTATGATTATCTCTCCCCTGGCCCCTTTTCTACTCTTTTATTACCTAGTGTTTACTTTTCCCTACTCTTCTTTTTTTTCCTCTTTTATAAGATCATCAAAACGTAAAAAAATCATTCCCAGGCCCTTACGTGAAAGATCCCTTTGTGACCCCTATTGATACCAGGATTCTTAGGGGATGCTTATATTACATTAGAATGCAAAAATGTCATTCTTATAAAGTCTTATCCAATTGCTTGCTTATTTTACCTTTTTTGTTTGTTTCATTTTATTCCTGTTTGTATTTCAAAGTTTCTACTAAGCTCTGATCTTTTCATCAGGAATACTTGGAAGTCCTCTATCTTGTTAATATTCTACTTCTCCCCTGTAAGATTATGCATGTTTTGCTGAATAAGGTATTCTTGGTTATAGACCTAATTCTTTGCCTTTTGTAATATCATTGCAAGCCCTCTGCTTCTACATAGTGGTGGCCACTGAATTGTGCGTGATCCTGACTGTGACTTCTGGAACTTGAATTATTTTTGGCTGCTTGCAATATTTTCCCTTTCCCCTGAAAGATCTGCATTTTTGTTTTGACATTCCTAGTTTTTATTTTGAGCTTTACTTTCAGGAAGTAACCAGTGGATTCTTTCTATTTCATTTTACCTTCTTGTTCTAAGAGATTTGGGCACTTTTCTTTCATGATTTTCATGAAACATACTACTCAGGACTTTTTTTGGGTTATGTCTTTCAGGAGAGAGTCCAGTGATTTTAAAATTATTTCTCCTTGGTCTTTTTTCTAGGTCAGTTTTTAATTTGAACTCCTTTACATTTTCTTCTATCTTTTAAATCTTTCAACTTTGTTTTAATATTTCTTATTGTCTCATTGAGTCATTAACTTCTCTTAGGTCCATTCTGAATTTCAGGGAGTATGTTGTTTGGATAAAATTTTGTACCTCTTGTGCCAACCTGTTGTTTTCTTTCCAAGTCTCTTAGTTCTCATTTCTTTTTCACTGCTATCTTCTATTTCCTTCATTTCATTTATAATACCACTTTAAAACTTATTTACCCAGTTACATGTAAGGATAATTGTAAACATTCATTAAAACATTTTTTGAGTTCCAAATTATCTCCCTCCTCCTTCACTGAGATAGTAAGCTATTTGACATAGGTTATATATGTTCAAACATGCAAAACACATTACCATATTAGTCAAGTTGTGAAAGGAGACACAGAAGGAAAGAAACATACAAAAATACAGAAAGTGAAAAATAGTATGCTTTGATCTGCACTCACATTCCATCAGTTCTTTCTCTGGAGGTGCATTAGCATTTTCCATCATGAGTTCTTTGGAATGGTTTTGGATGATTGTATTGCCGAGAATAGTTAAGCCATTCTTAGGTGATCATAGTACAATATTACTGTTACTGTGTACAATGGAAAACTCGTTTTTTAAACTCTTGCATCATTTCTTCTAGGATTCATTTTGTGGGTAAGTTGTGTTTTTCTTTGATACTTTGCTTCTAAGCGTTCTGTAGTTACTCTCTTTTGGGTTTGTGACTTGGGCATCCTCAGCCTCCTAATAGTTTTTCTATTTATGTTTTGTCATTCTTCTAGTGATCCGGAATAGGTATTTCTGGCCCAGCTGGGAACTCTTTTGGTACTGTCTTTGATCTTAACCCCTTTGGAATCTACCTCTCTCCCCCTTTCCTGGGGGTTCTAAAGGCAACCCTCCTCTGGGTGCAGAGTCCTATGCTTCCTGCCCTTGACTGCTAGCCTGGCGTGGGGGCTGAGATCAACTGTGGGTATCCCTTGGTGCCATAGCTTGGAGTTCTCAGTGTTGAGTCTATCTATGCTTTTAGGCCCAGCTGCTGGCCTCATCCAGGGGCTGACTCAACCATTGGTTTGGGCTGACCTAATTCAGCACTCTAAGTACCTTTGGGTGACACTTTGCTGTTGGCCTGGGCCAAGGACTGAGTCCTTGATGAGCTTTAGACATTCTGGCCTAACTCGGAACTCTGGGCCTTGAATCTGTCTGTGGATCACTGTTCCACAGGTCCTGCCCAGGTTCCTTTCCTGTAGGTCAAATTTGTGATCTTGGGCTGGAAAGGTCAGTGACTAGTTTTTCCTTCAATTTTCAGATTACTACTCCGCTGTGAGTTTCTCCCATAAGCATTTGCTAACTGAATGAGCAAATTCATCCCATTGTTTGCTTGTAGTGATGCAAACAATAAGGAAGGAAATAATGGAGGGGTAATTTTCTTAATCTAGACTTCTTGAACAATCTTTTTTTGTCCAACAACTATATCTTTTTTTTTTTTAAGGCAATTGGGGTTAAGTGACTTGCCCAGGGTCACACAGCTAGTAAGTGTTAAGTGTCTGAGGCCGGATTTGAACTCAGGTCCTCCTGAATCCAGGGCCGGTGCTCTATCCACTGTGCCACCTAGCTGCCCCTCAACAACTATATCTTGAATTCCTGTGATCTTCAAGGTACTATGGGAGATACAGAGAAGAATATGATGCAGTGCCTAGTTTCAAGTTAAGGTTTCAACTTTGTATATCTTGTCTTCTCAACTAGATGGCCCACGAGAGCCACACAACTGTGGCCTCCTTATTTTGTATTCCCAACAGGGCTACTCATAGAGTAAATAAATTGCTCATTGAATTTTACTTGTTGAATGAATTCTTTGTGTATGAGTTTCTTTAATATTGTCATAGCAATCCATAACCCTTGGTTTAAAGTGCCTCAGTTATTTGATCAGTAGTTTTTGTTTGCTTGTTTTTTAAGCTGTCCCCTATAAATGAAATTCTGAATTTGTAACAGCTAAATTAGGGGTATTTATTCACATTATGAAGGAATTCTTTATAAAGATATTTACCTCTAGGTTTCAGTACATACTTTATATGCTGTGATAGAATTAGGAAAATTATTTACACAGTAGTTTTGTACATCCGTAAAATGTGAAACTCTGGTGAATCACTCCTAATCAAATATAGTGAGTTTTTATTCTTTCACTCTAATTTTTTGAATCTTAAGAGCTGAAAGGAGCTTCCAAAGATTTTTCATTTCAGCCCTATTTATTCATATTGCTGCCTAAACCATTTGGTGTAGTAGTTCTGTAGCCTTACTCATTATTCTTTCACTCTGATGGTGAAATTTTTCCTTATCCCTTGTTTTTTTAAGCTTATTTGCTCACATTTAGTTCTCTTCTGATATGGAAAATTGTCCCTTTGTAAAAATCCCTTAATTGGGGAGCAGCTAGGTGGTGCAATGAATAAAGCACTGGCTGTGGATTCAGGAGGACCTGAGTTCAAATATGACCTCAGACACTTGACACTTACTAGCTGTGTGACCCTGGGCAAGTCACTTAACCCTCATTGCCCTGCAAAAAAGAAAAAAAAAATCCCTTAATTGAGTTTCTTTGTAACTTTCTCTTCAAGCTAGACCACCTCAAGTCCTCTAAATGGCCCTCAAAAGACCCATTTTATTTCCCATCCTTTTTATTGTTCATTCAGCAAAGATTTTTTAGAATGCTTATCTTGTTCAATCTTTCCGGAAGCCCCTTTTGTTTCTTTTCATCATTTTTGAAGTTGTGACCAAAACTGATAAGTAGAGAGAAAATATTACTTCTAGGCTGTTACATGCTGACTTTTTCTCCCACAAAATTTGCTTTTTTTTTTTTTAAATGTTGGCTGGCTCACTTCATCTTATGGTCAGTTATGATTCCTAGTTCTTTTCCTTTTGCATTTATAATCATAGACTCCTAGCAAAGGAAGGGACCTTAGAGCAAAGCTTCTTAAACTGTGGGTTGAGACCCCATATGGGGTCATGTAACGGATGTGGGTGTCACCATATTTGGCAACAGTAAAAAGTTATCTATATCTATTTTATATACCCATATACTGCAGTCACGTAAAAATTTTTCAGGTGAAAATGGGTCATGAGCAGAAACAGTTTAAGAAGCCCTGCCTTAGAGCATATAGCACAACTCCTTGCCTGATAGAAAGCTGATAATAAGATCAAAAGCCTCATTCATGCAACTAAAATATGCTTAGATTTTCTGCTCTAACCTGCCCTTATATTTTTTGGGGGGGCAGGGCAATGAGGGTTAAGTGACTTGCCCAGGGTCACATAGCTAGTAAGTGTCAAGTGTCTGAGGCCATATTTCAACTCAGGTCTTTCTGAATCCAGGGCCTGTGCTTTATCCACTGTGCTACCTAGCTGCCCCAAACCTGCCCTTATATTTAGACTTTAAAATACATACTGTTTTCCCCTCAAACACCCTGACTTACTCTCTATCTCAGCCACCCACAGGGATGGTAATACCTTAGATCTTAGCATTAGCTATATGAGTGCCACCTCTATGATAATGAACTTTGAAATTCTCCTCTCTGCTCATAACCAACCATCTGTCCTCCCTGATCCTATTCTAAATATTCTCTTCCTCATCAAGCCCTTCCTTTCCTCATCCCCTTTTTGTTTTCTTAGTTTATTGCACATCCTCTGGTTTCTTTCTTTTAGAGTCTTTACTCTGTGACTAAACTAGTCACCTATGCATTGTCCTTTATCCTTTCTCTCTCTCTCTGTGTCTGTCTGTCTTTGTTTTACCCCTATTTCTCTTGCCTCAGTATCCTATCACTACCTGTACCTCAGGGGTAAGCCCTACCCTGGTTTTCCCCAACTCTTTGCCTTTTCTGTCCCTATGCTGCTAAATGCTGCATAAGATTTATATTATCTCATCCTTGGAGCGTGGCACAGTCTATTGTAATTGCCTCTTTCTGCAGTTACTGTTTCAAATCTCTTTAAGCCCCTTGCCTTCTCCCTTTTAGCAAGGCCTTTGCTTCCTATTTTGTAGAGAAAATTGAGGCTGTTCACCATAAATTTCCCCTTCTCACTCTTTCATGCCTCAAAACCCTTCTCTGTCATCAAGAGGTGGCCCTTTTCCGTGCTTAGGCTAACCTCTCTACTTGAACCGTGAATCCCATCTCCTCATGTGTTCTGATTAGTTTGTTCCTCTTTAGTTTCCTTGTCTACTGTCTCCTCTGCTGCCTACAAATGTGCCCAGGACTCTTGCATTCTTGACTCTACATTCCCTTCAAGGTATTATTTTATACAATTCCCCCTCATCTCCTTTTATAGTTTCCTTTATTCATTGCCTTAACTTCTTTACCATGTACTCACTTTTCAATCCATTGGAATCTGGCTTCTGACTCCACTGTTTCTCTCAAACATCTCTTCAAGGTTAACAGCAATCTTTTAGCTGTTTTATCTGATGATTTTCACTCTGTCCTATCCTGCTTGATTTTTGGGGATAGCTTTGGATGCTATTTCTCCTCTTCCCCCGCCCCTTCCACTTCTTGGATTTTCTGACTACTCTCTTCTCATGCTCCTCCTGTCTTTCTGTCTACTCCTCAGTCTTTGCTGGACTATTTTCCATCTCCCAACCCCGAAAGGTCTGTCTTCTCTCCCTCAGCTCTCTTCCTTGGTAATCTCATCAGCTTCCATGAATATATAGTAATCGCTATGTACTTGACATTCAAATCTACATTTTCAGCCCTGACCTCTCTTGAGCTCCAATCTCATATTCCCTACTGTATGCGAAACACCTTCACTTGGATGTTCTATAGGTATCTCAAATTCAGTATGTCCAGAAACCAATTAATTATCTTTCAAACCTGCCCCTCCTTCTAATTTCCCTATTTTTTGAAGGTAGTACCACTATTCCTGTCACCCAAGTTTGGAAACTCAATTTCATTATTGACTCTCTTTTCTTTTTCTACCTCTCTCCTAAAATGGATCAAATCCTAACTGGGGAAAAAAGTAACTTGACTCTTAAAGAAAAGCCAAAAAACAATTGCAATGCTATATATCTTATCATGTGCCAATCTTGTCAATTCCACCTCCATTATACCTCTTGCATCTGTTCTCTTCTAGTTTAGGCCCTCATAACCTCTCATCTAGACCCTAGCTTCTTAAGCTGTGGGTGGAAACCCCATATGGGGTCTTGTAACTGAATGTGTGGTTATGTAACTGAATGTGGTGGCCACGAAAAATTTGGCAACAGTAAAAGGCTATGTGAGATTACCTGCTGTCTAGGGGAGGGGGGGAGGGAGGGGAGGAAGGGAGAAAAATCTGAAATTGTAAAGCTTGTATAAACAAAAGTTGAGAACTATCTTTACATGTAACGGAAAAAATAAAATACCTTATATGTAAAAAAAAAAAGAAAGAAAATACAAGATTAATGAAAAAAAAAAAGGCTATGTGTACCTATTTTATATACCTTTATACCTGGGGTTGGCAAAGATTTCTCAGGTGAAAAGGGGTCGCAAGTAGAAAAAGTTTAAGAAGCCCTGGCCTGGACTATTGCAGTAATTTCCTAATTGGTGTTTCTGCTTCTAGTCTTTCCACATTCCCTCAACCTCTCCACAACTGCCAAAATTCTATTCCTATACATTATACCTGTGACCATGTTACATTTCTGCTGAAAATTTTTCAGTAGCTCCCTAATGCTTCTAAGATAAACTATAAGACCTTCAGTCTTTGACTCCAACTTACCTTTCCAGACGTATTTTATATCATTCCCCTTTATGCAACCTCTTTGTTATCTGTACTGTCCTATCATTAGGGCCCAAACTTGGCATTTATTTGTCAATATGCCTTTACATAGGCTGTCTTTCATTTCTGGAAAGTATTCTTTTTTCCCCTTTTCCTCCTAGAAATCTTTGTTTTTTAATGTTAAGTTTGGGTAATAGTCATACAAGAAGCTGTGAGAATTTTTTTTCTTAATCTCACAGTTTTTTTTTGGGGGGGTACTCTTTGCCTTATATTATCTTGTATTGATAAATCTGTGTACATGTTGAATGCCCCCCGGTAGAATATTAACTCCTTGAGATCAGGTGCGGTTTTAATTTGTGAATATTTATAACCAAAGCCTTATACTGTGCCTTGCAAATAATAGGCACCTAATAAATATTTCAATCTACTTGAACTAAGTAGCCTGATCTTGAGAAGGCAGCTCTGTAGCTCTTCACTGGGACTGTACTTGAAATCTTTCCTCCTTGGTTGAACCTTCTGGAATTTGTACACCATTGGCATACTCTTTGAGGACAATCTGGGGTCATGTCCATGCTGTGCTAAGGTATTGGAACTGGACTGAAAAATAAGAAGTAATGCTAATCCACATTTTGTAAAATCAATTTTAATATCTGACACATGGTGCTTTCTGGTTACAAATTGTTTACTGTCCACTAATTATTTGATTTTCACAACAACCCTATGAGATAGGAAAGGCAGATATCTTTATTTTACAGATAAAGGGAACTAAGTCTCTGGAGGGTGAAGAGACTTGCTTGCCTCAGGTTAATGAATCTAGGTTCTCTGATTCATAGTCCATTGTTCAGTTCTGGTTGGGTTTCTTGATGACCTCATCTCTTTCCTTCAGTTCACCAATCTTTCTGTTACTGAAACCCTAGTTCATTTCTCACTGTGAGGATATTAAAACTTTTTTCTTGGTTTCTCATATTCTCAGCTATACACTTAGAACAAATAGTTTCCTATACTGAAAAGACTGAGACTTCTGAAGGGAACTTCTTCACCTTACCTCCTTTAATTATTAGTAGCCTTATTCACACTCTCTGTCTCTCCAGTCTCAAAGGAAGAGATAGTGCTACTTTTTGCTAAAGATGTCCCATATCTCATCAAGGAGTAAGTATACTGAAACCAGTGAGAGCTGATTGTTAAATTGAGTGTTAATACCTTGGAAATTGTCAAACTTCACATGCTTAGACCTTAATGCATTGGTTTTTTTTTGCTTGTCTAGACTTAAGAAAGTGTTGGGGAAAATGTTAATAATTTAGATTAAAGTTAAAAGTATGGCTTGTGCACTTTTTTCCCCTTGGAGAGCTAGTTTTAAAATATTTATCATCAAATTCTTGATCCCATAACCTCCCACCCTCTAGAACCTTGTTCCAATAATTGATTTCTCTCCCAGGCATCTTCAGTTTTTCCCTTCTAAGTGGCTCCTGTCTGCCTATAAACACACTGAAGATTTAATCCTAAAAAAGCCTATCCTTGACCATCTATTCAACTATATCATCTCTTTTCTCCCCATTACTTCTGACTGAGCCTCTTAAAAAAGTTGTCTATACTTCCTTATCATTTATTTTGTTATTGATCCTGACTTCTGTTCCATCTACTTTACTAAAATCATTTTTTAGAGTATATGATGACCTTCTAAGGACTAAATCCATTGGATTATTTTCCAGTTTTCATCCTCTTTGTAGGATTTTTTTTTTTTAACTTTTTTTTTTTTTTTTACGGGGCAATGGGGTTAAGTGACTTGCCCAGGGTCACACAGCTAGTAAGTGTCAAGTGTCTGAGGCCGGATTTGAACTCAGGAACTCCTGAATCCAGGGCCGGTGCTTTATCCACTGCGCCACCTAGCTGCCCCCTCTTTGTAGGATTTTATGACAATGGCCAGTCATTCTTTCTGTTTACTTGCTCCTTCTTTTATTATCTCTTTGTGGCTGATTCTACAAAATTACTCTCTCATTTTGATCTCTGCTCTGTACCTGTATCTGACTTCTATACTCTGTATATGACTTCTACCTCCAACTGTTTCTTAGTGGTCTCCACTTGAATGTCTCATTGGCACTTCAACCCCCTGCATATCTTAAACTGAGCTTATTGTCTTTTCTGCTAAACCTGTTCTTCCTTCTGATTTTAATATTTCTATCAGTGGCACTACCATTCACCTAATCTCCAATGTGCGAAACTTTAGTATTATGTTTAAGTCTTCCTTAGCATCTCATATCTACTTGGTTACTGAATCCTATCAGTTATAGAACTATAATTGCTTCCACTGTCATTGCCCTACCTAATATGGAGGGGGTGACTAGGTGGAACAATGGGTAAAGCATTGCCTCTGGAGTCAAGAGGACCCAAGTTCAAATCTCACCTCAGGCACTTACTAGTTGTATGACCCTGGGCAAGTCACTTAACCCCAGTTGTCTTAAACATTTGGGGCCATCTCCAGTTGTCCTGACATGAATCTTGCCACTGGACCCAGATGGCTCTGGGAAAGAGAATGAGGTTGGTGACCTTACACAGCTCTCCCTCACTTAAATCCAATTCACTGCAAGTCATGACATCACCCTCATGTCATGGTTCTCTTTGAGAATGAAGGACAACAACAACCACCTAGTACAGATCCTCACTGCTGCCTGTGAGTACTGAAATTTCTTTCCTATAGGTCTTCTTGTCTTTACTTACTCTCCCCATCATGAATCTTTCCTTCATACTGCTGCCAAACAAATCTCACACATTGCTCTGGATCCTTTGCTTCTTTGCCCAAAAATCTTGATTGACTTCCTATTGTCTTTTGAATAAACATCTGATTTCTTTCTCAGTCATTGAAGGTCTTCTACAATCTGGCATCCTGTCCCTTTCTATCCTAGTAGTTTCAGTCACATCAACTCTTCATGACACCATTTGGGGTTTTCTTGGCAAAGATACTGGAGTAGTTTGCCATTTCCTTCTCCAGCTCATTTTACAGATGAGGAAACTGAGGCAAGCACAGTGACTTGCCACATAACTAGTATCTACTTTCTGTTTATATACTCTATGTGCTAGTCAAATTGTACTATTCTCAGACCTTCAAAAAGGGGTGCACTTTACCACCATAGAGTTTTTGTTTACAACATTTCCTGTGCTTGGAATTTCTTCCCCTTCCCCCTTTACCAGTTGAATTCTTACCCATGCTTTAAAATCTTATTCAAGTGCCTGCTACCTTCCTTGATGCCCTCTGCTGGTAATGAAAGAACATTCTGAATAATCATTTTATATAGAGCAATACCTTTCTAATATTACTTGGTATTAAAACATACCTAGATTATTTAATATGAAAAAATGTCATTTAGCATGTTTTTTTTCCTGTTTTTGGAACCTGAGCCAGTTACCTCAATTGATAATTCTGGGCCATGGTTTATGACTGCTAATCAGTTCCCCTTCTGCTCCTGCCAGAAGACTCTAGACAAAGGTGCCATTGTTATTCTTGATGACCTGTAATCATCCCAGAGAAAAGAATCTCAAGAATTTTCATGAAACACTGGTTCCTTGGACTATGACTATACTTCTCTGTTTCAAACCATGGAGAAAAGGACTTTGTAAAATCAGTATATAAATGATAAATCTGGGGGAGAGGGAGTTGTACCTAAAAATATAGTTTATGATTAGCCAGATAAATACTGTAGTGGAATTCTTTGAAGTGAATTTTTTTTCTTTAAAAAAAAAGGTAAATTTGGTTTGATTAATGCTGAGATTTGCTCTACTAACAGAGGAGAAAAAGATGCTGAGCCATCTAGCCATGGTGCTATTTTAACAATATCACATACTAACAAAATAATAGTTTGGTTATATGTAAGGAAGAACTTAGCTGGTTAGCAATGGAATGGATTGCTTCATAAAGTATTGGGCTTACCAGCCACCGGAATTGCTACAACTGATGCTAGAAGACTATCTGTTAGAGATATGGGTAGAATGGATGTCTGCCTTGGGTGAGAGGTTGAACTAGATGAGCTAGATGGTTTTCTCTAACTAGAGAATTCTGTGGGTTAAGATACATTTGTAGATAAAAATAGGAGTGTAAGTTAATGCCACAAAGTATATTCATCTTATTTCCCTAGTGTGTGTTTGGGTAGGGCCACATACAGGTTCCAAAATCATTTTCAGGATAGATGGGCAGATAATAGGGATAGGGAATTGGGAAGTATGTTTTCCTCACTTTGATTCTCAGTCTTGCCTAATGTCTTGTACACAGTAGGCACTTAATAAATGTTTGTTAAGTTGAATTGACTGCTGCTGCCAAGGAGTAAAAGTTTTGCAAAGCACACATTGTTTCAGTTATTTCTTTACAAATGGAGTAATAGGTTGTTACCCTATAGAAAGAGCGTTTACTAAAAATAACTATGAAATAATTTGAAACAATAGGGAGTTATGAAAATTTAATAACAACAAAACAGATATTTCTAGCAGAACTTTATTTTTTTAAAATTGCATGTGGGAAATAGTTAATACATCAGAAAAACACAATGATACAACAGCATTGTTACTACCTCTTATAAACCCAACTTTCATATAATTAATATTCTAAGCACATTATTTTTAAAGTTTACAGAATGAAGACATATCTTAGCTATTATTTTTAGGGTTTTTTGTGTTAATATTTTAAATACTTTTGTTGCATTGTAGAAATACTAGTGTATAAAATATCATTCAGTCTTGGTAAGAAGAGAGATATTTTCTTTTTCTCCACTGAATAGTTATTAAGGATTTTCAGGTCTGTCTTTGTTGTGAAATAGGAAGTAGAAAATGGAGTCTAAGGTCTTTTTTGTATTTTTCCTTTTTAAAATGTCAGTTCTTTTATTATGTACCTTTTTGAATTTCACTTATTGTGTATCAGCAATCTGAAATTTAAGGTTCTGACTTATGACTTTTAAAAATAAGCTGCTTACTGATGATATCTCAAAATGTACATTAGTGTTAATTTTTCCTTAATGCTGCAATGTCTATACTTAGTAGATACGCATTATTGTTTTACATAGTAAATACTTAACTTTATATACTCATGGAATTTCAGAACTGCCAGAGACCTTCAATCTCCAAACTTTACAGCTGTGGGGAAAAAAACAACCAAAACTCTGAGGAGCTGAAAAAGTTGCCTAAAATCACATTGCTAGTTGTCCTGGAGGCCAGCAGGGTAACATCGATTCAGTAGTGCAAGTGAACATTTTGGGAGGAGGTTAGTGACTTTTGAACATTTTAACCATTGGTTTTATGTGTACTGACTTCTTGGCTAGGATTTGCATCTTTAGGAAGCTTGAGGGAGCCTAGACAAACATGTACATAGTTGCCATACCTGGGCCACTTAACTCTGAGAAGGGCATGAGTAGCAGGCTTTATAGAAATTGCATCCTTGGAACATGCAGGCAATTAATAGCCCAGAAATACCAGCAAATAAGTAAGCTAGGCAGTTTTGTTGTGGCAATTTTCAGGAGATAGTAACAAGTACAGTATTAATTTTTTTTTTTTAGTGAGGCAATTGGGGTTAAGTGACTTGCCCACGGTCACACAGCTAGTAAGTGTTAAGTATCTGAGGCTGGATTTGAACTCAGGTCCTCCTGACTCCAGGGCCAGTGTTCTATCCACTTCACCACCTAGCTGCCCCGACAGTATTAATTTTTAAAAAAAATTTTTGCAGGGCAATGGGGGTTAAGTGACTTGCCCAGGGTCACACAGCTAGTAAGTGTCAAGTGTCTGAGGCCAGATTTGAACTCAGGTACTCTTGAATCCAGGCTGGTGCTTTATCCACTGTGCCACCTAGATGCCCCAATTTTTTTTTAAACTAGTAGATAATGAATCTAAGGGAACTCTCCCAGTGAGATGCTATTATTTTCTCTTCCTACTGAAGGATTTCACCAGCTATGTATCTGTGAAAGACAGACTGGTTTGCTTACTTGAACAGGAGGTGAAAGGGGTTGAAGAATGTTTCTCTATTGTTCTACTTTTTTGAGGGAGGGTGAAGAGTTCTTTTGACAAGATGGGAAAATGCAATCTACAAAAAAAATCATGAAGTAAAGATTCTCATGAATTGGAGGGAATTCAAAAACAGAATTGAGAGTTTAGTGAATTGGGGTAGATATTGGGAAGTGAAAGGGAAGGAGAAGAAACTGAATCAGTGGAACAATATAAAATATGAGGCTCTTCCCAGAGTGTGGATATATATTTTCTGAGGAAGAAGTAGCATGCTGTGTTCCACAGAGTGACAAAGGAAATCTATAGGTGCCATTGTATTTGAGGAAAGCAGTTATTGGCTCTGGTATATGTAGGTATATGCAAAATAAATATATGAATTGGAGGTGTGTAGTGGAGGGCACTAGCAGCCAGTTGGATCAGGAAAAGCTTCATGGAGAAAGTGGTGCTTGAACTGAATCTTGAAAAAAATTAGGGATTCTGTGAGTCAGAGGTGAGGATAGGAGCCCATTACAGACCTGAAGAACAGGTTGTACAAAAGCCAGAGGTGGGAGCTGGGTAATCTCTTTTGTTGTGTTTTAAATTTCAAGTTTTTAAAGAATGGATATTACTCCAAAGATATTTGCAAAAAGTTGTAGCTCTTAAAGAGCACACTTCAATGACTTTTAGAGATATTGCAGTAGCTCTTAGTGTGAGGAATTCACTTGTTTCAATGAAACAGGACCATTTGCACCTAAAGTACAGAGGAAAGTTTGGTCAAAACCAAAAACAAAAATGTCAAGAGCTGACAAACAATTAATGAAAAGTAGCTTAATCATCAGAAAACAAGCAAAGATATTCATAGGGAATTGGGAGCTGGAGTGTTTATTATTGATTCCTCTATAGGGTGGTATAGGTGAAAATCAGTGATAAGATTAGTATTTTTTTAAAAGGCTGCAAACCATTGCTATGAAGAAAAAAATTCTTATTGTGGGCAAACCAGTACAAAGAATAAAGTACTGTAAATTGGGAAAATGCATTTTTTTTTCTGAAGGAACTCACTTTTTTTTATTCAAGGAAATAGCAAAACCATTGACAGAAGTCTCTAAGTTGAACCTGTAAGATCTGAACATTTTCATCAGACTATAAAGTATCTACCTCAAAAAACATTTTGAGGCTTTTTAAACTTTTAGTGAGCTTCAAAGTCTTGTCCCCACTGTGGGAATGAAGAACTCTGGTAACCATATTGTTATACTGAGAAGCAGAATTGTTCCATAATATAGTATAGAAGTATAGAAATTTCCAAATGGAGATGGAGAACTGCTACATGAACTTGTGCTGTGTCACACATCACACAATGTTAAGAAATTTGTCCAAGAGATGGGGATAAACAAGCTTCTGTGGTCCGGTAGCTTACTTGATTTAAATCCTCTTGAAAACCATTGGGCTATAACCAATGCTATGCTGGGAAAAATGGACTGTTTGTCAGAGATATGCTAAATATACAATGGGATGTGTGGTTTCATGATGACAAATTAAAGTATATATGTCAAAATCTTGTGACATGCCAAATCATGTAAAATGAGACTTTTTAGAGGGGAAGGGGCATTTCTGCCCTCCCCCGCCCCTTACTACTCTCATGGTACTCCTTAAATACTTTTCACTCTAGTATATTAATAAACAGCTCCTCTGGAAACAAAACTTCTTTTTTTCACTGTCATCCTGAGTGTGGAAATGGGTGGGGGGCCTGGGGAATTGGTGGGGACTGGCCTCTTCTTCAGTGTTGAGTTGGTGTGTTTTAGTGGGTGGAGTGTTGGACCCAGAGGCAGGAAGGTCGGATATACTGTTTTGGACTCTTGTTAGTTGTGTGACCCTGGGCAATCAATCTCTTAACCTTTCTCGGCTTCAGTTTCCCCCATCTGTAAAATGGAGATAATAATAGTGCCTACTTCAGAGGGTCATTTTGCTTTTTTTTTTTTTTCCTTTTTTTCCTTTTTTTTTCCCAGGGCAATGGGGGTTAAGTGACTTGCCCAGGGTCACACAGCTAGTAAGTGTCAAGTGTCTGAGGCCGGTGCTTTATCTACTGTGCCACCTAGCTGCCCCTCATAGGGTCATTTTGAAATTCAAATGAGACAATTGAAAATACTTTGCAAACCTTAAAGTGCCCCATAAATGTTAGCAATTATATTCATTCATGCTTTATATTGTGTGACTAATGTGTCACTATACAAGGTCTCCTACTCAGTGTTATAATAGCTGAGATCTCCAAAACTTAGAGCAACTAAATTTTCATTGGCATACATGGACAGCTGTTGCCACCAAGTCCCAGGAAAAATGTGAAGAATAGGTTAAAGTTGTTATGTGTAGCTTCCCATCTTCCTTTATACACTCATTTCCTCGGCACCCTTGAGAATTCCCACTTGCCTTTCTCCTGGAACCTAAGACCATTAAGTAGCCCTCTGGCTGTCCAGAGCCCTCCATTGCAGAATTATATTCAGCCTGTCCTTAAAGTTCCCCATGCTCCCAAATTACTGACCCTTTCTTCTTCCCCCTAATAACATTTTTCCATTCCTATAGATGGTAAGGTAAAGGGCTAGTTGAATAAAATAGAGTAGAAAGACTGGTAAAATTATGTTACTCTCCACCCTCCCACCTACCATGGTATTTCCATTTAGAAAAAGACTGGGTTACTCAAATTAATTTGTAATTGGCAGAATATTCCCCTCACCCTGCCACTTCATGCTCTCTCCATGTCCCCTCTCGTGGACTCCATTTTGGGAACATAGGTATTTTCCGATTTCTGGAAGAGGAGGTAGGAAAGAGTTTGTAACTTGTTCTGGGCAAATCTACAGGGTAGATAAAGAGTCTGGGAGCCCTTCTATCTCCTGTTTCCCCATCTTTTGTCCATTATCACACCTTCTAACTTTGCCTTTTCTTCCTTTCTAATTTATGAGTAAAAGAGACTACTTTTATTATTTATTATATATGTTTTAAAATTAGCCTTTTTCAAAATTTTCCATGAACTTTTTTTTTTGTGAGGCAATTGGAGTTAAGTGACTTGCCCAGGGTCACACAGCTAGTAAGTGTCAAGTGTCTGAGGCTGAATTTGAACTCAGGTCCTCCTGACTCCAGGGCCCATGCTTTATCAACTGCACCACCTAGCTGCCTCTTCCATGAACACAATGGTTTTCATTACACAGTTTTGAGGCATCAATGGTGTTCATGAGGCATCCATCTTTTATGTAACTTGGTGGTTTTTTTTTCCTTCAAAACAATAATAATGATAAGATTTATATCATTTTTTTCTCTCTAGAGAAAGGAAATATCCTTTCAAATCCAAAATATGCTCTTACTCTCCTGAAAAATTCATTTCTAGGGGAACTCTCATTTCCAAAGAAACACTGCCAATTCATTCTTAGAGCACTAAAAAATAAAAGTCATGAGTATGTTAATTTTAGCTAATTATTTTTGGTACACCTATGTTCCTCCAGAGGAAGTTTGTTTTACTATTCAATTATTATTTTTTAAATGCTCTTTAGTGAAGTCAATTTATGACTAATTAAAATTTTTATTTAAAGATGGGATGCAAACATGGAAATGTGCCTTACACACAGATCCTCAATAAATATTTGTTGAAGGAATGAAATAATGAGGATAGGTGGCAGATTAAGCACGGGAGCATTTCATATAAAAATTCATTTCACCTGGAATGTGAGGCCAGCACATTTCTCACATTACAGTATGCTGCAGGGCAGGAATTTAAGCTTTGATGATAATCACTTAAGAGTCCTTTTTACTTGCTTTCAATCCAATCTGGGGTTATTTTGGACTGAAAAGAATATGGAGGGAGATAGGGAAGACACTTCCATCTCTGTAGGAACTATTTTTGAGAATTTCATTCTTTTCAGTCCTGGTTAAAAACGACTGATATGGAAATGAAGGGGAAGTTATAGGCTATTTAATAAGTAATCATTAGATCCTTGATCAAACAGCTAGCTCTGATAATGTGATTTTGCCAAGTGTAACTCAGCCTTAAGTAGCTCCTCTGGGTGTGGTATGTAATCTCAAGCGTTTTTTGGAATCCTTGCATTTTCTTCTTCTTCTAAAGGTATGTTTTCTACCTAGGTCTGATTTTATTACCCAGAGACTGAATTTATTTTCTTGGTCTGAGTATTAAAGTTAAATAAAACTAGGAATTCTAGCATTATTAGTATTGGATACCACTGGCTGAGGTAGTGGTTATATTTGTTCTTTGGGAACAGAATGAACTGAGTCACATTGAATGTCTAATGTCAATTCAATTAAACAAGTATTTTTAAAAGTGCCTACACAGTAGGAGGCACTGGGGATACCAAGGCAAAAATAAAACAATCAGGTACAGTCCTGGAGGTGGCTGCAGGAGGTGGGGGTGGGTAGGTTGGGGAGAGAGTGCAACCTGTACACAGTTAAGTAAATAAAAAATGTATAAAAAGATGTTTTGCAGTGATGGAAAATACTAAAAATCAGAGTGGGGGAGGTTTCATTCTGGTAGATTTTATATAGGAGACAACACCTGAACTGAGTTTTGAAGTGATCTAGGATTTCAAGAGACAGATGAAGAAGGGCACTCTTATCCTAGAGGGCAGCTTGTGTAAAAGAATAGAGATGGGAGATGGAATGCCATGTATCTGGAGCAAGTAGACTCTTTTGGTTGGAATGTGGAATGTAGGGTAAAATCAGTTTGCAAAGTTGGGTTGGAGTAAAATAGTGAAGGGATTTAAATGTCTTTTAAATTCTTATGTAATGGGAGTCTGGCACATATGCAGAACACTTGTGATGGTGTCTCCACATGTAGCACCTCAGAAGCCTGTTTCAAGAAGAATCATGATGACATTTAAGAGAAATGTCTTGGAAAAAGTGAGGAGCTTGTATAGATATATATATTTTTTTGGTGAGGCAATTGGGGTGAAGTGACTTGCCCAGGGTCACACAGCTAATAAGTGTCAAGTGTCTGAAGCTGGATTTGAACTCAAGGACTCCTGAATCCAGGGCTGGTGTTCTATCCACTGCACCACCTAGCTGCCCCTGTATAGATATTCTATAAGTGGTTACAGTTGACCCCTTTTGAAGAGGAGCCTATTTGATTGTCTATAGCAGTGGTGTCAAACTCAAATAGAATGACTTTATATTGATTTAGAAAACCACAAATTAACATTATCTATGTTGCATTTCTTATTTATTTTGTTAAACATTTCCCAATTTCTTTTTCATTTTGTTTTTGCTTTGTTTTGTTTAGCAGGGCAATTGGGGTGAAGTGACTTGCCCAGGGTCACACAGCTAGTAAGTGTCAAGTGTCTGAAGCTGGATTTGAACTCAGGTCCTCCTGAATCCAGGGCCGGTGCTTTATCCACTGTGCCACCTAGCTGTCTCCCCCCCTCCCCCCGCCCAATTTCATTTTGATCTGGTTCTGGCCACACTGGGGAGCTTTGCCAGCCAAAGGGCTGCCAAAAGGGCTGTGAATTTGACACCTTTGGTTTGTTGTTGTTGTTGTTGTTGTTGTTGTTGTTGTTGTTGCTGGTCTTTTATACTGGAAGAGGACCATGACATTAAGGTGATGTGATGACTTGAAGTGAATTGTATTTAAGTGAAAGAGGGCTGTGCATGGTCACCAACTTCACTCTCTTCTCCAGAGCCATCTGTGTCTAGTGGCAAGATATACATCAGGAAGACTGGAAATGATCCTGGATGTTTAAGGAATTTGGGGTGAAGTGACTTGCACGGGGTCACACAGCTACTAAGTGTCTGAGGTGAGATTTGAACTTGGGTTCTTTTGACCGCAGGGCCAGTGCTCTATCCACTGTACCATCTAGCTGCCCTGTCAGGTTTACAAAAGCATTCAAAAAGGCTCATCAGCCTCAGTTTCAGCTCTCTTTGCCTCTTTTACTTCTGAGTAATCTCAGTAATGCCTTCATTCTTCATCTTCAGGGGATGCTTTAGGTTCTTTTCTGAATAGAATCTGAGACAGGCACTCATACAGTAGAGATGCCACCACTGGCAGTGCAGTTGGTGGGACTTATGCTACGTAGAAACAGCCTGCTTCCATTACAGCCTCCCTCCCTTGACTAAGATGGTGTAGGAGGGTAGCATACTTGATAATTGATGTTAATTGGTTAAATGAAACGGGGAGGCTAGTTACAGCAGCCACCTCCCCCCAACAAATGGGGACATGGCTGATAGAGCCTCAAGTAGATGAGAGTAGAGAAACATTCCCTAAATCCTCAGGGCACCTCTGGAACACAAAGAGGAGATGTAGTTGGAAGAAAGATTCTCCTATAGATGTTTCCCTGCTCTTTGAGGTGTCAGTGCTGGGCTGCCTGCAACCCTGCCCTGGGCTCTGACTCCCCAGTTCTAGTGCCTTGTTCTCCAGGCTTTTCAGAATCCCCAAGGCTGGAGACTCTACTCCCTTCATTACCTACAGGGGTGAGGGAGTTGAAGAGTCTCCCAGAATCAAATGAGGCAGCAGTAGCTAGAGTTGATGGGCTTTTCAGAAAGCCTCCACAAATAACCAAAGAGCCTTGTCTTCAACATGTGGTTAGCCTACCAACTACAGAAGATCTGTACATGTTCCATGACATTTCCTTGATAGGTTACCATGAGCCTCTAGGAAGCAGGCTCTAGTGTTCTCTGTGTGGAAAGTCACCATTCCAGGTGCTATTATGTATGCCTGGTGAAAGACTTCTTAGACCAGTAGATACAGATCATTAAATTTGGCTAGACGAAGACCAGGAAAGAAGGACCATTTATCTGGGTTGTTTTTTTAACTTATTACCCAAAGTGGATCTTAACCATGTTGGTACTATTTCATGGCCTGCCTTCAAACCAGTGCAGCAGCAACACAGATAGGAAAAATGTGATGTGGCATTTAGGAGTATCCTCAAATTTGGAGCCCTGGGTTGGATTTGACACATTGATGGCTTTTGTTTCAGTAATTTCCTGTTATTACTTCACAGAGTGTTAGACCTGGAAGGTGGATGGGGTTTTACCCTCTTGTATTTAGAGTTGGAAGGGATCTTAGAGGTCACCAAGTTCAACTCCTTCAATTTACAGGTAAGGAAACTGAGATCCATTGAAGTTAGAGGACTTCCTTGAAGTCACAGAGGCAATGTCAATCATCTTGTGCAGCCTTTTCATTTCTCATGAGGAAGCTGGAGCCAGGAGGAATGAAGTGTTGAGGCTACACTCACACTTAGTTAGGGGCAGAACCTGGACAAGGAAGGAAGTTTCCTGGAGCTCAGTAGACATTTTTTATGAGTTTATTGAGTGAATGAATGTTGACTTCTAGGCCAATGCTAATCTTATTGTGCCACACTGCATTTCTTACAAGTATTCTGGTGATAAGACTTGTGGTCATAGCATTGACTAGACTGACTCCTGTATTTCAGAAAGATTGAATAAGTATTAGTTCTGTATAAAGCTCTGGGGTAGGGTTGGAAATACAGAGATGAGTAATGTACAGTGGATGCATGACCTAATCTCAGTGGCTTGATGGTTTAATAGGGAGATCAGGAATAGAAATAACTAACTCCATTAGAATATGTGTCTAGGAGAGGTGCAAAGTGCAACAAGAAATTCAAGTTTGTTTTGTTATAATCACTTCTGTGTGGTGGGATGGATTAAGATTGGTTGATAATTAAAAAAACAAAACAAAAATGTTAGGTTTGATTACTAAATTTAGGGATTGAGCCTCTAAAGTAGAAACTTTGAACTCTTTCTGTTCAATTCTAGCTGAAGATATTTGATCTTTTATTTCTGTTTCTGATATACAAGGTGTTACGTTATTCTGAAATGTCTTGGTAGACTAGATTTATACTTTCTATTCTGTACTTAATAAAACACTCTCTAAGAGTTTCCACTTATAAAATTTTTCTATTTAGCATTTACTTTTTTAGATTCTGTGCATAAGTGTAGGATTTTCCATTTCCATAGTAAGAAATGTTTCCCTATTAAGTGTTAGCACTTACTAGCTGGTCTTTTGAAAAACATGGAGTCATAAGTTTTACCTCCATTATAGCTTTTCCTCCCTTGGTTAAAGGGTATTTACTCTACTTGCCAACTCGGTCCAGTATGTGTACTTGGAACTTGGTATGGTAATCTACTCTTAATTATCTGCACTAATGAAAGTGAACAGCTATAATATTTATATTAACTTGGAAATAAATAATGTAATTTCTCCCCCTCTCTTTTCTTATTCTTAACTAGGAGCAGATTTAACTTTCTTTATGGCTTTCTAAGTCAGTACTAATATTAATTCTCATTTTCTGAATATACAGGTGAACTAATTTGAGAAAATGATGGAGAATAGGAGAAAATCTTCCTTGGATTTAAAATTTGTTATGGATATATCAGAAGTTGTTAATGGATAGTTAATTTTATCCTTTATAATTGTACAGTTATGTCTTATGATAATATGCCTATCAGGTTATAACGCAACATAAATGTTGGGGAGACATGATTCAACCTGTTGTATGTCAAAATCCATATAAGAATATGCTTGCTTATCATAGAAAACAATGATAAGCATTTATTATAACAGTTTTCTTTATTGATAAATGATGTTATTTAAAAAATTTTCTGGGAAAATCATTTTAATGTTATGATATGATTACCTTTATCTTTTTTAGGAAGCAGATCTGGAGTAAAGCAGCAGCTGGGGTATCTTAATTTGGCTGTAGCATTTTATATTCCTGGCATTATGGTTCAGTAGAGGAAAAAAAAAACCCTTAAAATTGGACTTTGTCCTGCTTGTGAGGCCCCAAACACGTTTGTGTTTACTTTTGGGAAAGGCAATAATTGTTGAAACACTTCACTTAGTCTAAACAATCTGTTTTATTTGGAAACTTTAAAAATACACTGTTGGGAAGAAAAATACAGAAAAAGGACAGAAGATAAACATGACAGAATACTATATTGAAGTGATGCTATTTCAGATGAAAAAAAACACACATTGAATTTATTCAAGTAACATGATAAGTAAAAAATAAACAAGAGAAATTGTCTTTCTTCGTCTTAGCCTAGTGACCTAAATTTAATGTCCAATATCTGCTTGTCTAAAGAATCTTTCACCACGCAGTGAACCTGAGCCTTTCAACTTTGCCAAATTGTCTGTAACATGTTGCATTTTAAAATTATACTTTGTCTTGTTCATGTTATTATTACATGCTTATAAAAAAGAGGGTAAAGATGGGGAGGAGAATTGAGAGTTTATTTATGAGATGACACGTGATTTCTTTGGCCCTCTAAGTTCTAGTATGTTCAAAAGGTACAATGATACTAAGAACATCCCATTAGAGACTGTCATTGGAAGTAGATGGACTGTATTTAGAATGAGAAAACGTGGTTCTTGAAAATCCTGAATTTTTATCCCATCTTCTCTCCTAATTTGGAGACTTATGTGATTATGTGATACCTTCCTCGTTGTGGATACTTAAGAAAAGTTGGCAAATGCTTTAATACGATTTGTAACATAAGGCTAAAATTTCTGTGATCAATATCAAGACCTATTTGTATTAGGATTTTCTCATGCCACAACTCTGGGACCTTAATAGATCAAAGTGTCTCATTTCAGGATTGGAAGTGAGCTTGGATACCATTTAGTCCAACCTCTAAATAAACAAGAATTTTCTCTACAATGTACCCAACAAATGATCAGCCTTTTCTTGAAGGCCTCCAGTAAAGAGATACCCAGTGAATCTACTATCTCCCAAGATAGCCCCTTCCAATTTGGATAACTCTAATTGTTAGGAGGTTTTTTTTGTTTTTTTGTTTTTTGCATCAAGCCTAAATTTATGTCTCTGAAGCTTTTACCCATTGCTCCTAATTCTGCCTTCTGAACCCAAACAAAACAAGTTAATCTCTTTTCTGAATGTTGTTGTTTAGTTGTTTAGTCATGTCTGACTCTTCATGACTTCACGGACCTTCCGTACTCCACCATCTCTTGAAATCTGGCTCGTGTTCCTTGCTTCCATGACATTATCCATCTCATCCTCTGTTGTCTCCTCCTTTAATCTTTAATCTTTTCCAATGAGTCCTTTCTTCTCATTATGTGGCCAAAGTACTTAAGCTTCAGCTTTAGTATTTGGCCTTACAGTGAATAGTCTATAAGTTAATTTCTTTAATTATTGACTGATTTGATCTCCTTGCTGTTAAAGGGACTCTTAAAAGTCTTCTCTAGCACCACAATTTGAAAACATCAATTCTACAGCACTCAGTTTTCTTATAGTCTCTCTCTCTTGCAGTCAAAAGCTGCTACTGGAAAAACCATAGCTTTGACTGTATGAGCCTCTGTTGGCAAAGTGATATCTTTGCTTTTTAGTATGCTGTCCAGATTTGCCACAGCTTTTCCTCCAAGGAACAAATGTCTTTTATTTTCATGGTTGCAGTCACTGTCTGTAGTGATCTTTGACCCCAAGAATCTAAAATCTGACATTGCTTCCATTTCTTCTCCCTCTATTTGCCAGTAAGTGATGGGACCAGTTGTCAAGATCTTAGTGTTAAGCTTCAAGCCAGCTTTTACACTCTCCTCTTTCACCATCATCCAGAGGCTTCTTAATTCTTCTTCACTTTCTTCTATTAGAATGGTATCCTCTGCATATCTAAGATTGTTGATATTTTTCCTGGCAACTAATTCTGTCTTTTGATTCATAGCTTGGCATTTTGCATGATGTACTCTGCATATGAGTTAAATAAACAAGAAGACAATATACAGTCTTCTCATTCTTTTTTTTCCAATCTTTAAACCAATCAGTTTGGTTCTAACTATTGCTTTGTGGACTGCATATAGGTTCCTCAGGAGACAAGTAAGATAATTTAGTAGTCATATCTCTTTGAGGACTTGCTACATTTTGCTTTGATCCACACAAAGGCTTTAAGTGTAGTCAATGAAGCAGAAGTAGATTTTTTTCCCTGGAACTTTGCTTTCTCAATAATCCAGTGAATGTTGGCAATTTGGTCTCTAGTTCCTCTGCCTCTTTGAAAACCAGCCTGCTCTTCTGGTAATTCTTGGTTCACATATTGCTGAGGTCTACTTTGCGGAATCTTAAGCGTAACCTTACTGGTAGGTGAAATGAGTACAATTGTTTGGTAATTTGAACATTCCTTTCTTTGGGATTGGGATAAAGACATCTTTTCCAATCTAGTGTTGAGTTTTCCAAATTTGCTGGCATATTGAATGCAACACTTTAATAGCATCATCTTTTTTTTTTAATAATTTTTTTTTTTTGCAGGGCAATGGGGGTTAAGTGACTTGCCCATGGTCACACAGCTAGTAAGTGTCTGAGGCTGGGTTTGAACTCAGGTCCTCCTGAATCCAAGGCTGGTGCCTTATCCATTGTACCACCTAGCTGCCCCTCATCATCTTTTAGGATTTAAAATAGCTTAGCTGAAATTCCACTAGTCTTATTGTTAGCAATGTTTCCTTTTTAAAAATAGTATTTTCTTTTATTTTTTTCCAATTACATGTAAAGATAATTTTCAATATTCATTTTTGTAAGATTTTAAGATCCAATTTTTTTTTCCTCCCTCCCTGCCTTCTCTCCCCACTCCCAGAGCCAGCAAGCAATCTGATATAGGTTATACACTACAGTCTTGTTAAACGTATTTCCACATTAGGCATATTATGAGAGAAGAATCAGAACAAAAGGGAAAAACCACAAGAAAGAAGAAACAGCGGCAACTCCCAAAATGAAAATAGTCTGCTTTGATCTGCATTCAGATGCCATAGTTCCTTTTCTGGATATGGAGAACATTTTCCATCATGAGTCTTTTGGAATTGTTTTGAATCATTGTCTTGCTGAGAAGAGTTAGCAGTGTTTCCTAAGACCCACATAACTTCATTCTCTAGGATGTCTGGATCTAGATCAGTAACCACACCATCTCTGTTATCAGTAATGTTGATTTTTCTTGTATTTTTTCTTAATCTCTTCTACTTCTGTTAAGTCCCTATCATTTTTTTAATGCTCATTTTTACATGAAATATTCCCTTGGTACTCCTAATTTTCTTGAAGAGATCTTGTTTTTCCCATTCTATTGTTTTCTTCTATTTCTTTCCATTGCTCATTAATGAAAACCTTCTTATCTCTCTTTGTTATTCTTTGGAATTCTGGATTCAGTTGGGCATATCTTTCCCTTTCTCCTTTGTCTTTCTCTTTCTTTAACTATTTGTAAAGCCTCACCAGACAGCCATTTTGCTTTCTTGCTTTTCTTTTCTTTTTTTTTTTTGCTGCCTCCTGTACAATATTGTAAACCTTTAATCATACTTCTTCAGGCTTTCTATCTATCAGATCTAATCTTTTAAATGTATTCATCACCTCCACTTTATATTTATAAGGGATGTTATTTAGATCATACCTATATGGATGGCCAGGTGATTTTCCCTATTTTCTTCAATTTATGCCTGAATTTTGCAATAAGAAACTCATGATTCGAGCTACTTATAGTTGTCTTCCGCTCTTCCCCAGGAGCTTGTTGGACAAATATTTTCAAATACTTGATGTAGTCTTACCTGGACAGTCCGCTTACAACATTCCTAGTGCTGGGCTCTTTGCCTTTCTTAATGAAGCTTAACTAAGCCTAACTAAACCTAAGATAGTTTTAACTTTCTTGTTTGCCATGTATTGTTGACTCATTGAATTTGTAGTCTACTAAAACAACAAGGTCTTTTTTTTTTCAGATGTTTGCTGTCAGAAAGCAGGCATTTATTAAGTCATTGCTATGTGCCAGGCATTGTGCTGAGCATTAGGGATACAAAGAAAGGCAAAAAGCAGTCTCTGACTTCAGATATCTACTATTAATATGAAGGAGGAGAGGTCGAAGGCAACAGGCATTTATAGAGCACCTACTCTGTGCAAGGCACTTTGCTAAGTACTTTACAAATGTCTCATTTGATCCTCACAACAACCCTCTGAGGTAGGTGCTGCAATTATCCCCATTTTACAGTTGAGGAAACTGAGGCAAACAGAAGTTAATTGATTTGCCCAGGACAGCCAGCAAGTGTCTGAGGTTGGATTTGAACTTAGATCTTCCTAACTCCAGGCCCAGAACTTTCTCTGTATACTAGTTGCCACAGTTCATGTGCTCACAGTTCCATACAGAGACCAGAATTAGGGAGACAACATATAAATAACTAGTTATATATATATATATACATATATATACACACACACATACATATATATATATATTATATACAGAGTAAATGAATGTAATCTGAAAGGCTTTAGTATCTGAGAGAAGAACCAGGAAAGGCTTACTGTGGAAGGTGGGATTTGAACTGAGGCTTGATGGAAGTTAAGAAGTAGAGGTAAGGAAGCACAACATTCCAGGAATAAACAGTGCAGACTTATGCTGGAGATCGACTGCAGACAGGCCCATGTACCCAGATTGTGGAGGCAAGGGGAAGAAGGCATAAGAGAATGAGGTTATGTAGGAAACAGCCAAGGTATAAAGAGCTTTAAATGCTAAATGAAGGACTTTTATACATGATGGTGGAGGTGATAGGGAGGCACTGGAATCATTCCTCCCTTGCCTTGTCTTTCTCATCCTGATTTTTAAAAATCTAACTTTAAATATGCATAGGAAGGTGGGCTAGCTCTACCAAATCTGAAGCTTTTCTATAAAGCGGCAGTCATCAAAACTATTTGGTACTGGCTAAGAAATAGAGTGGTAGGTCAATGGAATAGGTTAGGCACAGGATACACAGTAGTAAATGACCTTAGTAATGTCCTGTTTTATAAACCCAAAGACTCCAGCTTCTTGGGGTAGGAACTCAGTTTTTGGTTTGGTTTTGTTTTTTTGCAGGGCAATGAGGGTTAAGTGACTTGCCCAGGGTCACACAGCTAATGTGCCAAGTGTCTGAGGCCGGATTTGAACTCAGGTCCTCCTGAATCCAGGGCTGGTATTCTATCCACTGCACCACCTAGCTGCCCCCAGGAACTCAGTATTTGACAAAAACTTCTGGGAAAACTGGAAGATAGTATGGCAGAAACTAGGCATAGACCAACATCTTACACCTTATACTAAAATAAGGTCAAAATGGGTAAATGATTTAGACATAAAAGGTGATACCATAGGTAAATCAGGAGAGAAAGGAATAGTTTACCTCTCAGACTTATGGAAAGGAGAACAGTTTATGTTTAAACAAGAGATAGAGAATATTATGAAATACAAAATGGATGATTTTGATTACATTAAATTAAAAAGTTTTTGTACAAACAGAAGCAATGCATTCAAAATTAGAAGGGAGGCAGAAAGCTGGGAAACAATTTTTATAGCCAGTATTTCTGATAAAGGCCTCATTTTAAAAATATATAGGGAACTAAATCAAATTTATAAGAATCCAAGTCATTCCCCAATTGAGAAATGGTCAAAGGATATGATCAGGCAGTTTTCTGATGAAGAAATCAAAGCTATCTATTGCCAAATGAAAAAATGCTCTAAGTCACCACTGTAACGATTGGAATAATGCCACCTGTTGGAGACTTACTGTAGAAAAGCTCTGCCATGAGGTGAAGGCCTCTGAGGGCAAGCCATGCAGTTAAGGTCCTTGGCATCAGGAAGTGACGTTTGCTCATGGGTACTGTCTATCAAGGCTACCAGCCAATCAACTTGAGGAGCCTCCCATTTCTGGGAGGAGGACATGAAGTAGGAAGCAGATGCTGGTGGAGGGGTTCTGTCTCTTTTGGTTCCTGACCTCGCCATGATGGAGTCTCTTAGAAATAGTTAGATTTTTACTTTTCTCTCTGATACTAATGCTCTTTAATAAATACTTAAACACTTAAATACTCTTGCTAAAGCTTATAATTTATTGGTGACCACTCACTAGTTTTTAGCTAGCATAGCTAGAATTTTAGCCCCTTATACTATTGATTAGAGAAATGTAAATTAAAACAACTCTGGGGCAGCTAGATGGTGCAGTGGATAAAGCACTGGCCCTGTATTCAGGAGTACCTGAGTTCAAATCCAGCCTCAGACACTGGGAAAGTCACTTAACCCCAATCGCCTCACCAAAAAAAAAAAAAAAAGAAAAGAAAAAGAAAAAAGCAACTCTGAGGTACCACCTAACACCTATCAGATTGGCTAATATGGCAAAAAAGGAAAATAATAAATATTGGAGAAGCTGTGGAAAAATTGGAACAATAATGAACTGTTGGTGGAGCTGTGAACTGATCCAACCATTCTGGAGAGCAATTTAGAACTATGCCCAAAGGGCTATAAAGCTGTGCATACCCTTTGACCCAGCAATACCACTATTAGGTCCTTTTCCCAAAGAGATCATTAAAAAGGGAAAAGGACCCACATGTACAACAATATTTACAGCTGCTCTTTTTTGTCGTGGCAAGGAATTGGAAATTGAGGAGAAGCCCATCAATTGGGGAATAGCTGAATGAGTTGTGGTATATGAATGTAATGGAATACTATATTATATTGTAAGAAACAATGAGCAGGCAGATAAATGAACTGATGCTGAGTGAGATGAGCAGAACCAGGAGAACATTGTACATATTATCAACAACATTGTATGTTGATCAATTGTGATAGACTTGACTCTTCTCAGCAATACAATAGTCCAAGATTGTTCCAAAGGACTCATGATGGAAAATGCTCTCCAAATCCAGAAAAAAAGAACTGTGGAATCTAGATGCAGATTGAATCATATTGTTTCTACTTTTTTTGTTTTTCCCTTTTTCTCTGATTCTTCTTTCACAGCATGACTAATGCAGAAATATGTTTAATGTGATTGTACATATATAACCTATATCAGATTGCTTGCTGTCTTGGGGAGGGTTAGGGAGAGGAGGGAGGGGGAAAAATTTGGAATTAGAAATCTTATAAAAACAAATGTTGTAAACCATCTCTACATGTAACTAGAAAATAAAATACTTTTATGATTAAAAAAATCTAACTTTAGATGTCATATTTATCTTTATTGATTTTCATGTTAGTTTGTGCTAGCAAAGATCTACTGAGATCTTTTTGAATCTTGACCCTGCCATTCAGGGTATATGATATATCTTCTAGCTTTGTGTCATCTGTAGATTTTATATTTATGTCATTTATACTGGTGTCTGAGTTCTTGGTAAAAGTGTTACATGGCACAGGATGAAATACACAGATCCCTGGAATATTGGACCAAAAAACTCCTCCCAAGTTGACATTTAACTTATTGAGTATTCCTTGGGTACAGTCATGCAGCCATTTCCAAATCCACCTACTTGTACTTTCATCTAGTGCACATTTCTCTATTGGTTTCCTAAGATTAACACATTGACAAATATTTTGCCTAAAATCTAGATAAACTATAGTTAGAGCACTCCATTTACCAATTTAATAAACTTGTCAAAAAAAAGAGAATAAGTTTGTTTGCTTTGAGCCACTTTTGATTTTTTGGGTGTTTTTTTTTTTTCCAGTGAGGCAATTGGGGTTAAGTGATTTGCCCAGGGTCACACAGCTAGTAAGTGTTATGTGTCTGAGGCCGGATTTGAACTCAGGTACTCCTGACTCCAGGGCCGGTGCTCTATCCTCTGCGCCACCTAGTTGCCCCCACTTTTGGTTTTTAAAAAGACTCCTTTGTGATCACTGTTTCTTTTTAAAAAATGATTTATTGATTTGTCTTGTCCTTATATCATGGTCTTTTCAACCCAACCACCCTCCACACTGAAGGCTCTTTTGTGACAAAGAAAAATAGTTAAAGTAAAAATATCTGATATAGTGAACATGTCTGATAATATATTCTGTGGCAGTAGTCCCATAAAGGGGGAAGTATATCTTTTTGCCATAGAGGGGAGGTATATCTCATCATCTGTTCTCTGGGACAGTCTTTGGTTTATTTGTTTTTTTAAACCTACTTAGAGTTCACCTTCCTTTTAGTGACCTTTACACAGTTGTAGTCATGATACATATTATTGTTTTGCTTCTGCTTATTTCTTTTGCTCTGTATTATTTCATATGAATTCTATGTTTCTCTGAATTCCTCATAGTTTTCATTTCTTACTACAAATTAATATTCCATTATATTAATGTACTGTGTGGTGTTTTTTCAGCTACCCCCTAATTTATGGGTCCCTAATTTGTTTCCAGTTTGCAAATATGCTGCTATGAATATTTTGACATATATTGTAACTTTGTGTTTTTTATTTCCTTGAGGTGTGCCCAGTAATTGAATTGTTGACTCAAACAATTGTTGGCTCTTTTGTAATTCCAAATTTAAGTATAGAATGGTTGGATAGCCCCTCCAACACTGACTGCTCTCATTTTGGTCATCTTTGCCAGTTTGTAGGGTGTGAAGTAAAACCTTGGATGTTTTCATTTGCATTTATTTTGCTTCCAGTGATTTGGACCAGGTTTTCAAGTGCTCATTATAGTTTGCAGGTTTTTTCCCCCCAAACTATTTTTATCTTTTTCTACTTTTTTTTTCTGATCACTTGCATCTCTAGCTCTATCCCCTTTAATGATACCATCTCCTTTAAGGATACATCCTAGAGAAGAACTGAACAATCTCAGTCAGTAAGTAACCTTTTAGAACATGATAGCCATGCCTTTTCTAAACAGATGTGGTTCAGGGTCTGTTTAATTGTGTACTTTTCTGTATATCCCTTAGAATGTAAGCTCCTTGAGGGCAGGGGCTATTACATTTTTGTTTTTGTTGCCCTGGTGCTAAGAATAGTGCCTAGCACATAGTAGGAGCTTAATAAATGCTTGTTAATTGATTATCAGTGTGGGAAATTGACTTGGATTTCTTTGTATGTATTTTTATTCATCCAAATCCTATCTGTATTACTGTAAAGATACTGGCTTCATTTACCTTTATCCTCCTTATGCTGGTAATGGATCTTAGAGGACAGCCAAGATTTTTTAAAATTCCTGAGTGCTATTCACTATATTATTTATTCCCAATAGCTCTGTGCTATTCTTACCCACTGGGGATGGATATGTTTTCCTATGCTCACTAAATTTAATGAACATTGTTAAAAATAACATTTTAAGTGAAAAGATGCTTAGCCTACATTAAAAAAAATTGGGTTGAGTTTAATGTTGTGTGCAGTAAAGGTTATTGTTTTTCTAGTAGGCAGTGTTAGATTCACTACTTTGGCAAATTTGTTTTCAGTTAGACTGAAAGAGATGATGTGCAGTTGAAGGAAACAATTGCTTTCTTTGTAAGTGGTGATGTTGAATAATGACTAAGTACATTCATTTGCACAGCCAACATAAACTCCAAACACAGAGATTTTTCCATGCCTTCTCCACAAGTGGGTCATGTGATTTGGTGTTTATCCTTGGCTTGAATATCAAGTCTTACAAACCAAATAGCTTGACCATGAAATCAAGCAGCTGTTTCAAAAGGTTCTTTGCAAATTGAATTTTTTATTTTTTGTCACTACAGTGAAAAGAATGTGTAAGTGCACATGTGTATGTGTGTGCCTTTTCTTTTCTTTTTTTTGGCTGCCTTCTAAGAAATGAGTTTCAATGCAAAAATTTCCAGAGTACTTTTTATGGGAATCCTTTTTTCCCCATCAGCAGCAGAGTTAGCTGGATTCCATGTGTTATTGCTAACAGGCCATTAAAATTTTAAAAATCAAGTAGTGTGCCTGGTATTTGGCTATTTTTCAGATATGTGTGAGTAATTGAGCATCTGTGAGAGTGAGACCTCAGCATTCTGTTTAGAATTGTTTCTTGATCTGTTTGCTTTTGGAATAGAGGGGAAGAAGGGCACTCCCAGTAGAATTATAAGTTTAATTACCTAATATTTGAAAGGAGAACTTGCCAAAGTTGGGTGGATGATGTACAATGAAACCAACGCATCTTTGGGGTTTGGAAACCTGTAGTGCTTTCAATATATATTGACTATTATAATTTGTCCCTAGTTCCATTCTTTTGTTTTCTCAGGCATAACACATGGGATACAGTTTTGCCTTTGCAGCTCTGGTGTTTCTTCTGATGGTTCTTTCCAAAAGCTGGATTGTACCAGCTTTGAGAATTTGGTGAGAGCCATTCTTGGTAGGAGCATACCATAGCATTGGAAGGGACCTTAGAGGCCATCCATATGACTGCCATATTGTTTTATGTCTACTGCTCTTGCTTGGAAGATTATCAGTGCAGGTCACTTTGTGAGGCCATCCAACTTGAGTTCTCCAAACTCCATCTCGACATTTCTCCTTTTCACTCATCTCTTTTCTTCTCTCTCTCTCAGAGAGAGAAATGATTGTTCTCTTCAAGGCTAACACATTTCCTGGTGTTTTCAGTCCCAATAGATGGAACCTTGCTTCATCTTTTGCCACCATTCTCATTTGAAGCTTGCACAGTTCTTCTATTTACCTTTTGTAGATCTGTTCACCTATCATTCTGTTATCCTCTCTTCTCTTCTGTTTTCCTTACCAAACTTCTGGGTGGTAGTTTGTTATGATTGTTCCCACTTCATTCCCACCAATTTATTCCTCAGATACTTGCTATTTGCTTTCTCTTCTTTTACTTTGCTGAAACTGCTCTCTCCAGTGCCCTAAATTACCAAGTACAAGAGCCTTTTTTTACAGGCTTTAATCTCTTTGATTTCTTTGAGCATTTGATAATGTTAACTGTTTTCTTCTTTTAGGTGTTCTTTTTTTTCCTTTGGCTTATGAAATAATGGTCAATAGCATTTTACATAGTGCTTTGAGATTTGGAAAGCACTTTACAGATATTTGATCCTCACAACAATCCCAGGAGAGCCTATTACTATCCTCATTTTACAAATGGGGAAACTGAGGCAGAGAGTAGTTAAATGATTTGCTCAGGTCCACACAGCTAACCTGAGTCTTCTTGACCAGTTTCAACACCATTCATTGTGCTTATTTAGAGCTGATTTTCCTAGTTCTCACCCTAGTTCTCTAATCGCTTCATGTATTCCTCCTATGAGTCCTTTCACTTCCCCTCAAATTTGTGTTGTATGGTACCATCAAATCAATTTTCCTGATGTACAGGTTTGATCAAGTTACTCTCCTATAGATAGAGATATATCCTCAAAACCAGGGACATCTGGCTTGAGTCCTACCTCAGACAATCGCTGGCTATGTGCTCTTCATCAAGTCATTTACTTTTTTAGTGTTTTAGGTAATGGAGACTATAAAATGTGCACCTGCACTTAAAACCTCAGGCATCATTTAAAAGGATAACAATTTTGAGTATAAAAGGAAGCTTTCCCATAATGGAACAAGAATCTCAGAAAGCATAGTAGAAAGGACTAGTACAGAGCTGGACTGTGAAGGAACAGGAATAGCATGAGTGAAAAGGAATAAACCAGATTTAAGCTGAGTAAGGTGTTTGGAAACAAAAGCTGATTTTTTTGGTCAAAAGTCTATGGTTATTCTTGTTACGACAAACACCAAGAGACTAGTAGAATTCTTTTGTGTTACTGGAATCTTCTATTTAATAGTACTGGCAGTTAGTCTGAAGCTGGGGGCTTGAAAATCTTGTCATAGAATTTTATTTGTTGTAATGGGGTTTGATTTTTAGAACTTTAAAATAGGGATTGGAAAATTAAATTTGAAATGACAAGAAAGGATTTGGAAGAAAAAATAGTGACTTCAGCAACAATTTAAATTTCTAAGAAAGGAAAAATGTGTGTAGTTATGATATTGAAGATGATGTGGCTATTTGTTTTGTTGGCTCTTTATAGCACTCTCTCTTCAAATATATTGTTATAGAATGGGGGAATGAATATATCATGGGGAAAATGGGGTTGGGGGTTTGGGAAGGGATAGGGGTTTCAGGTCCTTAGGAATTCCTCTTTAAAGAATTACACCCTCTTACACACAAAAGCAGTTAGAATAAGATGGTAGTTTATTTAGAGGAAGGGGAAGGGAAGGGAAGGGAAACCATGAAAGAAGTCCTTGGACTTCTCATGGGGAGAAAGGCATAGCACAGGGAGAGTGGCTCTGAGATACCAATCTCCTCGAGCAGGAGACCGGCAGGTACTTTTATAGAGGACTGATGGGGGTGACCATCTGACTGTGGAAAGTTCCTTTAGTGAGGGAGCACCATCCCCCACTGGTGGTGGCTGGGGGAATTGGGTGAGGGGTGGCTGCAGATCTCTCAAGCCATCTCTCTCCTCAGGACACAAAGGCAGCAGCCACACCCAAAATTATTGCCCCAGGGTTGAGGGAGACTAGAAAGAAGGATGGAGGTCCCCAAGCTAGCTCAGTCCTATCTGGTTCCAATTATTTCTTTAGGTGTCTGTCCTTTGGTTTAGTTTCTCAAGGAGAAGGTTCTTTGATGTGCCCCAGAGAACTTCTGGGGTGCTATGGACCCATAACAAATATTTTAGTTGTACAATTGAAGAAGAGAAGTAGGCATCATATATGACAATATACCTCTTGCATAAAACATGATTGTGAATTAAAATATATCCCCAGACAAGGGGTTAGAAGTGTGTTTGCTTAAAATATAAATGTTTGGTATTTGAAAAAGTTTAAGTGAAGACATCTCAGACTTCCTAAGGTAAGAAGTATTGCAGAGTCATAGAATCTTGAGTTGCAAGAGACCTTGGAAGTCATTCTGCTTAGCGCATACCTGGATAAGAATCCCTTCTGTAATCCCTTCTGTAATATCACCGATATATCAGCTACCTTCACAAGTTTTCAATGAAGAGCAACCTGCTCCCCTTTTAGATGGCTCTTATTGCTAAGAAGTTTTTCTTATATTGATCCACAATTTCTCTTCATCTTTTGTCCATTACACTTAGTTTTTCCCTTTGGGAAAAAGTAGGAAAAATTTCCACCTTTTTCTTGTGCCATTCTTTATATATTTAAGACGGCAATGGAAAGAATACTGAACTTAGAGTCACAAGACCTGACTTTCAGTATTGATTCTGCTACCTAGGGAGGCAATGTGGTCCAATGGGAGAGACACTGACTCGAGTCAGGTTCAAATCTCAGCTATTATACTACCTGTGTGATGTTGGGCAAGTCACTTAACTTCCTTGGCCTTCAGTTTCCTCAGCTGCTAAAATGGGGGAATTGGACTAGATAGCCTCCAGAGCCACTATTAGCTCTGGATCTCTGATCCTGGAAATCTTTTCATTAACCTCTAGAATCACAGAAGAGACTTCAGAAGTCATTTGCACAATTCTTACCTGAATGAAATCTTTCCTTATAACATAACCAACAAGTTACTAAACTTCTTCCTGAAGATCTCCAAGGAGGAGGAACCCACTGCTTTTGGAAAACTAATTGTTAGAAAGTTTTTCCTGACATCACCCTTAAATTTGCCATTTGGTAACTTCTTTCCATTGCTCTTGGTTCTGCCCTCTGGGGCAAAACAGAACAAGTCTAATCTGTGCTCTCCATGACAGCCTTGTAGATTCTTTTTTTTTTTTTTTTTTGGCAGAGCAATGAGGGTTAAGTGACTTGCTCAGGGTCACACAGCTAGTAAGTGTCAAGTGTCTGAGGGTGGATTTGAACTCATCCTACTGAATCCAGGGTCAGTGTTTTATCCACTGTGCCACCTAGCTGCCCCCAGCCTTGTAGATTCTTTTTTTTCTTTCTTTCTTTCTTTTTTTTTTTTTAGTGAGGCAATTGGGGTTAAGTGACTTGCCCAGGGTCACACAGCTAGTAAGTGTTAAGTGTCTGAGACCGGATTTGAACTCAGGTACTCCTGACTCCAGGGCTGGTGCTTTATCCACTGCGCCACCTAGCTGCCCCCAATGGCCATCACATACTTCCAAATCATGTCTTATTTCTGACTAAACATCCCTAGTTCTTCAACCAATAATCATAAGACATAGATTCAAGTATCTACACCACCCTGGTTGCTCTTCTCTGGGAATCCTCCAGTTTATCTCTAAGTTTGTTAACTATTGATTGCATGACATGATCTGTACTTTCCTTCAGAGTGGTTTGACCAGGGGCAGCTAGGTGGCGCAGTGGATAGAGCACTGGCCCTGGAGTCAGGAGGACCTGAGTTCAAATCCAACCTCAGACGCTTAACACTTACTAGCTGTGTGACCCTGGGCAAGTCACTTAACCCCAATTGCCTCACTAAAAAAACCCAAAAAACAGAGTGGTTTGACCAGGTCCGAGTGAAAAGGGGCTCTTGACTCTCATTTGGAACCCTAAGTAATTATACTTTAGAAGATGTGTGACCTTATTGATGAGGGCATACACTCTAAAAGTTAAACTTCATAATCCGTCCATACTTTCTCAAACTATGACTTTTTCCTGTTTTCCCATAAGTCTTCTGCAGTGTGTTGACTCACCGGCTGGGGGGTTATCTTCAAGGCTTTTTGATATTATTTGGGTACCAGTGTAAATATAAGCTCATCTTCTTATCCCATTATATATCTCCTTGGTGGTGTATTTTACACTGTGTATAATGCAACATTGGTAATGTGCTATAGTCTGTTCATGGATACCATGGATTCCTACATTTGTCTTTGACAGTCTTGCAATTTTAGTTTTTTGCAGATTATGCTTCTCCAATACCTCTTCATAGCATGGGGGTGACTATGTACTCAAAGACAATTCTAGCTTAGTAGAAGCTTTGTAAGGTTTTTCCAGTATGGAAAGACATTTAGTGTATTCTTAGCAATAGACTGAGTCTGCTTTCCAAAACCAGCCTAGCTAAAAAACATAGTGGTTCATTACTGGTAGGCTGGCACTTGGTGATGAATTCTTTGGATGTGGCAACCCATGAAGCAAAGAAAAATACAACGTGGCTCTTAACTCGATGTGACCCTCCTTCCACTTTTGAAATACTATGGGATAATCTTAGAAAAGGTGAGTATAAAGTATTATGAATTCAGCAGTTTTTAGACAGTCTATAAACTTCCATTTAGCCATCTGTACTCTAAAGTTAAATTTTTATTCCAGTGTCTAGGCATTCTATGGAAGAAACTAAATTTTATCCATCTTCACATTCTTATGATGAATAACACTAGAATAAAGAAGGAAACTTCAGCAAAATATATGTGTGACTCACGTGTTCTCCTTAAGGAGTGGAGTTGAGATAGGTTTTGTGTCCAAAGGCAGTAAGAAACATCATGGGATCTTTGGAAAGGACTCAAGTATTATTTCTCCATTATAAATGATTTTCATTTTTTATTTTAGTTACTATTTAGCTTATTGAGGAAATATCTATCCCTGTAGTTTCTCATCTTTTCAAAAACTTAAAAAAAGGTCTGTAGCATTTCTGTCAAAAGCTTTTTCTACATTTATTGATATAATCATATAATTTTTGATTATTTTATGATTAACATAGTCTGTTATGTTCATAGTTTTCTTAATATTGAACCATCTCTGAATTTCTGGCACAAATCCAACTTGATAATAGTATACAGTCTTTTTACTATATTATTTAAGCTTTTTTGCTAATATTTGATTCAATATTTTTATGTAACAGACCATTAGAGATGCTGGTCTATAGTTTATTTTTTTCCCCTTTACTTTGTCTTTCCCTGATTTAGGTATTAGGACCATATTTGTTTCTTTTTTTTTAATTTTAATTTTTTGTTTGTGTGTGGCAATGAGGGTTAAGTGATTTGCCCAAGGTAACACAGCTAGTGAATATCAAGTGTCTGAGTCTGGATTTGAACTCAGGTCCTCCTGAATCTAGGGCCAGTGCTCTATCCACTGTGCCACCTAGCTGCCCCTCATACTTGTTTCTTGAAAGGAGTTTGGTAGGATACCATCCTTCCCTATGTTTGCAAACCATTTATATAAAATGTTAGTCAACTTTTTTTGTATGTATGATAGAATTCACTTCTACATTCATCAAGTGCTAAGTTTTTAAATTTTGAGATTTTTCATTTATGGCTTCTTCAATGTTTTTTCTGATTGGATTATTAAAATTTTAATTTATCTTCCTTATAATTTGGATATTTCATTTTAAAAAATATTTGTCTATTTGATTTATCACTTTATTGCCATATAATTTATCAAAAGTTTCTAATAATTTTATTTTTAGCTTGTTTGTTGCAAATTCTCTCTTGACATTTTTTATTAAATTGCTAGCAATTTGTATATTAGTTTTTAAAAATCTCACCTAGTTTTATTTTCAATGATTTTGTTTTTTTGTTTTCAACCTTATCAATGAGTTATTCAATGATATGGTCCCTGCCTTCAAGGAGCTCACATTCTCAGGGGAGAGATTATATGTAAACTTTGTTTATTTCTTTTTTTCCCCCCAGAATTTCTATTTTCATGGTTGTTTTTTTTTTTAGTTTTTAATTGCATGCTCAATTTATTGATTTATTATTTCTCTTTTGTTGGTGAAAATATTTAGGCATATACATTTTCCTTTAAGTACTGCTTTGGCTGTATTCCAAAGATTTTTGTCTGTTGTGTTGTTTTTGTAGTCTTCTTTGATAAAATTATCTATTATTTCTGTGATTTATTCTTTTACTCACCCATTTTTGTTAGGTTTAAAGTCTTCATTTAAGTCTGAATCCATCTTTCAAATGCCTTTTATTGATCATAATTTTTATTGCATTGTGGCTAGTAAAGGATATGTGATATTTCTGCTTTTTTTTGCATTTGTTTATAAAGTTTTTATACACTAGCATATGTTCAGTTTTTGGAAAGGTGCCTTGCAGAGCTGGGGAATATGTATGTTCCTTTCTGTGCCTATTCAGTTGTTACCAAGATCTATACATATAGATCTCCTTCCTTCTTTTAGAAATATTTTTTCCAATTTGAAGTCTTTTCAATATTTACATAAACAAAGAAAACTTTATTAGTACTTAATCAAAATTCTACAACAACACAACTATCCTTTTCAAAGGCCTAAATTGTTTCTAAAACTGTCAGAGTTCTGAGGGATCATTTTTCTCCCTGGGGATAGAATTAGGGAGGCAATTGGACAAGGACTGCAGGACCTTTGATAAATCTACTTTTAAGCTATGCTCTCTGTCCCCATACCCAGATTAAGGTAATGATAAAACTAAGAGAAGCAAGAAGACCTTGATTAATTCATTGAATAATAGTATTTCTTGGGTTCAGCTTTGGCCAGGCTGAAAGAAAACTTCTTAGAAGGAATGGTGAAAGAGGATTTGAATATTTTAGGAAAACTCTTCTGTAGAGTATGGGACATTTTAAGTGACTGTTATTCTGTCTAATGAATCATACCGTTGCCTATTTTCCTTTAACTGTTTAATATTACTGAAATGTCCTTTGTAGGGAAATACTATAAATTGTAACTCCAAAATTTTAGTCAGAGGTTTCCAAAGACACAGGGAAAACTCTGCCTGTTTGTAATTTATTATCTAAACAATAATGCTTAAAATTAGTTCAATAAATTGTCTGTTGCAGGTGTACCCAAAACAGGGCAAAATCCTCCCTCCTCCCCTTTGAAAAGGGCTAAATTTGAGAAGGAGGCACATTAAGCTTCCTAACTATTTTAGTTTTGGTGTCTATTTTACCCTGTAGTTTGATAAACATATGAGTTCTTAGATTTCTTGTTTGATATGGTACCTAAATATAATATCACAAATATTGTTATTATTTCATTATCTATGATACTTTCAAGCATAATATAGTTTTTCTGTATATCTTTTTCAACACTATCTGTTTTTATTGAGAGACAGTATGGTGTGGTGGGTAAAGATCTGACCCTGAAGCCACAAGCCCTGAGTTCAAGGCCTTTCTTTATCACGTGACTGGCTGTTGGGTCCTGGGAAAGTAATTTAAACTGTCTGTGCTTCAGGCAATGTTCTAAGACTATAAGTTGCAGAGAAGATGCTGACTTGAATTGGTAGAGGAATTTCCTCATCTTCAGGTCTGTTTACCAGTGAAATCCCAGATTCAGTCCTCATTCCTGTTTTTATTGTTACCTGATGTTACATGATGCTACTCTTTTTCAGTTGCTTGATGCAAAATAAATTCTACTCTGACTAATTGTTTTAAATCTGTGTATTTTAATCATCCAGCAAACATTTATTAAGTGACTACTATACATTAAGTTCTGGGGTAGCTTCTGGGAATACAAATTCAAAGAATGAAGCAATTGATCTTTCAAATGTGTTTGTTGTAAACAATATATTATTGAATTCTGCTTTCTAATCCATTTTGCTATGCTCCCCCATGCACATTCATGGCTAAGATGGCTAATTGCTTATTAATTTTGATCACATGTTCTTTTACTTTTTTTTTCTCTTTTTGGCCCCATTTCTAAACAGAAGGAAGTGTAAGAAAAGTAATATGATCAACACCAGAAATCTACCGTTGAAGTCGTCTGATTGTTCATCCCCTCTAGTCACTTGGTTCAGCATGATCTCTGTCTGGTTTTTAGGCTTTTTTTTCTCCTTTTCATTCCTTCCCAAAGTGATCTACCCTCTGAAGTTAAAGTTTGTTTAGTTTGCAAATATTCTCTCCCTCTTAAGCCTCACTTTCTCTTTCTTTCCCTGTTTCCCTGTAGGTTTTAATGTGTTTCTACACCAGACCTTTTTGTTTGTGTCTTTGCCCAGTTCAAAAAAGAGTGAAGTTCATGAGATGCCCTTTCCCTCCACCCCTCTTCTGGGTTTATATATTCTTGTGCGCCACACTTGGGGAAAACAGTGAGTTCTTTCTACTTTATTTCTTCATTAGTGTATTGTTTTTTCCTTCCCTTTTCTTTCCTCTTTTAAAATCTGTAATACGGAACTACTGTGGGGATCTCTCTTTGTCTTTCCTTCCTTTCTTTGCTCTTTGGCTTTACTCACTTAGAAAACTATGGGATTCCGATGGAACATTTGCCTCTTCTCCCTTGTTAGCGTATAAATACTTTATAATGATTTATCCCTGCTTGATCCTATCCAGTCTTTAGTCTGGATGCTACTACTGCTGTAGTTCTAGATTGAGTATTTAGGACTAGGCCCCAGCATACCTGGCTTTTGGGTCTATCTCCTGGTGGCCCCATATGGCTTTTGACTCTAACCCTTCTCTGTCTACTTCCTCTTACATACTCCACTTAGGAGTTGGCCATGTCTATTACCATGGTTCTGACAGGGCCTAACTGAGTGCCATAGATCATGCTGGTCACAATACTCCTGCAAGTCTGGGACTATCTAGTACTTCTGCTGGCTTTATCTTTTGTAGTAGCTTTACTGGTTTCAGGCCTCTTTTAGTGACCTGTGGTGGGGGCTACCAAGGGTCACTACGTTGCCTTTGTCTCCTGCTGTGATTTCTGCACAGGCTGCTGGGATACTGTGGCTCCTACTACTGACTTCAAACCTTTGAAAGGTATCAGTACTTTGAGTGGACATCTTGTGTTGTTCCCCCTTTCTCCACCTCTAACTTATGAGCGGACATAGAGTTGTACAGGATTCCCAGAAGGTATAAAAGGCTTGACATCTCCAAGGAATATTCAGATCATAGTTGTATTTGAGTTAAGTAGACTGGGATAGTCCATGATTCACAGCCATATGACATACTACAAGAAGAATATAGGTATTCAAAAGATGACTTTTTGTATCGAGAGAAAGCTTAGAGCCTTTGAAAGTGCCGTGAAGTTTCCTAAATGCATTTGAGTCCACCCTCTTCTTCTGATTCAGTTCTGAGCTCATTTCACTGTTTGAACAAACATCTTCAGTGTTCAGTCAAGATATATGTACTGACGTATGACTTCAGTAGGCTTTCCATTCAACCACGTAGAGAACATGGATAATCTTCATCCACTTTCTTGTTTTGTTTTGTGGATGTTTAGTTCAAACTCTCTGAGTGAATTGTATCTCATTACTGAGGTTCTGCAGTGTTTCAAGACTTGGTGCAATCAGCACAATATCATCATAAACAGAATATCTGGAGAGAATTCTTTCTTGTGCATTGTGCTTTAGAGCAGTAGATACCTTTAAGGTGCATGTCTTCCAATTTCTTGCCTTGCTTGTTACTGATTAGGTGATTGCCTAAATTATATTCATAGGAGATACTTTATTGAAGCAGAGCCTGAAATGAAGCATTTTATTCTATAGAATTAAATGCTTTTAAAAATAGTCAAACAAAAACTCAAAGGGATTCATGACAGGGTTTAAAAAGAATTGTGAAGGGGCAGCTAGGTGGCGCAGTGGATAGAGCACCAGCCCTGGATTCAGGAGGACCTGAGTTCAAATCTGGCCTCAGACACTTAACACTTACTAGCTGTGTGAGTCTGGGCAAGTCACTTAACCCCAACTGCCTCACCCCCCCTCCCCCCCCCCAAAAAAAAGAATTGTGAAGAGTTTAAAGCAAATGGGAAAAGTACAAAGAGAGGGCTGGATACAGACTGTGGGACAGTAGAACACAAAGGGAAGAGGAAACAACCTGTTGGGCCCAAGAACACAGGCCAAGAAGAAGAAAGAGAGAGGAAACTAGAGTCCTGGGGAATATTGGCTTCCTGAGCAAATTTTGTAGTTTTCTTTTGTTTTGTTTTTACCAGGAACTGGAAGGGACTATCAGTGCTGGGTTGAGGCCAGCTATGGAAATGGCAAAGATTGGAAAGAGAAGAATGATGCAATAAATGTGCGGTCTAGAGATCATTGCTAAGAAGCTGTGATCTGTAGAAAGTGGCATGTGACTCTGAAGAGTGAAGCTGAAGGCAGTCTGGGTTGGATTCCAGACATACTGTGATCTGCTTTATCTTATACTGCTTTCTATTAGCTCTGCCACCTGGTCCTGCACTTTACTCTGAATAACCACCTGTGCCTTCATCATTGGATCTCTAGGTACTCCCCTGAGTCTAGTTTATGCCTTTGTTTGTCTTGTATGATGGGGGTCATTGCTGAAACTCTCAGAGGATTGGTTCTAGTCATAATAAAGAGGATGCTATGGACTTGGATCTGGTGTGTGGAGCACAACGAGCGTCTATTAATCTATTGTCTGCCAGGCACTGTTCTAGGTGCCGGGGTTATAACTTCAAAGGAGGAAATGATCCCTGCTCTCATGGAGTTTGTTTACATTCTAATGGGGCAGTACCTTTATAAGTATGAATATAAAGATAATAAATCCAAAGAAATATAAGATGGTTAACGATAAGGAGGGAGAGCATTCACAGTTGAAGGGTCAATCAGGAAAGGCTTCATGTAGGTGGTGAATTGTACTCTGGGATTCTTTGCACAGTGCCTGGCAAATTGTAGGATTTAATAAGTGTTCATTGATTAGAAGATGGCTCTGTGAGAGATCATGGACATTGAAGGGATATTGCTCAGAGACTTATTCAGAACCCTAGAAGTAAGGACTTTGCTTCTATTCTCAGATTCCTCAGTAACACATGGAGGCTGGCTAAATCTCTTATTGCTTTGCTTCTAGGCATACAACTTATGATCTAGAATGATAGTCTCAAGACTATAACTTTCACATAGATAACCGCTAGAAATAGAATACCATCCAGCTCTGCCAGCCTTATTTTGGCTGTTTTAGCTCTACCTCTATGCCTTTTACACTGATTGTCTTGGTGCTGACACTTTTTGCAAGAATGTCAGACACAAAGCAGGGTGCCTGATAGCTAAGAAGACCTGGGAATTCTAGGATGCCCTTATATACTCAAATAGACCTGTGATCTCATTTATTTGGGTTTTCCCTCCAAACATGCTGATTATAGCCCTTCCATGCTTGCTTATCCTGTGCCTCCGTTGTCCATGTCTTCCCATAAGTGTCACTCAATATACTGGCCTTTCTTGTTTTCTCTTGACTTCAGGAAGAAACCAATGGAACATGCAGACTCCTTGTAGGTTATCACTTTCTCTTCCCATGTGATTTGCTCCATCTTTTTTTCACCCATACATTTTGTTGTTGTTGCTGACAACTTTACTCTAGTTTTCTTTCATATATGTTGCAGTCTTTTCACACTGACTGTGCACCACTTGATTGCCCTTTGATTGAAACTCCTTTAATTCTTTGGAAACGACAGTGTTCCATGACTCACAACCATATAACAACATCATTAGAATATTGGTATAAAAATGAGCTTTTGGTTTTGAGCTAATTAAAAGACCTTTCAAAATTTCTGAAGGCAATCTTTCTCACAGTCTTTCTGTTCAATTTGGGAACTGACACATTATCCAATTGTGGTATCTGTCCAAGATATACTGATGAATTAGCTCTATAGGTTATCTAACTAAAAGTGCATCATAATTAACATTCTTCCTTTACTTGTTTTTTTCTCCTGGAATATATAGAGAAGTTTTAGAATGTTTTGAAAAAAGCAGAAATCAAGAATTTACATGTATGTAATACTACCTGAGGTCCTAAACAAAGGAAAACAAATATGGAAGGTGCCTGCCTCCTGGGAGCTTTATAATTTATGTCTTACAGAAAATTTACAAATGAAAAATAGATCCTTCTTTATAGATCATCCACACATAAGAAATATTATAGCCATTATGAACACCTGCATTTTTTTGTGGAGTAACGTCAACACTTATTAGGTATAAGGGTGTAATTAACCTTCTAACACTTTCATGTTCGGTCAGGATAACCTTTGCTGAAGTACTGAAATCTGAGCAAAATAATCATCACCATTTGACTCTGTTCCAAGGAAGCCTAAATGCAGAATCTTTTATGAATTTGGAAGAAAGTATTTGAGACACTAATCCTTATCCAGCTTTGATTTCTCAGCCCTCCCCATCTCCCAGTGAATTAATTGAAGAGGGTTTTCATCAATGACAAATTATATTACTCTGACCAACCCCTTCTCTATTTCCATTCTCCCTTTCATTAGTGAGGCTCTCAAGTAGCATTTACCAAATTAACTTGTCCATGGAACTCTTAGACTTGAAATATATTGATGGAATAGAATGTGTTTTATTAGTGTATGGGACACCTCTGGGTCTAAAGGGCAATTGGGAAAATTTTGGAGCAAAATAGAGAATGTGAAACCTATTTTTATACCAAAAATTACAATATATAAAAAATAATTTTGATACACAGATAATTCCCATGACATTTTTCTCAGTGAACTTCTAGTCATTCTGTATAGAGCTCCAGTGTTTTATGGAACAAATTTGGGAATTACAGAAGTTGAGAAAATGCTGCTATAAATAAATATGACAAAAACAAATTGTATTCATTCTCAGACATAAATCTGCTTTTTGGGGGTTATGATAAACAATTATACTATTTTTTTTGTCTGAGACTGAAATTTTCTATAACTTTATTGTTTTTTCTTTTTCCCATATTAAAAACTCCAAAGTTTTCTAATTCTTTCTCCATCTCTCTAAAGTCATATGACAAAGCAGGATGTGGCACCTTGTTTTCTTGCTAGATAGATGGTTTTCAACATTTGTTTTTATAAGATTTCTAGTTTCAAATTTTTCTCTGTCCGTCCCCCTTCCCCAAGACAGCAAGTAATCTGATATAGGTTATATATGTACAATCACATTAAACATATTTCTGCATTAGTCATGTTATGAGAAAAGAATCAGAGCAAAAAGGAAAAACCTCAAAAAAGAAAAACAACAACAAAAACAATAGAAATTGTATGGTTCGATCTGCATCCAGATTCAACAGTTCTTTTTTTTTTCTTTTGGATTTGGAGAGCATTTTCCATCATGAGTCCTTTGGAACTATGCTAGATAGATGATTAACTCTGGGACCATTACTACCCAAGGTAGGGGCAGGTTAATAATGAGCTGCACATGTACCCTGAGCATATCTTTTTTTTTTTTTTTTAGTGAGACAATTGGGGTTAAGTGACTTGCCCAGGGTCAAACAGCTAGTAAGTGTTAAATGTCTGAGGCCAGATTTGAACTCAGGTACTCCTGACTCTAGGGCCAGTGCTCTATCCACTGTGCCACCTAGCTGCCCCGACCCTGAGCATATCTTAGCTAAGATAAAGGGCAGTCAGGAATCAGGAGGACTCCAATCCCAATGTTCTGTAGCCCAGACCATCAGTTATGGCCACAAGTTAGGTAAAGGACCATAGTCCAATAAAACACACTTATTTATTCCATCAATATATTTCAAGTATAAGAGTTCCATGGCCAAGTTAATTTGGGAAATGCTGCTTAAGGGGCACTATCTACTGCTTAAGGTGGTGCAGTGGATAGAGCACCGACCCCGGATTCAGGAGGACTTGAGTTCAAATCCAGCCTCAGACACTTAACACTTACTAGCTGTGTGATCCTAGGCAAGTCACTTAACCCCAATTGCCTCACCAAAAAAAAAAAAAGAAAAAAAAGGAAGAAAGAAAGAAAGGAAAAAAAAAAGGGAAATGCTGCTTAAGAGCTTGACCAAGAAAAGCTAGGAGATAGGGCAGCAGAACATAGGAAAATCCAGACCAGTAATTGGGCAAGAGTAGCAAAGAGACCTTGATATTGAGGATGTTTCTCTAAGCCAAAAAGTTTATATGCCTGTAAACTTTATATGCTTATCTGTATCTTATCCCCTTCACTCATATGCTTAAATTCTAGCCAAACCATGTGACTCACATTCCCTTGATCTTGCCTTCCCTTTTTTTTTTTAATTGGCATTCATTTTTCAGACCCTGAAAAGTATGCCTGCACTAAACTTCCCATAGATTTCCTACTTGTCGAAGTGGTTTTCTCGTAAGACATCCCAGATTTTACCTCCTCTATGAAGACTTCTGTATCTTGCCCAGAAGTGATCTCAATTCCTGCAAATATATCATACTACCCTTTGACCTCTATATACTTAAACATTTTCTAACTTGTAATAGAGTTACTCATGTACCTCTGTCATTTCTCCAGATTGTAACCTCCTCAAGAGTATGAACTGTTTTTTGTTGTTGTTTACTTATTTAGTCTTGTAGCCTAATGGCTCTTACATGACAAGCACTTAAATTGCATTGAATTATTCTTGGCAATTTCTCAGGCTATGTCTCATAAATGCTCTCTTATTATTACTTTTTCCTCCCCTGGGTAATTTAATTCTTTTCTTAATAATGCCAGTATTTTTAATAAAAGGTCAGGGATACTCTTAAATATAAAAGACCTTATTATTACTTTTTAGTCAAATGAATCAATACAGCCTTAGTGTAGTAGGAAACAATTAACATGCTCTATTAAAAAACAAAACAAAACAACTACTACTATTGTTTTCTATTAATTTTAACAGGCCAGTTGTATCCATTCAAAATTTTTGTTTGAGAATGCAAGGGTGTGTGTGTGTGTGTGTGTGTGTGTGTGTGTGTGTGTGTGTGTGTGTTTAAATTGCCTATCTATGTTAGAAATCCGAGTCCAGAATCTAAAGAAGGTAGAATGTGAAGGTATTCACATGCCATTTAGCTTTCAATAAAGTGGTACCATTACTGGTATGCTTTCAGACTCTTATCACTCCTTATGTTGTGCACATATTGGTTGTGTTTCCTTTTGCACAGATTCCTGTAAAAGTGGCCTTCATCTCATCATTGTCAAGTTTGGGGCCTTTTGGATGAAGACATATTTCAATGCCAAGCAATGATACTACACTGAAAAAAAAAAAAAGGTAAGGATGAATGTTGGAAGGCTCATTGCTTTATCTTTGTTTTAACCACGTCTGTGTCTGTGCTGTTTGATACTGATAATTTAATGGGCCTTTTCTGCCTAAACTGAGCCACTTGGCATGCATTTACAAAAGTCATAAGAATGGTGCCAGAAAGGCTTCTCAGACATTTTTCCTTTCTTCCTTTATAATCTCAGGTGGCATATTAAGGGGTTGAACATTTTTGATTCTTAATTTCTGATGTTGATCCTTGTTTCCCTTCATCTGTGAGAGAACCGTGATTGTACCTCAAGCCTTTTTTTTTGGGGGGGGGTAAGGGAATAATAGAATCTGTATTCACAGATGCCACTCCTATGCTGTATGAGAAAAGAGCTTTTATAGAGTCAGTATGAGGAAGGAAGAGGTTTCTGATGCTTCTCTTCCTTGGTGTCAGTTATTTGCTATGGTTATTATTTTCTGGCATCAGAGTATCCTGGTAGCATCTCATTGTAACCAGGACAATCTATACTATTGAATTGGAGGAATTCAATATTCATTCACCCCTTTTATATTATACATTATAGTGCAAAGTCTAATGCAACAGCGTTTGTACTAATTATAATCAAAAGTTGACATGCACTATGGTGTGGTGGATGAAGAGCCAGGAAGACCTGGGTTCAACTGCCCCAGACACTTAATGGCTCTAAGACTTTAACTTGCAGAAAATGTGTTGACCTGCAAGGATAGAGGTAATTTCCTCATCCAGCAGTTCTTCGTACCAGTGAAATCTCGGGTCCAGGCCTTATCTTATATAAGTTGAAAGAGAACACATGGGTTTGACTCTTGGCTCTGTAACTCAATACTCTTGTGTTTTGGGGCCAGCCATTTAATCTCTCTGAGCATTGGATTACTCATCTGTAAAATGAAGGTGTGGACCACAACACCACTAAGGTCATTTCTAGCTCCAGGGCTTTGATCTTGTTATTCTTGGTGAGTTTGGAAATAGAGTCAATTTTCACTGATCTCCCGCTAGATTATGTGCTGATTCATATGTCAACAAAAAAGATCACTAGACTTTTAAAAAAATTACAGAAGCATGACAAGTAAAGCAAGATGATGGAAAGTACAGTATCATGTTTTAAACTACTGGAAATATTTGTAGGCATCCAAGGCAAATTAAAATTTATTTTACTGGAGAAAAAAAATAAGTTTTCCTGCAGTTATTCCTCTGGAAAGAGGGAAAGGGGAGCATGGCAGGCAGGGAGATGATGTTCTGGAAATTCCTATGATCTGTAAAATTAGACTTCTTTTCAAAGCTGTCACAGTATGTCTTTCAGCATGGCCACAAATATAGTTTGGAATGGATTTGGATCTGAATATAAAACATTCTAAAATTTCTTCCAATTTGTGATAGGCATTTATGTCTATTTTGGTTTTGTTTCCACTATTAAGAATCTCTGATATAAAATCTTGTTAAGCTTATAAAGTCCTTCATAACCTTGTCCCTTCCCAACTTTCCAGACCTCTTATACCTTAGTCCCTTCTGAGATCCAGTGACACTGACTTCCTTGCTGTTCCTTGTACGCGAAGGGTGGAGGGCAAGGGAATAAGCATTTATATAGCAGCTACAATGTGCCAGGAACTGTGCTAAGTTCCTTTACAGCTTTTATCTCATGTGATCCTCACAGCAACACTGTGAGTCACATCACTAGTAAGTGTCTTAGGACAGATTTGAACTTAGGTCTTCCTTACTCCAGATCCAGCACCCTATCCACTGTACCACCAACTGCTTTACATATGACACTCCGTCTCCTAACTTTACATTTTTGCTTGCTCCATAGCTGAAACCCTTTTCCTCCTCATCTCTGTCTCCTACTTTCCTTGACTTCCTTCAAGTCTCTGATAAAATCCCACCTTTTGCAAGAAGTCTTTTCTGGTCTTCAATGCTAAAATTTTCCTTCTGTTGATTATCTCTAATTTATCCTGTCCATATCTTGTTAGCACATTGTTATTTGCATATTTTCTCCCCCATTAGTCTGTGAGCTCCTTGAGAAGAGGGACTATTGTTTGCTGGACTTTCCTAGAACATAGTACCATGCCTGACTTGTAGGTGCTAAATAAGTGCTTGTTGACTTGGTCATTCAGTTCAATGAACTTTGATTTATTGATTAATTCTTTACAAAGCACTTCTTCCATAAGTGCTAGGCACTTCTGGTACATTAATAAATAACAGTCAGGACTCTGTGATTTTGTTGATGTGGGAATTCCTTCCCCCAATACAGATTGAAACCTGTTTATAACATAGTGGACAGGTGTTAAGGAATTACCCATGCTTACAAAACTAGTTAGTATCAGAAATGGGATTTGAATCCAGGTTTCCAAGTTCAGCATTTTACTGATTATACTGTATTGCCGAGGGGTGAGTTTCAAATGAGATATGTGCAAAGTGTTATAAAGCTCTTTGCAAGCCATGAAGCTCTATATAAATTCTAGTTGTTATTGTTAGCAGCCTGCAGTCCCCAAGTCTCCTGTCCAATGATGGCTTCATTGCCGGAGCCTTCTTGCTGAGCCCAGGCAATGTTTATAGAGCAATACAGGATTGTACTGGAAAGTGTTCAACAACTATTCCTTCCTCTTGAAACTAACTCTTCTAACTCCTGTATTCACCTTTACAAGATCTTGTTAACTATCCTAGCACTTAACTATATTTTCTCTCTACTTCTCATTTTGTATAAATGAGAATGTCAGTATTGATGTTATTCATTTTCTCCAGTATACCAATGGAGTTAAATGTTTCTAGGGGATAGGGGCAGATGAGGACACTCCTGCTGATGCAAGCTGGCACCTTTTTCTCCATCTTAGAGAATTGCCCAGAGCCAGTGTCAGAGGTAGAACTTGAACCCATGTGTTTCTAGCTCTGAGATCAGCACTAGGACATACTGTCTTTCAAATGTTTGTATTATTCAGTCTAAAAACCATGATTTTTAGCCGCCTCTGCCTTTTTCCTGCCACTCTTATTACTGTCATTTCAGAACTGCAGTAATGTACTGAGGACCATCTTGTTGTTTGTTGTGTTCTCATGGCCAAAGAATTCATGGAGGTGGCCACTCATTTATGATCCGCTTCTCTCTCTTTAGTTAGACTGGTCTTCAGAAAGTGGCATGTAGATGGTTCCTGGAAATGTATTTGAGTCTTTCTAGCTTGGCAGAATTTTTCAGAGCTTGTACTCCCCTGGTATAGTCTTCAAGAATCCCTGGTGGTCTCCATGGCGTGAAGAAACATTGGAAGTAGGATTTTTATGATAGTCTTTTTTAATACATCTAAAATATGATTCCCCTCCCCTTCCCCTGTAAGATTTCACTTGCACCTGACTTGTAAGGAATCTACATATTATGTAATGCAAGGACATGACTATAGGACAAGCATCATCCTATACACTATGTTCTTATACATACTGGGTTCTTAGGCTTACTGTATGTTCTTATGCCTACTGTATGCTCTTATACCTATTATAATCATGATAAAATAATTTGATGTCATTAATTTTAAAACTCTATCTGTAAAGAAGATTACTTCCTGAGTCTGTTTATTTAATAAATTACTTAGAGTCTTGAAACTCTTGAAAGATGACCTAAGGACTAAATTACACAATGCTTGTAGCTTCAGCATTAATGAATAGCAATGATGAAAAAGGGTTCATGCTAGTTATACAATAGCTCACCTTTGTTAAGGGGTCGGAATGTTGTAACAGATACATAACCTTTTAGTATTACTGTACTTGGATAATCCATTATGAACTAAATGGTTAAACAAACAATATGTCATCTCTGCTTGTGTTTACAGAATATTGCCTTTGTTAAGAAGTTTTTCCTGATGAGTAAAGTTTTGACTTGTTCACAGTATTGTACATCTAATAATCATTTTTCATTCTTGATATTTTAGACACTTAAGCAGCTATCATTGGTTAAATGATTGAAAAACTTTGAGCATTTGTAAGGAACAGGTGTTATATATTCTCTTGTCTTTGAAACATGGACTCTACCCAATAGAAATGTTTGAACATGTCATGAAAAATTAATTACCATTTTAAGCCTTGAAATCTTCATATTGTAGGCTTAATCATTCAGTAGGACTTTTAAACCAGTTGCTGGGGGGAAATATGATTGTTGATTTCTATTAGAAGTTCTTGAGGAAGAAAAGTGAGTTATGGTGCAATATTGTTTCAGAATGACCTAATAGTCATTGTAACTTAACTTATAAGAAATAAAACTTCATGATACTTCAAATGAATAGGTTGTATGTTGCAGGTTGTGCATCATTACTCTGCTTGAAGAATATAACATACTTTTTTAGTTAGTCTGTACAAATAGTAATGCCTGCATTTTTGTATTTTCTTTATATAACACACACTCACATGCGCATATATATATGTATATATATATACACATACACACATATTTCACACACACACACACATATATGTATATATATATAATTGGGAAATCTAAATCTTTGATAAATCACTTTTGAAAAGCCAGTGCAATGATACATATGATTTGAAATCAGTTGTGACTAGTTTACTAGTTTTGTTTGAATGAGTACCTAGCCTTAAAAAAACGGAGACTCAAACTACCTGAAATCTCTCTCTGTAAAATTTACTACCTCTTTTACTTGGAAATCTGAATTTAAGTAATATTCTGGTTGATTTCAGGTCCCAAGAAAATAGGGAAGATGGGACTCCTTTGTCATCAGCACCTACGTTTAGAAGCATGTTGGACTAGAAAAGGCCTCTTGCAGGAGTTGGTACTTAAACTGAGTCTTGGAGCTAAGGGTTCTAAGAGGCAGAGACAGAGGAGATCAATCCAGACATGGGAGACAGCCTGTGCCAAGGCCTAGAAGCAGGCAGAAGTGGAATGTTATGTATGGAGAACAGTCAGTAGACTAGTTCTGTTGGAACATAAAGTATGTGAGGGGGAGTAATGTGAAGTCAGCTTGGAAAGATTGGCTGGAGCCAGATGTGACTTTAAATGTCAAATAGAGGAGTTTGTAGTTTTCCAAGTAACAATAGGGAATTACTGAACTTCCTTGGGCAGGGGAATTACTTTATCAAATCTATGATTTAGCTCAGCTTGGCAGCAATGTGGAGGATGGATTGAAGAAGTGAGAGGCTACATGCAGGGAGATCAAGAAGGAGACTGCAGTAAGTAGCCCAGGGACCAGAGCTGATAATGATCTGAACTAGGGCAGCTATTGTGTCAATAAGTAAATAATAGTCAATAAACATCTATTGTCTACTATATACCATGTATTATGCTAAGCCCTGAGGATACAAATATGAAGAAGAAAGACAGTTCTTGCCTCAAGGAGTTTATAATCCATTGGGGGAAGACAGCACACAAAAGAAAATTGGGTAGTGGCACAGAGAAGTGGGGGTGGGTGGGAAGTGGGGCTTAGTGGAGAAGTCAAATGAAGCCCAAAATGAGTTCAGTTGGGTGGGAAATTAAGTGATGCCTGAAGAGATGTGAGTGGAGGCGAGGGCACAGATGTGAGAGATATGGAAATAGTATCCGCAAGACTAGAGGAAACAGGAGATGGGATTTTATTCATAGAGGGGTTGGACTTAGAAAGGAAAAGAACCATCTCTTCTGGTAAGAAACTGGAGCAAAGGAAGAGTCGACATAGTGATATCTTTTCCGAGTTTTCTTTTGGGGGTAGGGCAGGAGGTGGTTCTGAAAACTTTGCAACTTTAACCATACTGCAACTGCAGAAGCCTATAATTACCCAGTATACCAGCGATGCACAAAAAACATTTAAAAAATTTAATAGATTTTGCTGTCCAAAATATCCATACTCTCCAGGCTACATGAAATGAATTTTTTTCAAAATATATCGAGATACCTATCAGATGAAATCAAAATCATTTGGGAACTAAATGAGTTGCTTATCATCCCCTCACCCTGTGTGCTGTTAGAGTTGTATCAAGATGATTTCACTGAATCTATAGAGAATTAGCTTTTATCATAATGCTTTTATTCAACTACAAAAAGGAATTATTTTATCCATATGTATTAGTCTGCAGAATATTGAATATAAAAGATTACAGGGTAATAGTTGCCCTGAAATCATTTCTATCTGAACTCCATAAAAAAATGAGGAGAATGAGAGTAGATACAGTTTAGAACACTGCCAGAATTACTAGTCAAACACACTAGCCTATAATTTGTAAGCCATATCCTTTTCCATTTTCTGAAAATCAGGACATTTACTCTCTTCTCATCCTTTTTCGTGATGAAGGAATGAATGAAAAAATATTTATTAAATGCTTATTATGTGCCAAGCACTGTGCTAAATGCTGGGGATACAGATACAATTAAGACAGTCCCTGCCCTGACAGTAGTTCAGCGATCACATTCACCATTCTTTTAGTTCTTTTGGGTTTTCCACCTTAAGCTAGCTAGGCAGTTAGGTGGCACAGTGGATAGAATGCCAGGTCTGGAGTTAAGAAGACTTGTCTTTGTGAGCTCAAATCTGCCCTCAGACACTTCCTAGATGTGACCTGGGGCAAATCACTTAATCCTGTTTGCCTCCATTTCCTCATCTGTAAAATGAGCTGGAGAAGGAAATGGCAAACCACTCCAGTATCTTTGTCAAGAAAACCCCAAAAGGGTCACAGACCATTGGTTATTACTGATATGACTGAACAACAACAAAAAACAAGCTCACCAGGGACACCTAGATGCTGTCTTATGATCCCTCTACTTATTTTATTTAATTTTTTTGCAGGGCAATGGGGGTTAAGTGACTTGCCCAGGGTCACACAGCTAGTGAGTGTCAAGTGTCTGAGGCTAGATTTGAACTCAGGTCCTCCTGAATTCAAGGCCAGTGCTTCATCCACTATGCCACCTAGCTGCCACCCTCTACTTATTTTTGATCTGTTCTTTCTATCAGAAATTTTATTATTCTCCTTTCTAATATAAAGGCTATATTTTACAAGACATAAGACCTAGTAGCTAGACTTACATATCAGAAACTTGCTCTCTCTCGGAGAAAGAAGACAAAAAATGACAACAAAAAAACAGACACAAAATAGTAGTTGAATAGTACTATCCTCTCATTTTACAAATGAGGAAACTGAGGTCTCTGAGTGACTTGTTCAAGGTTACATTACAAATCAGTGGCAGAACCAAGACTTGAAACTTAACCTCTTAAACCCTAATCCAGTGCAGCATCTATCATTGATGGAAATGTGGTATGGTAGACAGAGCCAGTCGTGATCTCAGAAAGATCAGAGATTCCATTATGCCTCTGACTCATACTAGCTATATGGTCATAGATAAGTCACTTACTCTGACAGTGCCTTCCTCCCCCACCCCCTACCCCCATTCTCAAAAAGAAATGCCAATCTGCATTGCTTGATTTTCCCTTCTTTTACTTCCTATGCCAATAAAGTCATAAATTTACATCACTCTCTCCTTCTCCCTCCCCACAAGGAAAAAGATAAATACCAACCTGTAGAAAATTCTATAGCAGGGGGCAGCTAGGTGGCGCAGTGGATAAAGCACCGGCCCTGGATTCAGGAGGACCTGAGTTCAAATTCAGCCTCAGACACTTGACACTTACTAGCTGTGTGACCCTGGGCAAGTCAGTTAACTCTCATTTCCCCTCAAAAACAAAACAAAAACAAAAAAAGAAAATTCTATAGCAGAGGATAATACTTTATTTACTTTTTTTTCGGGAAAGTTTTATTTCCTTCTTCTGAATGTTTCCTTTGTTGATAATAATTCCAACTAAGGAAACTATTTTCTTTGTTAGGAGTTAGTCCCTGCTATTCCTGCTTTGGTTCTTAGAGCTTATAAAGAATTATGTTAACTAGTGGCAAACACTTTCTGGCAGTGTAACTTTAGACAAGTCACTTAAACTCTCTGAGCCTCAGTTTTCTCATAATTTAAATGGTAATAATAATATTTGTACTATCTACTTCACAATACTGTTGCAATGATGAAATGGGAAAATGTGAAACTTCTTTTTTTATTAATTAATTAATCTGTTCGATTGTTCATTCATTCATTCGTTTGTTTGTTTGTTTGTTTGTTTATTTTTGCAGGGTAATGAGGGTTAAGTGATTTTTCCAGGGTCACACAGATAGTAAGTGTCAAGTGTCTGAGGCCAGATTTGAACCAAGTTCCTCCTGAATCCAGGGCCAGTGCTATATTCACTGCACCACCTAGCTGCCCTGGAAACTTCTTATTTAAACCCTAAGAGTATATTATATACCTGTGTCTTCTGTTATTGGAAATTCTTTAATAGTATTCACAAGTTTCTGTTCTTTTAGCAGTAAGTTTCTTAAGAGGAATATTAATCTACTGAATGTATTGTGTACAAATATTCAGAAAGAGTTAATGTCCTGAGTCAGATATTTCTGATATTGGAATCATCTCTTAGAAAATTATGTTTTTAAAAACTTTTTTTTTCGTGGTTTGTACTTCTTGGTTGTTGACAAAATGTTGAAGTAACTTTGACATACAGTGAGCTCCTGATTAGTACAAATGATGAATCCCTGGAAGGGGCCATATCCAAATTCTTAGCATTTGAAGTGATAATTATGTACAAGAACCATCATTGCTTCCAGCCCAATGTGGACATATATGGTGCCGCAATTTGGAATAATCATACCACTTGAGGGGAGTCATTATTTGCATTAATGAGGCCCTACCTATACTTTTGTGGAGAAATAGGAGTAGAGAAAGAGCAATAGCTTTATCTTAAATAACGTACCAAGAAATAACTCTGTCCTTTTCTGAACATTGTAGTGTTAGACTCTCATATTTTAACAAGGCTTAGATACCATGAAACATTTTTGATGTACCTTCAAATACTTTCAAAGGGCAGCATGTTTCTTAGTTCTTTCAGAGGTGCTAGTTGGTGTTTAAGTGAAAGCCTATTTTGAGTTTATGTTAAAAGTAGAAATACTGACTCGAATATATTTAGATAGTACTTATTAAATATTTAGGATTTATGCCCTATTTGTAAGATGGCTTATAAAGTTAAAAGCAGTCTCTTATAGGACAGTTTAAAATAATGAAAATCGAGTTTAAAAGGGCTAAGTAATAGATAACAGACTTAGTTCTCAGTTTCCATGTACTTACAATAAAAAGGAAAACACAATGGCTTATAAAGTTATTTTCTCTCAAATTAAATGCTGTTGCATTAGCAATAGCTACTGATCTAGAGAGAACTTATTTCCTTAATACTACATTCAAGGAACAATTGTTTATCATGTGGGACTTTATATATAGAATGTTGGCTAACATAACAGATGATGACTTTAACTGTAGTTTTGCAAAAGGACAAATGTTTATTCAAATAGATATATCATCCTGAATAAAAAAAGCTTAGGGCATAATAAATATTAAATGCTAACTATGAAGGTCATATCTTCAGGAAGTAAAGATTATGTGGCTTTTGTACAATGTTTCTGATCTTTTAACTTAATACATCAGTAGAATTTAGAGGAACATTTAGCTTCTCAAAGATCAAGTGTTTTTGTAATGCCACCGACCTCCCTTATAATCACCAAGTGTTAGAAAGCACTTATTATAAGCAAAGTAGTATGTTAGGTGTTGGGAGCTGATGAGATCAACAAGTGAAGTAGTAAAGAGGGAGAAGAAAAGAGTACCCAAGACTGAACCCTGAGTGACACTGTTAGAGGATCATGGGGTTTGATCTGGAACAGGACCCAGAAAAGGAGGCATAGAAAGAATGCTCAGATAGGATAAGAAGCAGGAGAGAGTAGTATCCCAAAAACCTAGAGAAAGATTGTGATCAACAGTGTCAAAGGCTGCACAGAGGTGAAGGAGAATGAGGATTAAGGAAAAGACCATTGGATTTGGTAACTAAGAAATCATTAGTAACTTTGGGGACAGCAGTTTCAGTGGAATGATTATGTCAGAAGTTGGATTGTAAGGGGTTAAGAAGAGAATGAAAGGAGAGAAAGTGGAGAGACCTATTGAGGAGGGGAGTGACATGGTCAGAGCTTAATCTGTATAATGGGTACATGAATTGGATGTATTGGAATATGCCTTGCTTACATTTCTTCTATCAGTGAAAATCCCTCTGAGTGGCACCTGTGTAGAGGATTGATCTAGAAAGGATAGATTTGAGGAGGGAGACCTCGTAGGACAAGGGTTATTCACCTTTTTAGTATCACGAACCCATTTGGCAATCTGGTGAAACCCATGGGCCCCTTCTCAGAATGTTTTAAAATGTGTTATGTAAAATACATAATTACAAAGGAAATTAATTGCATTGAAAGCCATTATCAAAATATTAAAATAAACTTAGGGTATTTCATCTGGAGAGAACTCTTAAAGGGGACATGAGAGCTGTTTTCAGGGTTATCATGTGAAAGAGGGATTAGACTTTTTCTCTTTGGCTCCAGAGAAAAGAACTAGGAGTAGTGAGTGGTCGGAAGTTACAGAGGGGGCTTTTCATGCCATAAAAGTACAAACTTCCAAATGATAAGGTATCCAAACGTTGGGTATTTGGGTCCAGAATTCAGAATGGTTTTCTTATGGAATGTTTTCCTATTACACTAATTATTATGTATATGCTTACCTTTGAACATGCCATGTTCCCCAGGCCCCCTGAGACTATATGTGATGGACAGGTATTGCCTAGTTTCCCATCCTCTGTAAAGGAACACTTTGGTGATATAAATTTTATTCATTCATCCATCTAGCCATTTATTTATTTATTTATTTGTTTGTTTGTTTTGCGAGACAATGAGGGTTAAGTAACTTGCCCAGGGTCACACAGCTAGTAATTATCAAGTGTTTGAGGCCAGGTTTGAACTACTCAGATCCTGAATCTAGGGCCGGTGCTTTAACCACTGCACCACCTAGCTGCCCCCTGGTAATATTTTTAAAAGGCCAGTCTCTTTCTGTTAAATCGAAAAGTGTGGAGAGAGGGACACACATATCTCCACAGCCTCTTTAGGATCCAGTGTTTGAAGGTGAAATCCTCATATCTTACTCACAGTGAGTCATTCTCTAGCAGTGATGGATAAGAGAATTTGATAAATGCATTCCTAAAAGTCCTGTCATATTGGTTCTATTTGCCAAGCCTTAATGGACTATAAATACTTTGAAGAGTGTTTTCCCCCTCTTTTAGACAGTTTATATTCTTTTTACATTTGTAAGGAAGTACAACATTCTCACCTCACTTTAAGGGAATAGAACAATCAAGGTGAAGGTTGTGTTTATCCAAGTTCAAGAAGAAAGAGAATCTCCATGTGGAGAAAAGAAACCAAGATTTTGCTATTTATTCTGCAGGAAAAAATATGACAATTAATTGAGTTGGCTTTCTGAATTTGACTTTTTTTGATGCTTGAACTTAAACTTAAATATTAAATCTTTCAAACATTATATGGATTAGTGCATAGGATCATATCGACAGTTCTGCTCTCAGTTATATAATGGGGAGCTGATCCAACCTTTTCTTTTAAGTGAAATCCCTAGCGCAATAGACCAGCTAAAACAAATGTTAACATTTGGTATTCATTAGTGTTGTAACCGAAACAAAAACATTTTAATGGTTGAGCCTAGAATATTTTGAAGTTAGTGTAACTTTGTTGGGAAGGTATTTAAGCTTTAGTATCAGTTGCAAATAGGCCATGTGCCAATTTTCAAAGCTGTTTCTAAGTAAGATATTGAACTTTCTAAAGTGCAAAAAAAGTACATTATGTGGCATCATGCCAAGTGGTTGAGGAAACAGAAGAAAACAATTACAATGGGATTTACCTTGATAAATGTAATGTTAAGTAAATAGTCCAAATTACTGAGGGTCATATTTTAGACCAACTTCCCAATATGTTCAACAGTTACTTAATTTTAATTATAGATCACTGAGTGTAAGGAGATAGGAGTTGCTTTAGAATGCTTGAATTTTAAGAATAATTACTTAGAATTTAGCCAACTGAGCTAAATGGAAATAAAATGCTTGAACTTTTTGACCCTACTTTTCAAGGAAAATTGTTAAATCATTTATCTAATAGTAAAATACTAAAACTTAGCAATTAAAACAAAAACAAAACCCCTTCTTTTTAAGGCCACATGTTGCTAATTATTTTTGTAGTACTGGGTTTAGTAAAACAGTTTTTTCTTCAAAATGATGCTTACAAACTGATTTAATTTGCTTATGAAATGTGCTGTAGAAATTTATAATTAAGTATTAAATAGTTTTATACATGCATTAGAAGTTGGCTCTACATTTTGTTCCCTGGCACTCTAAAACAAAAGTAATGAAAGACCCAACATATTGCAAACTGTTAAACACAGTTCAATAATATATATTTTTTTGTTTGCTTTGACATGTAACAACTGTCACTCCTGTTCCCAAATGCTTTTTGGAATCTCTGTATAAATCTTTTGGTTGAAAATAATTTAATTATATAACTGCCAATGGAAACATCTACAAACCAGATCTTTTTTTTTTTTTTTGGCAGGGCAATGAGGGTTGAGTGACTTGGCCAGGGTCACACAGGTAATAAGTGTCAAGTATGTGAGGCCAGATTTGAACTCAGGTCCTCCTGAATCCAGGGCCAGTGCTTTATCCACTGTATCACCTAGCTGTCCCCCAAACCAGATTTTTTTTTAAAAAGTTGCAACCCATAGAAATATTTTCAAGATAATTGAAAATTATGTAGATTGTCCTTATTGATCATATAACTTAAAACAGCAATAAAACTGTGTCCTATGCTTTAATCTCTGCTTATATAACCAGCAAAACAACCTGGATCTAGCAAACAACCACCAAAATAATCTTCCTAATATACAGATCTGACCACATCATTACCTTGCTCAAAGACCTTACTGTGACCTCACTATTGCTTGTAAAGCAAAATACAAACTCATTAGCTTTGACTTTAAGGCCTACACTCTGACTAAAGTTTCTCGCTGTGTTTCACACTCCTTTCCTTCTCATAGTCTGTATTCTGACCAAATTAGGCTACTATCTTTTCCCAGATCTCATTTGGCCTTCTTTACCAGGAGGGGTGACCATGTACATTACAGAGAGAAACACTAAATTTGTAGTCCTGAGTTTGAATTGTGATTCTCATGCTTAACACAGGTCTCGATACATAGCAAGCATTTAATAAAAATGAATGCTTTTAAATTCATTTTTATATTATACCTGTGTCTTCACCTTCCAGGACTTTGGTTTCTTCATCAGTAAAATGAAAGGGTTGGGCTAGATGATTTCTGACCCTTCTTCTAATTCTAGGTGTGATCTTTTCCTCAGACTTGCCCCACTTTTCCAACCTCTCATAATTTGTGTGGGTCCTTCCCTCTGTTTGAAACATTTGTCATCTCTACTTATTGACATGTTTTCTTCTTTCATGACCCAATTTCCATGAAGACATTCCCTTTTCTTTTAGTAACTAAAGGTCAGTTGATAACCATTTATTACGTAGCTACTTCGTGCCATTTTCACTGTGCTAAGTGGTGGGGATACAAAAAGAGACAAAAGACAATCACTTCCCTCCAGGAGCTCGAAATTTTTTCGGGGTGGGGGGGTGAGGCAGTTGGGGTTAAGTGACTTGCCCAGGGTCATACAGCTAGTGTTAAATGTCTGATGCTGGATTTTAATTCAGGTCCACCTGAATTCAGGGCTGGTGCTCTATCCACTGTGCCACCTAGCTGCCCCTGGGAGCTCACAATTCAAGGAGACAAACATCAAATATGTACAGATAACCTACAAGCAGGATAAATAGAAAATAATTCAAAGTGGGAAGGCAGCAGAATAAGAGGAGGTGGGAAAAGCTTCCTTCTAATTGGAGGGACAGACAGAGAAAATGCCTGGAGCCGAGAGATGGAGTATCTTGTTTATGGAGCAACCAAGAGGCCAGTATCACTGCATGGAAGAGTAAGTTGTAAGAAGACTATCAAAGTAAGGCTATGTTACGAAGAGTTTTGAATACCAAAATATATATGATCCTGGAGGCAATAGGGAGCCACTGGAGTTTATTGAGGAATGGAGGTGACTTGGCTATATCTGCAATTTAGGACAATCATGTTTGTTGCTGAATAGAGGATAGTTTGGAATGGGGAGAGACTTGAGGCAGGCAGATGTACCAGCAGACTATTGCAGTGGTCTAGGCGTGAGGTGAGGGCTTGTACTAAAGTGGGATCGGATATAGGGGTGGGGCATATTGAGGAATCCAGAATGACTCCTCCGTTGTGAGCCTGAGGTATCAGGAGGAGGATGTTGCACTTGACAGTAATAGGGAAGAAGCCGTAGCATGCTCAGTGGCCATACCCTGGAAAAACCCTTTCAGCAGACAGACTAATCCAGTTTGAGGGTAACTGACGGGCCTCAGACCCATCAGTGAGTTAGGAGAATGTCTACCCCAAGCATGGGGAGATTTCCCCTGGGCCCCTACTGGCCATGAGGGCAGCTGAAGCAGGCACTGTGGAATGCTTAGAGTTTTGTTAGACATTGTACAATGGATTTCTCATATGCTTTCCTATCTAAAATAGAGATACACTATTTCTCATATTTGTGAGAGACACACACACAGCTAAGTAATCACATTAAGGAGAGGCAGGCTGGTTATTCAGTGTAATGTGGAAAACAGTAGCTAGTTAGCCAAAGCAGAGTTCAGGAGTCCTAGAAGAAGGCATGTCCAGATAATACAGCATCAGCAAAGGCAGAGCAGCAAGAGGATCAGGAGTGGAAAAGAGGTCAGGGAGGACGATGGATGGTCAAAGTTGAGCCAAAGCAGCTTGTCAGCAAAATGAGAGATAAGACCCAGAGTAGCAGTTGAGCAGCTAGAGAGGATCTGCTTCAATCAGTTGATTCAGAGAATTCTTTTGGCTGAGAGGGCGCTGGGTGGCTTCACCAGTGCCTGTTCATCTCTTCTCTGCTCCTCCCTCTCTCTCTCACCAACCCTGCTCCATATCCAGTCATCTGCCAAGTCCTGTTGTTTCTACATTTCTACCTTTATAACATTTCTCTTATATGCCCCTTATGTCCCTTGACACTGCCACCACCCTGGTACAGGCCCCCATTACCTCATCCCTGGACTACTACAAAACCCTTCTAGTTGGCCTCTACTTCAAGTCTCTCCCCTCTCTAATCCACCTCTAGTCGGCTGTCAAATTAATTTTCCTAAAGATTGTGTAGGACTCCCTATTCAGTAGACTCCAGTGACTCTCTATTATCTCCAGGATTCAATATAAAATCATCTGTTTGGCTTTTAAAGCCTTTCATAACCCAAACCCTTCCTATTTTTCCAATCTTCTTATACCTTACGTCCCTTCATGTACTTTGTGATCCGGTGACATTGGTCTCCTTTTTCCTTGTATATGACATTCTGTCTCCATATTCTAGACATTTTCCCTAGCTGTCCCCTATACTTGAAATGCTCTCCCTTCCCACTACTTAGCACAGTATATGACAAATAGATGCCTAATAAATACATGTTGATTGACTGACAGTGACTCAGCAGTGACATCCCCCAGTCCTTTCAGGACCAGGAGACATTGTTGATATGGGCCAGGTGACTGGAGTTCCTCAAGAGCATCTAGGAGATGTCTTGAAATTTTCTTACTTATTTTGCCTATCCACCCCCTTTTAGCGTTTTTTGCTCTGTCATTTCCAGAGCAAAGGTGATCTCTTTTGTAACGAAAACGGAAGTAAACTTAGACTTGAATTGCTCAGCCTTCTCTCTATTGTCATTTATCATCAGCACATCTACTCTGAGAAGGGGTCTTTGTTTGACCCTCCTCGCTGCCTCAATATGACTTAAAAACATGTCAAATCATGTTTATTGTCAGACTTTTTCAACAGCCTCAGCTCAATAAAGACTTTAGCACTCCTGTTCCACATTCTTATAGTTGTCCTGTTATTTATTATTTTTTCCATACTTCTTCTTCTTCTTTTAAATATCCAAGATGGTTGTTGAGTTCCTTGTGCATCCCATCTTATTTTTCCTTGTCAGAATAATTCCCCTTTGCATCTTCAGCCTTTGATTTTTAAGAGCTTCTTATCTCTCCTGGACTGAATTTCCCTGTAGCATTTTAGTTCATGGAATCTTATTTGTTTTTCCCGATAACTTTTTGAAATATGATCTTTTAATATCTATATTTAATGTCTAATATCTAGATTTCCATGTCCAATGCTAGCTTTTCATCCTTTTTCTATTACAAACTCTAGGAAGGAGTGCTTACTTCTTTCCAAAGTTCCTATGATTTCCATCCCAACGATCAGTTTTTCTGTATTAGTGAGAATCATATATAGAATAGAACTTCCTCTTATTTATTCCTCTGCCTTTTGAAGGGTGGAACTTTTATTGAGGCAAATCCAGACTTTATTAGCTCCTGTGCTTTTCACAAAGATTTGCAGCAGATTTCTGGATAATTGAAATACTCCATCACTAAAATTATAATATAACTTCATGCCAGGCTTGTGATCTTTTTCCCTGAAATCCTCATCTTATTAACCTCTTCTTCTCTAGGTCTTTCCTTGATATCCTCACATGTGTTTTCTATTGGTTGACTTCTCAGTGAATTGGGGGCCATATTTTAGGTCTTTTGACTCCTGGGGCCATAAACATCATTAGAAGAATATTAAAAATGGACGCTTTTTTCCCAGGAATAATTTGAGGTTTTAAAAGCACTATACAATTTTCCAAAGGCAATCCAGCCTGCTCTTCTTCAAATATTGCCATCTGTAGTTGCTATCCAAGATACTGGTACACTAGCCCAATTAATTTTGCATTCAACTACATGTACACAGTCTAGGAAGGTGCCTAGCTATGAGAATAGAAAGATAAAGTTTCCTTTTTGTCCTCTAGTTTAAGGGTTCTCCACTTTGTGTCATGGACCTATATGGCAGTCTGGAAAAGTCTATGGACTCCTTCTCAGAATAATATTTTTCAAATCATTAAAGGAAAAACTAAATTTCAATTAGAAGTTAATGAAAATAATGAAGTAGGTTTTTTTCCCATCCAGATTCATGAATCCCTTGAATCTATCTGTAGAGTGGTTAAGAACCTCTGGCCTGGACAAAAAAGTATTCTCATACATGGATAGTTAGACTGAAATCTTGAGTGATTATGAATCTCATTTAGGAGACAAGGAGTTTGGTGTTCTGGAGCTTGGTCCAATTAGTACAATTCCATTCATAAATAAGAGTATCTAGAAGAACTCATTGTCTGTAGGGAATGATTTCTCCCTTTGAAGTCTGAACTGAATATTCTCAGTGATGGTGACAAACACCCTTGGTGGGCATGCTTCTCTCTATTTTATGCCTCATCTGATATTTATAATCAGAAAACAAAATTGTCTTTCTTCTTACAGTGTTTGATCATATGCATGATATTTTGTTGAAGGGAAGTCTTTTTTTGTTGTGGCAATTGGGGTTAAGTGACTTGCCCAGGGTCACACAGCTAGTGTTAAGTGTCTGAGGCTAGGTTTGAACTCAGGTCCTCCTGACTCTAGGGCCAGTGCTCTATCTACTGCGCCACCTAGCTGCCCCTTAATGGAGGGAATATTATACTCTATTCTGTGAGATGCTCTTTTATAATCTGCATATAAACACAATGGCATCTTATATTCTCTACACTAGTTATATGACTGTAAAGATGTGGTCTGATGTAGAGTTTTCTTTTTTTCTTTTTTTTTTTTGCACTGGACCAGTGGTTTTATCAGTATAAAAATTCCTGGTAAGGAACTTCAACTACCAATGAATATCTTTACCCTTTGTGTAACTAGTTTTAGAGAGTTGTGTTAGGACACTGATCAGTTAAAAAACTTGTGCAGGATCACACAGCTAGTATGGGTCAAAGGTAAAACTTGGATCCAGGTCCTCTTTTAAAAACTCCCTAGGCATCTCTTTGATAGCTTTCTTGTTACCCTGACCAGAGAACATGCCCTGAAGGAACTTCCTTTTGGACTTCCCCCCCTAAAACACTCCCCCTTCCCCAACTTTCCTGATTCATGACTGCTCATTATGGCTTTCCATATGAGTCCAGGCTAGCTTTGTTTGTATTCTCAGCCATCTTCTTGCCAGCTGACTTGTCTCCTTATTGCCCTTCTTCCTGATTTCTGGTTCTGGAACTATGATTGAATCAGTGTTGCCATTGCTACTGGAAAGAGTGTTTTCAATCTACTCTCTTAGGGCTTTACTCACTATTCCTGTTCTTTTCTTTTCTTTTGGTGAGGCAATTGGGGTTAAGTGACTTGCTCAGGGTCACACAGCTAGTAAGTGTTAAGTGTCTGAGGACGGATTTGAACTCAGGTCCTCCTGACTCCAGGGCTGGTGCTCTATCCACTGCGCCACCTAGCTGTCTCCCTGTTATTTTCTGAATCCCTTCCCTGATCACCACTAAACTTTATGTGTTGTTTCCTCTGCTTAGAATGCAAGTTCCTTGAGAGCAGGGACCATCTTCACTATTTGTATTTCTGTGCTTAGCAGAGTACATGGTACATAGTACATGAATAAAAAATTCCCTTTCATTCATTAATTCATGCTGGCTCCAACGCCAGCTCTCTTATCCACTATATTCTGCTATTCTTGTGTAGAATATATTTGGGGGCAGGTAGATGGTGTAGTAGATAGAGCACTGGACTTTGAACCAAGGAGACTCATCTTCCTGCGTTCAAATCTGGCCAAAGACACTACTAGTTGTATGACCCTGGGCAAGTCACTTAACTCCGTTTGCTTTAGTTCCTCATTTGTAAAATGAGCTAGAGAAGGAAATGGCAAACCACTCCAGTACTTTGCCAAGAAAATCCCAAATGGGGTCACTGAGGATCTGAAATGACCGAATGACAATGACAGCAACAGAATATATTTGCAAAACAGCTGTTCTCATTTCATACCTTTAACAAACATGTTCTTGATATGTATATAGCTTATTCTCAAAAGATTTTGCAATGTATATGGGTCAATAGTTACTCATATTTACTTCATTGCCTTTTTTGATAGTAATGATGCCTTATTTGTTTTCCAAGTATTTGGCACCCTTCTCTTTTTCATAAAGCATAAGAATTGATCCCTTGAAATGATCACCTCTATATCTGTGTATACTTGATCTACTCCAACTTTTCTTTCCATCTTTGTTTTCCTTGCTGCCATTTCTACTTCCTCATATATATCTATATAAGTATTCAAATGTGGTTGCTCTAATATCATTGATGGAGAAAAGTATTATAGAAATATTTTAATGTTTTTATCTGTTTATCTTCTTCCTTTTTGCCTTATTCTTGAATGCCCTTGGGATGACCTGACTTATGAATCTCTTGCGAAGCTTTTTGTAAACTTACTTTTCTTTAACTTTCTTGACGTTTTATGATACAGCTCCTGATCATAATCATCTACCATTTCTCCTCTGTAAGATTTTACAAATGAGTTTACATTTTAAATCTGTTGCTCTTGGCTGACATATTTCTAAACTTGGCGAGGAAGTTAGGTGTTTGTTGGATGAAATGGTTTCTAGGCTTTTTTGGTCTCTTGGTTGTGTCAACAAGTCAATAACCATTTGTTAAGTTCCTGCTGTGTGCCAGGCACTGTGCTAAACTGTCAACTAACATATCAGTAAATTTCTTAGAAAGTGGTTGGAGTAAAAGAAAAGGAACAGGCAGTTCTGAAAGGAAGAAATCCAAGTTATCAGCAACTATGAAGCCATGAAAAAATGCTGTGTCACTAATAATTAGGAAAATGCAACTTAAAGCAGCCCGAGTTCTACCTCATACCCACAAAATTGGCAAATATGACAAAAAAAGAAAATGACGAATGTGGGAGGGACTGTGGAAACACAGGCCTACCAGTGCAGCCAAGTGGCAGAGTGGATAGAGTCTGGAAGACCTGAATTCAAAGTTGGCCTCAGACACTTACTAGTTGTGTGACTCTTGGCAAGTCAGTTAACCTTTGTTTGCTTCCATTTCCTTAACTGTAAAATGGACATTTGTGAAGTAATAGCATGTACCTTGCATGGTTGTTGCAAGTATCTGATGAGATATTTGTAAAGTGCTTAGCACAGCCTAACATAGTAGCTGCTACATAAAAGCCATTATTATTTATTATTATTATTAATACTACTACTACTACTTATTATTATTGCATTGTTGGTGGGGTTGTTAAAATAGTATAGTCATTTTAGAAAGGAATTTCAAATTATATTCCCAAAGCCATACCACTTCTAGGACTATACTCCAAAGAGATCAAAGAAAGAAGAAAAGGACCCATACACACAGACATACATACATACATACATATATATATATATATACACGCATAAAATTTATACTTATAAATATTAGTATATATATGTATACACACCCATATATATAATTAAATAAATTCTTTCCATAGTAGTGAAACATTAGAAACTAAAAAGGGTGCCCACTTATTTGAGAATGGCTAAATAAATTATGATTGTAATAGAATATTATTATACTACAAAAATGATGAAATGGACAGTTTCCCAGAAACCTGGGTAGAATTGCATGAACTAATGACAAGTAAAATGAGCAGAACCAGGAAAGCAATTTATTAAACAAGAATATTATATTATAAAGAAAAATAGTTTTGAAAGATTTTAGAACTCTATTCAATTAGAGGACAAACCATAATTCCAAAGGAACAAAATAAGCATTTTGCCCATCTCCTGACAGAAAAATGATGGATTCAAAATGCAGAATAAGGTTTGTATTTTTGGACTTGGACAGTGAGGAAATATTCTTCACTTGATTATCCATATTTGTTGTAGGGTTTTTTTTTTGGGGGGGGGAGAGGGGAGGGAAGTTATTGTTCAAATGGGGGGAGGGGTTGGAGGGAGAGAGAATAAATGTTTTTGTTCGTTTGTAGTTTTGATGGGGCAGTGAGGGGTTAAGTGACTTGCCCAGGGTCACACAGCTAGTAAGTGTCAAGTGTCTGAATCCAGATTTGAACTCAGATCCTCCTGAATCCAGGGCTGGTATTTTATCCACTGCACTACCTAGCTGCCCCGAGAATAAATGCTTGTTAATTTAAAACACTTAATAAAAAGAAAATGGTCATAGTCTATTCTCTTGTATCTATTCCCCCTACTTTTTTTTAGTGTTAACAACTTGTTTAAATAATGTGGATTCCACATCTTCTAATTTGATACTGATTTTGAGCTTTCCTTTGACAAGTTGGGGGTCTTATTATACACAGACTACTCTTTTGGACAGTGACTTAGAGGATGAACTGATAAATGGAAGCATATATAGAATAATTTTACATATACATATATACATACCTGTTTATGTTTAATGGTAGCTATCTCTAGGGTGGGGGAGGGAGGAAGAAAAAAAGGAAAAGGAAGAAATTCACATGATAATTTTATTATATATTTAAAAGGAACAACAATTTGTACATACTAGATTTGCAGTTTGATGAGCAATCATCTTTTAAGGTATTGTTTACTTCAGTAAGCTTTTGCACTTCCTTTTCCATTTGGCCAAATGAATTTTTTAAGGAATGTGCTTCCTTTTCCATGCTGCTGATTCTTTTTTAATAATTTTCTTGTGTTGTTTTCATTTCTCTCCCCATTTTTTCTTCTACTTCTCTCAATTGATTTTGAAAATCCTTTTTGAGTTCTTTCAAGAAGGCTTTTTTGTCTTGAGACCAACTCATTTTCCCTCTTGAGGCTTCACATGTAGGCGATTTGAGAGTATTATCCTCATCTGAGTTTCTGTTTTGCTCTTCACTGTCCACACAGAAGCTCTCAATGGTAAGAGCCCTCTTCTGTTTCTTACTCATATTGCAGCTTATTTTGTTAAAGTTGAGGTCCGCTTCTGGGCATAAGGATGACTGTTTCAAGCTTCTTGTGCTGGGGTGTAGGAGCTCTGTCACTGACTTTCTACTCTGAGGCCTCTATGGCTTATGGATTTCTTACTGCCCTGGGCTTGCTCCCTGCGCTTGCTCTGGGCGTGGTCAGGCCTGGTCATGCCTGTTCTGTGGGTGGCCCTCCAGCTGGCAATCTGCCCTCTCAGCTGGTGCTGGTGGATCTCACCACTGACCTGCTGCACCACCAGCTTGCTGAGCCAGGATCAAGGGTCCTCAGTTGCTCCACTGTGGCCAAGAGCTTCCTGCTGACTTGCCCAGACCCCTCAGTGCAGCACTGCGCTGTGAGCTGCGCTTTGCTAGTGTTGTGCTCCCCCCTTGCCCGCCTAAGACTGACCTTTCCTGAAGTCTTCCAAATTATCTCAAGTTGGAAGATTGTGTCTCTCTGTTTTTTGTAGATTCTATAATTTCAGAATCCGTTTAGAGGTTTGATTAAATGTTGTTTCTGTAACGATTAGAGTGACACCACTTGCTGGAGAGTTACTGTAGGAAAGCTCTGCCATGAGGAGAAGGTGTCTGAGGGCAAGCCATGTGGTCAATTCCTTGGCATCAGGAAGTGATGTTTGCTCATGGGTAGGGTCTATCAAAGCTACCAGCCAATCAACTTGAGGAACCTCCCATTTCTGGGAGGAGAACACGAAGTAGGAAGTGGATGCTGGTGGAGGGGTTCTTCCTCTTTGGGTTGGAGACATAGGCTTGGTGGCAGGACTTCATGTGGGAGGTTAGGAAGGCTAGGATTTCCATGCTATAAGAAATCTGTTCTCAATCTTTCTCTCTCTTTACTATCTTATATCTTTTTTTTTTTTGTGGGGCAATGAGGGTTAAGTGACTTGCCCATGGTCACACAGCTAGTAAGTGTCGAGTGTCTGAGGCCGTCTTTGAACTCAGGTCCTCCTGAATCCAGGGCCGGTGCTTTATCCACTGTGCCACCTGGCTGCTCTATCCTATATCTTTTAATAGACCTTTAAAAGCCTAAACTCTTGGTGAATTTATCAGTGATTTTAGCCAGTTTCCCCCCAAAACTGGTAGGGGGGGGACAGATTAGAATCCACATTTAAATTTTTAAACAACACATTTTTGAGGGAAACTTGGGAGAACTCAGGCAACTTCCTGGCTTCTCTCTGCCATCTTGGCTCTGCCCCCAAGCAATCATCTTTTAAAAATTATTATTATACTATGTTATGTGAATGCTTATTTTATTCCCTAAATTAAAAGTACAATAAATTTTTTAAAAAAGGAAAGTGATTCCCATATCAGTCACTAGTCATTTTCTACCTGTTAATATATAATCAATTTTATTTTGAAATTGTGCTTACCCTGTCCTAATACCTCCCAACTCACTTCTTGAACAAATTATTCATATGTGAGTTTGAGGATTCTGAATAATATATAAGACTTGGCAACTCTTTTCTTCTGAATGTTGCTCCCAATGTTTTTTTGATGCCCTTCCAATGCCCACTTCTGTATCAAAGTCTCCAAATATTAAATATTAAAACATATGCTGAGTTCATTTGGATAAATTTAGTTCTTATAGAATTTCTCTACCTCTTTCCTTTGCAACAGATATTGATGCATAAACTGCAGCTATTTTTATGGTAATCTAGGTGATCTGTTTAAAATGTGTCTAATAGATACACATACATAAAATTCAGGTCATTTTTTGTTCCTCTTTAAAGCAAAAGCTGAGTTTATCTTCAGGGACACAACAGAAGAGTTTCATCAAAATGACTTTGCCTTTTTTTAAATGCCCTCTTACAGGAGATAAGCTAGAGAGTTTCCAAGGATAACAATTAGAATGGTGAAGGGCCTCGAGTCCATGCCATCTGAAAATTAGTTGAAGGACCCTTGGAAAAGGGCTAAGAAGGAATATGAGAGCTCTCTTCATGTATTTGAAAGACTTTCATGTGGCAGTATTAAGAGTTTTTTCTTTTTATCCCCAAAGGGCAAAGCTAGGAGCAATGGGTAGAATATGCAAAGAGACATATTTGCATTGATATCAGGAAAAAACCCCCAACAACTATCAATTAGAGCTATCTAGAAATGGAATGGGATCTTTCATAAGGTAGTAATTCCCCCTCATTAGAAGTCTTCAAGCAAAGGTTGGATGATCACTTATCGAGTATTGTTTTTTTACATAGGTTGAACTATATGGCCACTGAGGTCTCACCTACTGTGAGATTCTTTGACTCTGTGACATTGTCTATTCTTTAGAATAGGTAAGAAGCCTGTCATGCTCACATGTAGATATGTTGTCTTTGGTTAAATAGGTCATCTAATGGCATCTGCTGTGTCTAAACCGGTTTGCATAAAGATTAAGATTTAAAAAATAGTTGAATTGTTTTCAAAATCTTATATCAGAGGTATGCTGTAGTAAATATTTGATATCTGGCTCTGGAAAAAGTAAACATATTTTTAATCTGTTGTTAATATTTTCTCCATCAATCAACAAAGCAATAAATTAAGCCCTAATTTGTGGTGTTTGTTGATTTCTGAGGTATAAATGCTTACAAGGAAGATTTAACAATTGAGAGCTGGTATGAGTTGGGTCCAGCATATTTCTGCTTGTAACAATTACCTGAAAGTTTAGCACCATGTCCTAACAAACCAAGTTATAGTATTTTTAGAAGCATCCTTTAGTTTCTTGACATATGGACTATCTTGGAAAACCATAGCTATATGGTTGCCATACTTCTTTTTCATACTCCAGTTTCCTACTCTAAAGAAAGGCATTTTCTCGAGAGGAAAAGCCCCTGGTAGTTGTGCCAGAGTGTTAGTTCTTCTCTAACAAATCTACTTTGAAGAATTAGGGTTGTCTAGATTGTCAGTGGGTCTATGGTTTGTCTAAGGCTATACTAGCTAGTTTTTGTCTATGCTTATCAGCTTGGATTAGCAATTTAGAATAGTTGGCCACCATAACTAGGTGACTTACCCAGGGTCACTTTGCTAGTTAGTAGTTGATTAGGATCAGAACTAATGTCTTTTGCTTCTTCAGCAAATCAGGATTTGCTGTTGTTCTCCAAGCTTTGGATGAGACAGAGCAATCTCCTTATCACCATGGAAGAAGATTGCTCTAAGTTTGAGTCCTCTTGATGTCATCTTTTTCATATTTAAATGAAATATACAGACTTAATAACTATTAACAAAAACATGATGCCCTCAGCATTTCAAAGAATCACAGAATTTGAAAGGCAGAAGGGACACTAGCTGTCATCTAGTGCAACCTATATCTGAAAGAAATCCTTACTATAACTAAATGGCAAATGCTCATTTAGGCTGTGCTTGAAGGCTGCTAATGAGGGAAACCTACCATCTCTTGAGAAGCCCAGTCTATTTTTGGAGAGCTTTAATTATTCAAATTTTTTTACTGATGTTAAACCTATATTGGCTTCTTTGTAATTTCTATGCATTGCTCCTAGTTCTGTCCTCTGGAACCAAAGGAGTCTAATCCCTCTTCCTCATGTTCTTGTTCATTTGTTTCAGTTGTGTCCAACTCCTTGTGACCCCATTTGGGACTTTCTTGGCAGAGATACTGGAGTGGTTTACCATTTCCTTCTCCAGCTCATTTTACAGATGAGTAAACTGAGGCAAACAGGGTTAAATGACTTTCCCAGGATCACACAGCTAGTGAATGTCTGAGGCCTGATTTGAACTTAGGAAGAGGAGTCTCCCTACTCTAGGTCCAGCACTCTATCCACTGAGCCATCTAGCTGCCCTTCTGTCTCTTTCTCATGATAGCCCTTCAAATATATGATGACAGATAAAGGTGTCCCCTGAATCTTTTCTTCTCTAGGATTACATGATAATGATGATGAATAGCACAACAAAGCAACAACAAAAACTAACATTTATACAGTGCCTACCAGGTGATAGGCATTATGCTCAGTACTTTATAATTATCATTTTTTGGGGGGTACTCACACCAATCCTAAGAAGAGTGGTGTTGTAGTTATTACCTATTATTTTCCCCATTTTGTAGTTGAAGAAACTTGAGTCAAACAGAAGTTAAATGATTTGTCCGAGGTCACACAGCTAATAAATAAATGTAAGACTGGGATTTGAACTCAGGTCTTTCTGACTCTAGGCCCAGAATTCTCTCCATTACACCACCTAACATCTCCAGTTCCTTCACTTGATCTTTATGTTGTGTGAACTAGAACAGAGAACTAGGACACATGCTTGCAATACTCTTGAGTGTTGCCAAACCAGATTAAAATGTAATTGGGAAACATTTAACAAAATAATGATACAATAAAACATAGATAATGTTACTTAAAAAAAAAACCCAAATCAACATATGGCCTGCAGGAATCCTTGTATACAAATTAGTGGCCCCTATATCTATTTGAGTTTATTATCACTGGTATCTTCTCAAATGATCCTGGTTGCCTGATTTTGCATTTTTTCTTTTTGACCTAAGTTCTTCCTAAGCTGTGTACAATACCCAGAACTATACACGTACTTGAGATATGATTTGACCCAGGCAGAGGATGGCAGAACTGTGTTCTCCCTGGTTCTAGAAGCTATACCTTTTTTTTTTTTTTTAAGTGAGGCAATTGGGGTTAAGTGACTTGCCCAGGGTCACACAGCTAGTAAGTGTTAGGTGTCTGAGGCCGGATTTGAACTCAGGTACTCCTGACTCCAGGGCCGGTGCTCTATCCACTGCGCCACCTAGCTGCCCCTAAGCTATACCTTTTGAAACATGCCACTAGATTGCAACAACAATAATATGTCACAAGATTTCCCCCCCACCCCCAGTCAATCAACAAGCTTATCTTAAGCACTTATATATGCTAGGATCTCTACTGGGTGCTAGGGCTAAAAAGATGGAAATGAAACAATTCCTGCTCTTAATTAATTAACATGTTTCTGTCATCTTGTACTTAGGAAGTTGATTTTTGAATTTCAGTGAAAAACTTTACTTTTATCACTTTTTTTATCACTTATTAGCAACTTTCTAGACAATTAAGTCTTTTCAGATCCTGTCATTCATTGTGGTAATCATACTTTCCAGTTTTATATCATTTGCAAATTTGATGGTCAGGTTATCTATACTTTTATTTAAGTCATTGACATAAAACACAGGATCTCTCTTCCCCAGGTGAAGACCTCTCCTCACAGATTACTGAGAAAATATAGGCCATTTGTTGTAAGCATTTTCTTTCCTTTACTCTCTTCTGTATATCAAAACCACTAAACATCATCTCTCGCTTTCATCTTTTACTCCAATCTCTGATAATGGTCCTTCTCTTTTTTTTTTTTTTTAAACTTTTTTTTTTTAGTGAGGCAATTGGGTTAAGTGACTTGCCCAAGGTCACACAGCTAGTAAGTGTTAAGTGTCTGAGGCCGGATTTGAACTCAGGTCCTCCTGACTCCAGGGCCGGTGCTCTATCCACTGGTCCTTCTCTTTGACAGGGACATTCCTCTGTATGTGCCCTCGACCTATCTCTTCCCATCTTGTCAAGCAGCTTATTCTCCTTTGAATTTTAATTTCCCTCTATCTATTGGTTCCTTCCTTGGTTTCTACAATCATACTCAAATCTCTCCAACCTTAAAAAAAAAACAACAACCAACCAACCAAACACAAAACCTTCCCTAGAACCTACCACTGCTTTAAGCTATCATCCTAAATTTCTCCTTCAGTCAAAATACTGGGAAAATCTGTCTGTATTCACTTCTTCCATTTTCCCTCTTCCCATTTCTCAGCCCTGTAAAATCTGGTTTCCAACCTTATCATTTGCCTGAAACTACTCTCTCCAAAGTCACCAATGACTTTTTATATTTTTCGACCGAATCTGATAGCCTTTTCTGTGTCCTCACCCCTCTTGACCTTTCTGCGTAATTTGATATTGGTGATCATTGTCTTCTTTTGGATATTCTCTCTACTCTCAGATTTCCTGATACTAATTGCTCCTGATTTTTTCCCTACATGTCTGACCTCTCCTTTTCAATTCCTTTTGCATCCATAACATACCTAACTGTAAGTTAGACTTCATCCTGGGCTGTCTTCTCTTTTTCTCCAAAATCTCTCACTTGGTGACCTCATTAGTTCTCATGAGTTGGATTTTCATCTCTATGCAAATAACTACCAGCTCTAGTCTGAACTAGCTGTTCATTGAACTTTCATGCTGACATAGCATAGATATCTCAAATCAACATGTCCCCAAACAGAGTTCATTATCCTTCTCCACAAACAACTCTTCTTTTACACTTTTCCTGTCACTGTGGAGGGCACCATCATTCTCTCGGTCACCTAATTTTGCAATCTTGGTGTCATTCTTGACACCACTTGTGAAATATTTGTTCTGTTTCTGGATTCTATAATTTCTGCCTCCACAACATCTTTTCCTTTTCTCCACTCACACAGTCACCCACAACCTTAGGTCGGGTGCATCTTACCTGTACTGATGGAATAGTCTTTTAGTTGGTTTCTTTGCATCAAGTCTCTTTCCATTACAATCCATCCTCCATACAAATACCAAAGAGATTTTCCTTAAGCACAGATGTGACCATGTTACCTTCTTTCTCTCTCTCTCTCTTCCCTTCCACCCGCCAACTCCAGTGTCTCCTTATTGCCTTTTGGGAGAGGCATAGGGCAAGTATGTGTCAAGAGTTGGAACCTGAGCTCTTCTTTTCTGGCTCCTAGCTCTGTACTCTCTTTACCCTTGGAACCATATATATACTCCTCTCCTTGGCTTTTGAAACTTTATAGTCTATCTTTCCAGTCTCATTATAGATTATTCCTTTCCCCAGAATAATCCAGTTCAGCCAAACTGGCCTTTTTGGCGGTTTTTCACATAGGATTCTCCATCTTCTGTCTCTGTGCTTTTGTACCCCTGGCTGACCTCCCCCTCTTCCTTGAGGTATCCCTTAGTACTGTCAAGACTGAACTCAAGTTGCACCTTCTTCAGGAAGCTTTTCCTGATCCCTCCAAATACTAGTATCCTCTCTGCCAAAATAACCTTGTATTTATTTTGTATGTAATTGCATATGTACTTGTTGTCTCTTCCTCTCCTCTCCTCTCCTCTCCTCTCCTCTCCTCTCCTCTCCTCTCCTCTCCTCTCCTCTCCTCTCCTCTCCTCTCCTCTCCTCTCCTCTCCTCTCCTCTCCTCTCCTCTCCTCTCCTCTCCTCTCCTCTCCTCTCCTCTCCTCTCCTCTCCTCTCCTCTCCTCTCCTCTCCTCTCCTCTCCTCTCCTTTCCTAACCATGTAGACTGTATGGTGTTTAATTCATATTAACAACTTAGATATAATTTTGGTTCTGTGTTCTCTTATCTTTTTTATTTTATGCACCTAAGTCCTCAGGTTCTATGACTTAATACTGGTAATTGATTTGAATTTTTAGAAACACAAATTAATGCATTTCAAAACTAACCAAGCATCTGGTTTTTATATGGTTCACACCTGTGATATGATGATTTTGGCCATTCAGTCATAGAGCAACACCATGTCAAGAGTGCATGGCTTTGAAGCAGACATTCTTCTACACTTTCCTGCTTGACAACCATGTGAAAAATCCCAATTACTGGAAATCTGAGAAGGATGCAGTTACTTATGAACACAGGACACTGAAAAAAAAGGCTTCCTAAATCAAAACCATGCTGGGACGCAATAGACCAAATCTGTATACCATAAACCTTTCAAGATCAATGTAACTAAAAAAAAATTATCCACGGTTAGAAAAGGCAGCTTAAACAAAACACTATTGTTAAAAATAACTAAAGGGAAACAGCTGGCAACCAATGCAATAAATGTGGATCATGACTGTAAACTATTCAACTGAAAGTGCCTGGGTGCGTGCATGTTCAGAGTCAGTATCAGTTGACTTATATATGTCTATGTACACATTTGATATTTAAATACATACAAAATACTTTAACCATTGCATAGATAAATATCATTGTGTTTATTTTTAAAACATCGATCAACACCTTTGAGTGCTGATAGGCAAACCTTATTGCTCTCTGCACATATGTGTTTTTTGTTTGTTTTTTTTTTACAGATTTAAGGTTTGTGGCAACCCTACATCAAGCAAGTCTATCAGTGCCATTTATTCCAACAGCATGTACTTTATATCTTGTCTCTGTGTCACATTTTGGCAATTCTCACAATATTTTAAACTTTTTCATTATTATATTTGTTATGGTGATCTGTGATCTTTGATGTTACTACTAGGGCACCGTGAACCATGCTTATATAAGATGGAGAACTTAATTGATAAATGTTGTTTGTGTTCTGACTACTCCACTGATTGGCCATTCCCCCCATCTCTCTCCCTCTCTTTGGACCTTCCTATTCCCGGAGACACAGCAATATCAATGAATATTACATAAATTTAGTTGATAAAGGGTTTGAGAGGATTGACTCCAATTTTCAGAGTTCTATCTTGGGTAAAATGCTATCAAACAGCATCACATGCTACAGGAAATCTTTTGTGAAAGGAAGTCAATTGATGCGGGAAGCTTCATTGTCTTATTTTAAGAAAATGAAGATGTCGTTTTAAGAAAATTGTTTTTAAGAAAATGTGTTATTTTAAGAAAATTCAGCAACCACCACCCTGATCAGTCAGCAGCCCTCACCTTCAAGGCAAGAGCCTCATGACTCACTAAAGAGTCAGATGATGGTTAGCATTTTTTATAGCAATAAGGTATTTTCTAATTAAAGTATGAACATTGTATTTTTAGACATAATGCTATTACACAGGTGATATCCTACAGTATAGTGTAAATATAACTTTTATATGTTCTGGGAAACCAAAAAATTCATGTGCGATATTTGCTTTATTGTGGTGTTTTGGAACCAAACCTACAATATCTCTGAGGTATGCCTGTACTGTTACATCATAGTAGTTTGCTGATATATACTCCCTCCCCTGCTCAGTCAATAGATCCCTCCATTGTGAGAAAGAGGAAATTAAATAAAATCATATGAACCTTTTACATCTCCACATTTATACTTAGAAGTTAGTATGTTTCATCATGTCTTCTAAGAAGAAATTGTGCTTTGTATTTAATCTGAGTTCAACTACCTTAAACATTTTTAATGAAATATTAAGAGTGAACAGAAATATAACCAACTGAACTTGCAATAAGTGTAACTATTTACATTTCAGATAGTTAATTTCAGCATACGAGATATCACAATTTTTTATCCTCTTCCTTTAATTCCTTTTCAGGATTCTGTGTGTATTTTAATGAGCTTTTCTTTATTTAACAAACTTTCAAGGAAAAGTCTCTTGTAATTTTTCTTTTGCAGGGCAGTGAGGGTTAAGTGACTTGCCCCAGGGTCACTCAGCTAGTGTCAAGTGTCTGAGGCTGGATTTGAACTCAGGTCCTCCTGAATCCAGGGCCGCTGCTTTATCCACTGTGCCACCTAGCTGTCCCTGTCTCTGGTAATTTGTAAAGAGAGTTATAACTATATTAGGGATCTTAGGGTAGGAACTGAAAAACAAGAGGGTGGGTTAGAGTATAATAGCGGTCTAGTGAATAAAATGCATTACAATGTCTTCAATATCATAACTTTTTTCAGGGTCAAGATTCTATCAAGAGGCATAGCAGTGAGTTTAGAATGTCAGCAAAGAAGAGTTATCTGTTCAGTGTTCACATGTTCTGAATTTTCCAAGACATTCTAATTTCAAGAAGAAAAAATGTACTTTCCTTTGTCAGACCATATTATCTGACTTTTTTTCAGAGCATTTGTTAATTACCACAGTTGTCTCAGGTAAACAACAGACAGTAAATCCCTTCTTTTCCTTTGTTTTCTCTCTACCCATAAAATTCTTGTTTGTCCTTCATTCTTTTTGGGGGGTGGGGTGGGGAAATGGGGGTTAAGTGACTTGCCCAGGGTCACACAGCTAGTAAATGTCAAGTGTCTGAGGCTGGATTTGAACTCGGGTCCTCCTGAATCCAGGGCCAGTGCTTTATCCACTGTACCACCTAGCTGCCCCTGTCCTTCATTCTTAAGGAGTACCAAGACATCAGGAGGTGATGTCATGACTTGCAGTGAATTGGACTTAAGAGAAGGAGGGCTATGCAGTGTCACCAACCATACTCTCTCCTCCAGAGCCATCTGGGTCCTGTGGCAAGATATACATTGGTGTGACTGGAGATGGCCCTGAATGTTTGAGGCAATTGGGGTTAAATAACTTGCCCAGCGTCACATCTTGTGAAAGGCTTTAAAAGCTAAATGTAGGAGTTTATTGGGGCAGCTAGGTAGTGCAGTAGATAGAGCACAGGTCCTGGAATCAGAAGGACCTGAGTTCAAATTCCACCTCAGATGCTTGACACCTACTTAGCTGTGTGACCCTAGGCACAAAAAGGACAAATAACAACACCACCCATAATATCCGTACTCACTGTTTGTTCCATTCTTTTCCATCCCCAGGGAATAAGCCTATATTACCCTAGTTGGCCAAAGATCCAAGATTGCTCTTTAACTCATTCACCTACATGAATCAACATGGCAACCTGTAAAATTGAGAACTTAGAGAAGAAGATACTGAGATTTTAGTTCATTCCTTTTCTATGTGGTCATATTAAAAACCCAGGGAAGGAGGAATTCCTTTGGAAATAGAAATTCTCCTTTTAATTCATTGATCTAACTTTAACTTTGACCATGATCTTTTGGGCAAGAAGTCAGAACAGAGAATAAAGCACCAGCCCTGGATTCAGGAAGACCTGAGTTCAAATGTGGCCTCAGACACTTGACACTTACTAGCTGTGTGACTCTGGGTAAGTCACTTAACCCTCATTGCCCCACAAAACAAAAAAACAAAACAAAAAAAGAAGTCAGAACAAATTCATTAAAAACTGCTGCTGATGTTATTCATAACTGTGTTATCCTGAAGCATTTAGAATGGTGCTATACAACACACACACACACACACACACATACACACACTCACACCTATTTATATTTAGTTTCTTGGAAGAGATTTTTCAGTTTGAGCTATATTCAGAATTACAGTAAGTTGGTGCCAGGGTTTGTTTTTCATTTGTCAGGAGTTCTCAGGCGCTAGGCATCATCAAAAGTCCTCAAGGTGGCCTTCTTTTCTTTGCTGAAAATGGTTTACCTTTTTGAAGTACCACATTGCCGTACTATAACATGGTTCCCACTCCCTACCTCCCTGCACCTAAATCTAATTTGTATTAAAAAAAAAAAAAAAGGGCTTCAAGTCCATTTGCATAAGACTCTCCTTACTGGTGGAAAAATGATTACTTGAGGCTTGCACTGAATATAATTTATGAATGGACTTGAAGGAGGAAAAAAGCTAACTTCTAGCCTCTTCCATCCAATAAAAGGTAGAAACATACATAGAGTGGGATTTGTAGTCTGATTCTACTGGCTTTTTGTTTTTAAAAGCTGGAATATAGATAATTTACTAGTATTGTTTCTTCTTTGCTACAAACACCACATATCTCAGGACCTCACCTGTCAGTCTGCCTTGCTAGGACCTTTTCTATCTGTTCTCAAGGCTCCCATTTTATAAGCGTGTGTATGCTTGTATAGAAATATATATACGAATGGTATATATATATATATATATATATATGTGTGTGTGTGTGTGTGTGTGTATGTATGAAATATGTTAAAGCATTTGTAGTAGCTTATATTCAGACCAATGTGGTAGATATGTAAAGACTGTTAATGTTGTTGTTGTTGTTGTTTGCCCTTCATTCCCAAAGAGAACCATGACATTGTGTCATTTGAAATATTGGGGGGAAACCTGTCTCTGTTCTAAATTATTGGGGAACTTAGCTGGGGTTTCTAATATATTGCTACTTATAAATTAGAGGCTATAGCATCAGTTTTTGGCAGGGAGCATTTATTAAATCATATTTAAATGTTAGGAGAGCATTGACCGCCTTTAAGCCTCTTGTGGTCGCCTTCCTCCATCCCTAGGGGCGGCTCTTACACAGAGCTCAAAGCTAATTGGCTAGCATCATTCAATTCCATTGGTTGACATGACTTGGTGGTGGGCCTAGTGCAAAGACAAACCCTCTGAGGGACAAAGCGTTTAAATAGGTAAGGTTTCTTTTGTCTCTATTTTACTGAGTCTGATTTCCTTTTCTATTGACTCTGGGCTGGCTTTAAAAGAGATCAGGTGAGGGCAGCTAGATGGCACAGTGGTAAAGCACCGGTCCTAGATTCAGGAATACCTGAGTTCAAATCTGGCCTCAGACACTTGACACTTACTAGCTGTGTGACCCTGGGCAAGTCACTTAACCCTCATTGCCCCCCCCCAAAAAAAAAAGAGACCAGGTAAAGTTCCTAAGCTAAGCCCTTAAGTGGGAGAGTTCCTGTGTCCCCCAAAAGTCCATTATTAAGAATTATTATCGGGGCATCTAGGTGGCGCAGTGGATAGAACACTGACCCTGGATTCAGGAGGACCTGAGTTCAAATCCGGCCTCAGACACTTAACACTTATTAGCTGTGTGACCCTGGGCAAGTCACTTAACCCCAATTGCCTCACCAAAAAAAAAAAAAAAAAAGAATTATTATCTCACAACATCAGGGTGATATCATGACTTGCACTGAATTGGATTTAAGTAAGGGAGGACTGTGTAGAGTCACCAGCCTCACTCTATCCTCCAGAGCCATCTGCGTCCAGTGTAAGATATACATCTGGAGGACTGGAGATGGCCCCAGATTATGTAGAGACTAGGGAACTTGCAAATGGTCTCTGCTCTGATCTGTCTTATACATCATTGCCAGAGTAGTCTTCCTAGTGCAAACCTCTGATCACATCCTTCTCCTGTTCTCTAGCTTTTACTGATTCCTCGCTGCATACTGTATCAAGTCCAATTTTCTAAGCTTAGCATTCACAGTTCCCCATGAATTGACTACCTTTCCAACCCTAGACTCATACAATTCACATACCCTACATTCTAATCAAATCTGCATTTTTGCCTTTTCATGTCCCATGCTTCCTCACGTTTTCCTGTGCCCTTACCCTTCTATCTCACTTCTTTGCCTGAAATGCCCTTTCTCATTGCCTTTCTTGATTCCACTTGAAATTGTATCTATTTTGCATATACTTTGTGTGAATCTTCTACTGGATAGTAAAATGACTGTATCTTAGTATTCTCCTTGACACCTAGCACAGGGTCTGGCACATGGTGACCACTCAAGAAATACTTGTTGAATTTTTATCACTTGCTACTCAACCCTATCGAGGACAGACTCATTCTATACTCTGTGGGCCTTCTGAGACATAAATTCATTGAGTGAGGTTTACAAATACAGTTATCCCTTCCACATCATGACTTTCCCCATCACAGTTTCGATATATTGTGGGTCGGTGTAAGAAATCAAATGGGAATTCAGAGAGTTTTACCTAAGCCACAGATGCCATGCAAAGGCTAGCATATGACACAGAAAAAGTTTAGATAACTCAAAAATGCATAAAATATATGTATAGTATTGTATAATATCAACATATTTTATCTTTGAATGCCATAATTATTCAGACTTCTCTGGTATGAAGGGAGGGCCAAAACATCTTACACGGATTTTCCACATCACAGGAGAACTGAACCACTGCCCCCACGGTGTGGAATGGATAACTGTATTTTAATTCTTCTGGGAAAATCTGAGTGTGAAGGAGAAAAATGGAGATATTGTTTGGGAGAAATTGTAAAGACTTAGAAAAAACTTCTCCAGAGGAATAGTAATGATGACAACCTTGACCGCCTTCACCAAGGCCTCTTGTAGCTACTTTTCCCTGGGCCATCCTCCATCCTTGTTTGGACGGGAGGGGAGTGGGGGAACATGTGATGTTTTAAGTGGGTAATTTGAGAGTTGTTTAATGATCATAGAAATGAGATTAAGGTATTTAAGAAGAGTAATTCCTGTTTGGAAATAGTGAGAAACATACATCTGTAAAACGATCTGATCTTCTACATGTTCATGTGCCTGAATTACAGCACAATGGGAAATTTTGTTAAAATGACCCATTATTTTTGAAAAATGGTCTTAGGTGTTTTGCACATGTTTCTGATACCATTGTTGTTTTCAAAGTCACCCCTCACATACTGTTACTTTTTTTTTTTTTTTGCAGGGCAATGAGGGTTAAGTGACTTGCCCAGGGTCACACAGCTAATAAGTGCAAGTGTCTGAGGCCAGATTTGAACTCAGGTACTCCTGAATCCAGGGCCTGTGCTTTATCCATTGAGCCACCTAGCTGCCCCAACATACTGTTACTTTAAAAGAAATTGGTAGGGGGCGGTTAGGTGGCGCAGTGGATAAAGCACCGGCCCTGGATTCAGGAGTACCTGAGTTCAAATGCGGCCTCAGACACTTAACACTTACTAGCTGTGTGACCCTGGGCAAGTCACTTAACCCCCATTGCCCTGAGCAAAAAAAAAAAAAAAAGCTCACTAAAAGAAATTGGTAGACTTTTCAAAGTACCTCATTTCATTGAATCCTTTTACACACAAAGATCAAATAAGTTTTGCTCATGGGTTCCTTTGAATATTGTCCTATTTTCTCTTTTCATCCTGTGTTCTGTAGCCCCTTCTGAAGTTTTGTTTCCTTGCTATGTTCTTTCTTTATCTATCTGCTATTAATGTGTTCCTGGTCTCAGGCTGATTGTAAAAATCCTAGTCATATTTTGATTCTTTGCCAGTGATATCTTTTCCCATATAGTTGAGACAGTCATCAGTACTTGAGGATGGTTTTGAGCTATCATTTATTTCCTAGCTACTTAGTGATTACTACAAATACCATTTCCACTGACAGATACAAATGCTAGTATGTTGATTTCTGCTTTCTTTAATAGAATTAAACCAGATTTTTAGCTTGCTCTTTAGCTTGTTGCTTAATCGATTAATCACATAAGATTCTCTGGTTATTTTTTAAATTACATTAATAAATCATCAATGACTTGATAAAATGTTCATTTTATTTTTCTGTTGCCATGATTAACCCATCAATTATTTAGCTAGGTTCCACCACAAGAGAAAAAGTGGGTTCTGCGTGTACATACTCATAGTTTCCTTTGCTATTGGAATAATTGGGGGAAGTACTGGTGATTTTGAGACAATATTGGGAAGTCCTGAATGGCAGTGGCTTTTGGATAGCACATTGGTAGAGATTAATGTGCCAGTAGAGACTGGCACATATGTTGCTCTTGGCGTATGTACAGGGGACTTGCTATCTTTTTGTCCGTTAACTCTGAGTTAGTATTTTTATATATATTTTGTGTATATATATGCACATATGTGTATGTATATGGGGACAAATATGTGTATAGATACATACTATACATCTGTGTACATATACTATGCATATATATATATATAGTCTGCCATTATTTGGAGATTTGCAGAGATTATAGTAATGCTCATAGATTTTTTCCAATTTTCTTGGGTTTACATATGTAACCCATTAATTCTTAAGTAAAGTTATGTTCCTAGACCTCTGTTTCAATGGGAGAATATACTGCAGTGTTTTTAAGTGTTCTATGGTAAGGCATTTAGAAAGAGGTATGGTATATTTCAATGGCCAATGAAGATCAAGCTGAACTTGATTTAGAAAGGCATATGTTTTATCCAATAATGAATCTTATTCTTTGAAATATCTTGAAATAATGACTGTGAAATAATCAGAGTAATCAGCATCAAAGTACTTTTTAAGTGCAGGACTCTAAATCTGATAATGTAAAGGGTTTCCTGATTTTCATAGTTAATACTCAGATGCCTTACTGTAATAAAAATTTAAAGAGATGACTAACATACCTCTGGAATGTAAAATGTGTCCTTTTAAAAACCAGCATTACTTTATTTTTGAAGAACATTTTTTTTTATAGATTTTGAGTGATGGAATGAGAACACTGTTCTCCAATAATAATGGGTGGAAGCTATATAGCATTAATGACTAGAATGAACATTTCCCATCTAATAAGAATGGAATTTTTCTCCACATATGTGATAGAAGCAAGTTGATCATGGTTCCTGGTTCCAAGAAGGAATGAACACAGCTGCTTGCAATAGGAAGCCTAAACTAACATAACATTTAATATTTTGAAAAAAATGGATCCTGAGGGAAAAGGATTTTCTTTTAAAAATGTATCAACTTTAGGGTGAGAGTATTTTTAGGTCAGTCACTATCATTTATTTTTGATATTGCTTAAGTGAATGAAAACTTTATTCCTACTTGCCAGCCTTTATTGAATCTCATATAAATATTTAGTCATAAGAGCCCCTACGTTACCATGATCTGCATAGATACATTCCACTTTCCATGGGTCAATGTTTAATTTTCAAATGGTAGGGACCCAGCCAAAAATTCCTCCACTGAGATTCCTTCCGGCTCAGATGAGACTAAATAGTTACAGGCTGTGTTGCTGTCATTCATTACTAATCCAGGTATGGCTCCTTACTGCTTTTAATTTTCTTTTTCTGGACTTAAAAGCAGTGTTTGCTTTTTTTCCCCCTGAGAGGCAAATGATAATATGCCTGAAATTCCAGAAACTCGAGGCAATGGGCTTCATTTGCACTGATACAACTAGGCTTTGTCTTGAGCCAAATGAAGGACTATAGATGAAATTTGGAAAGGACTTTAGCAGTCATCTTCTCCAACCCTTGCATTTTACATATGTGGAAATCAAGGCCAGGAGAGGTGAAGTGACTTACTGTAGGGCTCATAGGTAGTAGATAGCAGATCTAGGAACTGAGCCCAGATCCTCTTATTAGAGATATCTGGGGATCTTCTATGATAGTAACATTGTGAAGGCAGCTAAATGGGCTGGTGCATGGAGCACTGGATTTGGAATCAGGATCAGCCAGGTGACTCAGTCAAGTCATGTTAACCTCTTTCAAACAATCTCCTCATCTGTAAATTGGGGATCATAATAATGATGACTTCACAGAGTTAGATAATATATATGAAGCACTTCGCAAACATTAAAGCGGTATATAAATGTTAGCTATTATTATTACCATAGGTTATTACAGAAAACTGGTGTTCTTTTCAGGGTGTTTACCTAATATTTGGATGTTATCAGAGGACAACTGTCCAAATACCTTTTGCTAGCACTGTCAGAGACAGACTGTTGAGTTGGACGGGATATCAGTTTAACCTCATATGGTAATTCTAATTGCAGGTAACTTATTTTTTTGTGTGTGTGGTAAGTGCTACCACTATTTGATCAGTCTTCGAAAAGGCTATTTGTCTGATTGGGTCATGGAGTGAGATTTGCTTTTATTCCTTTTATTTAATGGGTGAAAATCATTAGCATATGTTTATGATGCCAGGATCTGTTTTTTTCCTCTCACCCTACATCTGTGTCACTTCTTTATCTTAACCATCATCACCTTCTGCTGTTTCAAAACATCAAGCCCAGCATGTGTGAGCTAGTTTTAAAACAATTCTTCCTAAAATTATAACTATGTACTATCCTTTATATCCCATCTTGAAGAATAATTATTTATTTGGCAGAGTCTCCAAAGTGACTTGGGGAAAAATGCTTAATAATCCTCATATTAGTAACATTATTGCAATATGGATCATATTTCATTTCAAAGAAAATGTATGTGTAGCCAAAATGTATATCCCAACTTCAGGTGATGTTTCACTTATTCTAAACAATATTTCATATGGTAAATTTCTAATACAGTGGAAAATTAACTCCATTCCCTCATAGTTAGTTATTGAGGAAATGTACATATTTTCCCATGAGAAGTTTTTGATTAAATTAAGAGGTACAAATTTATTAAAGAGAGGATAAAACAGTTACCACTATTTGAATGGGTTGAGAGGTAGAACATCATGATTTGTATTAAAAATAAAAATAAAAACATACAAAAATATATAAGATAAATAAAAGTTATATTTAGCATTAAAACTTTCTTTGGTTCACAAAGGTGAAGAGAAAACATTTTTAGTATTTCTTAAACTTTAGTAATTTGGCTGCTATATAAATATGTACTTCATCCAAGTTTTCTTCCTCTACCATATCCTGCTGTTCTTAAAGAAAGGGTTTCTACTTCATGGCTGCTAATCATTAAATACTTTGGACAGGAATTTTGGAAGGTAACTTATGAGGATATGGCTAGAAATTTCTGATGACCATAAATGCACTTCCAAATAATCTTATTTAACTCTATGAATAACCTGGGGAAAAACAGTAGGGTTTTGCTCACCTTTGACCTCAGAGGTCATAAATATTATAATTTAGTATAGCTATTAGTAACAACAATACTTCTTGAAGTAGAATTTCAAAAACCCTAAGAAATGTGTTTTTAATTTTTTTCTGATGCAATTAAAACTAATAATTCCTTCAGCCTTATTTCCTCATTTCAGTTCTAGAAACCTCATATATATATATATACATATACACATATATTTCAATTCCTTTTCTCCCATCAAAAATATGATAAATAGAATATTTGCAGTGCGATTTCCAATAGAGAATTCGTTATGTATACCCTTAAGTATTTGCCATGAGTCATATTATTAGACAAGGGAGACTAGAACAAGGGGGAGTGGGACAGTTTTAGATTCATTAAGATTGATTTCTCAACAAAGAAAGCTCAAAATTGATCATCTCTTACTTTTGAGAATGCTTTCTTCCCACATAGCTTCTCAAATACTATAGACATGTCCCTTTTGCCTTTTTTTTTTTCATTTTGTAAAAACGAACTGAAAGGATAGACTTCTCAAACTGAATAGCAGAAACCTGGCTCTTCAACCCAGAATACTTTCCATTTTAAAGAAATCAAATAGAAATTTTTCCTAAAGAGCATTTTTCTTAAGATTAAGGAAATTTGCCTGACGTACTTAGTATTGAGACCAATTAGTACAGATGTTTAGCCAAAAGCCAGGAATACTTGCTTACAAAGATAAATTTTGTTATTAATTGTATCCTTGTTTAGTAAGTGGCTTTGCATTTGCTTTATAAATTCCCCTTTTTTGGTCCTCAGATAATTTTTTAAAAAATGCTTAGTACTTAACCTAAAAAAGAAATTGCCCCCAACATTAATTAAGTCTTGCTGTACCCTTTTTCTAGCTAAACTCTTTAGCACACATTAGAGACAGATATTCTTGGAAGAGGTGCCTGAATGTATTTACTCTTTTAGTCACATCTTTATACTGCATTCTTTAGTCCAATCTGCCTCATTGCAGTCTGCTATTAATGCAACACCTTGTTGGGAACCCCACTAATCACAGGAGAAGTAAGTAGAAGGCTGGTAAAAGTCATCAAGGCAAACCCCAGGCCATCACAAGGTCATCAGGGTCCAGTATTTACCTCAGTAGGCATATGTCAACCTCTGTCTTCTCTCTACCCCTTTGTAAATAAAGGAAGAGAGTGGGAGGAGGCCAGCAGAGGAGATCGTGGGAACTCTATACTCCAGCTGAGCTCTCTCCTCTCCAGCTGTTTGTCTCTTGGCTGATCTGTTTCCTCTCATTTCCTCTCTGTATCCCTGCCCCTACCATTCACGCTTCTGACATCCTTCCTTTATTTATAGAATGGACCTAGGATACAGATTGACATATTAAAATCCCTTTCCTTATGTACAAATATATGTATGCGAATTAATTAGAACAAAAAGACCCCTTTAAAAAACTTAATATACAATATACCCTCTTTATGCTATATTTCCTTATTTTTCATGAATTGGCATTGAGTTTGCATAATTTCAATGTGTATTCTATAATTCTTCATCATGAAACTATAAGTCTCTCATATATTGAATATTAAACATACCTTGATTAACAAAGAAAGGGGCAGCTAGATGGTGCAGTGGATAAGGGTGCTGGGTCTAGAGTCAGGAAGACTCATCTTCCTGAGTTCAAATCTAGCTTTAGACACTTACTAGCTGTGTGACCCTGGACAAATCACTTTACGTTGTTTGTCTGCTTGAGTTTACTCATCTATAAAATGAGCTGGAGAAGTAAATGGCAAACCACTCTAGTAACTCTGCCAAGAAAACCCCAAATTGAGGCATGAAGGGTTGGACATGATTGAACAGCAACAAAAGTGAGTTCCAAGATTAATTTTAATCTTTACAAATGATCTCTTCCATTTTAATCTTTTACTATAATCCTTTTCTTCAATCCTTTGAAGCACTACGTTTTTGCAGTGCTTCATCATACTTCTTCCATATTCTGTTACTCTGTGGTCTCATTGATGTGAGCATTCTCTTCTACAGTGAGGTTGGAATCTATTCATGATTAGTCATTCTGTGCCACTCTTGTCCATTACTTCCTATAAATCCTCCATGTGGGTCTACCCACAATGCAATGGACCTTCTGGTTTTCTTAACTTTATGTGGATACCCATAGAGCAGGGCTTCTTAAACTTTTTCCACTCGCAACCCCAGGTATATAGGTAGGATAAAATAGGTAGACATAACCTTTTACTGTTGTCAAAACTTTCATGACCCCCACATTCAGTCATGAGACCCCATATGGGATAGGGACCTACAATGCAATTGAGCACATGGACTACCCATTGACTAGCCCTCATCCTTGTTATATGACTGGGTATATCTCTTTCTGATGCCAACCTTCTTTTGCACAGTCGTTGGTAGGTAACATGCTGCTGCCTGTTCATGCCACTGTCTACCTTTCTGTTTCCTTTTGGATGACCCTTAGGTTTAATTCTTTGGACACAGATTCCATGACTTGTAGCCATGAAGCATGACTAGACGAATATTGTTATTTAATCACCTTGGTGGCAAAGTGGATAGAGCACTGGACCTGGAATCAGGAAGGCCTGAGTTCACATCTGACCTCAGAAACATAAGTAGCTGTGTGACCCTCAACAGGTCAACCTCTGCCTGCCTCAGTTTCCTCATCGGTAAAAGGGAGACAATAATAGCACTCACCTCTCAGGGTAGTTATAAAGATAAAGAGATAGCGTAAAGTGATTTGTATAATGTAAATGCTAGCTATTATTATTTTTAAAAGATGGCTTTTCATTTCAGGGAGATGCTACTGTTCATTAAAAGTACTGCACAATTTCCTAAAGGCTTGCCAATCCAGCTTGTTCTCTTCTTATTCAGTTCTGATCCCAGTTCTTTGTTCATTCAAAGGATTCAAGAAACATGTGGGGATGGGCCAATTCTATGGGTTATCTATCCAGCTACATACCACAGTCTGAACTATTAGCATTCCCTCTTCTTCCCCTCCCCAGCTATTTGACTTTTCCTTTTTGGATGTTAAGGCTGAACACTTTCAATGATTTTATATATCTCATTTTGGAGGTTTTACATGATGTAATCTGCACAACCACATCTACAAATGGAAGTATCTGAAAGACCTTACCAGCTCTATGAATCCCTTTTCCCTTTGGACTCTGGATTGGATTTCCATGACAGAGATGAACATCTTTGGTGAAGATGTTTCTTTATTTTTTATGCCTTAGTGGATTTTAATAATCAGGTTAACAATCTCTCTTGTTAAACATATCAAGGAATTATGTGATTTTGAGCATTTGCATGGTAAACATTTGTTGGGGAAAAGGTATTAAGGTGATGTTTTGCTCTAGTCAGATGATTTTCTTATAGTAAATAAATAATAAGCATAAGTGGAGTTTTCTATTCACTACACCTTTCAGTCAATTGTGTGACTATGAAGATGAGACCTGCTATAGAATAATACTTGTAAAAGCCTTTCTTTTTCTTTTATACTGTCAAAGGAATCGATTATTCTCATTTTTAAAAATGTTTTTATTGCTGTATTCTGGACTTGGCCAGTCCCCTGGGAGTTTATCTTTGATATCGAAACAAAATAAGAGACTCAACAATTAACAACAAAAGATGTACTTAATCATAGCAAGAAAAGGATATTCAACAAGGAAATGTGTTAAGGACATCTTGAGTTCTGAGAGAAATTCCCTTGTCTGAGCTACCCATTGTTTTTTGTTGTTTTTGGTTTTGTTTTTGCTAGAGAGAATACCTTGAATCTTCATAGCTCTTTTGTTATCAAGTGACTAGGAGGAGGTGAAGTCTTTAGTCCCCCTGAGTCAATCAAGTCTCAAGAATGGTTTCTGTATTTTTTTTTTTAAGGAAAAACTAGCCTAATTTGCTTGAGGTCTGGAGTTAGGATATTTCTCCTACAATAGGCTGGAAAAGCCAACTTATGAGTTGCCTTTTGACTCTCTAGTGCTTTTTTTTTTTTTTGCAACAAGTTCAGAGATTTTCTTTTAAGCCTTAAGTATCTTAAACTCTTTCTGATACCGTAAGAATTTATTTCGCAATGCCTTCAAAATTGTGCCACTTCCAATGCAGATCTCCATGTAAACTTGGTCTAACCTGGTTGTTCTTCCCAATCTTGTTTTATTTCCATTCCCTTGTGTACCATGTTTGGGTCTGTGATATTAGTGGTAGCTCTACTATCCTTGATAGTTTGCTATATTGATCTTTACAACCTTTTTCTATTTTTTATGCATTTGTGGTCCTCTTTCCAGTCTTATCCTTGAGTACCTCAGATCATTTTTCTTAGTGGAGTCTCTCACCATGATTTTTGTAAACTTGTTTTCTATTCATTTTGAAAATTATGAGCTTATATAATTTTCCACCATCCCCCATTAAGATTTAAAAAATGAGTTTATATTTTAAATCAGTGTTGCCCTTTGCCACCATATGTTTCTTCTTGGCAAAGAGATGAAATATTTGCTGACTGAGGTGATTTTTTAGGCCCTTTTTTGCCTGTTTATTATGGCAATTGATATTTAGTGCTTAAATTACTTAGGAATTATAACTTCTCCTGCTATGGCTAAGCAAAATCTCATTTTCTTAACTGTTGAATGAACTAGGAGTATCTCATTTTGTTCCAATATTGAACATAAACTACCAGGAGACTGGTCTGAGTCTGGTCCAGCTCAGACCACCAAGTCTCTTGAATTCTAGCCATCTTGCCATTGGCTTTGCTTAATGCCACTTCTCCCAAGCTGGAACAGTACCCACTAGACTAGACCTTCAGGAAACAGACTCCCAGTCCCTGGAGAAGTGAATTTATTTAAATTTGGAATTCCTACTGTGGAAATTAGCTTTCTTCATTAATGATGCAAACTCGTGTAACCTCCTCACTGGCCCAACAATATGCTTCACATCTCATCTAGTTGACCACCTTGACCATATATCTGTCAGCCTTTCTACTATTCTTCTCCTCCTCACCTGGAATAGTAGCTTCTGATCCCAGATCTCCAGAAACCATGTCTCTGATCTTTGGTGAAGTTAATTTATTCAGCTTTGGAATTATTGCCCTGGGGTTAAATTCTCCTAATTGGTAAGAAAGTGAATGGAAATTTATGTAGTCCACTCTATGTAGTTGGCCCCTGACCTGTCCATGCTCCATCTACATCCCATTCAATTGCCCACTCTAGATATCTTTTCATTAGTCTTGCCACAAATGTTCCCCTCTCCTTTTTATCTCTTGCTTCAAGTACAGAAATTAAATCAATGCTGCTACTATTGCTTCTGGAAAGGGACTCTCCTTTCCTCAACTGCCCTATTGGTCAATTCACCATCCCTAGGACTTTCCAGACTTCAGTCCCCCATATTTCCCTGACCAACGTTCCCTTGTATTTGTAGTTTACTGCTATTATAGAATTTAATTTCCTTAGGGACGAGGGACCACTTCCTCAGCTGAAAGTAAATTTTCTTTCCTTTGAACTAAGCAAGTATTTTATGTGTCTTTCTTTGAATGGTACCATATACTATGTTTATTTGTGTCTGTGGTTTATTTCCATTGCTAGACTATAATCTCCATAAGGGCAGAGAATGTTAGGAGAAATTAGGATAGAAGGAGGTGTGAATTAATTCTGGTATAATGTATTTCTCTAAATAAAACCATGTTTTAGTATCCCCTATGCATAGTCATCTTACAAGCCTTTCTCCTTCCTCATGACAAGTACTATGCAAGGTATAGGCAATGTATTCCCATTTTCCTGTGTTTTTTTTTTTCTTTTCATCTTTCACAACCATTGGGAAACATTGAATCAAAATTTCTGCTTGTGACTGCCAAGACCTTATGTGTTATATTTTACTTCAGGGAAAAATCCCATGAGATGAAGCACTTTGGCAGCTAAGTCACAGACTCTCTTAGAGGGCACTTTCCCCCCTTATTATTCTTATTGACTTGTAATTTGGGTGAACTCAGTAAAGGGTGAAGTTAGTTGAAATAGTTTCCACTATCACACACAACAAATGTTCAAAGATCTGACTGCTGACCAATTCTGTTATGGTGTAACTCCACAGTAATGAATTATAGTGGGCAGATTCTTGAATTTAGTTATCATGAACTATGCCTGTATAGGTGATTTATAATTCCCTCTCCCTATCCTCCAAGTTACAGTGTCCAGATTCTTGATTTATACTACTTCATAGATGGAAGCACCTTGCATCCCTATTGGACTTTAGAAAATATCCTATTTAGCAGCAAGGTCATAAACATTGATATTTTAGCCAAAGAAAGATTAAATATGGTTCCAAACTTAAGACAAGCTAATAAATCTTCATAATGCCCTTGGTTTAATTAATACCCATCTTACTTTTCTTTTGGCCAAAACATCAATTATTTTCAATGCAGTTATAGTTTTTGCTTAGGGGCAGGGATCTGAATATCCTCCTGGAATTTATATGACTTCATAAGTCATAAAAGCATATAAGATTCTAAATAGCTTCATGTAGATACCTTTGTGACTCTCTAAGGTTATGTGATGCCTCAGGTGTTAAAAAGTTTTTACCATGGAAACTGATCAAAGGAAAAGTTTTCTCAAAATAAAATTTACCAGCATTCTCTTGTTCACATGTTTAATGTAACCATGAACACAGCTGTTCTTCACATACAACTTTAAAACTAGGGGAAAAAACCTGCATGAAATCAGTTAAAATATCAATGTATTTGTAAACGATACACACATGTGGACTGAAATATCTTCAAGATTTTTAATCTTATTTAGTGGTTTTCTGTCATATTCTATTTATGCATGCTTTTCTTTTAATATTCAGGAGTTAAACTATTTCCCCCCATAAAGACATTTATTTATTCTACATTAGGTATACAACTAAGATCTCATAATAAGCAAATTGTAAACAAAGTTATTCTTTCTGAAATGCTACCAAGTTTGTATAAGACTGGGCTTGTGATCTAAGACTTTACAGTCACTTTAAGGTCTAATTGGTTTGTTTTATGAATTATCTTTCCTCTGTACCTCCTCACCTCCCAACCCCAAATACACATAACAGAGCAGTTATGGGGAAAAATGGAATAGTTTCATCTTTTGTCTGACATCCTGTTAGAGATTCAACTTTAATATAACTGAATGTTGTTGGATGGCTGTTTCTATAGGGAGATTGTTGAAGTATTTTTAAATGGTATAGAAATCTGGTCATTAGCATTTTACCTATTATAATTTATCATGACCTTAAGTGGGAATTAGATAATAATATATCAAAAGAAAGCACAAATTTAGGTGGGAGTTGAAGAGGAAAGGTTTGCATGGTAAATAACAAAAATAATTGGTAAAATTGGTAGCTTATGGTGTATGTGGTAAGTCAAACTATAAAATCGTTCATGATTCTTTGAAGAGATTCTTTAATCTACAGTTTCAATGTTACAAGGTGTATATATGAGTACTAGAAAGAAAGTTATGACTTAGGGTCATAAAATGAAATAGAAGAAAAGAACAAAATATTGAAAACTATTATTAAATATGGCCCTTTCTACATTAAGTATTTGTTTTTCTTAAAAATTCAATTAAGTTAATTGACCAAATTAAATTAACAATTAGTAAAATAACAAAAAGTTATGGTTTTTTCCCTCTTCTATGGAACATGGAAAAACAAAACTCATAATAAATATTTATAAAGCAAAACAAATTTTTGCAGTGATAATATAAAAATAAATCTCAATCTGTGCTCTGAGTCCATCATATCTCTGACATGTTTTATCACAGATCCTTTGTTCTTATTAGAGTTAAGTCTTTCAAAGTTGTTTGTCTTTATGTTATTATTGTATAAATTGTTCTCCTTTGTTGTATTCACTTCATACATTAGGTGCGTATTACAGAAATAGTGAATGTAAATATTGAGGGAGAAGCAGTTTCACAGCTGAACCATGTTCTGTTGCTGTCACTATGTACAGTATTCTCCTGGTTCCATTAAATTCACTTTGCTTCAGTTCATATACATTTTCCCAGGTTTTTCTGATATCTGCCTGCTCATCATTTCTTATTGCACATTGTATTCCACCACAATAATATGTCACAATTTATTCAGCCATTCTCCAACTAATGGACAGCCTCTCAATTTCCAATTCTTTGCCACCAGAAAAAAAAAGAGCTTTAAAAAATATTTTTGTATACATACGTCCTTTTCCTTTTCCTTTGATCTCTTTAGAATACAGACCTAGTAGTAGTATTGCTGGGTCAAAGGGTAGCCATAGTTTTATAGCCCTTTGGCCATAGTTCCTAATGGTTTTCTTGAGCGGTTGGACTAGATCACAATTCTACCAGTGTCCCTATTTTTCCACATCCCCTCCAGCATTTATAATTTTCCTTTTCTGTAATGTTAGCTAATCTGATATGTGTGAGGTGGTACCTCAGAGTCATTTTAATTTGCATTTCTCTAATTATTAATGATTTAGAGCATTTTTTTCATATACTTATAGAAAGCTTTTATTTTTTTCTTCTGAAAATTGTATAGTCATATCCTTGGATCATGACTTTTTTATTTTTATTTTTTTATTTTTTGCAGGGCAATTGGGGTTAAGTGACTTGCCCAGGGTCACACAACTAAATGACTTCAATTTTAATAAATTTGTCTCAGTTACCTATATATTTGAGAAATGAGGCCTTTATCAGAAAAAACCTCCTACCTTCCAATTTCCTACTCTTGTTTGCATTGGTTTTATTTGTGCAAAATCTTTTTAATCTAAATTATCCATTTTTCTAACTATGATCCTCTCTTCTCTTATTTGGTCATAAACTCTTCCCTTACCCATAGAACTGATAGCTATGTTTTCCATGCTCTCCTAATTGTGATATCACCCTTTATATTTAAACCATGTACTCATTTTGACTTTGGTATTTGGTATGAGATGTTGGTCCATGCCTAGTTTTTGCCCATCTGCTTTCCAATCTTCTCAGCAATTTTTGTCAAGTGGTGAGTTCTTGATCCTAAACCTTGGTTTATCAAACACTATTTTACTATTGTCATTTTCTACTGTGTATTGTGTACTGATACACACTCTATTTATTAGCCAGCACCAGATTGTTTTGATGATTACTGCTTTGTAACATAGTTTGAAATCTATTACTCTTGGGCCACCTTCCTTCACATTTTTTCATTGATTTCCTCGATATCCTTGATCTTTTGTTCTTCTAGATAAATTTTGTCATTATTGTTTTTAGCTCTAGTTTGGTATGACACCGAATGAGGAAATCAATTTAGGTAGAAAATAGTCAATATTCTAAACAATCAATAAATACTGATTGTGAGCCTATTATGTGCTGTGTGTACTGTGATAGGCACTAGAGATTCAAATACAATGAATCAAATAACCCTTCAGAGCTTATATTCTAATAAGAGAGACAAAAAGAACATATAAATATAAAGAGAATAAATACAGCCAAATACAGGGCAATGTAATGGGTCACTAATGTAATGGAGGGGACCGGCCATTGGTGGTCTGGTCCTTGGAGCATGTACATTTTTCTTTGCCTGCTACAAATCCATGTTGAGACTTCTGAGCCAGCTTCAAGGAGTGACTGGTGATGTGTGATGGGGGGAAGCAGTGGCCGCATATGCATCGTCATCATCATCAACAACAACAACATGCATTTATTAAGTGCTTACAATGTCAGGCACTGTACTAGGAGCTGGGAATACAAAGAAGGGCAAAAACATGGTCCCCACCCCCAAGGATCCCACGTGTGTGAGAGATAATATATAAGCAACTATGTACATACATGATGCAGACAGTGTGAATGGGAGGCGATCTCATAGGTAAGACACCCTAGTAGTATGACAGGGACCAGGAGGCCTCTTGTGGGAAGTAAAATTTAAACTTAGTCTTGAAGGAAGCCAGGAGGCAAGGAGGGAGAGCATTCCAGGCATGGGTTGTTGTTGTTGTTGTTGTTTGTCCTTCCTTCTCAAAAAGGACCACGACATTAGGGTAATGTCATGACTTGCAGTAAACTGGATTTAAGTGAGGGAGGGCTGTGCAAAGTCACTAACCTCACTCTCTCCTCTGGAGCCATCTGGGTCCAATGGCAAGATGTACATCAGGACATCAGGAGATGGCCCTGGATGTTAGAGGAAGTTGGGGTTAAGTGACTTGCCCAGGGTCACATAGCTAGTGTCTGAGAATGGATTTGAACTCAGGTCCTTCTGACTCCAGGGCCAGTGCTCTATCCACTGGGTCACCTATGTGCATGAGACACAGCTAGTGAAAAGGCAGAGGCGGGAGACAGAGTTTTGTGTGGGAAGAACACAAAGAACATCAGTGTAGAGTGCATGGAAGGGAGTAACATATAAGGAGATTTGAAAGATAGGAAGGATCCAGGTAATTAAAGGTTTTAAAAGCCCAGAAGAGAATTTTTATTTGATCCTGAAGGTAATAGGGGAGTTTCTAGGGTTTGAAGCAGTGAGGTGGCCCAGTAAGTCTTCAGAGCCTGGAGTCAGGAAGACTTCTCTTCCTGAGTTGAAATCTGGCCTCAGATATTTACCAGCTGTGTGACCCTGGGCAAGTCACTTAACCCTGTTTGCCTCAGTTTCCTTATCTATAAAATAATATGGAGAAGGAAATGATAAACTACTCTAGTATCTTTGCCAAGAAAAACCCAAAAAGGGTCATGGAGAGTCAAACACGATTGAAAAACAATTAAACAAGAGTTTGAGTTGGGAGGTGACATGGTCAGATCTGTGTTTTTGGAAGATCACTTTGGCAGTTGAGTGGAGGATGGATTGAAGTAGGGAAAGACTTGAGACAGGAAGACCGAACAGCAGGATATTGCAGTATTCAGAGCATGCACCTGTAATTTGTCACTTTCTTATTGGCATAATTGGTGAGTTGAGGAAAGATAGGAGTGGGCAGTAATTTTTACTCTAATCTTCACTTGAGAGATTAATACTTACACAAGGAACACTAATGCATTGTTGGTGGAGCTGTGAGCTGATCCAACCATTCTGGAGAGCAATTTGGAATTATGCCCAAAGGGCAATGAAGCTGTGCATACCCTTTGACCCAGCAATTCCACTTTTAGGTCTTTTGCCCAAAGAAATCATGGAAGGGGGAAAGGGACCCACATGTACAAAAATATTTATAGCTGCTCTTTACGTGGTAGCAAGGAATTGGAAGTTGAGGGGGTGCCCATCAATTGGGGAATGGCTGGACAAGTTGTGGTATATGAATACAATGGAATACTATTGTGCTGTAAGAAATGATGAGCAGGAAGAGTTCAGAGAAACCTGGAGGGTCTTACGTGAGCTGATGATGAGTGAGATGAGCAGAACCAGAAGAACATTGTACACAGTATCATCAACATTGAGTGTTGACCTACTGTGATGGACTATATTCTTCTCACCAATGCAATGGTACAGAAGAGTTCCAGGGAACTCATGATAGAAGAGGATCTCCAAATCCAAGAAAAAAAAAAAGAAAGAAAGAACTGTGGAGTATAGATGCTGATTGAACCATATTATTTCTCTTGTTTTGGGTGCTGTTGGTTTTTTTTCCTATTTTGAGGTTTTGCATCACTGCTCTGATTTTTTCTCTTGTAACAGGATTAATGCAGAAATAGGATTAATGTTATTATGTGTATATATATGTGTGTGTGTATATATGTATATCTATATCTATATCTATATGTATAGAGATATATAGATATAACCTATATCAGATTACCTGCTGTCTAGGGGAGGGGGAAGGGAGGGGAGGGAGGGAGAAAAATCTGAAATTGTAAAGCTTGTATAAACAAAAGTTGAGAACTATCTTTACATGTAACAGAAAAAATAAAATACCTTATACATTAAAAAAAATAAAATACCTTATACATTAAAAAAATACTTACACAAAAGGCATAATTTATATAGGTTATGCTTAAACCTCATAGACACATTCTATTTCATTTGCTTTGTACTTCATTTGAAAAGTAAGGACTTCAAATTGTTCCTTTTTAATGCTTTAAAAAACTGTAGAGAAGCTGCCTCATTCTAATAAAAGGGTCTTTCAGGAAAAAAACAAAACACTGGACTTCTGAAGAATTGTGAATTTCTTTAGAAGCCAATTCCATTCACCAGTATTAATGGCATTAAGTTTTTATACATGAAGGGATTAAAAGGTAAAATTTGCTTGGGGGGGGAAGTTTAAACAAAGGAAGTACTTTAATTAATGTATGTTTATTTGTCGGTTTAGTGAATTTTTTTTTGTTTGCTTGCTTTTATTTTTGTTTATTTGTTTTTGGTCTTGTGAGTAATTAAGGAGGCTGGTCTATCAGAGATTAGCACGTATAAGAGTTTATGCTTAAGTTAGTCTTTTGAGGGAGGATCCTCTTCCAGGAGGCTGTTTATTGATGTTATTTGTTTTTATTTTTTTAATTTTTAAAACTTTTTTGTGGGGGCAATGGGGGTTAAGTGACTTGCCCAAGGTCACACAGCTAGTAAGTGTCAAGAGTCTGAGGCTGGATTTGAACTCAAGGTACTCCTGAATCCAGGGCCAGTGCTTTATCCACTGCACCACCTAGCCGCCCCCTGTTATTTGTTTTAAAACAGACTTAGTTACTGTCTCTACTATCTCAAGGGACAGTTTGCCCCTTGGTGATGAAGCAGCCAGCATAGTTATTGAAGACTGAGTTTAAATATTCCACTTTCCTCTTTTGTTGGCAATAGGAATATAAATCAAAATTATTTTAAGTAGAGCATTTGTAAAAAAATTTTTTTTTTGGTGAGGCAATTGGGGTTAAGTGACTTGCCCAAGGTCACACAGCTAGTAAGTGTTAAGTGTTTGAGGCCAGATTTGAACTCAGCTCCTCCTGACTCCAGGGCTAGTGCTCTATCCATTGTGCCACCTAGCTGCCCCCTCATTTTAAAATTTTAATTCCAATTTGCCTCTTTGAATTATTGATGAAGGTTGGAAGTTGAAGAAGAAATGACATTGCTATAGATGATATAAGTAGTAATATTCAGCAAAGGAAATGTCTAAAGGTTGAGGGCTTACCCCAATACAGGGGTTACATATACTATGTGTATATCTTTACCTATATTCTCTCCCTCCCCTCACTCACTCTCCCCATCTATATTTATATCTACCTATCTATCTCTTTATGGGATCGCAGAAGTCTTAGTGCAGGTTTAAGCTTTTTAGACCATTAAATCTTAAAACTTCATTAAGACTTTGGATAGTGTTAGGGGGAAATTGGAGGTTGGGGTGGGGGTGGGGGTTGGGTTTCTTAGGAATTCCTCTTTAAAAAATTACATCCTCTTGCACACAAATCCAATTAGAGTAAAATAATATTTTATTTGTGGGCTAGAGAAAGGAAACCTAGAGAGAAGTCCTTGGACTTCTCGTGGGGAGAAGGCATGGCACAGAGGTGTGGTTCTCTGAGAAACCTATCTCCTTGAACAGGAAACAGGCAAATATTGTTATAGAGGACTGATGGTGGTCCAATGGGGTGATCACCCGAGGGAGGACCATCCCGCACTGGTGGTGGCTGGGGGAAGTTGGGCAAGAAGTGGCTCCAATCTCTTGAGCCATCTCTGTCTCCCTCACCTGACTCAGGCAGCAGTCTAATGGGCTTATCTCTCTTGCTTCAAGGTTTGTCTCAAGGAGAAGACCTGTGTCAGCTGGCCAGGTTAAACTTTAATAGTCCTAACCTGTAACAGATACCATGTATTTATGTGTGTATATGCATGTGTGTATATATGTGCTTATGATAATAATGATAATAATAGCAGCTAACATTTATATAATGCTTATTATGTGTCAGACTCTGTGCTAAGTGAGGAAACTGAGGCAAAGAAAGGTTAAGGGACTTTCCAAGGGCTGAATTTGCACTCAGGTATTCCTAACTCTAGGCTTGCTGCTCTATGCACTGCACAACCTAGCTGCTGCTATATATGTGCATGTGTATTTACACACAGTGTATGTGTGTCTATGTACATAAATGGCATATAAGATATGCATATCACACACCTGTGTGTGTGCATACATGCATGCCAATAGTTCAGGGAGCAGATTGGGATCATCAAACTGATATTAAGCAAAAATCTACCACTATTCTGGTAATGCTGTATTCTGGTGAGTCCTGGAATCCGATAATCTTTGAAGAGTCACAATTGTATGTGAACCCAAGGGCAGTGAAGAGGTCTATGTGATGGGTTCAAATAGGCTGTCAAATACATTTTAAGTTAAAATCTATTTATGCGAAGTGATGGGAGGGATCTTATCTGGGTTGATAATCAACCTGGAGAAGGAGATAGATACTGGATTTGGAATCAGGAAGAGCTAACTAACTGTGTCTGAATCCTGGCTCTGTCACTTACTAGCTGTGGAACCCTGGACAAGTCACATCATCCCTTTTGGCACCAGTTTCCTCATCTGTGAATTGGACTGATAACCACCAAAGATGCCTTCTGGTTTTAAATCTATGATCCTGTGATCTGAACAGAAAAAGAAATAGACCAATCATGTAACAAAGGTATGAATGGGATGGGACCTGTGCTGACCAAAATCACAGATCCCTGAACATATTGAAGTCTGATAATATTTTCAGAGAAAGGAACTGTCACAAGTAAATCGGTTGGTGGGGGTACTTGTGTATTCTCCTTTAAACAATTACACCCTCTTGCACACAAATACAATTAGAATAAAATAATCTTTTATTAAGGCGCTAGAGAAAGTTGACCAAGAGAGTTGACTATGGGTAGATGGTTCAGAGACCTTTTCTGAGATACCTATCTCCTTGAACAAGAGAAAGACTATAGCTTTTCCAGATGGTCGATAGGGTGATCACCTGAGCCCTTATTGGGGGTGGTTTGGGAGAAGGTGGATGAGGGGTGGTTGTTCTGATTTCTGAAGCTCTCTCTGTCCTGTTGGTGCCACTCAGGCAGTAGCCATGCCTAATAGGCTTATCTTTCTTGCTTCTCAAAGTGTGTTCATCCTTCAGTTGAGCTTCTCAAGGAGAGTTACCCCAGACGTGTGTCCTTTAGTTTAAAGGACAGAGACTTTTTTGGGGGGGGTGAGGCAATTGGGGGTAAGTGACTTGCCCAGGGTCACACAGCTAGTGTCATGTGTATGAGGCCGGATTTGAACTCAGGTTCTCCTGACTCCAGGGCCCATTTTCTATCCACTGTGCCATCTACCTGCCTCGTTTAGCTGGCCAATTTAAACTTTAACCCTAACCCTATAACAGGAACAATAAAGAGAAGGTATTTTTCTTAATTATCTATTGAAGAGTGCTTCACCTGGCCCCTTTGGCTGATTGCTTTTCCTATAGGCTGCTCTTGCAGTGAAGAGCCTTTTTTGTTTTGTTTTAGGTGGGGCGGGGCAATGAGGGACTTGCCTAGGGTCACACAGCTAGTAAGTGTCAAGTGTCTGAGGTCAAATTTGAACTCAGGTCCTCCTGAATCCAGGGCTGGTGCTTTATCCACTGCACCACCTAGCTACCCCCAAGAGCCATTGTTTTAGATGACTGTGATGCTTCCTCTTTGTCAGAACCTTTTCACAGCTGGCTGCTTTCCATTCTTTAAGTATTGCTCTATCCCAGGGTTTAGGAACAAGTCTAAGTTTTCATAGATCATCTCAAAATGCAATTTCCCTTTCCCATCCATCTATTTCTGGCAGAACACACAGAATAGGCACATTGAATTGGAAAATTACATATTTAGTAAATTTGATTTCAGTTTTAATTTCATTTTGAAAAAACTTTGGAGGCCAACAGCATCCTGGGTCATGTATTCTATTGGAGTTGGACATATCAGTTGTGTATTAGAGCTGCTGCTTCTACAGAACTTTCTATTTCAGGGAATTATTCACTGGGATTAATTTCAAATAAATGGGCAGGATGTGCAGATAAGTGATTTTTGAAACAATGTCTTCCCCTCTGCTATTTTTGTTGTAACCTTGAAAAAAAAAAGAAGGTTGACTTTCCTTTGCAGTTTCCTTAATGGAGTTGCTGGCAAGGCTTGCTGGCATTAGGATGAAGACTATGTGCTGATTGTATAGAAAGTTGGTCACAGTTTACACCTTCCATAGTTCATTTTTATTTTGGTATTTCAGAGTTAGAAGAATTTTTGTTCTCTCTTAGTTTTGAGGAAAAAGCCCTCTTCATCTTTAAAAACGAACTGAAAAAATGCTTGTTAGCCTTTGCAGGAGTTTGTGTATGTACATGTAGATTCTATGTTCACCTTATTGGCAACAAATGTTGTCTACCATGTCCTAAATTCAGATTACAGGGCTCAGACTCATCTTCATTTAGGAATTTTATGGTGTGGGTGCTGGATTGAATTTTATTTATTATTAAATTTATTTTTGAGATAGAAGACATTGTTATGCTGCAGAATTTGAACAGTATCCAAATTTTGAAAGAAAAATTCCTTGCTAGTGACTTTATGTAGTAAATGATTTGATTTGATTTGCAACTAAAACAGAAACATGAAAACCTGAAATTTTCCATATCTTTTCATTTTAGCCCATTAGTCCATAATAATTCCTTAAAGACCAAGGAATAGAATTTTATATTACTGAGAATAATCATATTATCTTTCAATTTGAATATTTTAATCATTACTTTATTTAATGATTTACTTTATTTCAACCTCTGAGCCTCTTTCTAAATCCATTTCCACTCCGGGTTGGCGTGAGAATTTCTTCTTACTACTAGAGGTCTGCACCAATCATCTGCACTACAAAGGAACTCCATCTCATCCTATTTTAGTCATCTGGGAAGGGTAAATATTTAGAAGAACTTCATTACAATAGCTGAAGGAGAAGGAAATTAAAGTTTGGTGAGATCTTCTTTTAAGAGTGCTTTGGGCTTAAAATGTGTATGCCTTTGTCAGAAGGGGGAGAAAAAAGGCCGCAAATTTTCAGGTTAAAGTAGAGGGAATTTTTTTTCTTCATGAATGACTTGAGGAAAACTTTTAAAACATCCGTTACATTTGTTTCCCCTCTGTTTTTCCCCCTTTCTAACAACTTTGAAGCTTGCTGTAATGTTTTGTTATTTTCCATTTTTCCAACCCACTTCTCCAGGGAACCTGCTCAAACTAGCAAAACATTTTATAATCATACTATTTGAATTTTCTGTCTTTTATAAAAAGCCTCTTTGGTGCAGCCTGTATGACTACTAATTATGTGGTGGCCTAATTCTGGGAAAGAGATAAGGAGATACTGACTATTAAAGTGTATGAGGAATTGTGATTAAGTAAAATTTACATTTGGGATAGGAAAAACATTTTTTTGTTATTTGAGAAAAATCAGTTTTTAAAATATTTTTCTTGGGGGCATTTATAATTTGGGGTTTCCTTGGCAAAAAAACAACAACAACACTGGAATGGTTTGCTATTTCCTTCTCTAGCTCATTTTACAGATGAGGAAACTGAGGAAGACCAGGTGAAGTGACTTGCCCATGGCCACACAGCTGGTAAGTGTCTGAGGCTGGATTTTAATTCAGGAAGACTCTTCTTCTTGACTCCAGGCTGGTGCTCTATCTACTGTGTCACCTAGCTGTCCCTATCCATCTAATGCTAAGTAATACCCAAGGCTTTGCAGATGACTCACAGGAACATGCATAATAACCATAACTGATCTTTTTTTTTTTAACTTGTAGGTTAAGTCCTTTTCATGGCCACTGGAAAGTTGTTCATGGATATTAGCAATGATGACAGTGATTCAAACATTTATTATTTTTTTCTTTTTTTTCCTTCAGGGCAATGAGAGTTAAGTGACTTGCCCAGGGTCACACAGCTAGTAAGTGTTAAGTGTCTGAGGTCAGATTTGAACTCAGGTCCTCCTGAATCCAGGGCTGGTGCTCTATCCACTGTGCCACCTAGCTGCCCAAACATTTATTAAGGATACTGTATTAGGATACAGGGATAAAATAATGGTTCTGATGGAGTTTACTTTCAATCAATGTGATATGACACACACAAATACATGTAATGAAAAATAATTCATAAGAAGTGAAACAGCACACTGTATGAGATCCAAAGCTGAAAATACATTATGGTTAGGGGGATTGGGGAGGGCATCATGGAACACATGGCATCTAAGTTGGGCCTTGAGGAAGAGAGAGATTTTAATGGGCAGAGCTGAGGAAGGAGTGTATTCTAGTCTCTGCAGATGTGCTGAGCCAGCATGAAACTTATGTCTTTAACAATACATTCTAGAATGTAGCAGAAATCCAAAATCAGACTTATTATAGAATCCTTTCACTTCTCCTTATTGAAAATTAGGAACTTAGTAAAGGATTTGCCCATCTCAAGTTCTGTGGCATCTGTTTTGCGTGATTTTTCAGAAACCACCAGTGGCAGTTCATCAATCATATTAGAAAATTCTTATAGTAGCTGGCATATACGTTCCTGTATCCAGTTCATTTGACCTCACTTCAGGTTCACCAAGTGATCTTTATACATATTCTTACTTGTCTGGGGTTTCAGCTCCTCACTAGTCATTTTTGTTTTAACTTTTCTAGTTTGGTAATAATTTTCCTTGCTAGAATAAAAATGATAATACTGAAATAACCATGTACATAAACATAAACAGATGTACAAACAGGTCTATGAAATCAGAGGAAGAAAAGGTCATTATCATTTGCTGGAGGATAGCAAGGAAATTTTCCCTCAGGAGATAAAATTCGAGTTGAGTTATTCCCTATATCAAAATCTAATTGGAAACTAACTATATAAAAATCTAACTGGAAGTGGAAAATTGTAACTTTTGTTGAAATTATGCACAGAGTAGACATTTCATAAATATTACTTTAAATGGTGAGAATAGGAACTTATTTAGGGGGCTGAGTAAGAGAGTGTAAATTATTGCTTTTAAAAGTAGAAACTAAGGAGCAGACAAAACGGTGTGGCTTGACGGGGTGGGGGGTGTAGTAACAAGATCAAATGATTTTTTTCCTGTTTTGTTTTTTTTTAAATGATGGGGGGGGCAGGTAGGCGGCCCAGTGGATAAAGCACTGGCCCTTGATTCGGGAGGACCTGAGTTCAAATATGACCTCAGACATTTGACACTTACTAGCTGTGTGACCCTGGGCAAGTCATTTAACCCTCATTGCCCTGCAAAAAAAATAAAAAATAAATGATAGGGAGAACTGAGGATCATGTTTGTACACAGAAGTGATGGGTTATAGGAAAAAAAAGTAGAGACTGAAACAGTGTGACACTTAAATATATTTACTGTTCATGGTTTAACCATGCTAGTATAATAAATATGACAATATTACCTTAATAAATGTATAGTTTTAGTACTATGACAATCAAATTACTAGTCATACTCCATAGAGCTAGTCAAAATAATAAAACATTCATTTGTAAGAGGAGAAGGTCCATAGTCTCACGAGAAATCATGACAAAAAGTACAAATAAAGGGGTCATCTCAGTACTAGTCTTTAAATTATGTGATAATATATTATTCATCAACAATTTTTTTAAAAGGAATGTAAATCTGTGGAGTAGACTATGAATAAATGAATGGGAAGGCATGTATTAATTGTCTACTGTTCCAGAACACTATATTAGTTTCTAGGGATAAAAATACAAGAATGAGGCAATTCCTGCCCTCATGAAGCTTACATTCTAATAGGGGAGGTAACACAGAAAGGGGAGTGGTGACAGGGGAGGGGAGTTTTGTATTTGGGGAATCCCAGTGATTATGAATGGATACCCTTGGGCAGTTGATAGTTATACCAAATTTTCCAGTAGTAGTAGAAATACTGCTTTATTTATTGTACTTAGGCCAAGAAGTAGAAAACATGGGGGAGAAAGGTCATAGTGCAAAGTGTTGTAGTCATGCTTGTTGTTGTTGTCTATTCTTCGTCCTTCATTTTTATAAAAGGACCGATGATATCATGGAAGTGATATCTTGACTTACTCATGAATTGGATTTAAGTGAGGCCGAGTTGGGCAGAGTTGTCAGCCTCATTCTCTCCTCCAGAGTAATCAAAGTCTAGTGGCAAAACAAAAGTTGAGATGACAGGCAATGGCCCATGCCTTTTCTTTAAAGTTCAGCAGCAGCACTGCCTTTTCTATGTGAAGTCTTTCTTCATCTCCCCAGCTGCTAGCACTGCCTTGTACCAAATTATCTTGTCAGGGCAGATAGCAAGATATGTAGGTAAACCCTTCACAAATAAGAAACAGAAGAATTTGAGAATAGTTATGCAATGTTTGATAAATTCAAGAACATCAATTATTGGGGAAAGGATTCCTTTTTTGCTAAGACTGTCAGGAAAACGAGAAAGCAAGTTGGGAGAGAACAAGTATAAAACCATTATCTTATTGCCCAATTTTAGCTCTCCATGTAAGCTCCTTGAGGTCAGCAACTATTTCATTTTTATCTTTTAGTCCCCTAACCCTAATTTAGTTCCTGATACATAGTTAATAAATACTTGTTTATTGACCATATACCATAATAAACTGAGTGGATACACAATTTGAATATGTCACATCATGAAACAGGGTAGAATGAATTCAGGTACCTTTTATAGCTATGTCTAGGGGAAGACATCTTACTAAACAGGAATAGAGATCATAAAAGATAAATTAGTTTTGAATAACTAAAATTAAAAAGCTTATCCATGAATAAAATCAATGAAAATGTAATTAGAAAAGAAATGAAGTGATAAAAGTGTATCATGTAAAATATAAAATCAAAAAAATGTTGGGAATTGACACAAATATGTAATACTAGGAGCCATTCCCCAACAGATAAGTGGTTAAAGGCTATGAACAAAGTATTTTCAAAAGAATTGCAAACTATAAATATCAAATGAAAACATGAATCAAATCATTAATAGTAAGAGAAACAAATGAAAACAAGTATGAGGTTTCATCTCATTATAGCAAAGATGACAAAATATGATCCTAGTGTTAGTGGGAAAATAGACATTTTGCTGTACTCTTAGTGGACCTATATAGTGATCCAGCTATCCTGGGTTTCAGTTGAAATTATATAAGAAAAGTGACAAAACTTTCTGTAGTCTTTTTTTTTTTTTTTTTTGCGGGCAGTGAGGGTTAAGTGACTTGTCCAAGGTCACACGGCTAGTAAGTATCTGGTATCTGAGGTTGGATTTGAACTCAGGTACTCCTGAATCCAAGGCTGGTGCTTTATCCACTACGCCACCTAGCTGCCCCCCTTTCTGTAGTCTTTAACCCAGTGATGCCAGTTCTGGACATATACACCAACAGTATCAAAGGACTATGAGAATAAAGTATTGTATACATTGGCAGGTGGGGCTAAAACTGGATCTCATTTTTTGCTTGATTGCTTTTCTTTGTTACAAGGAAAGGTTTAATCTGTAGGGGATAGTGGATTGCAAATATTGTGATGCATCAGTAAGACACACTTAAAAATTTTAACTTAAAAACCCAAAATGGTTGTTTGGACAAGATATTCTTCAAATTTCCCTTCTAGCTCTAACTCTGCTATTTTATTGTCATTTCAATCGAACATATTTGTTAAGCACCTGCTTTAAATAAGGAGTGAGTGAGGTGCTGAGCATGTGAAGAGAAAACCCGAACACTTCCTGCCTTTAAAGAACTTAAATTCTGCTCTTTCCTACATGCTCAAAAGAGATCATATTTGTAAAGCACAGTGTCAGTCACATAGTAGGCACTTAATAAATGCTTATTGTCTTCCCTTCTCCTATCCTCCCTTAGCACTACTGCTAGTAGTTATTTTTTTGGTTTGGGGGCTTTTTTAATCCTTACTTGGAATGTATTGAAGCAGCCCAAAGTTTCTACCATTGTTGAAAGAATAAAATCCAAATGTAAATTCTGAAAATTATTATAATAAATGGATAACTATATGGAGATAAAATGTACCTCTCCCTTGGGTAGTAATAGCTAAATTTCCTTAAGAAGGATTACCTTGGTACAAAAGTCAGCTGAGTATAAATATGGCCATGTGCCAAGTCTTTGAAGTTTCTCTGCTTGCATTAACTAACCCCCTCTGCTCCAAAGGTGCAGGAAGCTAGGGAGGGGTTTAGTGTCAGAATTGTGCTAGTCCAGTCTGTCTTGTGTTGAGCCTTCTTTGAAGAAGAGTGATTCAAGGCAATCTCTGCTTACATAGGGGAAGTCTTTTGACCTAGAAGTTTAGAGAGAAAAATCCATTGCCAGAAGGGGGTTGAAGATACTTAAAAGTGATTTGAGCTGGCATATGTGTTTTAATAATAGTTTGAGGGAAGGAGGGAGGGAAAGAGAGAGAGAGAGAGAGAGAGAGAGAGAGAGAGAGAGAGAGAGAGAGAGAGAGAGATTGATTTTTCATGTTTAATTTGGTTTGCCAAAAGGCAGATGATTTGCTGTTCAAAGTGATTTGATGGGAATTTGCCAAAAGCTTCAGGGGCACTTATGCTTTTTACAGCTGTAGAATCCTGATAAAGATCAATTTAATGATAAATATGTGACTTTGTAAGTTGAATATTATGCAAACATGATATTTGATTGGGATAGATAAGCAAGCTAAAATGGATTTTGATTGGGAAGAAAAAATGTATAAAGACTCAGGCTTAGAGATACCAAACTATCAGATTTCTGCTTAGATATCAGGTTAAAGGGGCTTTACAAAATAAAAGCTGGTGTGTGTTACTCTCATCCAGCCTGTTAAGGCAAGCACATTTCTGAAATATTTGTGAGACTGCTTGAAGTATAAGCCATTATTTTCTTGCTTCTTTGTTATCTTCCTTGACTGCTGTTCTTCTGATCATAGCCAGATCATCTGGAACTTTTTTATACTCTTCCAATTAAAGGAAACCTGTCGTTGTATTTTCTCTATTATTGTTAAATTCATTGTTCAAAATCTCAACTGATTTCAAATGGACTGGTTTCTTGTACCATTGATAATTGGTGCCAGATTGATGGCTCTGTGTACCTCCTTTAGGGTTTTGATTCCTTGGAATACAGATTGGAGGGTTTTTGGTTAGAATCTGTTCAAAAGGGAGTAGTACAAAAATAACCAGAAATGAGATCACCAAACCATTGTCATCATTGATTCTTTGATGAGGTGGCTTCGGCAGAGATGCTCAAGATGAATAGTTTTCAAGGTAGGATGCTTTTGATCCTTTGGTCTTAGTTCTCTAACATCTTCAGAATTTGGAAGTGATCATATCTAATGTGCATTCTGCTTATGGAGGAAAGAAAAGTTTCACTATGTGCCATTTGACTTCTGAGAACAGCCAGAAACATTTTAGCACATATAGCCTTGACCATTTCTCCTTCCTCCTTCCTTTTGACTGCTTAGCATAACAGGTCCCTAAGTAATATTTTTTTTCAAGATGTGATAGGCTTGTACAAAACTCTTGGAACCAATGGTAATCAACATTGTATGCCTATGCTTCTTCTCTGAGCACCACTTAGAATTGAATTCAATAGTTTCTTCCCATGGGTTTTATAGGAAGGGAAAATGAGAAAAAGAGAAAGCAGAATTAAAATTTCCTGGCTTATCATCTTTACATTTGTTTTAAAAGGGAAATAATTTCACTATTTGTTAGCTTTTTATAGGCTAGCAGAATATTGTGGATAGGGAGAAGGTAAATTATAACTAGACATAATGGAAAGGAATAGTCCACATTTTGAGCTTTTCAGTTTTAACAGAATACTTAAAACAAATTCTTGTTTTTCTGATAGTTAGATAAAACTTGATGTCCAAAGAGTAGGTGAATAATAAATCTTTTGGTTTTATTTTAGAAAGTATTTCTTACTCTCTCCATTTTTTAATACCTCCCCCATTCCTGCAAATTACCATCTATTTATTTTGCATATATATGTATATACACATACATACATACATACACATACACATATATATGTTGTGAGAAAATAATTACTAGTGGTGGACTTCTGGGAGAAACCCAGACCTGTTACTGTTGGCTGCTCTTTCCCCTTCCCCCTCCCTAGTTTGGGATGAGCCTTCAGTTTAACAAAAGGAATGCAGATTGACCTTTCTGATTTTAGGGGAGGAAACACACCTTGACCACCCCCCAAGTCATGCCAATCAATGGAGCTGAATGATGCTAACCAATTAGCTTAGATCAATGTGTGGTGACTCGCCTATACCTGAAAGAGGATAAAAATCCCTGGGAACACAAGGGTCTCTCTCTTATGCTCATCTCTTACTCTCTTACTCTTGGCCCTCTCTCCCCATTGCCTTTCCTGGGACTCTTCATGATGGGTACACAACTGTTCAGGCCTGTAAGGCCTGTAACTATTGGAGAAGTCAGATAGACACATGTTCAATACTTTAGTAATATGGGATCTTAATTAATAATAAATGCTTGGTTCATTCCTGGGTTACAGCACCAAAAAAAAAAAAATGCTTACTGCCAAAACTGGTGCAATAGCCTTTAATTTATAAGTAGCAATATTTTTAGAAACTCCAGCTAGTCCCACAATATTTCAAATAACACAATGTTGACTCCCTTGATGGAATATAAGCCCCCTGAAGGCAAGGACTATGTTACTTTTGTCTTTGTATCCTTAGTACCTTGGCAAGAGCTTTGCACAAATTAAGTACTAAATAAATGTTTGTTGATTAATTAATTCTTCTATGATAAGAGAATGGTCTTGCCTTCCTTTCTTTTCGTTCCAGTTCAGGCATCATCAAGTCCATTTTAAAACCTTCCCTGAGTTTTCCCACCAGAAAAGAATCCTTTACCTCTTCAAATTTCTTTTACTGATAGTTTTCTTTTTATTATAGTTGTATACACATCTTATTCCGCTCATTGTGTTGTCTTATAAGCTATGCGAAGAAAGACTTTTATTTCTAGTTTTTGTGTTCCTATTTCCCTAGTATAATACCTGCAACATAACAGGCATTTTATATATCAATCAGTTTATCAACTAGTATTTATTTATTAAGCTTCTGATCCATTCCAGGCAAAGTATTAGAGAGCCCAAGGATATAATAACAAATGTGAAACAGGCTCACTAAACTCTAGAAGTTTATATACCTGCATGTTGAATTAATTTTTATACAATTGACTGGTGAACTCATTTTAAGATGTATCTTCTATGTGCCAATTTTTAAGAGTCTCAGAAAAATGGTGAGTTAAATTTTGCTTGGGAGAAGATGTAACTTAAGAATAAGGTAAACAAAAAATTTCTCAAAATAAGGGAAAAACCAGTATTAAAGAAATTTCCCTTCAATCCAGGGAAAGTTGCATTTTTGTTTGACCCCTACAAGTCTTATCTCTGCTATGGAATGATAAATAAATATATTTAGCCTGACCTGAATGCTTTACTCTAACTTTTCAGTGCTTCCATGTTTCTTTTAAAAGTTCTATTAAAAGGTAGCAAATGAGAAATGCTGATAGAATTGAAATGACATCCCCTGGCTTTTGGCAGAGTACTTTTCTTTAAAATAAAGATTTCTAATATGTTTTTTATTTTATGCCTAAAATCATAACTGGATAACATAGATATATTTAGATGACCACTTGGGGTTTTGAAGAACTTACAAAAATGTTTGAAATAATTGTTTTGAATATTTTTCATTTTTCTATTTTGAGAAGTGAACATCAGCCTGTTAAAGATGAAAATTTTCATTTTCTTGTCCCAGTTATTGAAATATCCATTTGAGGCTAGGTCATAAGTGGATAAGTGGTCAAAGGATATGAATGGACAATTCTTAAAGGGAGATAGGCTAGTTATCAATAGCCATATGAAACAATGCTTTAAATCATTAATGATTAGATATGCCAATCAAAGCATCTTTGGGGTTCTGCTTTATACTATGAGATTGTCAAGGATAACAAAAAAAAAAGGCAAATGACAAATGTTGGAGAGGTTGTATGGAAACAGACGCATTAATGCAGTGTTGGTGGAATTGTGAATTCTTTCAGCCATCCTGAAAAGCAATCTGGAACTATATCTAAAAGGTTACTGAACTGTGCATATCTTTTTATCCTGCAATAAGAGATTAAAAAAAAAAGAGGAAAAGGACTCATATATACAAAAGTATTGGGGCAGCTAGGTGGCTCAGTGGATAAAGCACCAGCCTTGAATTCAGGAGGACCTGAGTTCAAATCCAGCCTCAGACACTTGACACTTACTAGCTGTGTGACCCTTGGCAAGTCACTTAACCCTCATTGCCCTGCAAAAAAAAAAAAAAAGTATTTATGGAAGCTCTTTTGTGGTGGCAAAGAACTGTAAACTAAAAAGGTGTCCAGCAATTAGGGAGTGGCTGAACAAATTATGGTATATGAATGTAATAGAATGGTGTTATGCTATAAGAAATGATGAAAGGAACAGTTTCAGAGAAATATGAGAAGACTTTTGTGAATTGATACAAATTGAAGTTAGGAGGACAAATTATATGATAACATTGTAAAAGCAAAAGAACTTTGAAGACTTGAGAACTTTTTCAATGCAAGAGTTAACCATGATTCTAGAATACTGATGTTGAAGAATATTATTTACCTTCTCCCAGAGAGGTGAGGGACTAAAATATACATAATGAGTTACACATTTTTTGGACATAAACAGCATGGGATTTGGTTTTGCTCAACTCTGCACTTTTTTTTTTCTGCTGTTGTTGTTCAGTAGTTTCAATCATATCTGACTTTTTGTGACCCTATTTGGGGTTTTCTTGGCAAAGATACTAGAGTGGTTTGCCATTTTTTTCTCCTGCTTATTTTGCAAAATTTAAGCAAACAGGTTTAAGTGACTTGCCCAGGGTCACATAACTAGTAAGTGTCTGTGGCTGGACCTGAACTCAGGTCTTCCTGATTCTGGGCATGGTGCTTTGTTACAAGGATTTTATTCTGTTTTGGTTTTTAGTAGGTGGAGAGGTAGAAGAAAGCTAAAGACAAAGGCATATTAATTGAAAAAAATTAAAACTAAAACTAAAAGGCTAGTTCTTGTTTGCTAAGATCACTGACATTCAAGGTTTTCCTGGCGAAATCCTTTAAATAGTTGCTGGAAGGAGGAATTAAAATAACTATTTAGTTCTATATGGAATTTACTTTCATAGAAGAACAATTGTCATCTCAAATGTACCCAAAAAGTCTTTGTTCTTAATGTTTTCATTTTTTGACAATAACTTGTTTGTAACAAAATCCTTCTTGAATTTTCAAATGGTAGTTTGCTAATTCAATGACTTTTAAAATACATTTACTACAGTGAATATTGATTTACTGATTCCCCCATTTCACAGGGACACTGGTCCTCCATAGGAGGATTCACCCTGTGTGCTTCTGCTTCCTCTTCCAGTAACCTTTTAGCTTCCCTGGGCCTTACTGCTATTAGGGCCTTTCATACTGCTGGGCTAGGAGAATGAGCCAGGGGTAGGAAATCTCTATTTATATATTTTAACTTGTGGGTTCTCAGATTATTATCATTTTTGAAGATTTTGAATTTTCATCCCTTATCCACTTGAATCTACTTAATTATTTAACTCATGCAGGGATGGATTTGTCTGTTGGGTCAATGATTAGACATCAAGACCAGGTAGGTCCGTGAATCTGGATAAATTATATAGAAGAATTGTATGGTGATGTTTTCACAAGATTAAAACTAGCATTTCTGATGAGATTCCAAAGCTCTTCATGAAACAGTATGAAAAGTCTTCTAGTGTCTGTCAGAAGCATTAGGATTTAACATTGCTTATTAGTGCTTTCTGGCTGGAACTAGATTAATTTCAAATAAAAAATCTTAGCTGCCTAGATAATCTGAAGATTTATATGTCATTTTTTCTTTTTTCTTTTCTTTTCTTTTGGTGGGGCAATGAGGGTTAAGTGACTTGCCCAGGGTCACACAGCTAGTAAGTGTCAAGTGTCTGAGGCCGAATTTGAACTCAGGTCTTCCTGACTCCAGGGCCAGTGCTCTATCCACTGCGCCATCTAGCTGCTGCCCCCTACTTGTCATTTTTTAATGGAGAAAGCCTGAAATGCTTATTTATTCCATCATTTTCAGTAGTCAAAAGGCTACTTCTTCCCTCTGTACTATGAACATGCCAGCAATCCTCTTAGATATCACTACTTTTATCCAAAGCAAAGATAATGTACAGCTTATCTTTAATAATGTTAATCAGATTGTTTGTAAAATAACTTTGAGTCTTGTCATTAATTTATGTAATAAAAAGACACTTGACATTATTATATTTATAATGACTCCTTTATGGTTCTAGGAAGCTTTAGTGACTTGTAAGAGGTAATCTAATGAACCTGTCACTAATAATTGCATTCTGTACTTAATAGTATTGGTGGAATCTAGAAGTTATGAGGTGAGCCCCATTCCCTCGGGGAAGACGTTTTTTAAAGCATCTATAACTTAAATTTTCAGAATATATTTTTGTGGTCAAAAACTCCACTGTTCTTTAAATATATTTAATTTCTCTGTCTTTGACACTGAAGGGTTTGGAATTTTAGAACATAATAAAAATACAAGTAGAAGCATTTTGGACCAGTGTTTTAAGAAATATACCCTATGAATCATGGATCAGAGGAACATGTCTTCCATTTAAATCTTAAACCCACCAGCCTTCACCATCAGTAGTGCATTTGGACTGTCATCTTTGTTTCTCCTTTTTGTCTTGATATCTTGCAGACCAGCTGTTGACATTTGATATTCACTAGCTATATTCTTTGAGGAAAAACATAAGCCCTTTTATTAAACCCTGTTATTTTAAAAGACCTGGTCATTTTCTCTGAGATTATGGCTTATAGCATTTAGAGGAGCTCTAAAAACACAAGACTCTAAATTACATTTTTTGGGGGGTGGAAACAATCCAATTTTATTAGCAAATCTTAAGCTTATTATTATTTGTTTTTTTTTCTTTTATGGCACATCATCTGAGTTTATATATCTCAAGATTCATAGGTATAGGGACTGGACCAGTCATTTCAATGGCAGTGAGGAAGGGGCAAGGTGGTGACAATAAGCATTCATTTAGCATCTTCTCTGTGCCAGGCACTGTACTAAGTACCTTAGAAATATTATCTCATTTGATAAGAAGTTCCCATGTGAGTAAATTCCCTCTCTGAATACAGGTCTACACCTTCTGTGTACCTTATAGTTTTAAAAGAGTTGCCTAGAACACAGACAGGAAGTAACTTCCCTAGGTCACAGATCATTATGTGTCAAAGGCAGGCCTTGAACTGAAGTCTCCTTGGACTCAAAGCCTGCTATCTAGTCACTACACTACACTATACTACACTATCCTTATAATTCATATCTGGGAACATCTATAATCAATAAATATTAATTAAGAAGTCATGACCTCTTGAGTCTCAATTTCCTCATCCATGAAGTGAATATAACACCTTTCTCCCTGGGTTGTTGAAATACTTGTTGTCATTCAGTCGTTTCTAACTCTTGGAGATCCCATTTGTGGTTTTCTTGGCAGAGATACTGCAGTGGTTTGTCATTTCCTTTTCCAGCTCTTTTTACAGATGAGGAAACTGAGGCAAGCAGGGTTAAGTAACTTGCACAGGGTCACACAGCTAGTATCTGAGGCCAGATTTGAACTCACAAAGGTGAGTCTTCCTGATTCCAAGCCTGCTCCTTTATCCACTGTGCCACCAAGCTGCCCTGTTGAGATACTAAGATAATGTACCTACAGTATTTTGTACCCTTTGAATATGTAAATGTATATGTAAATGTCAAGTATTTATTACTGATATTTATATCGTTATTAATACTATCTCTCTATATAAATCCCCTTCCTGTTAAGCTTTCTGTCATTTGGAATCGATACCATTTTAGCTTCTTGAAATCCATGTTTTCTTTTGTAATGCTTAATGATGTAAGCTACATACTGATTAAGGATAGATCACCTGGTTTCACTTTTGGAGGCATCAGTAACAACATCATGACTTTTGCCCCTCCTCAGAGGCTTTTTCTGGGAAAATCATCTGGCTTTATTTATTCTCTCCCAGCCAGAGGTTTTAGATTTTGTGCCTGGAAACAATTCATGGTTTGCCATCAATATTTAAATAGAGAATATTTACTCAGGACAGTAATGAACACAGAGGTAGTTAGAATTCTGTCCTCCAAGTGAAGCAGTAGGAAATAGATTTCATCTCTACATAAGTGCCATTTCTTAACCCTTTGTCCAATAATGATCTTGTCTCAAAACCTGGAAGCTCTGGCCACCAGTAGAATAAATCTTGGGAAAGATCCAGAAGCCTTAATTCACTGGGATGCTACATATTCTATAGCATGTATCAGTGCTGCATGCTCCTCTGCCAAAGGCTCCACCTGTTCACTCTCACTGGAGCCTGATCCTCTTATTTCCTGCTTTGGCTCAGAAGTCCTACATCTTGCTGAGAGGCAGCCTTTGCTTCCCCAAACTTCTTCCTTGTTCTCTTTCTTAGCATTACTGGCTCCATGCCCCCTACCCCCATAACATTTCTTTTAGGCATTTCTGGCCTTTTTTTTTTGTAGTGGGGCTGGCACATCCTTCTCTCCCCCCCCCCCCCCCCCCCCCCCCCCCCCCCCCCCCCCCCCCCCCCCCCCGTCCCTTCACAAAAGGGCAGGGAAAAGAGCAGCCATTTGTCTGCTGCAATCACAGACCCATTATTCAACTTTCATACCATTAAACCTTAGCTGTTCGGTTTCTATTCCTTTTTTGACCTCACCATGTCTTTCCAATCCTCAGTACTTTGTCAGGCAACACCCCTGGTCTGGCTTCACTCTCCTCCCTTCCCAATTTCAACCCCTTAATCAGTCTGTTCAACTCCCTACTCTCCCTCTGCTGTCTCCAGTCCCTTGGTCCTTTGCTCTATCAATGTTCATAACTTGCCAAACCCCAACCCTGGATTACTCCTACTACCTACCTCCTCTACTCCTACTTATTTGCGATTTGAACAGAATTGGAGGAAGTCCTGCAACTGTGATGACTGGGTCCACTACCATTTTATACTGGTTAATTTCATCTGAGCCCGTATTGACAATGACACATTAAAGTGACCTATTAAAGAGAAGTAGACTTTATTTGGTATGTTGGAAAAACACATGTGAACTTCTTAGACAGATGTCAGTCCTAGAAATTTTCATGATGGAACTTATTTTTTTTTTAAAAAGTCTGACATTCATTTATCTGTCCATAATCTATCATTCTTATGCCTCAATCCTCTAAGATCTATTCTCTCTGCCCTCCTTTTGACCTCTAAACCCTCCACCTGTTAGTATTTCCTCAAGTTACTATCCTTGTTCTGACTTCTCTTTCTTTTCTTCTTAATTTCAACTCTATAGTTAACCAACTATAGAGTTTTATACCAGTGAATCCCTCAAACTTTTATTCTTTTATAATTTATTCCTTGATAAATCCTGGTCCTGGCATACTTAACCATCTACTTGCTCAGTTTTAGGCAGCTAGGTGGCATGGAGGTTAGAGTACTGGACCTGGAGTCAGGAAGACCTAAGTTAAATCTAGTTTCAGACACCTATCAGCTGTATTATCTCCAAGCAAGTCACTTACCTGCCTCAGTTCCTTATTTGCAAAAAGAGGATAGTAATAGCACCTATCTCTCAGGGTTATTATGAGGATAAAATGAGATAACATTTATAAAGCGCTATATAAATGTTAGCTATTGTTATTGCTGTTATTATTGTTATTTATTTGCTGCTGAATAGAGCTAGAGGAAATCACACTGACTAGGTACTGACTAGGTACACCACAAATTTATGTTATCTAACTACAATAAGGTACCCACTATAGCAAGACAGTCCTTTTATTCTTTTCTATCTTGTTCCTTACAGAAGCTATTCCAAATCATTTTTTTTCATCCTTAAGCTTGCTAGGGTACTCCTTCCTACCACCTTCTTAGCTGAGATCCACTCCTCATACTTTACTGCAAAAACAAAGTTCATTATCTGAGAGTTTGTCTTCTTCCCATCTCCTCTCAGCTCCTTTATATCAGCCTCTGGGATTGTCTCCTTTACTCCTTTTCCTCACTGTTTCTCTTCCTTTTTTTTTACCCTGTTGCCGGGATTTTTCATCCTGGGATTTCTTTCAGGTAGTGATTGTTAGACTTTTTCAATTTCTATTTTACCTTCTAGTTTTAAAACTTCACAGCAATTTTCTTTAATAATTTCTTCAATTTTAGTGTCTAGTTTATTTTTTAAAAATCGTAACTGTCAGGCAGTCCATCAGTTCTTATATTGTCTCTCCCCAATCTGTTTTCCAGGTCAGTTTTTTTTAATGACACATTTCACATTCTCTTCTATTTTTTTTTATTCTTTTGATTTAGTTTTATTATTTCTTGGTGTCTTATGAAGTCATTCACTTCCTCTTATCCAACTCTAATTTTTAAGGAGGTATTTTCTTCTATAAGTTTTTGGATATATTTTTCTAATTGGTTGACTATCTTTTCATCATTTTCTTGGTTTTCTTGCATTACTCTTATTTTTTCCTAATTTTTACTTAGCCTCTCTTATTTGGTTTTTAAAGTCCATTTTAAGCTCTTCCAAGAACTCTTTTTGGGATTCTGACTATTTTACATTTTTCTTTGGAGCTTTAGAAGTAGCTGTTTTGACTTCAATGTCTTTTTCTGAGTTTGAACCCAGATCTCTATCACCATAGTAGCTACATATGGTCAGGTTCTTTCTCTTTTGCTTACTAATTTTAAGCAGCTTGTTTCTTGGCTGTGAACTTTATGTTAGAATTGGTCTTTAACCCCAAAGTGTGGGGGATAATATTTCAGTCTTCTGGTTTTTTTGTGCTCTTGTTTTCTGAGCTTTATCTGGGGACCTGATCTCATATACTCCTTTCCACCATTGGGCCAAGACCATGGCCCCCAGAAACTCTGTAACTACAAATGTTCTAACTCCCTGTGGTTTCTCCAGAGGCTGCAAGCTTCTGCTCACCTCTCTGCTCTGGAATTGACTCTGCTCTCCTGTGAGTGATCACAACCAGCAGAGTCGCTGCCCCTCAGCAACGTCACTAACCAGCATGTTCTCACTCCTCCTTGCTCACAGCGATAGCACAGGACTGTATCTTGTCAGTGCACCTGAGTCCCATGCCCAGTATTAGCAGAGGGCCCTGCAACTTTACCCTAATTAGATGTTTAGCCCCCACATTGTCCACGGGGCAGAAGGTGTTGCCTGACACATCTGTCCTCAGGGCTTGTTGTTTGTTGAGTCAGTGGTATCTGATCCTGGGTATCTAAACTTCACTTGGGCCACACCACCACCCCGGGAGGTCAGGTCTCACCTAACATCCTTCCAGGTTGTCTTAGGCTGGACAGTTGCTCTCCCCTGACTTGTAATACTTTCTGTAGCTCTAAAGTTCACTGTGAATCATTATTTTAAAGTATTTTGTGGGAAATTAGGGAGAACTAGATAATTTCCTGCCTTATTCCACTATCTTTCCAGGATACTCTCTATTCCTTTCCCCTTGCTTTCTCTTTCAGCAAATTGGTTTCACAGTCATCTCCCTCTCCCTAGCTTCAGTCTCTCCCTTTTCACTGTTTCTTCCTTGCTATGAACATATCTAGATCTCCATCCTTTAAACAAACAAAAACTTTTACTAGATATACCATCCATGCTATTTAGCTATATCTTTTCTGCCTTTCTCAGCAAATTTTCTTGAAAAACCCATTTGCACTAGATGCCTCCACTTCTACAGAGTAGGTCAAAAGTTACAAAGTCGTGAAGGGGTTTCAATATTTAATAACTCCTTTATTTTTTTAATTTACAATGCCATAGTGTCATATACAGTATAGGAAATAAATATATATATTTGTGTGTATATCTATATCTATCTATCTCTATCCATATCTCTATCTCTATCTCTTTATCTCATATATATAGGAAATAAAGAAAAAAAAATATATATATTTTAGTGAGGCAATTGGGGTTAAGTGACTTGCCCAGGGTCACACAGCTAGTAAGTGTTAAGTGTCTGAGGCCGGATTTGAACTCAGGTACTCCTGACTCCAGGGCCGGTGCTCTGTGCCACCTAGCTGCCCCAAGAAAAAATAATTTTTAGAAAGGTATTAAAACATGAGACCCCTTGATGACTTTTGGCCCACCCTATATCACTCTTATATCAACCCTTTGCAATCTAGCTTATAGTCTCATCAACTCAATTGAAGCTTCTTTAAAGTTACTTACCAGTGATCTCTTAATTGCCTCTTGTCAATCTCATCCTTTTTGATCTCTTCAGCATTTGATGTTCTTCACCATCTCTACCTCATAGATGTTCATTTCTCTCTAAGTTTTCATTTCACCTCTCTCTACTGGTTCTCTTCCTTCCTGTCTGACCACTCTTTCCAGGATTCATCCATGTCATTCCCTCAAACTTTGGGTATGTTTCCAAGGCTTTTAACTCAGCTTTCTTCTCTTTCCTTACTGTCTTACTTGGTGACCTCATCAGATTCATGGGTTGAATTAGCATCTCAGTGCAGATGATGATGTAGATCCATATATCTAGGCATCTCATACTCAACATGTTTAAAACATAACTCATTATTTTTTTCTTCCAAACTCACTTCTCTTGCAGACTTCCATATTAGGGTTGGGGATACCACCATTATCTCAGCAGCCCAGGTTTGCAACTTTAACATATTCTTTCACTCCTCACTTTCACCCCACATATTCAGCTGCCAAATCTTGTCATTTAATTTCTAATAGACTATTGCAGTAATTTCCTTTTTGGCTCTTCGTACTCATGCCTATCCTTGACTGTTCTCCAAACAACCATCAAACTGATTTTCCTGAGATATAATTTCTAACCATGGCACACACACCCTGCTTCTACCACTACTCAATAAATTCCAGTGACTCACTATGACCTCAAGTATCATATATAAATCCTTCTGTTTGACATCTTAATTTCATTATAACTTGGCCCCTTTTTACCTTTGCAGTCTTCTTAGGTGTGATTCCCCTCTATGTACTCTGCAGTACAGCCATGCTGACTTACTTAATGTTACACACACACACACACACACACACGCACACGCACACGCACACGCACACGCACACGTACACATGCAAACATCTCCTTTCTACCTGATTTTTCACTACATGTTCTTCTCCCATGCCTGGAACGTACTCTTTCCTCACCTCTGCTTGGAATCCCCTGCTTTCCTTTAAGACTTAAGTGCTCTGGGAAAGCTTTCCACTTTTCTTCTCCCTCAGTACACTCACTCCCTTCCCAATTTACCTTGTATTTATTTTGTATATATAATGTATACATTTATATATATATGTATACACACATATTCTCTAATCTGTTAGAATGTAAGCTCCTTGAGAGTAGGGACTGATTGATTTTTGTCTCTTCATTGCTTAACTGGGTGCCTAGCACATAGCATCCTTAATAAATGCTATTGATCGATTGATTAGAAATAGCTTAGATCTGTTTATTTTCCATCAAGTTAATACATTTAGTTTAATGTTTGGCATTTTTCATTTGAAAGTGCAATAAGACTTATGATTCTAAGAGAAGGCTAAAATTTTGTACCTGGAGAGTAACCTCTTGGTGTCTCAAAGAAGAAAATATTAGCTTAAGGTAAACTGTTATTGAGATACAGTCATGTGTTAAAAATATTTTGATTAGGGGTAGCTAGGTGTTGCAGTGGATGAAGCACTGGCCCGGATTCAGGAAGACCTGAGTTCAAATCTGGCCTCAGACACTTGACACTAGCTATGTGACCCAGGGCAAGTCACTTAACCCTCATTGCCCCACAAAAGCAAAGCAAAACAAAACAAAACAAAGAATCCCCCCCAAAACAAAAAGAAACCAAAAAAATTTCTGATGTTTTTAGAGCCAGTATAAAACAAATATATGTATGTGTGTGTGCATACATATATGACATATATGTGCATATATATAAACATGAAAATAAATATTGATGCTGAAAATATTCGTAAGTACCTTTATAAACTGCTCTTGATTGGAATCTTGATTAACAGGGAGAAAAGGCAAAAAGAACAGACTGGAAAGCTTTTCAAAATCTAATGGTGGGGGGGCAGCTAGGTGGTGCAGGGGCAGCTAGGTGGTGTAGTGGATAGAGCACTGGCCCTGGAGTCAGGAGTATCTGAGTTCAAATCCGGCCTCAGACACTTAACACTTACTAGCTGTGTGACCCTGGGCAAGTCACTTGACCCCAATTGCCTCACCAAAAAAAAAAAAAAAACAAACCCTAAAAAAAAAAAATCTAATGGTGGGAAGATTTTATTTAGGAGTTTTAAAAGTTGTCTATTTTCAATAGCCTAAGAAGCAATTAAAATATACTTGCCTGAGTTAATGTATTGTCTTGGACTTTGTCCCAGTGTATGAAAATACTTAAGAAATATGTAGTTTAATTATGGTCATAAACTCCAAGAGAAGAAGGGTGGAATAGCAGATACAACACTAGCTTTGAAGTTGGGAAGACTAGTGATGAATCTGCATTTAAATCTTGCTTCTCCTATATCCTGGCTATATGACCTTGGGCAAATCATTTAAATATTCAGTGATCCATTACAAGAATCCAAGGCAACATGGGAAATGCTCTGCCATTTTAGGTATCAGTTGCTCTATTTTGGGGAAAAAATATAGATGTGACTACCCAATGTGAATCCTGCAAAGCTTTCATACACCAAGGGGGAGTATTCTCAAAGTCGGCCTACTAATGCATATTTCCTTTCTTTTCCTCTCCTCTCCTCTCCTCTCCTCTCCTCTCCTCTCCTCTCCTCTCCTCTCCTCTCCTCTCCTCTCCTCTCCTCTCCTCTCCTCTCCTCTCCTCTCCTCTCCTCTCCTCTCCTCTCCTCTCCTCTCCTCTCCTCTCCTCTCCTCTCCTCTCCTCTCCTCTCCTGTGATTTTATAAATAACAGAAGTTCCCAGTGAGTACTTCCCTCTACCAATGGGGATCTGCATTTCCTCTATAACATATAATCTCAGAGAGTTGTTTGATAGTAATATACATAATCATGATAAAAAATATTTTCTGAAATAAATGTTGTTTTCCATCATAATCCTCAAAAAAAAAACCCCACAAAACAATCAGTGACCCAGGTGATGCTCTCAGATGATATAGATCAGCATATCTGATCAATATGATCTGAAGTCGTAGATGAAATTTTCATCTCTCCGTGAATTCCCCACATTGATTGAAATCATCCTCTCTTCTGTCCCCTCCACCAAAAACACAAACAAAAACCTTTAAACTTGGTTCTCCTGCTGAGCAAGAGAGCAAGATTAAATTCCGAAATTATATCCTCTTTGCAAAGGGTCAGTACTTTACCCTGCTTTAAGGTATGAGTATCTGGCAGGAGCACTTGGAAATTTAGTATTGGTTTCTGTAGACTAAACAGAGCTTTTGTATTAATAAGTCTCTTCAAATGGCAATTCTCTTCTTTTTAACACCCTACAAAGGTTTTTGTTTAGAATCTTAGGTTACTATACTCCATTGATTAGTAAAGATTAAAAAGTCTGTTGTATAAACGAGTTAGGTTAGTGAAATTTTAAATTCCAGATAGTTTAATTATTTTAAAATTTGAACAGAATTTTATTTTTACATTCTTTTTGAGTTATTTTTAAACTGTAAAGTTGGTATATTATCTTAACCAAATTAAATTATCTGTGCTCATATAATAGAGACAAAACATGGATAATGCAAAATCTTATTTAAGTAATCTATCATTTGTCAAATTGTTTGCATTTCATTACATTTCCTGTTGGAGGTTTTAAGGAACAGTGAAGTAACTCCAGAATTGGAAGCTGGATAGAGCAGGTAGTCTTTAAACTTCTAACTAGATTATTTGCTTCTTGCTAACCTGGTAATTGACTCTATAGTCATCAATGGATTCTACTCATTAAAATAATAGCAGCACCATTTTTTAAGGCAAAGTAACTATATTACAAAAAGAGAAAAAAGAGGAATGAGGAGAAAGAGTGGGTTTTGTGTGCTACTAAAAGAATGCTCCAAATGGTATATGGATAAATCCAATTTTATCAAAGTATGCCATAATCTAAGCTATCTAACATTTCCATTAATGAGTTATCTAAATTGCAAAGGTTTGGGGATATTCGAGGGCACTTTTTCGGCTCTTTTAGGCACTAATACTTTTTTTAGCCACCCTTTTATGCATTAGTACTTTTTTATTATTTCTCAACTTGACATTGAAATTTGCCTTACTTTCCTTCATTCTTTTCATTCTTTTTCTTTTCTTTTCTTTTCGGGTGGAACAGTGAGGGTTAAGTGACTTGCCCAGGGTCACACAGCTAGTATGTATCAAGTGTCTGAGATTGGATTTGAACTCAGGCCCTCCTGAATCTAGGGCAAGTGCTTTATCCACTGCACCACCTAGCTGGCCCTACTTTCCTTCTTTCTTAAAGTATACCAAGGTCATCAGACTATTACTTCAGGGCCAGATTTAGCCTGCTAATACCTGTTTTTGTACACTGGAGAACTAAGAATAGTTTTTACATTTTAAAATATGATAAAATTTTATTTAAAAATGGGAAAAACCATTCTTAGTTATTGGACACAAACAGGTGTCTGGCTTTGGCCCACAGGTTGTAGTTTGCTTATCTGTGCATTCTACCGATCATGATTTAACCCTTGTTGATAGCTTGGGTTATCATAAGTCCTATTTAAGTTTGATCTGTTAATAATGATAATGATATTACTAACAATATCATCACTACATATTGTTACAATATTGTGATACATTGATGCCCTTGGGGCTTGTTGAAATTTGTAGTGCTGTTTGCACTGATGCAAAATGGATTGAAGTTGGTATTATTTGAATTCCTTTATCTGACTTGTGCCTTGACGGAGCCCTCCCCCTTTTGAATCCACTTTACACTTGCTGTGGACTTGGGGATTCTATGACCAAGCTTGCTAAATAGTGTGAGAAATAAGAATAAACAGACTTTGAACTAAAGCCTGAAGAGTAGTCCTATGAGTAAAGTATATAAGCTTTTTAGCATGTGGATATTACGAGCTATGTTTGACTGCTCAGATGGATTTTTATTTACTTTCAGGTTCTTTGCTGTGTCCTGATAGGTGTGACTGCCAGATAGGTGAGTCCTAGATTAATGAAATGTTACTATAAATCTATTACGAACTATAATGGAAGTATTTTCATTATTTCTTAATATTTATTTGTCTTCTAAGATTTTACTGTAATGTTTTAGATTAACTGGTCATTCTAACACAATATTGTTTAGATAATTTAAAAAACTCAGATGGGTTGTAATAAAGCTCATGACCTCCTCAAAATACACATTCTATTTATTTTTTAAATCTGTAGGTCGTAACTCTCTTGTTAATGTCATTAAAGGGTCTCTACTGTTTTTCATTAAAAAAAGATTTTTGGATTTAATCCATGTTAAATGTCAAAGGACTTTGATGGAACATAAATTTGGAGATGTCACTAATTTTTTTTTTAAGTGAGGCAATTGGGGTTAAGTGACTTGCCCAGGGTCACACAGCTAGCAAATGTTAAGTGTCTGAGGCTGGATTTGAACTCAGGTACTCCTGACTCCAGGGCCGGTGCTCTATCCACTGCACCACCTAGCTGCCCCAGTTTCACTAATCTTAATCTTTTTTTCATTACTTATCTCATGGAATTTCCACTAATATTAAATTAAGGTTTCCCAGCCTAAATTTTGTGATACTCTGGGATGATTCTAGTCTCTGTATTTAAAGAGATGTAGGGTAAAATTCTTAATATGCTCTCACTACAAAATTCATTTTATTTCACTTTAATTGAATTTAATTTGAAAAATACATTCCTTTTATACTTTTGAAGGAGTGTGAAAGTATGGCAAAGCAATCAGTATTTCTGGCCATGATGTTTCTATATACAATAAAATAATAACTGTTACTTTTTAAAAGCCCCCCCACCTAGTGTATACTCTGAATATTATTTTACAGATGGGGAAACAGAGGCTCAGAGAAGTTAAGTATCTTGTTAGTGGTCTTAGGTCCATAGGCTTTAGAGATGGGAAGGATATTAGGGATCATAGAATCCAAAACCTTTATTTTATAGATCAGAAAATAGAAGCACCCAAAATGAAGTAACTTGTTAAAGGTCACCTAGGTTGGAAATCACAAAGCAGGATTTGAATTTAAACCTCTCATTTTTAAATCCCATGTGCTTCCTTATACCACACATGACTCTGAATAATTGTTATGCTGTGGCTTGGGACAGAGAACAGAAGATTATATCTAATTGGGTTTATAACTGGATTATAGAGGTCACATGTAATTATCCAAATCAGATTCCCTAAAGGTTTTCTGCCTCTGTACTACTGTTAAGTGAATCTTCTTCTACTGCTTAATATCACTTAAAGATATTTCATCTTTTCCTTCTAGTAGAAGTGGGGGGGGGCACTTTTCTATGGGACATCACTAACAGAGAGTTAAATTTAGGGTTGGTTGTGGATTTTTAAAAAATCACAGCAACTGTCAATGTCCCTCTTATCTAATTTTTAGCCTAAGAATTTTTTTTTTTACAGGAAACATTTCATTGGTATAGGGACTCCAATAACCCACCCTTCCCCCCCACCAAAGTCACACCATTTTAAAAAATAGACTTTTGTTGACATCTTTTGTTTTTCACATTGCCTGCTTTTCTCCTCATAACCATCCCTTTGACCCTTCTGGAGAGCTATCCTTTACAAAAAAAGATTTTTTTTAAAAAGAGGAGGAAGAGTAAAAAAAAAACCTTTAATCAAAAGAACCTGACATTATATGCAATTTCTAATGCTAGTGGGGACCCCTGTCCCTTGTAAAGCTGTGTGAAGGGGTTCTCATATTTCTTCTTTGGGGCAAGGTTTGTTCTTTATAATTTCTCATCATTCTTTTTTGTTTTGCTTTTTACATTTACATTTTTGTAGTCATTGTGTCTATTGTTTTCCTAGTTCTATTTACTTCATTTTGCATTAGTTCATATAGGTCTTTCCATACTTCTCTGTATCCATTTTTTCCCCAGCACCCTAATATTCTATTACATTCACGTGCTGAAATTTGTTTAGCCACAGTCTATGGACATCTACTTTGTTTCCAATTCTTTGCTACTACAAAAAAAAATATATATATATATATATATTTTTACATATAAGGTATTTTATTTTTTCCGTTACATGTAAAGATAGTTCTCAACTTCTGTTTATACAAGCTTTACAATTTCAGATTTTTCTCCCTCCCTCCCCTCCCTCCCCCCTCCCCTAGACAGCAGGTAATCTGATATAGGTTATATCTATATATCTATATACATATAGATAGATATATATATATACACATAATAACATTAATCCTATTTCTGCATTGATCCTGTTACAAGAGAAAAAATCAGAGCAGTGATGCAAAACCTCAAAATAGAAAAAAAAAAAAAACAGCACCCAAAACAAAAGAAATAGTATGGTTCAATCAGCATCTATACTCCACAGTTCTTTTTTTTTTCCTTGGATTTGGAGATCCTCTTCTGTCATGAGTTCCCTGTAACTCTTCTGTACCATTGCATTGGTGAGAAGAATATAGTCCATCACAGTAGGTCAACACTCAATGTTGATGATACTGTGTACAATGTTCTTCTGGTTCTGCTCATCTCACTCATCATCAGCTCACGTAAGACCCTCCAGGTTTCTCTGAACTCCTCCTGCTCATCATTTCTTACAGCACAATAGTATTCCATTGTATTCATATACCACAACTTGCCCAGCCATTCCCCAATTGATGGGCACCCCCTCAACTTCCAATTCCTTGCTACCACGTAAAGAGCAGCTATAAATATTTTACAAAAATATTTTAATGAATACTTTGACATACATAGAGTCTTGCTTTTTGTCAGCCTCCCTGGGTTTATGCCTAGCAGTAGAATCTCTAGGTGTAAGTTTAAGGACATTTTAGCTACTTTATTTACATAATTCCAAATTTCTTTCTAGAATGGTTGTACAAAATTCTTTCTCAGAAAGGTTACAGCTCTGCCAACAATGCATCACTATGCCTACCTTTACATAACCCCATTAATATTGATTTTTCCCTTATTATCATCTTTGTCAATTTGCTGGGTGAAAGTAAAAACTTCGCAGTTGCTTTGCTTTGCATTTCTCTTACTCTTAGTGGTTTGAGGCATTCATTCACATGGTTGTTACTTCACATATTCTTTGGAAAACTGTTCATATCATTTGATCACCTATTTATTGGAGAGTGGGAAAGTTCACATTAATACAAATCATTACTTGCACCGCAAGACTTACAGTCTTAGAGACTTAACCTGTGTCAGGGAGAAGTTAAGTGATTTTTCCTAAAGTCACACATCCAGACTGTATGTCAGAGGGGTATTTGGACCTAAGTCTGACTCCAAGGCTGACTGTCTTTCCATTTTACCATACTGCCTAAGAACAAGGAAGTGGAAACTCTATTCAATAAATATAGAAAACAATAAAAAGTTAACTCTAGTTCTATATTGTATTAGTTAAGGAAGATAGGAAGGTGAAAAGGAAAATAATGGGAAAATGAAGTTCAGAGGGCAAAAGCAAGAGTACACAGAAAAGGAAATGCTGAAAGACAAACACGATAGTTGGGGGAGAGAGAGAGAGAGAGAAAATAAGAATATCAAGAATGACCAACAAGGAAACATATTCTCACTTTGTAGTCTTTTCAGAAATTACTAATAAAAAGACATCTAGCCAAAGTTCTGAGTTATGTTCATTCTTATTGGAATAAATATGGCTATTATTTCTTGGTAATTCTTTCAAGGGTAGTTGAAATTAACTTGAGGAATGGAAAGCCTCCGGCTTTTCCTTAGGTGTGTATAGCTGCATATGGATCTTTTGAAAGCAGGGAGCTGATCTTAACAGGAGATAATAATTTTTAAATTAGCAGAGGATGTTTTCTTTCCTTTTTAAAAATTTTCCTTGAGGTACCAGAAATGAAACTTACAAAACTGGTGTCTTTGCTCTTTTCTCCACTCATCTTCTAGATAGTCTTTTAAGCACAGGGTAGATTAAGTGATACAGAAATGTACAGCAAACAATGAAGTTTGCTGTACTATATCAAAATATTTTTAATATAATTAGATTTACACTTAAAGGTAAAAGCGCCTACACTACCTTCCATAGATTTAGACCTAGAAGAGACCTTAAAGAATATCTGTTCATTTTACAGAAGAGGGAAACAAGGCACAAAAAGGATAAATAATCTGCCCAAAGTCATAACTAATTGGTAGGAAGTGATAGAGTTGGGACTTAAAAGCAGATCTTACAAATTCATTCCCTTTCCACTAATCAATCAGTCAATTAACAAGCATTTATTAATTACTTAGTATGTGTCGGACACTGCTAAATAGTGGGGGTATAAAGAAAGAAAAAACTTTTTCCTCGAGGAGTTTACATTCGAAAGAGGGAAACAGCATATAAATATAAAGGTATGTTAAGGATACATACAGAGTAGAAAGAAGGTTGTTAATGGCTTCTACACTTGTAGGAATATATATAAGAGGGGTGGTATGGAGGTGGTGACAGTGAGAGATTATGACTTTGGTTTTGAATTTGTTGAGTTTGAGACTTCATAGAACATCTAGTTCTATATCTAATGTTGGGCATTTGTGGGCACAATGTTGGCAATGTGAGGCTAGTGTTAGATGCACAGATCCTCGGAATCATCTGCATAGAGATGATAATTGAAGTCACAGGAGCTAAGGAGATTGTCAAGTACAGAGAGAGAGAAAAAGAAGGGGACTCAAGACTGAGCGTTGGAGTTAATAAGTATGACATGTATGAAGATCCAGTAAAAGAGATTAAGAAGGAGTATTTGAACAGGTAGTAGGAAGACCAAAAGAGAGTGATGTCGCAAAAATCTGGTGATGGGGCAGTAACCAGTAGGATAAGGTGATCAGTAGTGTCAGATGCAGCAGAGAGAGTCAAGGATGAAGATTAAAAAAAAAAAACCTTTAGATTTTGAAATTAAGAAATAATTCGTAACTTTGGAAAGAACAATTTCTGATGAATGAATCCTGATTGCAGAGAGTTCAGAAAAGAGTGAGAAGAAAGGAAATGGAGACTGATTAGGCAACTTTTTAGGAGGTTGGTCAGAGAAAGGAAGTAGAGATACAGGAAGCAGGGGTGGTGGGACTAAGTGAAGTTTTTGAGGCTGTGGAGACAGGGGTCTTTTTTGTTTGTTTTTTGTAGTCAGCAGGGAGAAAGTGAGTAGGGAGAGAGGAAGGATGATATTGGGGTCACTCTGCTGGAGAAGACAGGAGGAGGGTGGTATCAAGGGCACAAATAGAAGGATTGACCTTGGCAAAGAGAAGGGCCATCTCCATCAGTTTTTCTGGTAAAGAGGTGAGGTCCTCATCTTTAGCCTCCTTAGCTTTCTTTAAGACAACTGAGTCACCCTATCTCCTCTGGAAAGCCTTTCCTGCCTCCCCTTAGTGCTCTTTCCTCCCGGGGTTACATGGGGTTTTCAAGGAGGACTAGTACCTCTGGTGTGAGGGCTTGCTGAGGCCTTTTCAGGATGCCATGTCCACCTTTGTTTTCTATATGGAACTCAACTCTCACCTGTGGCTCCAAGAAGCTGTAGCATGTCCAGCAGCTCCAACCTGGTAAATCGTCAGAGCAGACAGACTAAACCAGGTTGAGGGTAATGGATGGGCCGCAAACCCATCTGTGAGTTAGGGAGTTGACTATCCATAGCATGTGAAAACGCCCCCCAGTAGAATAGGCAGATAAGAACAATTTGTGCCAGTGTCCAGGAAGGTGGCTAAAGCAGTTGCTATGGAGTACTTAGAGCTTGGTCAGACATTGAAGACTACAAGGTCATTCACTGCACCCTAGGCCATCATCAGTCATCCTGACTTTTATTTTGCCATTGAATTTTGATGACTCTGCAAAACTCTGTCCCACTTAAATCCAATTCATGACAAATCAAGCCGTCACCCCACGATGTCATTGACCCTCTTCAAAAACAAAAGACAAACATCTCTTTCCTCAGAATATCATCATCATCATTCTCCTCATCAGCATAACTAATGCACATACCAATTTAAGGTTTGCAAAATGCTTTATATGTATCATCTCATTCGATCCTCACAATAACATTATGAGGTAAGTCCTGTTATTATTGCATTTTACCAGTGAGGAAACTGAACTTGTGAGAGGGTAAATGACTTGTCACGGGTGACATAACTGGTAAGGGTGTCTGAAATAGGATTCACATTCTTCCTGACTCTAACTATTGCACTTGTCTTCCAGAAATTCTTATGTTTTTATATTTTACCACCCCGAGTTTAACATAAGTTGGCAGGGACTGTTTATCCTTTTGTTTTTGTATTGCCAAGGTTTAATGCAGTGCCTTGAACTTCATAGTTGCTTAATAAATCTTTGTAGGTTTGGTTTAAATTAGATTAGTGTCGTAAATTGCTCCCATTATTCATGTATTTCCTTTTCTTCTGGATGAGTAAAAAAAGCAACATTGTACATTGATTTTAGGAGTTTGTATTGCTTAAATGGCTGTTCTGTGAGTCCCTACTTTTTAGAAAGCTTAGTTTAGAAAGGTGATTTGAGATTCATCTATAAACTATGTGAAATCAGAGAGTCCCCGAGAGATTTGACATCCTTTTCTAAAGGTACCGAAGGTTAGCAGCCCAGGTCCTTGATTTATCTGAGTACAGGAGAAATTCCCAGGCTTCCATCTGTTTGCTAACAACCAGCCAGAAAAGATTGACTCCTCTGTACTGGGAGAGCTGTGTTTGGGCAGTCCCTCAAAGGAAGACAGTGCAGTGAATAAACATTAAATTTGTGCTCAAATATAATTTTCTTTTGCCTTGTATATTTCAGCCTTCATTAGTGTGTCAGCAATGCTGAGATCAAATAAAACCGTCTGTATGAGCTGTGGCAGTGTCCATTTACTCAAACCCCTCAGAGCCCTTTTGTGTGGAAGAAAAGTTGGCTGCCAATTTCAGTTTCCTAATCAGAAAAGGTGGGGGTGTAAGTGCTAGACAAAGGAAGAAAAATGTTCTTGTGTGCATTACTTTTAGAAATCCCCTGAAAAAACAAAGGATGAGAGTACTTGCTTTTGTGTCAGATTGTAGAATCATAGAATGTTAACTCCTTCTTCCTCTCTTCTTTTTTAACCCCCCCACCCCCCCAAAAAAAATTAACCAGCAACCTCCCAAGTTGAAGTAGTAACTACTTTTTGGACAGAAGATATATTTGTTAGTGTCCCAAGTTTTTGTTTTTAATTGCTACTTTGGTCTTCAACCACTTAACCTTCATGACAGATCAATAGCAAAATAATCAGTTCAGAACTTTTGGGTGTGTGCCAGCTTGTTAAATAGCATTTGATCTTTTTAGTCATGAGTATATTCCCAGAAAGTTCATTTGAGAAAAAAAAAATTTTTTTTTACTGTAATAGTTCATGTTATCTCAGGAAAAGAGAAATTTTTGGATCATATAGGAACTCTGGTTTTATTTGACACAGACATGGTTCTGTTAGTCCAGTTAGATGGTGCAATGGATAGAGTACTAGACCTGGAGTCAGGAAGACTACTCTTCCAGAGTTAAAATCTGGCCTCAGACACCAGCTGTGTGACCGCAGGCAAGTAACTTAAATATGTTTGCCTCAGTTTCTTCATTTGTAAAGTGAGCTGGGGAAGAAAATGGCAAACTACTCCAGTATCTTTGCCAAGAAAACCCCAAATGGGGTCACAAAGAGTTGGACATGACTAAAAACAACTGAACAACAATAATGACCATATTTTAAATAAGTGGTACACCTCTTAGATTTCTCTGATTATAGATCTAGAGATCCTAGAAAGCTCTGCTCATGCTAAGAAAGTTACATGTTTGATGAGAAATGCTAATCAAAGAGCTTAATGGCCTTTACTGTAAATTTAATTACTCGTATTATTTTTTACATGAAGATATTTTAAAAATAAACTTAAAGGGAAGATGGCCAATTCAATGAATTTTTATTTTAAAATAGCATTTTTATAAAGTTGAATCTTAGAAAATATTTTGTCTTTCTATTGATTTTCAAAACAGTTCAACTGGGGATGCATACAGTAGTAATGCCTATAATGGAAAATGTTCACTTGTGGTAAAAGAATATGTGTCTAGTAAATATGTTTGTACAGCTGCATGGTAATATACCTCATTACAGTATGCATTTATGGAATCATGTAATGAGTCTCATTTTCAAGCAACCGTTAACTTTGGCTTGGAAGTAGCTAATTAAATAATAATTTCACTTTTCATTTCCAGACTATATAAATAATATATAGCATCATTCTAGACATCAGCTTCAAATGTTAATATATGAACTTGATAGTAATTATGTTTTGGCTTATTTCTGGAATAGTCCAGACTTTTTTGCAAAAATCTTTCGTATTTATAAATTATATTTTAATTGCATAAAATACCTAATATTGAGTAGAATTTACATAAAATTTTATAGCACTTGCAGAGAATCATTTGTTATACTTTTGGTAAAATGATTATTCATTAATTTAATTTGGCCTGTGAAAGCATCCTTTTCATTAGTAAATTACATTTACTCCATGGATTTATTAGCATTAGATAATGTACATGACTTCATTCAGACTTATTAGCTTATGGAAACTTGTTTTGAAAATCTCAAATAAGGACAAATTTTAAAATGAGAAAATTAACTTTGGAGTTTTTCTTAATGATTACAAGTAATTAGTTTCAAGTGCAAATTAAATAGGAATTACCTATATTTTTACCTATGTAAAGATAAGGTCGTAGAATTTAAAACTGCAAATGACATTAGAGGTCATCTAGTTAAAACTGATTTTACAACTGAGAGAATGTAGGGTCAGAGAAGGAAAATGACTGGATGTTCTTCAGAAAGTTAAACATTAGTAGTTTCCCTTTGCTTAGAGCACCGAAACAACCTGACTTACAAGAATTTCTTTTCAGACCAGTATACAAAAAATAAATGCACCAAGCTCCTCTTATGAGATAAATATAGCCCTCATCCCCAAATATAGGAATTATAAAGCAGAGAAGAAAGACTAGCAACTAAATTTCACTAGTTAATGTTGATGCAAATACTTGTCAAGTACACGCATAAATTATTTCAGCATCACCAACTTGAATTTTTACCACATGTACAAGGATGGGCCAACATTAGGAAAATTATTAGCATAATAGTAAAAATAACTGAAATCCTATTGTTATATCAATAGTCAGAAAAAAAAACCTTTGAAAAATATGGTACTATCTTTTAGAAAACCCTGAAAAATCTAGCATGGAAGTTATCTTCTTTAATATGATATTATATGTATGTGTATATTCACACACATTTATGGGCTCATATATGCATATCCAAGTATATGTGTGTATAGTGTATTTATATATATATATGTATTGCATGCACACACATATGTGTGTATATAAAAAATACCATAAACATAAAGGAACTAGCATCATTTGTGATGAATAAACACTGAAAACTTTCTAGACACTGTACACCTATAACAAAATAAGCTCCAAGTGAACAATTTAGCATAAAAGTTAATATAATCATTAAAAATCATATCATAAGTATAATCATTAAAAATTAGAGGAAGAGAAGTTTCATTTCTATAAGGTAAGGATTTGTAACAAAAAAAGAATTAGAGACCACTAGACAAAAGAGGCAATTTTGGTCATATAAAATTTAAAGCTTTTGCATAAATAAAATCAATGTATCTAGATTGAGTGGGGGGAGGAATCTTTGCATCAAATATTTTAGTCTCTTATCTGAAATATATATATACAATAGGCATTTCCTAGTAGATAAAAAGTCAAAGAAAATTAGAAAGTTTTCAAAAGAAGTGTGAAATATTAATAACCATAAGAAAGCATGTTCTAAATCACTAATATGAGAAAAGCAAATTAAAATAATTCTGGTTTTATCTCATACTCATTGTTGAAGATGATAAAAGACAGAAATAGCTACTGTTGGAAGCGTAATGGCTTTTCACAGATATATGAATATATTATTGGAGCTGTGAATTATTCTAACTATCCTGGAAAAAATATTTGGAATTACATGAGAAAAGTTACTAAATTAATTATATCTTTTGACCCCATGATCTCATTGTTGGACATATTCCCCAAAGAAGTCAAAGACTGAATGATGCTATGTAAAATAAGATGTTCAAAGCAGCATTTTTGTGGTAGTAAAAAACCGAACAGAGTGGATAAGTCCTCAATCGATATTGGGCTATAGATGAACAAATTGTGTTATATAAATGTAATAGAACATTATTGTTCTATAAGAAATAAAGAATGGGGCAGCTAGGTGACGCAGTGAATAAAGCACCGTCCCTGGATTCAGGAGTACCTGAGTTCAAATCCGGCCTCAGACACTTGACACTTAATAGCTGTGTGACCCTGGGCAAGTCACTTAACCCCCATGGCCCTGCCAAAAAAACATACAACAAAAAAAAACAAAGAATCTGAGGAATTTAGAGAAATGTGAGAAGATATACACATTTATTCACAGTGAAATAAGTAGAATCAAGAGAATAATACACACAATGACTACAGTAATATAAATGAAAACAATACTATTTAAGATTGTAAAACTTAACTGCATGCCAAGTCATATTCTTCAGAAAGAGATGATGAAATACCCTACTTTCCAGGGTTTTTTATTTTTTATTTTTATTTGCAGGGCAGTAAGGGTTAAGTGACTTGTCCAGGTTCACACAGCTAGTGAGTGTCAAGCGTCTGAGGCCATATTTTAACTCAGGTCCTCTTGAATCCAAGCTTGGTGCTTTATCCACTGAGCCACCTAGTTGTCCCCTACTTTCCTGTTAATCAGGGGTTCTTAACCTGGGTTCTGTAAATCTGTTTAAAAGAAATATATATATATACACACACACACACAAAATCTTTACTTTTCAATATTTTCCTTTCTAATTCTATTTATTTTATTTAATGCAGTTAAAAACATTATTCTGAGAAGCCAGTCATAATACAAGAAAATAAAATAAAAACTTCTACTCTAGATAGAGAGTTGGGGGTTGAAGACTGTGATTGTAGAATGTTGTATACATAGACAATGTTTATCAGTTCATTTTATTTAAATGTCTTTTGTTGTTATGAGAGGGTTCAATGTTGAAATATATGTTTGTGTGAGTATAGTATAAAAAATTATCAATGAAACTTAAGAAAGTGTAGCATGGAGATCTAAATAGTGGTGTATTATTTTTTAATCCCTTATTCTGGTTAGTCCTCTCAAAAATGAATATTTCATTTTAAGAGGGAGCAAATAAGACAGTGTGAGCAGGTTAGAAAGTGGAGAATTTTTTAGGGGAGAGAGAATCAACATGTGTAATATAGAGGAAAGATGTATGTTGGAATACTAGGTTAGTTGAAAATGGGAGATCTGACCAATGGAATAGTCACTGGAAGTAAGTTTGGAAAAAGTAGGGGAAAAGCATGTAATGTGAGAACTTAACTTCTAGGCTGAGCCATTTAAGCTTTGGTGTTAGGAAGAGGTTTTTGATCAGAGACTGCCAGGATATAAATGCTGGCATTCCTGTTGGCCATGTCTAAGGTGGAATGGAACAAGAAGAGATTGGAAGTAGGGAGATGGATTAAACTGGCTTCTAATCATGACATGAGATGCCAGAAAATGGATTCTCACTCTCTGTGGAAACTCAGATGATATGGAATCTAAGACCTTTTAAAAGAATCAGATTCTGTTGGGTGATGAGGGCCTGGGCTAGAGTGGTGGTCCTGCAAATAGGAAGGAAAAATGGTAATAGCTCACAATTCAATTGCACTTGCTAAGATTTACAAAGCAAGTTCTTCATAATAGTCCTGTGAAGGAGCTAATGTTATTATCCATGTTCAACATTAGGAAGGAATATAGTTTCCTCAATGAAAATTACATTAAAGAATATACATTCCCATCTGCTTTGCTTTTATACCCCGTGTCCCATAGGGTCTTTCCATCTGACTTAGAACTCAGACCTCCTCTATGTCTCCTCCACCACCCCCCATTTAGAATGTGAATTCTTAGAAAACAAGGATGGACTGGCTCTTCTATTTGTATCCCCAGTGCTTTGCACATAGTAATCACTTAATAAGTGACTTTTCCATTTTTTTTTATTCATTCACATTTTCCAGATGAGAAAATTAAGTGTTTCCAGCAGGCTCACAGATAGGATAGAGCAGAGCTGGGGCTCTAAGAGGATCATAGGATCAAAGCTCTAAAGCTGGAACAGTCCTCAGAGTTTATCAAGTCAAATCCCCTCATTTTAGAGACAAGGAAACTAAGGTTCATGCTCCAAATGGGTTTTCTGACTCCTAACCAATCTATGAGCATGTATCTAGCACTCACTGTGTGTCAGCTAAGCATTCTTTCTACCACACCACACTACTTCTAAAGGAGCAGGAAAATCTGAGAGATTGATCACTAAGACTGAATCAACAAAACTTTAGTGATCTATTGGACATTGGACATCTTATACCAAATTATTCAAAGCAACATTTTAAAATTCTGTATGTTGTAATGTTATAAGGTGGTTAGAGCTCAGGGGTCTTCATACCTTGGTGAAATCATTTCAGGGCCAGGGGGTCTGGTCCTCAGTTTTCAGGTTTAGAAACTTCATTTTATTAGTTAATCCAGAGATAATCAGGTTTTGGTAGAATAATTTACTCTGACCAAACTCTCCGTCATTAAATCAACAAGCACAAGAAATTGATTTATAAGCTAGAAAACCTTTTTGTTTTGTTTTGATTTTTTTTAAAGTGAAAATGATAAATCCTGGAGGAGCTGTGGGAAAACAAAATATATTAATGCTCTATTGGTGGAGTTGTGAATTGGTCCAGCCATTCTGGAAAGCATTTTATTACTATGCCCCTAAAGTTATTAAACTGTATGCCCTTTGACCCAATGATTCCTCTATTAAATCTGCACCTCAAAGTGATTTCAAAAAGAGATAAAAAGAGTCACACGTGCAAAAATATTATGTCATCTCTTTTTGTAGTGACAACAAACTGGAGACCAAGGGGTGTGCCTATCTATTAGAGAATGGTTGAACAAGTTATGGTATCTGAATGTAATAGAATACTATTGTGTTATAAGAAATGATGAAAGGTATGATTTCAGAGACACTTGGGAAGTATTGTAAGAACTGATGAAGAGTGAAGTGAGAAGAACTAGGAGAATAATTTATGTAACAACAACAATATCATAAAAATAAACAAGTTTGTTTGAAAGACAAGAACTCTGATCAGTGTAATGACCAACCATAGTTCTAGAGGATTCATGATGAAACATATTGCCCACCTCTTGGCAGAGAGTTGATGGATTCAGAGTGCAAATTGAGACTTTGTTGGACATAGCCATTGAAGTAATATGGTTTTTTTTACTTTACACATTTATCATGAGGACTTTGTTTTACCTTTTTTTTTTTTAATTGGAGGTCATTGAAAAGGGCACATAAGGGGAGAAAGAATGTAGATTTTAATTAATTGAAAAAAATTAATTAAAACTCAAAAAAGTAAAATGTCTATATATTAATTTTCACTAGGAAGTTTCTTTGACCTAAGAAATGTAACCCGTCTACCCACAGAAAGATCCACTCCATAGAACCTTTGTCTCAGAACCTTGCTTGATTCAGTTAATTTTTTTTTTTTTTTTGGTAAGGCAATTGGGGTTAAGTGACTTGCCCAGGGTCACACAGCTAGTAAGTGTTAAGTGTCTGAGGCCGGATTTGAACTCAGGTACTCCTGAATCCAGGGCCGGTGCTTTATCCACTGAGCCACCTAGCTGCCCCGATTCAGTTAAATTTAACACAAATATTTATCAAGGGTTTCCCATTTATGAGGCAGTGCTTTAAAGTCTAGGGATCTAGAGACAATAACAAAAATGTCCCTAGCCTCAAGGATATTATATTTTTGTGGGGAGGAAACAAAATCTGCACAGGTAAAGAATTCAAATTGAGTTGGTTGTTTTTTAAGAAAAATCTCTATTAAGCTGTGGTACCTTGATAATTTATCCTCTTCTACCCTAGGGAAGCTAGGTGGGACAGTGGATAGAGTGCTGGGCCTGAAGTCAGGAAGACTCATCATGAACTTGTCTCCCTATTAAAATGCAAGTTTCTTGTGAATCGAGATTGTTGGTACTTGTATATCATCACCTAGCATAGTGCCTGGTGTAATGATTGGAATGACGCCACCTACTGGAGACTTGCTGTGGAGAGCTCCACCATGAGGAAAATGCCTCAGAGGCATTGTGGCTTTTCCTTGGCATCAGGAAATGACGCTTGCTCATGGGTGCTGTCTATCAAGTCTACCAGCCAATCAACTGGAGGAGCCTCCTATGGTCTGGGAGGAGACAGGGAGGAGGAAAGGGAGCCTGCGCAGAGGGCGCTGGCCCTTTTGGCTTCTGGACTTGATGGTGGTGGCGGCAGAGGACTTCACAGGAGATTTGAGGAAAGATAGGAATGCCAGACTGTTAGAATTCTGTTCTCAATCTTTTTCTTTCTATTTTCCAATAAACCCTTAAAAACCTAAACTCGTTTTATCAATGATTTTTAGTCAGTTTCCCCCAAACTGGGGGAACACATTAGAATCCACATTTAGAATCTTAAATTACACACTGGCATACACTGGGCACTTAAATATTTGTTGACTGATTGATTATATAAATTTTTCTGGTTCTGCTCATTTCATATAAATTATTCTATGGGTTTCAGTACTCTTTCTAGTCATCATTTCATATAATACAGTATTTATGTTCATGTAACGATCTGTTATAGACATTCCCTAATCAGTGGGCATCTACTTGGTTACTGGTTCTTTTCTACTACAAAAAGTGCTGCTATGAATTTTTTGGAGTGTATGAGACCTTTCTGCCTTTTATAGGTTTGACCATTTTAATCATGTATTTAGCATAATTCTAAATTATCTGCAACACACTGACAAATCATCTTTTAGGTTGGGTAATTCTGGGTGATTTCTACCTGTAGCAAATTGCTTCCACTTATTCTTATTACCATCAGTTTCACAGAATGATTTCCTAACTCTGCCTTTAGATTTAGAATACATCCTGAGGGTTTTTATCCTCTCTGTGTTAACCTCAGAGAACATAAGTTGTAGAGAAAAAGATTTCAAGGTTTTGGCTAAATGTGAAATGCTTTGGTTCTTGTAAATTGTTATCCGTTAGTCCTTTGAAGTAACTTTCACAGACACACTGGACACAGCTAGCTTGGCCAAGATGAGGAGCAGACTGTGTTTCCTATGTTGCCTGAGCCACTCTGGTAGAGGTTTCCCAGAGTTTAAATCCCTTGGGATTGTGCCTACAGTGCAGGATGATTGTATCAGGAGACATGGATTCTGATTGGCTTAAGGTGTCTGGGTTTGAGGAGATTTCTGCAGAGATATATGGAGTTCAAAGTGAGGGAACCTGAGACATGGAGCCAACTAGAAATATATTGACAGGTAAACCACTGTTGGTCAAGCTAGGAGAAGGTGAACCAGCAGAACTGAGAACCTCGGTCTCCAGAGAGTTGTAAACTAAGAGCTATAGGAGATGGTTGTTCCAGACAGCCAAGATATTGTACTATTTTCCTCAATTTGGGGAGTGAGGAGAAAGACAGAGACAGAGATAGAAACACAGAGAGGGACAGAGACAGAGAGAAACTATGCTAGGAAGAGAGGAATTGAAATATGTCATTTGGAAGAATGAATGTTGAGAATTAATAGAAAATGAAACAAAACATCAGAAACAAACTTTACCAAAAGGTTTCTGTTAAAACAGAAGTAACTGAATATCTAATTCTTAATTAATTGTAGAGGATATGTATTTCACATGGAGATTAGCATTTAAACCACACAAAGAGGAGCCCAAGCCTATGAGGAAATATACCAGGTGGCATATAGGTAACATTATGGAGGCTGATCCAGGATGGATTGTGGATCTGATGTATAATTTACTTGTATTGCCTTGAGTTACTATCATTGACAGCTTAGCGTAGGCTACCTTAAAGTTTGGGACTATGATAAAGCAATTTTTAAAAAAATGGGTCTAGCTTTCTGGTTTAATAAGTTATATCTTTAGTTATCCTGATATAACTATCCAAGAAAATTTGATTTCATATAATTATATGTGTTGAAATGAAGCTATATTCTTGCCAACTAAGAAAATTGGTATTATAGGTACTCAAGTTATATGACAACTGGTGCTCAGTGATGTAATTAGGCCACCAGTCTGATAAGTCTCTACCACCTCTAGTCCATTCTTCACTCAGCTATTAAAGTGATCATCCTAAAGTGCAGGTCATCCCCCCCCCATCTCACTCCCCTATCTCATCTCCCCACTTACTCAATAACCTCCAGTGTCACCCTGTCACCTCTGAGATCAAATATAAAATCCTCTGCTTGGTTTTCAAAGCCCTTCATAACCTGTCCTACACCCTTTCTAGCCTTCTTATACCTTATACACCCCCAAACCCCCAAGTTCTCTTCAGTCTAATGACACTGGCCTCATTTCTCTTCCTTGAACAAGATAGTCTTATCTCCCAATTTCAGTCATTTTCAGTGGCTATACTCCATGCATTTAATGTACTTAAATGGGCTTCCGTAAAGTCCCATCAAAAATTCCACCTTCTGCAGAAAGCCTTTCCTGACCCTTCTTAATTCTGTTGCCTTCTCTCTGCTGATTATTTCCAGTTTCTCTTGTGTCTAGCTTGTCTGCATTTAGTTATTTGCATGTTGTTTCCACCATTAGATAATGAGCTGCTCAAGAGTAGAGACTATCTTTTACTTTTCTTTGTATCCCAACACATAGCACATAGTGAGTGCCTGGCACATAGTAGGCACTTAATAAATGGTTACTGATTGACTATTCTGTGGACTTCTTAAAAGGGTATAAAATGATGAGCAAAATATACAGGAAGGAAGATGATATAATTACTATTTCAGTTGCCTGAAATTGTGGAGACATTCCCAGAACCCCAGGTAGATAAATCACTAGGGGAATACTGTATTTGGAAAATAGTTACTAACTGCCCCCCAAGTACCCATTCTTCCGCTCCCCACCCTATCTTCCCCTTTCCTGCACTAGGAGTTGATGAGTGAATTTCAAGCTCTTGTGGTGAAAACTGAATGGTCTAAGGATTATGTAAAAGACCTACTAAAGGGAGAGATAGCCACTCCAACAGATGGAGATCTAGTGCTAACACCCTCCTCACTGATCCATTAGCAACATAGGCATTGGCTTAGAATGTGGGACAAGCTGTCATTCAAGCAATACAGCTGGGAGGGGGAGGCACTATGAACAACTAGTCTCTTTTTAGGGAGACATGATTAAGGGATTAACTTGACTAAGACACTTACATGACGTTATTCTCTGTTTACCAACACTGTCAACTGTGGGAAGAGAAAGCCTCCAGTTTTGTTCTTAGGTTGGAGAAACTGCTACAGAGCCTCATGATCCCTATTACACTAACTCAAGTCCTTGGAGTTGGGGGGGACTGTACAATGTCATGCACTCAGGACTATAGCAATAACTTCCCTCTCCCCTGCTTCTAGGAAGCTAGCTAGTCAAAATTGATTTATTGGATCCTACAGGTAAAAGGATGATGTAGAGAGAAAGTACGCCGGGGCAACTCCATATGGGCTCCATTTGGGGATTGTGTCAGAATGTATTTGAAGTTCCCTGGGGACATTGTGGGTATCACTGAGAGAGTGAACACTATAGGAAACACCTGAAGTTGCAGCATTGATTGGGACCAACTTTAGTGTATTCAGATTATTAGTAGTCTTGCAGATAGCAAGCTGGCTGTGGATACCTAAATACTTGGGTAATTAATGTCTCCAATGCAAAATCTGCAGGAAAATTGAGGACAGTGCTGGGAGGCATCATCAAGGAAGTATTGAAATATCGAGCTTAGGGATGGATCCAGAAAAGTTTGACTTTGGAGAATTTCCAGTGCCTGAAGAATCTCAGGAAGGATGTTGTGACTATATGAGTGGGATGTGGGTTGTGCCCAATCTACTTCACTCTTGACCGTTTCAAGAGCAGACTTTGAAAATTGCTTCCTCTGATAAAGAGGTTCTCAGGATGACCTGAATTGGCTGTTAGTTACTACTGTCATTCATTATGAAGATCCATAGTCCCTATGTGTCACTCATAGTCATAGTATTGAAGTTTGGAAGGTTTGATGAGTGTGGCCCATTGAACTCTGAATATGAGAACTAAAGTGGATCAGTACATTATACCATGAGTTCAGGATGTCTTGATATGATTGCTAGGCAGCCAGTGATTTTCAATGCTGGACCTTCCATAGTGTGAGAATGGTAGAATTTTCATAGCTGTACAACTTAAGGAAAAACAGCATTTACCTTTTTAATATGCTTGCTGTTGTTCCTTCAATGTGTTGCTGTTGTTTTTAACTAATTTGAGTTGATGCACCCAAAATATTTATTTCCCAGCCCATGGAAAAAGTGGTAAGTAGAAAGAATTACTGAGAGGTATTGGGGTAATTTGGATGACCTCATCCTATTTGGAAAGACATTGGAAGAAGAAAAGCAAAGTAGATGGTGTTAGATTGGATTAAAAGATCTAAAGGTCTAAGATTCTGAATCAAAATGTATCAGGTCTACAGCATATGTTTGTATCTCAGTTGAGATTAAATATTGGCTCTTTGCTTCTGCCTTTGTATCCTCAATGTCTAGTTGTGCTTGTGCACATCGTAGGTGATCATTACATATCTGTTAAATTGAATTGAATTGCACTCAATTGGCAATCTGGAGATGGATTATGGTGTTGGACTGTAATCAGTTGGGTTTGCATTACTGAGCATGGACACCCAACATAGGGGCAAGTGTCCTGTCTTGTAGTATTAAAGAGGCATGGTTTTTAAGGCACTTCATGACAATTTTGTGCACTTGGGTAATGGGGGAAGTTCTGGAGCTGATGTGGAACATTTTCTGTTGACCCCAAGATAGTAGCAGGTATATGGTAAAAGTCCCATTGACCTGAACTACTGCTCTGTAGAATCTAGGAAGAAGAAAGTCTTTGGAACCTCTTTTGACCTTTTGTGATTGGAAGCAAATAAGAGGAACACTAGCATTATTTTTATGGCAACTTGAAGACCTGAATTCTAATTTGACTTTCAGTATTTTTGGTAGCTGTATGATTTTGGACAATTATTGTAACATCTCAGAGTCTCAGGTGCCTTAGCTGTAAAATGATGATAATAATATCTGTAGTGTTGATTTCACAGGGTTGTTTTAAGACTTACCTGTGATAATGAAGGCAAAGGGATTTTTGGAAGATAAATGGCATTGTTGTTATTACACATATATTCACAGCTAATTCAAATGAAGTATGACTTGGCTAATGCTTATTAAACTCCTATTATATGTAAGGCATTGAAAGCATGTTGGGAACAAAGAAGAGAATAGTTGGAGTAGAAGTTTGTGTAAAAGGCCAGCGTACGTAAAGGTAGAAGGATAAACTGAGACAAGATTGTGGGAGAGCCTGGAAAGCTGGCCAAGGAACTTGGACCCCTAAGCAGTGGGAGTCTGCTGAGAGTTCTCTCATAATTAACAGAAATGGAAAAGCAGAGTTTTTAACTCATTTTTTTCCAGGAAAGATCTAATAATTTTTTGTCAGAGTCTAGGGATGATATGAATGAGTTATATGCTTTTCTCATAAAATTTAAGAGTAATTTATTTCTGTTTTTATTCTCAAGTAAGTACTTGCTATTGTCCCAGACTGCTTTTAAGTTTCCATTTTTGTTGGGTGAGGAAATAGTTTGAAAGGGCCCAGCTATGTTTTGCTTCAACTCTTGGTTGAGACCTGTTTGTCACTTTGTCATCTAATTAATCCTTAAGATAGCAGCTCATTTAACAGTAAGGGTTTTGGAAAAGGACATAATGTTCTTTACTGTAAAAGGTCAGGATGCAGAACAGCACAGTGGAAAGAGCATTGACTGGAAGAGTAAGCCTTGGGTTTTGGTCCAGCTTTGACAGCTTACTGGCTCTGTAACCGTGGGCAAGTCATACGACTTCACTGAGCATCATCTTAAAAACAAAACCAAACCAACCCTTGGATATTAATCCTTTCCCTGCTTATCTCAAAGAGTTATTATGAGGCTCAAATAAGACAGTGCTTGTGAACTTTGCAATCTGCACAGCATAATCTGTCTGCTAAATAAATTGTCTTGTGTTCATTAATTCAAAAAGGCATTGTGACTACAGAGAACATCTCCCCAAAATTGAAGTTTGTTTCCTTCTTTTTCTGTTGTCTGGAGGGTAATTATGTAATTTAACTCTGGCATTATCCTCCCTTCACCTAGCTAAACAGCTAAGAAGTTTCCTAAAATAACAACTCAGAAGTTAAGAAGAATCAGGAGTATCACATCCTCAGGAGGGTTCAGGTATTTCAATAGAGCAAACATTTTTTGAGCTTCCACTGTGTGTATAGGGCTGTCCTGGGAATTGAAGGATATATGAAGTTGAGATATGACATCATCCATAACTCCATGGAACTTCCCGAGTCTAGTCCAGGGGTTGTTAATCATTTTTGTGTCCTGGACCCCTTTGGTAGTCTGGCAAAGCCTAGCCACAAAAGAAAATTCATAGAATTGCAAAGGAAACCAATTGTATTAAAATTCAGTTATCAAAATATTGGTTTTTCAAAAGTTCACTGGCTCCAGGTTTAGTACTCCCGATCTAGTGAGTAGCTAAGCACGCAGATGATTACAATGCACAACATTGCATGTTAAGTACATTAAAGAGTTGTAAAATGGAATGGTCTATAAGATCTTAGGAGAAAGATCCTTACCAACAAGGGCTATTGGTGGTGACCATATGAGGAAATGTTGAGTAGGCAAGAGATGAGGGAAGGTTTCATGAAAGAGTTGGCATTTAAATTGGATTTTAAGGAATATTTTAGCCAATAATACTTTAATACATCCTGGGGCTGTCATAACAATAAGAACAAACCAAATCCTCACACACACACACACACACACACACACACACACACACACACACACACACACACACACACACACCCCTCCCGGAAAGGATCAGTAACTATTCCAAGATGGGCTGCCAAAAGGCTTGGCCTCTGTTCTCCCATCACATAAGCCAATTGTTGTGACAACTCATTGAGGAGGAGAAAGGGAGGAAGATGTGGGCTTTTGGGGGAGATTGTTACAATGACTAAAACTAGCTAGGAAGGGGGTCTGGTGATGGTGGCACTTGGTCTTCATTCTTTTTTTGGCACATAAGAACAAGAGCTTTGCCAATCTCTGCTTTAGGCCTTCAGAAGAAATCCCTCTTACTAAGAGTCCATCCAGGTATAATTGGTAGAGTGTTGGACTTAGAGTTAGGAAGATCTGAGTTTGAATCCCACCTCAGACACCAGTAGTGTGACTGTAGGCAAGGCATTCAACTTCTCTGTCTCAGTTTAGCCATTTGTAAAAATAAAAATAACAGCACCTACCTCACAAAGGACATTGGGACAGAGCCATAGATTTAGAATGAGAAGGGACGATTGAGACCAATAAGTACTGCCCCACCCCCATTTCCCCTTCACCCATCACATGATATAATATGTATAAAGTATTTTGCAAACATTAAATCTCACTATAAAATTTAGCTATTATTTAAATGCATAACAGTCTACAGATTGTTTTCTTTTTGGAAGCAGTTGGGGTTAAATGACTTGCCCAGGGTCACACAGCTAGTATGTATCTGAGGCCAAATTTGAACTTAAGTTCTCTTGCCTCCAGGGTTGGTGCTCTGTCCATTAGCTGGCCCTCATAGGTTGTTTTCTGTAAACTTGCCAGAGTTTAGTTCTGTAAACTAAACCAGAGCCAGGAAGACTTGAATTCAAATATGGCCTCAGAGTCTTACTAGGTGTGTGACCCTGAATAAGTCACTTAACCCCTGTCTGCCTCAGTTTCCTTAATTATAAAATGGGAATAATAATATCACTTACCTTGCAGGGTAGTTGTGAGGATCAAATGAGATAAATTTGTTAAATATTTAGCACAAATATTGGGCATATAGTAGGCAGTATATAACTGTATCATTCTTCTTTTTTTTTTTTTTTTAGTGAGGCAGTTGGGGTTAAGTGACTTGCCCAGGGTCACACAGCTAGTAAGTGTTAAGTGTCTGAGGCCGGATTTGAACTCAGGTCCTCCTGACTCCAGGGCCAGTGCTCTATCCACTGCGCCACCTAGCCGCCAGTAGGCAGTATATAAATGCTTATTCCCCTGTCATATACATTTTCTCATTTGATCATCTAAGCTTTTTGAAAGCTCTAAACATTATTCAGTTCCTATGTGTTCAATGCTGCATATGGTATTGGAGGGGAGGGAGAGTTATTTATTTATTTATTTTGGGGGTAGGGAGCCTATAAATCTCCAGAATTCAAGGGAGTATCATGATAGTCTTGGGCTTGTCCTTTTTCCTAGTTATGTAGAATTGACAGTTCCTTTATGATGTTTTGAGTTTTCCCAAGTTTTTGTTTGTTTGTTTGTTTGTTTTTCTTTTTTACAAATCAGAAAGTTGGATGTCATGTCTTATATGACAGGTACAAAATACCTAGCTTCCTTTGGAAACCTCTATATTGTTTTTTTTTTTTGTATATAACAGAGGTGTTAAATTTGGGCCCCACAGGACAGCTTGCAAACCTCCCAAGTGGTACCAGATTAAAATTGAATTGGGAAATAAATAAAAATACAATAAAACATGGATAATGTGAAGTTGTGATTTTCTAAATCAATATGTGGGCCTACAGTGATTGGTTTCCATTTGAGTTTGGCATCAGTGGTATAGAGTATCACGTTAATCTTTTCTGTCCTTAGTTGCTCATCACAAAGTCCTTAATTTACTTTTGTTTCCTTTTCTCTACTTTCTTTCCCCTCACTTTTTTTTGGGGGTGGGCTGTCACTTCTGACATCCACCCAACTTTTTTGTTTTTGTGCATCACTTTACTATTCACTACCATTTATTTCTCCATTATAACCTCCGTTATTTCCCCTCACTGCTTTCATCCCCTGTCCTGTTGGATTAAGTTCTCCCATCTTTCTCACTGCCAGAGAACTGGGCCTTTATAAGCCCTCTTCTGGTTCATAGACCCCTTGGACTTAGGGTAATCTGAATCAGCAAAGTAATATGTTCTTGGACTTTGTTTGAATTTTCGATCATCTCTATGACTGATCTCTGAAGATTCTGGTTAAACATTGTAGAATGTTATATACAAGCTAGAAAAATATGAGAACTAAAGGGAAATGCTTTTAGCACTGGCATAAGATATAGTGGTGATAAAAAATAATGCAGGATGGTGCTCTATCTGCTATCTACAGAGAAGGCAGAAGGAGCATATATTCTTTAATTTATCTAACCCTTCAATTTATGGATTGATTCTGCTAATAAAAATACTACAAAAATGCACTGCAATTCTTACAAAAAAAACTTGAATATGATTTATGACTTAGATAGACCATAAAAAGTGATTGAAGCCAAGACATATCATAAATTAAAATTATTTCTTTTGATGTTAGGAGAGATGTGGATTTTTTCCCCTCTTTTCCTGGAGTTAGCCAGGTCTTCAAAACCTTAAGTATAAAATGATAAAGAGAAAAATGAAAAAATTCAGGCCAAATTCTTCTCGGAAATATTAACTAGTCATACAAATTAATGAACAGAGTCTTATCTTTCTTGGATAATGATGATGATTAGCTTGCACTGAACTCTCACATCATGTAAAAATGTAGAGTTTGGCAGGACAAGCATCAGAACCATGTTGTTCAAAGCTGAAAACTTGGCTCTTTGCCCAGTGGTGCAATCTCTATAGAGCTTAGTTTGGTGACTGATTTAAAACGTAAGTTACATCAGTTCATAGAGATATTAAAATCATCTACAATTTAATATCCTTTTTAGTGTAACAGCTATATTTAGTTATTTTCTTAGCAATGAGATTTTGTTCCATGTAGTTTTCTTTCTTTCTTAGCCACAATTGCTTTAAACAATGGATCACATTCATTTCAGCATTAATTTCCAGTGTGGTGGTTTTAGAGGAAGTATGTTGCCTAAAGATTTTAAGGTAATGCTCACATTAACATAATTGTCATTCAATAGGGCCTACTGACCTAAATGGTTATGGGGTGTTTGTTCTAATTTATAGTATTTCTTTAATCCCAAGTAAAATTGACTCCTATAGTATCATGGCTATTGTTAAATCTTCACTAAGTACTGTCAGTGTACTATGTTCTCTATATATGATGTATAATTATTTTCTGCCAAATACAATTTTGGTAAAAGCATGGGTATGAGATAGATAGAAAAGATACGTTCTCTAGAGGGGTGAAGGAAAAATAGGAATAATACCACCATCTTTGGGGTAATGATGGTGATCTGTAAGAAGGCTTTCCTAAGAAAAGGAATATAAATGAACTGAGATGTAATGTAATTAAAGGGAAATCACATCATTATTATCATTTTTATTGAAAACCTATAATTTACCTTTAATTTTTTGCTTATAAAAAAGTAACTTTTGTAAGAAATGGAAATTTAAAGTCCTATTTCCATTTCAGATATCATATTCTGAACTTAAGTGGTTTACTGATCTTAGAGTCAAATTTCTCCTTTTTAAGGGTTGGGTTTTTTTGGATTTTTTTGTTTTGTTTTATTTTGGGTTTTTCGGGGGGGGGGGTAAGCCCAGATTTTAAGTAAAAACACTTTGATCTCCTTTGTATACCTAATGTTGCTATATACTTCCCCTAATCTGGTGGGTGTGGGCTTACAGTGATGCCAGGTGATCTGGTGGAAATCATTAAAGTCACTATGGGTTGTTATAAAATTCCCTGTTCCTCTATTTGAAGTTAGCCTAGATCAAAGGGACCAGGATTTAAGTTTTTTAAAAAGGAACTTTTTTATTAAAACTTCTTTAAGGGTGAGGAGTAGAGAGCACAATTGAGCTTTCAAACACAGTGGAATACTGCAGTCTGAGTATATTACTATGTACAAATTAAGTTACTATTCAGAATTCATTAAACCAAAGGTATAGTACTCTATGCTTTGAAGTTGGGATAAGAAGAGCATTTTTTCTTGATATGTGTGCATATTAATTATTAACCTGAGTTGCATTTTTTCTTTAGACCAACTAAAGCATGATTCCCTCAGGAGGGAAAGCATCATGAGCACTATGGCCCTGAGCTGTTTCATCAGTCTTCCCACATAACTTTCTTATGGTATATGCCTTCTCACAAGGGATGCAACTTAGAGACTTGACCATAGGAATTATCTAAACACAGTTTACTAAAATTTATTGTGATAAATCAAACTATATCATCCCAAAAGAGGTCTTAAATATCTTTGCCCTTAAAAGTTTATAGTTCTAGGAAGGGTTGTAGTCATAATGACAATGATTGAAGGGAATTCAAATTATTCCTTTTACTTCTCCAAGATGAAAAGTAGGATGTAGTTATGATAAGGGCAGTGGCTCTTGTTTTGTGGTTTTTTTGGTTTTTTTGCAGGGCAATGAGGGTTAAGTGAATTGCCCAGGGTCACACAACTAGTAAGTGTCAAGTGTCTGAGACCGGATTTGAACTCAAGTACCCCTGAATCCAGGGCCAGTGCTTTATCCACTGCACCACCTAGCTTCCCCAGTGGCTCTTTTTTGGGGGAAAGGGATATATTTTGCTGTTTTAGGCACTGATTCCAGGATTGCAAGTTATTAATATTTTATTTTTTCCAATTACATGTAAAAACAATTCATTTTAATTTTTTTATTTAAAAAAATTTATTTTTTAACATTTAGAGTTTCAAATTCTCTCCCTCCTTCTCTCCTCCTTACTTGCTCTCCCCTCCCTAAAACAGCAAGCAGTTTGATAGAAGTTATACATGTGCAGCAGGATTACCAGTTATTATTAACACACCAACATACCCATTTACCTTCATTGTGACTACTGTGCAGTTTGGACAGCAAGAAAGGTAATGGTGGTGGTGAAAGAAAATAGTGCCATCTTTACTCCCTGAGTAAAAGACACATTCCTACCCAGTTCAGGATTAGAGATAATTTAAAAATCTTAGTGACAGTTCAATTTACTTTCATCTAGCGACTCTGAGTTAAATCCCTGGATACTGGAAACTGGGTTTTACTTTTTCCAAAGCAAGAAGGGTGTGGATATATGTTATTAAGATTGCAATTTGGCATTTGGAAAAATGAATACTGTATTGCCTAATATCCCATAGGGATAGGAAGGGAGAGTGCATAATATCATAGATATGGTTAAGGGCTAATGTCAGAAATGTAATGCATAAGTAGATGTGACTTGAAGATGTTGAGTAGAGTGCATGGAAAGGAATTTTTGGTAATTGACCCAGGGCATCTGAAACCAATAAGGGAAGAGGAGGGAGGAAAAAACTTGTTGAATGACTGAATAAAGCAGATGGCTTAACTTTGAATGAAACAAGGAATTTGCTTATTTCTTTTTCTCCTGCACCTCAAATGTATTTTTCCTTGTGTATATATTCATTTATATTAAAACAAAACAAAACAAAATTGAGAACCAGAAGTCCAGTGGTTTTTTTTTTTTCTGTGCTTCTCATCTATTTTATGGTACATAGTTAACTTAAAAAAAAAAACTCTTCCATAAAATGATTATAACACTGCTTCTTTGTTTCAGATTTTGCAGACGACTTATTAGTCATTACTCTCTAAAGTAGGAATTTCTTTGAGGTCTTTTGCTGAAAGAGTATTGTCTAAATGCTGGGATGTTTTAAGCAACTCACTGATACATGTGGTCATTTTTTCCTCTCCTTTTAAAAGCAAAAGTCATTTTCATAGTATTCTTTCCCCATATGCTTTGGACTCTTTTGATAAAGCTATTCATAATAGTAAATGACAACACATTTTTTTTCTTCATGGCATTACATATTTCAGATAGTATTTTCTATTCAGTAAAATTATGTAAACTTTGTTTTTGTTGCTCTGAAAGTTTTCTGGGAATATTCAACATTTGTCCTTTTCTTCTTTCCTTTCCTCCCTCCCTCTCTCTCTCTCCTCTTTCTCCCTTTTTTCTCCCTCTCCTCTCTTTTTTTCTTTCTTTTCTAAGGGGAATCCAAACTATCAGGATGGGTGATGGTCATCAGAATTGTCCTGGCCTATAGATTTCATGGGATGAGTATGCCTGAACATACTTCAGTCTTCATGAATCAGATTTTCATTTTTTCACATTTTTTCATCTGGCCATTTTAACTCCCATGATTCCCGGATAGAATTTACTGAGCTTGATGTCATGAGTTCTTTAAATATGGTGAAGTATAATTTTACCTTTCATATTTCTAAGTGTAGCATATAAAGTAGCATTTTACCCAGGCACATGTCAAATGTATATGCTTGAGAATGATACTTTGTAATGAAATTAAAATAATAAAACCGCAACTGTAGGATGTTTTAAAAGTTTTTAGAGGCCCAAATGAGACTAACAATTATTTCTTGAATCTGTCTGGTCTGTTATAAATAACCCCCTGCTTTCTTCCATTGTTATTATTGCTTTATTCTTTGCTTTCTTTTAGCTACATCAGAGAGAATTTTACCTGGTCTAAAAAAATTTCTGAAACCAGACATAACATTAGTTCTATAATTTTTGAACTATTTGAACTTTAAGCAAAGTAGGTTAATGCATGTGTTTTCAGCATACCATAAGACCATTCCTGATATATATTATTTTTATATATGTATATACACACACATATATGTATGTACATGTGTATATATGTATATATACACATACATGTACACATACATATACACACACACATATATATATATAATTTATATATGTGAAATAATTAACCTCAATGTCTTTTATCTTATAGTTTTAAAAGTTTAGCTAGCGGGGCGGCTAGGTGGCGAAGTGGATAGAGCACCGGTCCTGGAGTCAGGAGTACCTGAGTTCAAATCTGGCCTCAGACACCTAACACTTACTAGCTGTGTGACCCTGGGCAAGTCACTTAACCCCAATTGCCTCACTAAAAAATAAAAAAGTTTAGCTAGCACAAATCTTTCATCTTGCCAAAGAGAATATTACTACACATTACAAAATGTATAAAAAATAAAACTGGATATATGAACAGTTATGTTATATAATTTGGCTCAATTTAAGGACTTGGTAAAGATGACAGGAGGGCATCTATGTGTGAGTGCCCAGATTATTACTGTCTGAAGTTTCACTTTGGGGTTAAAGTCACCATTATGTAATAGCATGAAAAAAAGCCAATGAATCTACTGCATCCTAATGTAAACACAGGAATAGGTTGTCTATCAAGCATTTTAATTAATTAGCAATCTCTGAATATTCATTTAAATTACTATGATTTCAAAATTTGCTGGGAAGTTTACAAGAGGGTTAGAGTAGACATTAGAGTCAAAACAGAGAGGCTTTCAGTTAAGGGGCACACCCAGTGCCAGGAAATTTTACAGTGAAGGTACCATATCTTATTTTGAAATCTTGTACTGCAAACTGAAAGGAGGCTTTGGAAGGGCTCCAGAGCCCATGGGTGTATTAAGCTTTGCTTTTAAATTATGGCACATCACAAGGAAATGTTTGATAGCCTTTGCTAGGTTGTAATATTTTGAGTTATCTCAAATATGACAATTTGTTTTGATATTATAAAATGTGAGATGTTCTGCCTCTCCCTTCTCTCTCATTCCCAGAAAATGCAATGAATCCCTTATACTTTGGGGGAGGGGAGATGAGGGAATCACTCTGATTCTGCCTTTGCTACTTTGGGAAAGATTAAATGTTAGAAGAATTTAAATACCCAGTGTTTTAGTTTTCCCATTTTTAGATCAGATTACTTTTTATAGTTGTTTTTCAGTTAGGATGTGCATCCTCCTATTTTCTTTGCTTCTGTCATCTGCTGACATCTGTGGGTCTTTGTCAATGTTGCATAACCTCTATCTTTTTTTTTTCCTTTGGAGTATCTTTACATACTCCTTTGTGACTTTACTGCCCTGAAAACTGTAGGGCTTTTAAAATAAAAACAACTTCAAAATACACACTCTGGTTTATATTTCTTCCTGGAATTATCATTAGTGGAGACTTTGGTTTCTGATAACCCCAGTGCTTTATCAAAATACTTCCTCCTTAGCAGAGAACTCTGGGCACAGTAGGTATTTAGTAATTCTTAGGAGTTTTTGGTTAAGTAAATTTTATTTTTGAATAGTAAAGTCTTTTTAATTGGCAATAAAATCCACAAAACTTCTAGTTCTTACCCAAATAAAGATAAAGGTTTGTTGTTGTTATTATTTAGTCATTTCCAGTAGTGTCTGACTCTTTGTGACCCCTTTTGATTGTTTGTTTGTTTTTTTGGCAAAGATACTGGAATGGTTCGCCATTTCCTTCTCCAGTCCATTTTACAGAGGAGAAAACTGAGGCAAACAGGTTAAGGTGACTTGCCCAGGATCACAGCCAGTAAGTGTCTGAAGCTGGACTTGAACTCAGATCTTCCTCACTCCAGATCCAGCACTCTATCCACTGTGTCATCAAGTAGCCAAAGCTAAGATTTAATTTACTATATTGATGAAGGTTTCTACCTTATTTCCTAAGACACTGCCTCATCACAGAAAATGTTTTTACTACTGAAAAAAGCTTTATTGCCAAAGAAGCAAAAGACCAAGGATTATATTAGCCTACAAAATGTTACTCCAGTATTTTTCAAGGTTTTGTCACACAGATCTCTCTATTATATTAATTTCCAGTTTTAGATTATTTTTTATTAATGCCAAGAAAAATTCTGGTTACATTTTTGTTTGCTTTGTTTATTTGTTTAGCCCCAGAATAAGCCTGTATATTGGCTGCTTGAGTGACCTCTACTGGTGTGGGGAAGGGCAAAGAGCCTAATGCAGATATCCTTTGATATATATGAATTCACTATGTGGAAAGTCAGGGAACACATTTCCTAGAGTAAAATTTAGCTTATAGAATTTTGAACCTTTTTTCTTCCTCCTTTAATCATACCACTATTACAACTACCCTAGATAATAATAGTGATATTTCATGACTCCAGGCACTAGTCATCTTTCATTTTTTAAAATTTAAATTAGTGGACAATTGGGTTCTATTTGTAGCACTTTAAATATATCTTTTCAGAAGTATATCTCTTCCTTATAATAATAATAACTGACATCATACAGTCTTTTAAGGTTTTCAAAGTGTTTTACTTAAATTATGTTGTTTGATCTCATCTCATGAAGCATACTTGTAGTAAAAATTTTTGAGAGTTCAAGGAACCAAGCAGACTGTGATTTTCATAGAATTAAAGAATTTCTGAATCTGAAGGAAACCTCAGAATTCATTTTGTGCTACCCAACATCTAAACAAATCCTGCCTTTCTCACCTCACTTACTACATGTTTATTTCTCTGTGCCTCTGTTTCTTCATTTGTAAATTGATAATAATAGTGCTTGTATATCCCCATGTTTGTTGGGAGGAAATTATTTCAAACTTAAAGTGCTGTTTAAATGTCAGTCTTTCTCGTGGTGGTGATTTAAATGCATTACTAATTCTGGGAAAGTTTATTTTTTAAAGTAGGATATTTTGTGCAATCCTGCTTATATTCTTTGTTTAGCAAATTCTTTCCTTCTTACATGTTACAAAAGTTTTGATCCAGTCTTTCATTTCTCACAAATTCTTAATTATTTGGGTCTTAATGATATTTTACCATATTCATTCATTTCCCTCACATTAAAGCCTGTCCTTCCAAAACAGTATTTCAGAGAAATGTTCATTATGGCATTACCTAGTAAAAACAGGGTGCAGATTATCTATTTAGACTTGTGTGGAAATTTACTTTAGAGAAAGTTGCAAAAAAAGCATGAACTAGATTGTATAAATGTCAATTATGTAGTTATTTTTAATAACAAACATCTATTCATTTGTGATTTCACAAGGTCAGGGTCAGAGCTATAACCAGGCAAGGAGACTAAAGCTTTTTCTGAGGATATCCAGAAGAGAGTTTCTTCTCCATCCATGTTCCTCCCTACTGTCCTTGTACTTCATAGCCCACTGACCTATGCCTAGTAGCCGAGCTGTTCCCTACTTCCTCCAGCCCTAGACTGATGCCTCCAGGGCCCCATCAGTTTTGTTTCCTATCTCCCACCCTAAGTTCACCTTTCCCCATTGCCAGGTAACATATACCTAATGATTCCTCTGGTCATTTTAGGAGCTGAAGGGACACAAGCTGTACTCTTTTGGGGGTGGTCTATCCTCTAGTGGAATTGCACCAAATTAAGCAAACAGTACTGCCTTAAAATCATTCAACTAAGCTTGTCTTTTATTTAAGAATTCTTAAAACAGGGGAAGCTGGGTGGTGCAGTGGATAAAGCCCTGGCCCTGGATTCAGGAGGATCTGAGTTCAAATCTGGCCGTATATACTTGACACCAGCTGTGTGACCCTGGGCAAGTCACTTAACCCTCATTGCCCCCCCCCAAAAGAATTCTCATGACAACTTTTCTCAAAGGTGCCACTGAAACCTTAATATGCTGTAGGTAAAGAGCCCATCAAGAATCTGACTCCATTTTAGGCACTTTAGGAGAAAATAGAGGAGGCTTAATTCAATAAATATGTTTATTAAGTGCTTATTGTGTATGGTACTCTGAGCACAGGAGGTGGTGTAAAGGTAGAGACATACAAAGTTTAGGTAAAACCTGGTACCTGACCTCATGAAACATATAGATTAAAAGAACATATGAAGTACAGAAATAACTATAATACAGATGATAGAATCTCAGAGTTAGAAAGAATCTCAGAAATTATCTACTTCAACTCATGCACAAACAGGAATCTGTTATACAGAATCTCCAATAAATGATCATTAGCCTCCAGTGAATTCTTTACCTCTCTGGAGAAAACCCTTTCTATTTTTATACAGTTCTAATCATTTGCAAGTTTATCTTTAAATTGAACTAAAGTCTCCATCTCGGCAGCCTGACCTATAGCTCTGGGTTTTGCTGTCTAGGACTGAGAAAAATGATCTTTCACATGACAATCCTTTAAATACTTTACGATGACATATATAACCTGTATTCAATTGCTTGCCTTCTTAAAGGGAGTAGGGAAGGAGGGAGAGAATTTGGAGATCAGAATTTTAAAAACAGATGTTAAATTTGCTTTTACATGTAATCGGGGGAAAATAAAATACTAAATTTAAAAAAATTAAATAAATAGGGCCGGCTAGGTGGCACAATGGATAGAGCACCGGTCCTGGAGTCAGGAGTACCTGAGTTCAAATCCGGCCTAAGACACTTAACATTCATTAGCTGTGTGACCCTGGGCAAGTCACTTAACCCCAATTGCCTCACTAAAAAAAAAAAATTAAATAAATACTTTAAGATAACTATCATGTCCTCTAAGATTTCTGTTTGATGGGCTGAACATTCTCAGGGCCTTTAACCCTTGTTTCACATAGATTTTTTGTCTCATCGTAACTCTGGTTGGCCTTCTTTGGATGTGAACTCACTTGTCTGTGTCCTTTCTCAACTGTATTTTTCAAAATAGAGCACAGTATTCCTTGTAACACAGTATTACTTGTAACCAAGTGAAAGTACAATGGGATGATCATTTTCCTCCTGTAGGGCATTAAAGCAGCCTAGGGGTGTGTTCATTTTTTTATCTACTTTGTCATACTGAAGGCTCAAGTTGAGCTTGTCGTATATTAATAGCAATTACATACACACACACACACATACACACACACACACATATACTGCTGTAAGGTGTGCAAGATGTTTTACTTTGGTTTGTATTATGTATCATAAATATTATTATCCCCATTTTCATAGGAGGAAAGTATGGCTCAGAAATTAAGTAACTTGGCCAAAGTTCCACTGTAGCTCATGTTACAAAGTTACATTGAGTTAAAGGTGTAACTCAGTTCCAAATCTCCACTGATTTAAAGTTGAATGCTCTTTGAATTGGATGCTTTTGTGCTGTGTGGTTACTCTGTCTGTAACCGACAGCCAGCCATCCCATACAGGTATATCTGTGATAAGGGTCAGCATCTTTCCTGCCTGGAGGGACACTCTGAATAGTAAGTTTCATAAGACCTTCCTAAAACACACTAGGCTGTATCTCTGTGGTAGTAACTGGGACACAGGGCCCAGTCAACCTTGGGGAATGTTTTACAGCTGTAGTTATGATATCATTTCAGCCCTTGCTGATTTGAGATTGGCCAGCCTAGGCACATTGGCCTGTACTTCCTTTCAGCCAGTCAGGAAGGCCTTTGTTTGAATTGTTGGTTTTTAGTTGTTCTAGCTTTCATTTCAGTAACCTGATAACTTTGCCTTCCTCCAACCAATGAAATATAGACAGATCAAGACAGTGTTCCCATTACCTCAAAAAACTGGCTATAAACCATTCCAGCATTCCAACAAAGATCCAAGGGTTTTGCTAGAGCCAGTTCATATTGGATCAAGAGAGTGGATTGTTAAATTTCAGTGTGAGCTACACATTAGGGCTTGATTTATTATTTTGTTAGTTGTATAGACTTAAGCAAGTAATGGAGAGAATATTAAAAATACAGATTAAGCATTAAAATGTGTTATAAGTAGTCCCCCCCCCCCCAAAAGTCAGTTGTTAAATATTTACCAGTATACCCTTAGATAAACCTATTAATCATACAGCTATTTGGAGAGAATTCTATAGGGGGTTAAGAAGAGATGAGTAAAATGATTGTTGAACAATCAAGTTACATTTGAGATTAGATAGCATTGTAGTGGTAAAATATTTTAACTCTCTCCAGTTTAGGGTTTTAAGCAAGGCAAAGGTCAGAGGATAGATGGCTAGCAAAGGCATCACTGAAATTTTTGATCTCGGGGTCCAGAATGGGTAGGCAGGCAAATGAAGCCAAAAGAGGAGCCTTTGTGTCTGAATGCAGTATAAAGGCCAAGTTCAGTAGGTTTGTAGGAAGGGTAACAAAAGGAAAGGAAGCTAGGTTCGGAAAAGGGAAAGTCAGAGGCAGAACTGTTCTGAGTAAGGATGACTTCTTAGGAAACAGAGGAAACATCAATATATTGGTAGATCGTTAGGAAAATCCTAAAGAGGAGTAGATATCAAGGTCACTGCAGATGAAGAAGCTGTGAAAATGTGAGGTCTTTATGTCTGAATAGATAACCATCAGCATGGTATATTAGAAAAAGCAGTCTGAGGACCTTGGTTCAAATTCTGGCTCTGCCAATCACTCCTCTTTTAATGGGGGGCAAATTATCTCACCTACCTGAACCCTAATTTAAAAAATAAACATTTTAAAGTTTTGAGTTCCAAGTCCTATCTTTCCCTCCCTTCCCTCCCCCTGTCTTCCTGAGGTGGTAAGCAAGCAGATATAGGTTATACATGTGCATCTATATAAAACTTTACCATATCAGTCATTTAGTATAAAAAGACTTGAATAAAAAATAAAAGAAAGGGGAAAATAGCATTCTTCAGTCTGTGTTCAATAAATATCAGTTCTTTCTTTGGAGGTGGATAGTATGCTTTATCAGTAGTCCTTTGGGATCATTGTATTTCTGAAAATAGTTAAGTCATTCACGGTTCTTCATCAAACAGTATTGCTGTTACTGTGCACAATGTTTTCCTCATTCTGCTCGCTTCACTATACATCAGCTCATATAAGTCTTTCCAGGCCTTTCTGAAATCGTCTTGCTTGTCATTTCTTACACCACAATAATATTCCATTACAATCATATACCACAGCTTGTTTAGCCATTCCCCAATTGATGGGCATCCCTTTGATTTCTAATTCTTAGTCACCACAAAAAGAGCTGCTAGAAATATTTTTATACAAATAGGTCTTTTTCTCTTTTGGGGGATGTCTTTGGGATATAAACCTAGCAGTTGAACCCTAATTTCTGAAACTGTAAAATGATTGGACCAGGTGACCTCTAATTAATCTAGTTTAAAACAAACTTTAAGTTCTTTTGATTGCTAACATTCTATCAGTCTAAAGAGGGCACTAAATCCCAAATAATACTATGCAGTACAGGAAATGCTTTATGAAGAATCTGCAGAATTCTAAGTTAACCTCCCTATTTTTATTTTTCTCTTTTCCCACATACCCTCAGCCTCTCTCCCTACTTCTTTCCTCCTTCTTACTTCCTCCCTTTGCCCTCCTCCCCATAAGCAAACTGGATTGGCTATTATGATTTAGAGTAGTAATTATGCACACATTTTTTTTTCTTGGCTTCTAGGTCAAAATGAAAATTGGCAATAAATGCAGCATATATAGGTGATAGGAGCAGATACAGGACTTACTGATAGAACCTAGATGTTTCAAGTTAAAATTGGAATGAGAGAGAACAGAAAATGTCTTTTAATTTATGGCCTTTCATGAAGTAGTGTGTATTTGGCCTAGTCTTATCTTAAGATGATGTCAACATTATGGATTCTCACGCCTTTTATCTATGTTGTGTATTTCTACTGTTATTTCCAAGCACCCGAGCTTTAGTTCTGTTTTGCATTTTACTGGCTGACCTCCCACTTGCATAGTTTAAACCCTCCCCCCAAATGACATCTTTTCCTTCCACTTAAAAATGAACTTGGAACACAATTACATTTGGCCAGGTTCTGGAGTTTTTCTGACTCCCTTTTGAATTGCCTTCCTAAACTTAGTGCCCCAGCTTGTATGATCTGTTTAGTTCTTAGATTTCACAATGTGCTAATGTGCATAATGACTTTGAATGGCCAGAAAGAAGTGTTGTAACCAGAATTCCACACCAATATATAGCAGTTGGCTCTTTAATTGTCAAGTGAAGGAAATATATATGATTTTTGCAGGGATTATGCTTTCTGAAAAGGGTTTTCATTTTTTTTCTCCATTCTTTAGCTTGGTATCTTTTTTTTTTTTTTTAGGATCTTCATCTGAATTTTGTACATATGCTTTTCTGAAAGAATCCAGATGTGGCCAGTGAAATCTGGATTTACTTTCATCTATTAATGTTGACATTCCATTTGTGAAAACTAAATTCCGAATTATTGTTTGAAAAAAGTTGCCAGGTCATTTATTTTGAGCCTGATTGGCAGGCTAGTGGTTATCTAATGATAAGTTTTTAAATCACTTTGAAATATGTCAAGCTCAAAGCTTATTTTTATTAAATTATAAGTTTAAAACACAATTGAAGGTTATGAAAATGTATGCTTCAGAATTTAAGTGTTTTGATTTACAATTGTTGACCTTAACTCCCAGTGCACATTTTTAAAAAAGGAAAAAATGTCTTCAGAAACATTAATGCAGGGTTTTTTTGGTCTGAAACTAGTGGTCCTAATTTGCAAATAAATAAAAACTCCACTAGGAGAAATAACACAGTCATTAATAAAATTAATAAATAGCACAGTCATAATAAATTAATAAATATTGACAATCCAATTTAGTGCTGACCATCAAGATAATCAGATATTTTCTTTTTTAAAAAATTAATAAAGTATTTTTTTCCCATTACATGTAAAGATAGTTCTCAACTTTTTTTTTCTTTTTCTTTTTTTTGCGGGGCAATGGGTGTTAAGTGACTTGCCCAGGGTCACACAGCTAGTAAGTGTTAAGTGTCTGAGGCCGGATTTGAACTCAGGTACTCCTGACTCCAGGGCACTTTATCCACTGCGCCACCTAGCTGCCCCTCAACTTTTGTTTATACAGATTTTCCAATTTCAGATTTTTCTCCCTCCCTCCCCTCCCTCCCCCCTCCCCTAGACAGCAGGTAATCTGATATAGGTTTGTATAATAAATATATACACATACACATACATACATAATAACATTAATCCTATTTCTGCATTAGTCATGTTATAAGAGAAAAATCAGAGCAATGATGAAAAACCTCAAAATAGAAAAAACAACAGCACCCAAAACAAAAGAAATAGTATGGTTCATTCAGCATCTATACTCCGCAGTTCTTTTTTTTTTTTTTTTTTTTTGGATTTTTTTGGATTTTTTCTTCTTGGATTTGGAGATCGTCTTCTATCATGAGTTCCCTGGAACTCTTCTGTACCATTGCATTGGTGAGAAGAATATAGTCCATCACAGTAGGTCAACACTCAATGTTGATGATACTGTGTACAATGTTCTTCTGTTTCTGCTCATCTCACTCAATCAGATATTTTCTTAAAAGTTAATAACATTTATGTTATGTTAATTACAATGTAGAAAATAATTTTGAATCAACCTCACCAGCTATAAAAGGACTGGTTATGATATAGTCCTTCCTTCATTTTTTCTCTATTCAGTGTGATACCTTGTAAGTTAACAACAAGCATTTACTAAGCGCCTACTATGTGTGAAGTGCTGGAGATATTAAAGAAAGGCAAAAATAGTTTTTGCTCTTGAGGAACTTGTAGTCAAAGGAGGAGACAACATGCATACAACTTAGAGAGAGAGAGAGAGAGAGAGAGAGAGAGAGAGAGAGAGAGAGAGAGAGAGAGAGAGAGAGAGAGAGAGAGAGGGAGGAAAGGGGGGGGAAGAAGGGGGGAGGGAGGGAGGGAAGGAGAGAAAGAGAAAGGAGGAGAGGGAGAGGGAAAATATGTTAGAATTAACCAACAGAGTAGACTCTAGTGTCACCCTCTCTTCAACCTCTTTAATGGTCATATAATCATACAGTGTTATTCTTGGAAGAGATCTTAGGAGTTATGTAGTCCAGACCCTACATTTTACAGATGATGACAGAATCTCAGACAAGTGAAGTGATTTGTTCAGTTTGGGCAAAGTTTGGGTAAAGTTAAGATTCAAACCCAGGTCTTTCTTCTCCAGTGATAGTGCCACTTGTTCTACTACCACAGCACAAGGAAAAAAAAAAAAAAGGTAGGTAGATAATAGGACCAGAAAAAAAAAATGACAGTATTGTTTTATATAATCCTGGAAGGGTAGAGAGTAAGTATGTATAGCATGTATGGTATGTATATATGTATAGTATGTATAGTAAATATGTAACTATGTATAAGTATAGCATTCTGTGAATAATAGGTAGAATATTTAGTCTGTAAGTTTTAAAAGACAAGAAATGTTGAAAATGAATAGGATGATTGGAAGTAGACTGGTTTGTTATTTATAGATAGTGTATAATATAAGAGACCACCAGAAGTACAGTTTAAACTATATATTTTTTATATGTGCCCAAGAGTCTATCAAAAATATTTTTTTCTGTCAACTGAAGTAGTGTTTAAGTTTATAATGTAAATGATATGAGATGAAGATTTTAGATTGTTGTTTCTGGAATTGTTTTAAGTGATTTAATTTTTTTCCCAATGATTTGAGTTTAGAAAAATTCATGTTACAATTCTTTGTATGGAGTGTTAACATGTGCACCAGAATGGAAGTAACAACTTTACTATAAACCAGAGTGCTGCAAAAATAGCCAAAGATGAATAAATAGCCTCATTTAAATTTAAGGATCCCAATGCCTCAGTGTTGAAAGGGACCTGAGACATCATCTAATAATTGATAAGTTTTGAAACTTAGAGGCAATTTGAATATCATGAAGTCCAATGCTTTTATTTTTCAGAGGGGGGAAAAAGGTTGAGGTGGGGGTAGAGGGGAGATTACTTACCCAAGATGACACAGCATATTGGAGGCAGATTTTGTACTTAAACCTTTTGTCTTATGAATTTCATGGGTCTGCAATAATATTTTAAAGACTTTGAAGCCTGAAATTAGACTGTTCCCCCCTCCCCATGGTAAATATCTATTCTCACTTGGTTTGTTTTCTACAGATAGTTTTTTTTAAGCTTGGCAAAAAATTTCACAATAATAAGTAGCATTTATGTAAAATTTTTAGGTCTGCAGAGTACTTTACATATGTTATCTTGGTCAGTAGCAGATACTGGTTAAATTTTCTAGTTAACTAAATTATGACATTTCATTTTTATTATAAACTTATTTGTCAACAAAAACACTCAAATAAGCACATTAAACAAAATGTAAAATCTTATCCAAGTCATCTAGCTTTTAACAAGCCTCCAAAAAATGAACAAAAACAAGTAGCAATCAAAGAAAATGCTTATGTTTGATGTCACCTTTCAGATCTCACCTAAATTCTTCAAACTTTGTCAGTGTCCCCTAACTTTTTCTTTTCTTCATTTAAAAAATTGGGTTGTAGCCAAAGTGTATGCAGTTCTATTAATGCTGTTTTCAATTCTATCAGCATGTATAGTTTTTTTGAATGCATTTTCTCGAATGTTTCATATTTTTCTTTTTTGGCACTACAATATTCATTATATTAATGTGCTATAATTTATTCAGTCATCCTCCAGTTGTTGAACAGACAAGTTACTTCCAACTTTCTGGAAAGCTATAAAATAGCTTTGATATTTTTGTGTAGATGTCTTTTCCTCTTTTTCTAAGGTTTTTGTGATAGTCAAGATTGGAATAATTTGGTCAGATACATTTTATGACTCTTTTTTATATATTATTCCTTAACTGTTTGCTTCAGTCTACATTTCTGATAATAATGTATCCAAGTAGCTATTTCACAAAAGTCATGCCAATACTGGAATTTATCATTTTGGAGGTATTTTTGCAATTCTAATGGGTTTAAAGTGGTATATTAAAAATTGTTTTGATTTTAATTTCTCTGATTTTCAGCATCTTTTCATTGGGCTATTAACAGCTGGTATTTAAATTGCCTGCATTTCATTTGATTACTGCTTCATTGAGGAATGTGTATTCTTGTGAATTTTATATGTATTTATATGTCTCTTTCTGGTAGTAGGCCAATGTCTAGCATATTTACTTCAGATATTGCTCCCAATATTTCTTTTTGTTTTCATTTTAAAGACGTTGTTTTCTGTTGTTCAAAAATCCCTTTATAGAACTGAAATCATTGATTTTGTATCCAGTGATTTTATCTACTGGTAAAAATGCTCTTCTTCCATAGTTGAGACAAATGCATATATTATTTTTTTTCAGTTTTCCAAAGTAATTTAAAAAATGCTTAAATGCTCATTCAGTTTGAGTTTATATGATGTGAGATGTGGAGCCAATTTGTTTGGTTTTTGCACAGAGCCTTCTAATTTTCCTAGTAATTTTTATTAAGCTGATTACATTTCGTAGTATTTTTTGAACATCTGAATTATTGTCCATTTGCTATTGATGTCACATCTAAGCTCAGAGCAGTAGTTTTTGGGTTATTAAAGGTTTTTTTTTTAAAGTGATGTGGTTATAGGATTTTTTTTTTTGTAATTTTGTAATTAACAGGGCCCTAAATTTATGGATTAATCAGTGGAAGATTAATTTAACATTATTTTCTAGAAAGAAAGCAATTATAACTTGTTTGACCAATACCTTCTTTCCTACAGTGAACCTACCCCTTTAAAAACACTGTATTCTGCTTTGTAAATGTTCCACCCTGAAATTATGAATATGAGTTATTTGTAACAAGCAGCCCTGAAATGTGGAAATAAGCAACTGATTTATATGATGTAAATATAATGCCTTAAGTGCCCAGAAAACCCAGTCTGTAACACTTCATCTAAGCAAGCAAAGAATAAGATCATCTAACGTGGCTTTACTCAGCTAAGCAACTTTAAATCAAAAAGATCAAAGAAGGTTATAACTAAAAACAGCACATTGTGCAGCTTCCCTGTAGAAGCAGGAAGAGGCTAGAAATTACATGTCACCTTCATATCCTGACTTGCTGACCTTGTGCTAGGATCAAGCCCCTCTGTATGCCAGCTGTTACCATTATTAAGACCTTGCCCCTAGGGGTTAAGTAGGAGAAAAACTCTCCTGTCCTATAGGAGAGCAAACACTGGAAGTTCCAGCCCCCTAACATGCCTAATTCAAGGCAATCTGCATGTGCTTGTCATTCAGCCTCGTCTCCCTGCTTTGTAAGGGCAGCTCTGGCCAACTTTTCCTTTCTGTTGTGTGGCTGCTGCTCTTGCTGCTACTGGGGTTGCTCCTGCAGTCATTTGCAAATCAGACAGCCTGGGGAAGGAAGCCTGTAGAGATCCCCAGTGAAGTTTCTTCATTTGGCTGAAAGGTAGTAAGTAAGTACATTTGTTCTTGTTTTTAAACATGTGCCTTTCTTATTTTGGTAACAATAATTTAACATCCAGCTTTGTTCTTTGTGTTCACAATGGTAATTCTGCATTTCAAACTACTGGAGCCCACACATTTACCAATGTAAACTTTGAATGAATGTATTTAAATCATGTTGAGTTTATTTGAATTACAGTCTAAAGCTGGTAGGTAATGTAAACAGATTTTTTGGCTGGTCAGAAAGTTCTGTGTTCATGGAGCTGGGAAAAGTATGGTTACCTTACCAATTCTCATTGTAAGACATAAAGTAGTCTAAAATTATTTTATACTTTGCCTTGTTAGTGTCTTCTATCACTCAGTAAAGAAGTAAAACTGGAAAATGAGAGAAGGGACAATTAATTTGCATGTCCATATTTGTTAAATATATAGTGAATTATTATATACCTACATACATGCATACATACATATATCTTTCGATGTGTAAAGATGATATCTTGGTGTAGATACTTTCCTAAGAGCTGCTCAGACAGCAAGCTTAATTCCATTAAGTGTGTTTCATTAGGTCAAATACACTGGTATGAATTCTTTTTAAATGATAAAATGTTACCTATGTTGGGATTCTGACTACACTATATATAGAACACAAATAGATTATTCCTTAAATTAGAAGAAAAATAATTTGCATTAAAATTTTGTATTGATTTTTAAAATGAAAACAAGTATTCACATGTAAGCTTTTAAAATCTGTAGTTGATCTAAGCATCAGAAAAATGTAAGGATTTGGGAGAAAAAGAGACACCACTGATAAAGATTGATGAAAAAGCTGAAGCTTTTTTTTTAAAAAATTAACTTATTACATACCAGTCTGACAACCCTTTTGGCAATACCCAATAATACTGACTAACTCCAAGACCCACTTTTATAGTTTTTTTGAAAATCCTTCTAATTATAATACGTGCAATATTGCTGTTGAAAGAAATGGCATAAAACATATATCCTCCCCTTTTTGCACAAAGTAGTATTACTTTAGATCTTGGAACTTGTAATTATGAAAACCTCAATTCCCTTTGATGGATGGTAATGGAAAGTCACTGAGCTATGTAAATAAGCTTTAAAGTTATGACAGTACTTTGCTTGTAGGCAGTGGATTTTACCACTTTCCCTGCTCTTAAGTCTACTAAATTATTTCTACTTTAAAAAGTTTACGTAATGACTTTCTTTTTCCTCTGTTTATTTTTTAGTTCAAGCTTAAGTATTAGACTACTTGAATGGCCCCAAATCCTGCTTGCCCAGTTATAAGCTTTCATTTTTAACTGTTTGTTCAACCATATGAAAATAAGGAAGGGTGGTTTTTTGGTATCTTATATATCTGATCCTTGGTCTAAAAGGTGAGTCACATCACTCACTACAAAGGTGAAATAATAAGATTTATTATGAATAGTCTATAAAATATAGGTTGTAATAAGTTATAAAATATAAAATAGAATAAATTATAACTACACTTTAAAAACTGAATTTAGAACCACTCAGGAAATGTCTCTGTAACAAATTTAACTGATTTGCTATAGGACACCATTATTCTTTTTAACAAATGTATTTATCCTATAATGTAATCTGATGCAAACCAAGAAGTTTTCCAAAATACATCTTTGAAAGAAAAAAGCCCTACATGAAATTTGTATGCGACAGATAAATCCTGTTTATGCAAACAGTTATATCAGAGTTACTTTTGGTTGTGTTTATTGTTTTTTAGTTCTCTCAATGGCTGTTCACTGTGAAAACTGCAGGTAGTGACAATTTCACTGAAGTCATTTTAGAGGAGATCCAACTCGGAGAGGGAGTTATAAGTTTGATACAAGGGCCATGTGGAAGTGGTCTCAGAAATGTGTAACTCCTGCACCAGATCTCAGTGCAGGAAATAATAAGTCATGGACTCCTAAGGAAAAAACAGATTCTTAACATGTTAACCTTTTGGAAAAGGAAAAAGCAAAAGCAACATACATTTGCTGTGGAGGTTAAGGAAAGGCAAGAGGAAAAAAGAAGAGTTCTTTTGTTCACTAAATCTTGATCTCTATTTTTAAAAATATCATTTTAACCATATTATTATTCTGGCTTGTGTATTTAGATTCCAGAAATCTGCTCATTACCTGAGTACACAGTAGATTCTTACTTAAGAATACTTGTTGAATGAAAAAACATTCATCTAATTAATTAGAAAAAACCCAATTTGTTCAGCTTTTTGAGCCAGCAAGAATCACACAAACAAGAAACAAAGTTTCTAATGAATTAGCATTAGGATGGGATATATGTCATTTGAGCAGGAGACACAAACTGTATTAAATTTGTTCCTGAGCTTATAGAGTTAAACTTAACAATTTAAAGTTGTTTGTGGGTTTTTTTTAAGTCATCCTAAACTTTATACCTTCTTACAGAGATGTCTGTCAAATTAATAAGAATGGCCTTACTTGGGTTACCTACAAACGCCTACATTTTCCCCAACCTATGCAGTAGGCTTTTTTTTTTAAAGTGATACACTTGAAGATTTATTTGCTGGTCTTTGGGCAGCAGGGCATAGCCCATCAGGGGAGTTGCTCGAGGGAAATTTCATTTGTTATTTCTAAAACTTCACAAAACAGCAGGGAGTAAGTGCCTGGTATTTGATGCTTGGCGTTTGTGGGAAAAGCCTAGATAATTCTTAATGTAGTATTTAAAAACAACACACCACCACCAAAGTCAAACAGCTTTTAAGTGCTTTATGGTGATTGATCTCAGGTTTTGGCTTCACAGAAGACATTTTAAAAATTCCTTCACATCCCATTGATTGCCTGCCAATATGTGGGAATAGAATTTTCTGTTTGATTTGCACTCTTCCCCTCCCACAGGGCTCTTTCCTTTGAGTCACTAATTATTGAGTCTTTGTGATGTTTGAAGTATTACAAATCTGTAGAAATGGTGGGCATGCTTGTGATCTGTTCAGCAACATTAGTGAAGCCCAGTAATGTGATACTACTGCTTCTGTTGGAGAGATGGGGTGACAGAGGTGTTACTTAACTGTAAAATTTGCCCATTTTACAATTCTAGTTAAGGTAAAATAGCTTCAAATGAAAACTTAGGGCCTGGAGAGGGAACTGTCACTTTTTGAGGGTCCTGTTTATTACCACAGCATCAAGTGGCCTTTATTTGGCTGAGATCTGAGGGAAGATAATGGGCTGGGTGTCTGGAAGCTGTCTGTGACCTTAGGATTAAAAGGTTTAAGATGTATTAAAATACAATTAGGCATTTCAATTTTTTTCTGGTACTAAACTCGGGAGAACATGTTTGTATGGAAGTGCTTTCAGACATCTCATTTTGGGGCTTGAATAGAGGCTGAGGATATAATTTTTCATAAGTGGTTAAATAAACTAATTAGTCAAATTAGCTGTTTCCTAAACTCTCTTCAAAACTTTCATAAATAATTGAGGCAATGTGACAACTTCTTCCAAATTTCCACTACATCACTGCAAATGAAGTCCGCGTTGTTGTCAGTCTAAGTGCAAGCATTTGACCAGATGATCTTTCTTGAGCTGATGTTGTGTTAAGCTTTTCTTCTCTCTCCCCCAACCCCTCCAACTTTAAAGCAGAGGAAACTTCTTTCACTTGCAGCCAAAGAAACAGGTGAAGTTAATCCAAATGCTAAAACACGTCCAATTTGACGAACCAAATCTAAGTTCATAATATGCACCAACCTTCCTGTTTCAGGAATCATTTCCGGAGTGCTTAACGCTTGAGGCGGCAGCTGCTAGCTTAGTGTAAACTGTTTGGCATTAATTGTACAAATTATAGATTGTTCCCCCTCTCCTTGCCTTTTTAGTGGCATGTATTTTTTTTTTAAACAATAGTCTTTTCAGGAGCCGATACAAGGCTCTTCAAAAGGGTTAGACACCTACTCAAATTATACTGTTGTTCTTGTTCAATTGTGTCTGTGACCCAATTTGGGATTTTCTTGGCAGAGATACCGGAGTGGTTTTGCCGTTCCTTCTCCATCTCATTTTACGGATGAGGAAACTGAGGTAAACAGGGTTAAGTGACTTGTCCTGGATCACACAGCTAATAAGTGTCTGAAGCCACATTGGAACTCTGCAAGAGTAGTTTTCCCGACTCCAGACCTGGTACTTTATCCACTGCGCCACCTAGCTGTCAAAGTATACTAGTACTTTCTAATTTTATTAAGCGGTACTTGAAACATTCAACAGAAGAAAGAATATACTTTCATTTGGAGTTATTAGATATTTTTAAGGTATGCATTACATCAACTGTACAAATTAACACGAACCCTCAGAGACTTGGGTCTCAAAAAAAATTAGCTGACTAGACAGAAGTCAGACTTGGAAGTATTAGGAATACTAAGAAAAGCAGAAGACCCACTTACAGTAATATACTTTTTTGGGGGGAAGGGGATATTATTGTTTTGTTAGGTACATTGACTGGTATAATATTGATAAGTGGTACAAATTATATGGCCTTATAATTTAAAATGAGATACTTTTTAAAAAAGAATATTAGCAAGACTGCATTTTCATGGTATGCAATATTAATACTGCCCTTGAAAAATCATTTTAGGGGATGTTTCTGGTTTTTGTTTTTTTTTTTTGGTGAGGCAATTGGGGTTGTGACTTGCCCAGGGTCACACAGCTAGTAAGTGTCAAGTGTCTGAGGTCAGATTTGAACTCAGGAACTCCTGACTTCAGGGCCGGTGCTCTATCCACTGCGCCACCTAGCTGCCCCTGTTTCTATTAATTTTGAGAGAGATGCAATCGCCTGTCCAGATGTATGCTGATAAATGTTTAACAACTGGCTTCCCAGGAAAAAAATGTACAGAAGATACACTTTAAAGTTTAATCTGTATTAGTAACGTTTTCTCAATCAGTTTCTTAAGCCTGTTGTTGCTGTTGCTCTTTTGTTTCCAAAGAGGACCAGTGACATCACAGGGTAGTGTCTTGACTTCTGCACAAATTGGATTTAAGTTCACAAAGTTCACAAAGTCCTCAGCCTCACTTTCTCTTCCAGAGTCATCAGAGTCCAGTGGCAAAACAAAAGTTAGGATGACTAGTAACGGCCTGGGATAGGGTGGATGACCTTGGTGTCTTGGATGTCTGACTATCCACAACACCTGCTTTAGCCACCTTCATGGCCATTGGGACAAATTGTTCTCACCCACCCTTTCCTCTGGGGGAAGTTTTCATATGCTTAGGGTAGACTCCCTCCCTAATTCACAGATGGCTTTGAGACCTGTCAGTTACCCTTAACCTGGTTTAGCCTGTTGGTTTTACTGTGGTGGGGCTGCTACTCATGCTACAGCTTCTTGGAGCCACCACCACCACCACCACCACCACCAGGAAAATCAAGCCTTGATTTGTAGTATTTGCCAATTTCTGAGTTTGTAAATGCTTACACTAAAAAATTAAGTTAGCTTCTCAACTGACTCCAGCACAGCACTGTACCTGTGGTCATTCTGGATTCAGAAGCACCCACCTCATTTTGAACCAAAATTTCTCTCTCCTTACACTCATCAGCTCATTCTTGTTGAAGATGGTAAAACAAAAAGAAAACCAAATGAGGAAATTGAGATTTTGGTACATAAATGAGCAATATTCCTTAAAACTTCCCTCTGATAGTTTATGTTCTGGTTTTTAGCATTTCTACATACCTTATCATGTGAGAATATATATGATTATTGGTTGCCAATATGAGATGGATGTATGTTTTATGTATTCACAGTAGCCTACCTAATTTCCATATGGTCTACATACTTTGACTTTTATTATTGTCTTTGGATTTGCAATTGCTAGATATGATGACTGCAGAAAAAGGTATTGAAATATCTTTCTGAGACTAGTTTACTTCTGAACTCTTCATCTGAATAAAATAAGCTCATTTACCTTCCTGGTCTTTTTTTATTCTCTGATCTTGATGTTAGGCAGCTGTAGGATAGCTGTACTCAGTAAATGACCACAGGGCAGAAGCCTTAGGCTACTCTCTAAGACTGAAGTTATGGAGAAGATTCTGAGCTGTGTTGTTTCAAGTTACTCACCAGGAGCTCCCTATAGTAATGAAATTACAGGTCCAGACAAAAGGAAGAAAAATATTGTTACGTGTAGAGATATATGTAAAAAAACATGAGGAGTACTTTTAAAAACCAAACTGAAGAAATGTGGAATATAAAATGTCTATGCGAATATTTGTTTAAAATCAATAATTTTAAAGGCTTTGTAGAAAATCCAAAAAAGAGTTGATTGTCTGGGGATGTTCCTTGGTCTTTATATCAGTATTAGAGCCGTTCTTATCTCTCTATGTGCACTTATACATTTGTGCTGTGAGGACTTTTAAAGAGAGGTCTATTGAGTTCTCAGAGCATAATAATAATAATAGTTCCTTTAAAGATTCCTTAGAACTTTTGTTGCATTATCAGCATCTATGTAAGTAAAGTTTATCCCACAACTCATTATTTCCATATTCTTAACAGACTCTTATAAAAATGTAATAATTTTAACAGAAAAATATTGTTTTATTGTGTCCTTTATATGGATTCACACAAAATTGTTTCAAGTGAATCTTTGCTCTTTTGTTTTCATTTGAGTAAAGCCAGGAAGAATAGGAGAACTGAATTTGATATTAGGTAATCCTTTGTAGTTTAGGAGGTTTTGAAAAATACATGAATCCCTGGTTACTCTAGGGGATATATTTAACATAATTGCATGCAGAATTTCAGAACTTCAAAGTCAAGCAAAAAAAAAAATCACATAAACACAAGCAATCTTTTTTTTTGTTTCAGGGCATTGAGGGTTAAGTGACTTGCTCAGGGTCACACAGATAGTAAGTGTCAAGCGTCTGAGGCCAGATTTGAACTTAGGTCCTCCTGAATCCAGGGCCTGTGCTTTTTCCACTGTGCTACCTAGCCGCCCCCTTAAGCAATCTTTAAGATCAGATTAAAGTTTTTCGTGAAAACTGTAAGGAAAATAGTATATGGTGCCATAAGTTCTAATTGAAATAATAGTATTCAAGGGTTATGCAGCCATTCTTTCAGCATTTGTTTCTTTCCCTTTGGGGAAAGAGAATATCTCCGATGTGCAAATGAGTTTTGTTTCAATAGCTGATCAAGAAATAAGTTCTTTTCTCATAGAACAATGTGTGCATAGCACCTAAATCCTATTCAATTTATGATGTAGCTGAAAGGAAATAGAGGCAATATGATCTATTGGAAAGAGTGCTGGATTTGAAGTCAAATGACCTGGATTCAAATCCTACCTCTGCTTCTTGCTACCTGTGTCTTTGGAGTAGTCATGGCATTTTTCTGGGTCTCAGTTCCTTCACTGTGAAATGAGTGGTTTCGACAGGAAGACCTCTTCCAACTCTCAATCTGTGATGGCATGATGCCTGGGAAAGAAATGAAGACAATGGATTTCTTCTTAAATCTACTTTTATAGAAAATGTTTTTGAGATAACATTGGGGGGGGGTGATAGGGCAAGGTACCAGGCCTTAAGGTTTTGATAGAAACCTCTTAATTGCTTAAGCAACCTCTTAAGCAGATAGCTTCAGGTGGAACGGAAAGGCAAGAAAAGTTCCAACCGAAATAACAGCAACAACAATAATGATAGGAGGGCAAGCTCACCAAAGATAAAGTCTCACTGTGGAGCCCCTAGTGCCAGAGGATGCCCCTGTATAGAGACCAGCTTGTTAGTTTCCTTTTTATCCACAGGAGCCCCAGGACTTAGTCTTGGCAAATAAGCAGGGCAAATGTGGCATGTTTGTGTTTCTGCCCATGCCATGGAACCACACCAAATGGAAGGTTTCTCCACTAGCAGAGACCATGAAGGGGCCAGAAGATACCTCCCATTTCTCTAGATAACCAGAAAGAGGAAAGCATCCCTGAAAGAATCGAAGTGCATCAAAGGGAAAACAAAGTGGAAAAGAAAGAATCTGAAGAAGCAGAGCAGGAATCTCAAACTATGGCAGGAAGTTGGAAGATCAAAGAAGGGAACACAGTAGCAAGGAATGGAAAAGACCGATGAACCTGTGGTGCTGTTTAATATAGCAAGGAAACTCTTTCATCCAGGTGGAAATTGTACCCTCTGAGGAGGAAACACTTTCTTAAATCCCAAGAAATCTACAAGCACGTCCAGGAGAGAAAAGACAAGTCATGGAGTAATGAGATGACCGTGTGTTATTGATCTGACCTCCTTCTACCACATTTCAGCTTATTATTCTTGCCTTTTTTTTTTTTTTTTTGGTGAGGCAATTGGGGTTAAGTGACTTGCCTAGGGTCACACAGCTAGTAATTGTTAAGTGTCCAAGGCTGGATTTGAACTCAGGTCCTCCTGAATCCAGGGCTGGTGCTCTATCCACTGTGCCACCTAGCTGCCCCTATTCCTGCCCATTTTTAAAAGGAAAATAAGTGAAGAGATCTACAACAGTTATTATTGGAAGAATGATTAATATTATAAAATCAGGTAGCTCTTGAGAAGGGCAAGACAAAAATGATTGTTTACATAAGGAGCAATTTTATTTCCTTATTTACAACCATCTTTTTTTTTTTTTTTTTTTTTTTTTTTTTGGCGAGGCAATGAGGGTTAAGTGACTTGCCCAGGGTCACACAGCTAGTAAGTGTCAAGTGTCTGAGTCTGGATTTGAACTCAGGTCCTCCTGAATCCAAGGCCAGTGCTTTATCCACTGTGCCACCTAGCTGCCCCTACAACCATCTTTTTAAAAAAAGTAATAAATATTTTTATTTATAGTTTGGGGTTCCAATTTTTATCCTTTGTTCCCTCCCTCCCCTCTCCCTTCCTTGAGGTGGTAAGCATTCAGATATGGATTATACAAGTGTGATTATGTAAAACATGAACAGATTAGTAATTTTGTACAAGAAAACTTGAATAAAAGAAAAAATGAAAGATAGTGAAAAATAGCATGCTTCAGTCTGTGTTCCATCAATATCAGTTCTCTCTTTGGAGGTGGATAGTAAGTTTAATCAATAGTTCTTTGGGATTGTCTTGGATCATTGTATTATTGAGAATAGTTAAGTCATTCACAATTCTTCATCAAACAATATTGCTGTCTCAATGCACAACTTTCTCCTGGTTCTGCCCACTTCACTATGTACCAGTTCATACAAATCTTTCTAGGCCTTTCTGAAATTATCCTGCTTGTCATTTCTTATAGCACAATAATATTCCATCATCATCATATACCACAGCTTGTTTAGCCATTCCCCAATTGATGGTCATTCCTTAGATTTCTAATTTTTAACCACCACAAAAAGAGCTGCTATGAATATTTTTGTACAAATAGGTCTTTTTCTCTTTTGGGGAATGTCTTTACAACCATCATTTTAATAGCTTTTTACTTATTTTCAAAAATCAGGTTTTAAGATTTGATTGTTATATTTTGAAGCAGTCTGAATACTGTATAACAATAAAATACATTGCTTTTTAAAATGTTTGCATAATGTGGTAAATGTATGAAAAGCATTTTATTAATATTTTTAATTGAGTAAGACTGTTAGCTGTTTCTAACTAATAAAAAACAGGAAATGAACATACCTCCTATAATTATTTTAGGAAATGTTAAATTAAACATCAGTAATGAGAGATGGTATATCTTTGAGAATATCTTTAATGTTCATCTTAAGACAAAGTATTATTTGAGCAATTTGCTATAAGTGCTATGGGAGGAAACCAAAATTTGAATAGCATTTAAAAAAAATCAGCAGAAACCTGATGTTCTGGTCTCAGTGATCATATATTCTTTTTCTACCCATCAACTTTAACTATCATACTCTATAAAAAGTAATAAGTATGATTTTTGATGTCAGCTAGTATCATCCATTGCTACTCTATGAATAGTATTGCTAAGCTACTCTGGCATGAACAGATATGTCCAGCTCTGTGCTATAGAATTTATCTTACTATTTAATATTAACTTTATCTTAATATTATATTAATTATTATATTAATATATTATATTAATATTTATCTTACTATTTAATATTAACTTTAATATTTGACTTGAAATAGGTACAAGTAGAACTGTGAATTTATTCAGCCATTTATGAAAGCAATTTAGAACTCTTCTCCCCAAATTACTAAACTGCACATACCCTATGACCCAGCAATACCATTCTTAGGCCTTCATTCCAAAGAGATCAAAGAATGAAGAAAAGGACTCATACATACAAAAAAATTACAGCATCTCTTTTTGTGCTGGCAAAACTCCAAAACTAAAGTAGTCCTTTTCATTTGGGGAATAACTGAAAAAATTATGGCATGTGAGTGTAACAGAATACTATTGTGCTATATAAGAAACAACAGAGGGGACAGTATCAGAGAAACCTGGGAAAACTTGTATGAACTTAATGAGGAATTAATTGAGTAGAACCAGGAGAACAATTTACAATAGCAACAACTTGGTAAAAATGAAAGACATGAGAACTCTGGTCAATGAAATGACCAACTATGATTCCAGAGGACTGAGTAGATAAAGATATCACCTTTTGATAGGAAGGTGATAGACTAAATATGTAGAATGAAACATATTTTTGGACATTACCATTGTGGGAATTTGTATTGCTTAACTTAATTTGTTGCAGGAGTTTTGTTTGATATTTTTCATTTTTTGTGTATGTGGAAGGGGTGAATAAGGGAAAGAAAATAAATGCTTGTTAATAAAGTAAAATCAATTTAAGAAAGAAATGGTGGTACAATGGACAAATCTACATTATTTCTTAATAACTGGCGAAGTATCTAATTCATTGAGCATTGCCTTCATCTTTTAATGGTGATGTGGTTATTTGGGTACAGATCTATATATATATATATATATGTATGTATGTATGTATGTATCTTTCAACACTAGATTTAGTCATTTGGGTAAAAGAAATTGTTATTAATCTAGTCTTAGTTTTTGCATTTCATCACCTGGAATTTCAGGAATCTTATTAATCTGATGCACAGATGACATCTTCTATACATGCCCATCCCTTTGTTTTGTCTCCTGAGACTTCTTAAGGCGTTGATTATGTCACAGAACAAGTGCAATCATTTCTCCTCTCTCTCTTTCTCTCTCTCCCTCTCTCTCTCTTAGCAAACCAACCCTACTAGTTTTCTTACAATGTTGATATTTAGTATCTTAGCATCTTTTACACTGTTAGTACCTTAAACTTCTGACTGCATAGACAGCTACTATGAAGTCTCATGAGGTTTCTTTCAGGTGTCTGTTCCCCAGGAACTTTATGAGCTAAGTAGTTTGGTTTACTATCTTGTGAGTTAAGATATTATCATTAGCAAGAATTTAGAGCATATAGTCATGGTTAGTCAGGTTCTGGTAATCCAGGCAATATATGCTAAGATGTGTTGAGGTAATCGTCATGATGTCATTGTTTAGCTCTTGAGTGCCTCTGTGGTATATCTTTTCCTCATTTCTAAGTGGAAGATATTTATTGTAAGCATGATTGAGACCCTCACAGAACAACAAGAGCCATTTGGTATTGAACCATCTAATCCGAGGAAGTCTGACCTTTTTCTTCCACATGTCCATGTCAGTGAAATGTTCCTTGTTGATCATCTCATCAGTTTTTGTCTCAATTTTTATTATAGTGAAGTGATGTCAAATTACTTTTACTTTATAGAATGGTTTGAGTCAGTAAATGATTACCCATGCCTCTAACATGTCTGAGAGCTTTAACATAAACATTGATTGAATTCTGTATCTGGATGTGCAGACGAGTAATCAATATGAGAAAAAGGATGCATTTATCTGGTGTACTAGCCTTTCTTGATGAGTATATTTTCATTATTATTTTCTAATTTTAAAATATTATATAGCATAAATTGATAGGGAATGACAACATGTTAAGAGAAAAACAAAAAAGTCTTGCTTTCATTTAGTTGGCATATAGTTGTTATTTTCCCTTAGTTCTCAAAGAGGACCAATGACATCAGGAAAGTGATGTCTTGACTTGCAAGTGAATTGGGTTTAAGTGAGGCAGGGGCATGCAAAGTCACCAGCCTTACTCACTTTCTCCTCTGGAGCCATCTGGGTCCAGTGGCGAGACATAGACAGGACGACTGCAGATGGCCCCTGATGCAGTAGGAGACCTTGGGAGACTTGGGAAAACAAGTTATTTTGGGGTTAATGGGCTAGATTCCTTTTTTTCCTCTTCCCTACTTATTTATTCTATCATTTTTAAAAACCACACCTTAAACCCCAATCACTCTGACTCTCACTGATTGGCCAACAATAGGTCCCAGCCCAGGCCTCACTTGGTCATTTGTTTCGGTTTTGATGGCTCAGAGTGAGTGTAAATAGCAATCGTTTCTCTTTTGGCCCAGAGACCTTGAGGGTCTTTCCCTTCAAGATTAGGCATATACTACAGAAAAAAAATCTTAACTGTATTTAGTGAGAAGTGAATTTTTCTGACTAAAAAGATTCATAATTAATCATTACTCAAAAAGCAGGCAAATCCTGTTTGAAATGGTTGCATTATAATAGGCATCCAAGAGCAATACAAAAACCTCAACTTAATATATAAGTTCTTTAGTTGGTATTAGGCAACATCTTCTTGTATTTTTTTCATTCTGACTGATTACCTGATATTCTACAAAAAATAGATTAAAAACAATCATTGACCAGAAACCTTGCAAAACTGTCAGAGGACTTAGGACATAAAAATGCCAACTGAAAAGTGAAATTTGAGCTTACTGACTTTTGATATATTAATTTTGGCATATTATATTTATAAAAGGCAGGCAATTCACTAAAAGAGCTTGCTTTAGGGACTTATAACACCTCAAGGCAGAACTTAAAGAAGAACTTTCTTTTGGCAAATTATATACCTTATTACCCTGGAGAAAACAAGTTATTTAAACACAGGGTTTTTTTTTAAAGCTATTAATTTTTTTTCCAAATTTATTTTAAATTCCTTCCAAGGATCTACATTTATACACATAGCAAAGTGGTAGTATTTGCTGACTTCTATGGAGTCTGGTCTCAGAAACTTAACTAGCTGTGTGATCCTCAGCAAGTCACTTAACCTCTGTCTGTCTTAGTTTCCTCATCTGTAAAATGAAGGTAATAACGTCACATACCTGGAAAGGTTGTGAACATCAAATGAGATAATATTTTTAAAACAACTTGCAAATCTTAAAGCTTTGCATAATTGCTAACTATCATTGTTGTTATTATTGTTATTATGTCATAGCCTTTTTTTTTTAATTTTCCTCTGGTAAACCTCTTTCCTGCCCACTGCATCACAGTATATGTGGTCAGCCATTTGGGGGGGAGGGGCAATGAGGGTTAAGTGACTTGCCCAGGGTCACACAGCTAGTAAGTGTCAAGTGTCTGAGGTCTGATTTGAACTCAGGTCCTCCTGAATTCAAGGGCAGTGCTTTATCCACTGCACCACCTAGCTGCCCCTGGTCAGCCATTTTAAAGAGCAAAACATTTTTTAAAACTAACAAACAAATTGTGTATAAATTATATACATTACTATTCTGTTTTTGGCACAGGTTTAAATCATGAATTTGTCTAGTCTATGTTCTCCTTTTCCCCCACCCATTTCTTCCTCCCCAACTCTCTTCTCATAATCCTACCTCTACTCCAGGTCAACCAGCTCACTCATTAGCCCCTCTCGTTGGCATTTTCATACAAATTCATCCTATCTTCAAACTCAAACTGATTCTAAATGTACTGAAAGATGAAAATTGCTATCATTTAAGCCACTAGAACCCCCAGCTCAGCTCGATGTTCTGGACTGCATCTACAGAAATTTCCTGATCCTACCTTTCCTCTTGCTTTTATTGTTTTTCGATTGACCGAACTTCACCATTGCAATCTCACTCAGTTCATCCTGGGTTCTCCCCAGTATTACATTATCTTATTCATAGGCCCCAATCTTTATAAGTTCTTTATGACCGAATTCTTGGCATCAATACCCTACTTGGATGGCAGAGAGTTCACATCTGCCTTGCATGTATTATGCATGTTAAAAATTCTCATTTAGCCAACACATATTGCTCTTCTGTTATTACATTTAATCATGTCAATTCAGCCTTTAGTCACTAGGCAGTTGGTGAGGTGGGAGTAAAACTTGGGAAAGAGACTGGGGCTGGATTTATGAATCTGGGAATCCTCCACAAGGTGATGGTAACTTAACCTATGGGACCCGATAAGATCACTACGAGAGGATTTCAAGAGAAAAGTAAAGATGCCTTAGGATAGACAGAGCCTTGGAGTAACCAATAGGTAGGGAACAGGGCATAGATGATTATTCAACAGAGGAAACTGAGGAACAGCCACATTGGTATGAGGAAAGCAGTGAGAAAGCAGTGAAAACCTAGAGAGAAGAGATTATCCAAGAAGATGGTACAATGAACAGTGTGGGTCAAAAGGATAAGGGCTCAAAAAAGGCCTTTGGACTTTGGTGATTATAAGATATCCCCAGTAATGTGGGAGATAAAGATTTTAGTTGATTAATTATTTCAGAAGATAGATTATATAGAGTTGAGGAATGAGAGAAGAGATACGGAGGCGGTGAGTGTAGACATGTGGGATAATTTCAGGGAATAGAGTATAAGTAGAGGGGTTGGATTTGGCAAGGATCATATTTAGGGCTAAAAGAGACCTAAGGTCATATAGATCCTAAGTGGCAGAACATGGAAGAAACACACTATGGTGGAAACCCCACATCTCTGATTCTAAATCCAGCACTCTTTCAACTGCACTTGCCCAAGATTTATTTGCGGAAGACAGGATTATAACCCAGGTTGTAATTAGTCCAGTGCTTTCTATCATTAGGGTGGAGGTTCCTTGAATCAGTTAATTGCCTCACCTCACTTAAAGTCCCTACCTTAATCAGGTGAAAGCAACTCTATTGCTCTAATCAATCAAAGGCATTAAAATAGATGGAGAAAAGTCTTTGATCTATTTGGAAGGAATGAAAGCTGGATATGGTCAAACAGGAGATGGAAAGATTAAACATCAGCATCTTGGGTGTCAGTTAAATGGATGGGAATGGGTAAATTTTATTTAGGTGATCATTACTTATACTACTGTGGCCAAGAATCCCCTGGAAGAGGGCAGCTAGGCAGTACAGAGAACAGAGCCCCAGCCCAGGAGTCAGGAGAACCCGAGTTCAAATGTGGCCTCAGATACTTACTAGTTGTATGACCCTGTGCACTTAACCTCAATTGCCTCTCCCCCCTCAAAAGAAACATCCCTTGGAAGAAATGGAATAGCCCTTGAAGTCAAGAAAAGGATGAGAGAAGCAGTTAGTACTGAGGTATAATCTCAAAAATGATAGAATGCTCTGTTCAAATGCAGGGCAAACCATTCAGCATCACAATAGTGCAAGTCATTGTTCAATTTACCAAACAATTGCACTCATTTCATACTCCAGCAAGGTTTTTGCTTAAGATTCTGCAAACTAGACTATAGAAAAAGCAAGGGAGTTCAGAGGGAAAAAATCTACTTCTGCTTCATTGACTACACTAAAAAAACCTTTAACTCTGTGGATCAACAAAACGAGGTAAATTGTCAGAGAGATGGGAGTGTCAGAACCTTTTACCCATCTCCTGAGAACCTGTGTGTGGGTCAAGAATCAACAGTTAGGGGAAAATTGGAACACTAATGCATTGTTGGTGGAGCTGTGAACTGATCCAACCATTCTGGAGAGCAGTTTGGAATTATGCCCAAAGGGCGATAAAGCTGTCCATACCCTTTGACCCAGCAATACCATTTTTGGGTCTTTTTCCCAAAGAAATCATGGAAAGGGGAAAGGGACCCACATGTACAAAAATATTTATAGCTGCTCTTTATGTGGTGGCAAGGAATTGGAAGTTGAGGGGATGCCCATCAATTGGGGAATGGTTGGACAAGTTGTGGTATATGAATATAATGGAATACTATTGTGCTGTAAGAAATGATGAGCAGGAGGAGTTCAGAGAAACCTGGAGGGTCTTGCATGGGCTGATGATGAGTGAGATGAGCAGAACCAGAAGAACATTGTACACAGTATCATCAACATTGAGTGTTGATCTACTGTGATGGACTATATTCTTCTCACCAATGCAATGGTACAGAAGAGTTCCAGGGAACTCATGATAGAAGACGATCTCCAAATCCAAGAAAAAAAAAAAAAAGAACTGCGGAGTATAGATGCTGAATGAACCATACTATTTCTTTTGTTTTTGGTGCTGTTGTTTTTTCTATTTTGAGGTTTTTCATCATTGCTCTGATTTTTCTCTTATAACATGACTAATGCAGAAATAGGATTAATGTTATTATGTGTATGTGTGTGTGTGTATATATATATATATGTATATCCGATTACCTGCTGTCTAGGGGAGGGGGGAGGGAGGGAGAAAAATCTGAAATTGGAAAGCTTGTATAAACAAAAGTTGAGAACTATCTTTACATGTAACGGAAAAAATACTTTATTAATTTTAAAAAATAAAATAAAATGTAAAAAAAAAAGAATCAACAGAACTGAATGTTGGAAAACTGATTGTGAGAATCAAACAAGATCCTATTTGTGAAGCAGTGAGCAAGCTTTAAAGTACTCTAAAAATGCTGGCTATCAATCCACCCTTAACCCTGCCTCTCAGAATACCTGGCTTACTTCAGTTATCCTCAATGAGGACCTGACTGATTATCCTTTCCACCCCCATATGGCTTTGCATTTGTTTGACATGTAGTTTGCATTCACTTATCCATAAATACTCATTCCATTTCTCCCAGTAAACTATAAGCTCCTTCAGAGCAGGGACTTTTTTGTGTTATGTTTTAGGCCCCATGAAGGTGCCAGGCATATATGAGGCACTTAATCAATTAATGTTGAATGAATGAATCTTTGTCATCTGGGATATTTAGAGAGATGCATTGTCAGACTTAGATAAACCAATGTAAATTATGTCCAATAGTTGGTGCTATAGTTTATATAGGAATCTTTTTTTCAGAAGCACAAACAGAATTGTATTAAATTCACCTTTTAATGCAATGGTGTTGTGAACTCTTCTGCCAAGTGTCCATATTCAGTATCAGAGTTTACTACACAATAACCTATTCTCCAATAAAGACAACATGGGGGCACATTGAATAGAGCACTGGACCTAAAGCCAAGGATACTTGGTCAGATCTTCTAGCCTCAGACACTTACTAGCTGTGTGAACTTGGGCAAATCACTTAACTTCTGTCTGCCTCAGTTTCTTCAACTGTAAAGTGAGGATAATAATAGCATCTACTTCTCAAGGTTATTGTGAGCATAAAAAAATAAATTTAGAAAGCTTGCAAACTTTAAGGTGCTGCCGCTGCTGCTACTACTACTATTAATTACAATAAATGGTTGAAAGCTATAAACAAACAGTTTTCCAAAGAATCACAAGCTATTAATAACCAGATAAAAGAATGCCCCAAGTTACTAATGATAAGGGAACTGCAAATCAAAACAACCTCAGAGTTTCATCTCACACCATTTAAATTAGCAAAGATCACAAAAGGTCAGAATAGTCAGTTTTGGAAGGGTTATAGGAAGATAGACCCACTAAGCACACATTGTTGGGGGAGATGTGATCCTTACAACTGTTTTGGAAAGCAATCTGGAATTATGTAAATAAAGTCACTAAAATGTCCACGTTTTTTGACCCTGAGATTCCATTACTGGGCTAACATCCCAAGGAAGCCAGGGATAAGAATAAATCCCCCATATACACCAAAATATTTATGGAAGCACTTTTCTGTGATAGCAAAGAATTGGAAACAAAATAGATATCCATTGATTAGGGAATGACTAAACAAATTTTGGTTCATGAATATAACGGAATATTACTGTACTGTAAGAAATGAGGAATGTGATGGATACAGAGAAACATGGAAAGATCTACATGCACTGATGCAAAGTGGAAATAAGCAGAGCAAGGAAAACTATATATGACTACAACAATATAAATGGAAAGAGCAATCACACACACAAAAATAAAAAATGAATGTTACAAAATTACAAAGAACAAGAATGACTTGAAAAAGGAGTGTGCGGGTATGCTTCCAACACAACACCTGTGGACCACTGTAGGAAGTCCATGAAGAATGTTGCACATTGCCCATGTTTTTGGACTTTTTCAGTGTATTAATTGGTTGTGTTAATTTTCCTTCCTCTTTTTCTTTTCTTTTTTTTTTTCTAAATTAAAAATATAGTTTGCTTTGACACAGTTCTCTGGGAGCAAGAGGAAGGATACTGGGAAAAACTGGTGAACATAAACAACAAAAGACAGGAATAAAAACAATTAAAAAACAAGATATTGAAACAAAATTCACATTTTAATACAGTGGTTATATATCCTCTTCTGATAATTATCCACATTCAGTATCAGAGTTTTAATGCCTTATTCTGAGAGCATATTTGCTAGCATGCTTGCTGGCATTCTATACTCAGAAGCTTTTGGCTTATGTAGTCTACAGATGTGTAAAGTCTGAAATAAAATCTCCTCTATGGGAAATCCCTATTTGTTCAAATTATCATGTCTGCAAACTGAAAAGAAGGAATGTCTTCCAGCATTTCCCACAGGTTTTCCCCCACAGATTAAAATGAAATTGAGAAAAGTTCCATTCTAATTTCTAAGCTTGGGAGTTCAGAAAGTTTTATTCTGAAAGCTGAGTCTCTCTGTCAACTAGAAGAAATTCAGTGAAGCTGCTACTATACTTGGTTCAATTTCTTTCTTTAGCCTTCAGATTTGGATTAGGAGACCAAGAACACCACTTTTCCCTGTTTTCCTGTAGTTTCTGCTATACATTGGTGTTACAGTGACTTGTTGATTGAGCTTGACCAGGCCACTAAGAATTCTGTTGACTATTTAGAGACTTCTGATAACAGTAGAGCTGAAAAATAACAAATCGTTTAAAACTTTAAAAAAATTCTGCATACTGATTATTTTTTCTCTCACATCCATAAGACTTGGTGCATTTTATATCTCCTAGAAAATAAATGAAATGATTTGTGGCTGACTAATGCTGGTATAGCATTTCTCTTCTTTGTTTTTCTCAGAGTAGTAATCCTCATTTTTTCCCCAAGATATTTTTTTAGCTATCAATCCATTTCACCTCCACTCCTTTACCCACCCACCCACCCAACTTTTACACTTGGTGGTTCATTTGCCATATTACATGGCTTAATATGTTGATTATTTCTTTTATTTACTCTGTTTTTAGAGATTAATTGACTTAGAAGCAGACTCAAACTTTAAGCTATTTCCTAAAATATCCAGGCTTCCAGACCCACAAACACACCACAGACTTTCAGCTCTAGTGCAGTGCCTGGCTCATAAAGGATGTTTAATAAATTCTTCATGATTGATTAATTCCAGGATGGACACATGCAACAAAATTACCCTTTGGTCACAAAACATTCATTTTTTGTTTTATGTCAGAAATGTTCAGGTGCTCATCTGAGCTAGGTATAGTTAAGATCAGCATTAAGGAGAAGGGAAGAAGAGATGAGAGAAGAAGAGTTGAAGAGGGAGCAGTATGATCATGGAGAACGGGTAGTTTACATCAAGGACATGAAGTGCTGATGGCATTGGTCAGGCCAGTAGGGGAATTTGTTAATGACTTATGTTTAACTTTACATCTGTTTTCTATTACTGCTTTGCAGCATCTTTAATTTCTGCAGTATTAACTATTTTAAAATACAGAAGTCTTCCTAGGCAATCAATTTTGCTGATTTTAAATTAGATTGTAGGGTCCTTGAAAGTAAGGACTATATTCTATTTATCTTAATATCCTACCCAGAACCCAGCACAATCCCTTGCATAGAAAGCTCACCCAGCCAATGCCTGTTGAATGAATTCATGCCTCCCCTACATTTGTTTCTTTATGGCCCTAACTGAATTTAAATCTTTACCTATCTTTCCAGCATATGTATTTCTGAACAAGGACTCATTTTCCTTTGTTTTCTTTCATAGCAAAGAAGTTGGAGCATGGCTATGAGCAGTGGAAACAATGATTTCATGGTTCTGAGCAATGGCGACATTATGCCCAACTCCAGTACCCTTACATCTTGTGATGGAGACATTGCCATCCAACAGCACCCATCCAAAGAAGCACCCAGATCAAAAGTGAGTCCAAATGGATGCCTCCAAATTAATGGCACAATTAAACCTTCTTTTCTGCCTTTAGACAACCAAAGAACCCCCCAGATGTTATCACAATGCTGCCATCCTTGCCCACACCATCACTCTCTGAATAATCATAGCAGTCACCAAGAGTGCCATTCCCAAGCTGGTCCCACAGTACCATCTCCTGTGGCCTCGTGTTGCATGCAGCCACACTCAGAGTATTCTGCATCTCTGTGTCAAAACCATTCACCTGTATATCAGACTGCCTGCTGTCTTCAACCCTCTCCATCATTCTGCCTGCATCATCAGTGGCCTGATCATTTTCAACATCAGCCAGTGCAGCAGCATATACCCAACCTAAGGTGAGTGCTGTGAGTGTTTTGATGATCCTTTGACATTCAGCTAATTGTGTGAGTGGGGGTGTGTGTGTATGAGTGTGAGTGTGTGTGTACTGCTCATGTTTACTTCTCAAAAAGGAAGAGGAAAGGTATTTGAAGAAAAGACCGCAAAACAATTGTTTTTGTCGGTTTGGTATGGTAAATGTTAAATCTACAAAGAGAATGCAAAACGTGACATTTTACTTTGTATCCAACTGACTTTATCAGTTTTGCTTTTTGTTGACCGTGAGAGTTTCTGTTTTGTTTAAAACTCAGTGTGAGGAAGATTTAAGTAGTACAGTTAGACTTAGCTTGTCTTTTTCTTTACAATATTTATCTCAGGCATCTGGTGTAACTTGTAAAGAATTAATTGGTAGCTTGAAGCTAGAATGGCAAATCTCCTCCCTTCTTCCCAGCACACCCCAGACAGCCCCCAGCCAATTGGCTGGCCGCTCTGACAGTCACATGACTGTCCTCACTAGGCTTCCAATCATTATAATTTTGCCAGGCCCGTGTAGGCATTGGCAACTGGTGATGACATGAGGTGCCAGCACCATGGCAACAGCTACAACCAGTGAGTGGAGCACCATGCCATTTGCAGAGCCCCAGAGACCAATGTGTGTGCCGAGATTTTTTTTTTTTAATTCTAACCAAAAGATGGGGTCATAAAAAACTCAAATAACAATTAATTCTTTACAAACTGGAAGAAATGGAATTCTTTCAAAGAGTGTTTTTTTAAGCTGTCAATCATTTGGGGGGGAGGGAATCACCTTTTATTTTAAATGACTTGTAACTAGAAATTACCTACCATGTTGCCTGAATTACAGTAGCAGTCAGTATTCCCCCACTCTCACCCTCAGCTAGAATTGAGAGACTGTAAGTGTTCTGAAGGTTTGCATCCTATGTACCATCTGAGAAGAGAGAGAGATTAGGGACTATAAGCTGGTATAGTCAGGACACAAAGATATTAGGTTAAGGAACCTTGAACAATAAAAGTTATTTGGAGGAAAAATACTACCCACATGCAAGATGCTTTGCAACCTAGTACTAGTTTGGTAATGATGTTTTTATTCTTATGGACGTCTTCACACAATCTTATACCTTCCTGCTTAGTATCCATTCAAATCCATTTCAAACTTGTTTGGCCATTATATTCCTTTTCTCTCTAGGATTGACTATTTGCAGAAAAATCTTATTTTTCTCATGTCTTGGTAGGAGAAATTTAATATAAAATGTAAACAGCTTGATGTTGGCATACTAAGTTCATTTAGATAGCTTTTGCTATCCATTTTCATGAGAGATAATTAGTATTTACTACTCATATTTTTTTATGATGAGAGATTCCTAATAAGTGATCCTTTAAGTTTGATTAAGGCTCCTGCTGTTCTTAATAGTGGGCACCCTTAATGAAATGTGAACATAAAACAGAACCAACCTTGTCATATTTGTTCTTTCATTTCTCAAAGAATTTTAGCTGATTATATATAACCTTTTTGTATAGTGTTGAATTATTGCTTTCATAACCAATACATTGAACTGTGTGTTTGTAGGGGCTAATTAGAAATAATCATACAGCGTAGACCATAGAGCATTTTCAGATCTGTGAACTTTAATGGTATTAGGAAAATATGAGTTAATATGGGGAGGTTCTTAATTTGTTTCTACTGTGTGTATGTGTGTGTTTGTGTGTGTGTGTGTGTGTGTGATTGTTTGAAGGGATTTCTTGATGTGTAGGTAATATGGGATATACCTGAGGTATGGTAACACATTCTACAAATACCAGGTAGAGAGACAGACAGACAGATACACAGAGAGAGACAGATTGATATTGAGATTAGGAGAAACTAACCTTTTAATTAGATCCAGATCTAAAAAGTACATAATAAACCTTTTATCTTTTCATCAGGGTTTGAAAGTATTTAAGAGTATTTGTTTTTTAACTTTAAAAAGTTGATCTGAAAGTATTTATATATTTACTTCTTGAATCTATTTACTTTATATGATTTAGAAATATTGTAATTATACAGTTTATAAAACTATTGCAGTTTCTCTTTAGTTTTTTTCTTACAGCTTTTTACTTGTTCAATTTTAAATTATGCTTTTTAAAACTTTCATTCTAAAAGTTACCATTGTAAGAGTAAAAAGTCAACCAGCATTTGTTAAAAAGAGGTTAGTATGATGTTTTGAAGCTAATGCCCTTTTAGAGAACTTTGTATAACATCTTAACTTTTTGGGCAAGTCACTACTTCTTTCAATAGAGTGGGTTGTGTCAAGTTTTTCCAGCCTTAGGCCTAGCATTTGTCAATGATCTAATTGTAAAGGAATGAGAACCTGACATGTACTTTTAAGTTTACTGGTATTTTTAAAGATAGATTGAAAAATGCCACATTTCTACAAGCAAAATCTCAACAAACTGTGGAGAGTAAAATGTTGGGACAGTCTTTCCATAGCCTTAGAATTTGGACTTTTGGATAAAATATATGCAATCAGAAAAGAATTATATAGCACCTTTATTTTAAAGATACTATCAGAGAACTTGTTACATGAACTCATTTGTGTATGTGCAACAGAATTAAGGAAAAGCTATGACTTTAGGCAACCCAGCACAGACACATGTGCACACATGCACATACACACAGAGTCCCAGAAGTCTTCGTGCAGTTTTAAGCTACTAAAGCTAAACAGTTGCACTAAAACTTTTGGGACACCCTTTGTATAAACATGAAAACTGTTAGTATCTTTTGCAATTACTAACTCCTTGAGAGGTAGAGTGCCAAACCAAGGGAAGACAGGGCTTGGGGTATTCAGAAAGCTCATGAGTATTAGAAAAGTGGGAGAGATGACAATGTAACAGTGTAACAAATAATTGTAATAGTAATACCAATAACTGACATTTTTATAGAACACTTTGAAAGAAAATGCTTTATGTACATATCTCAGTTGAGTCTCCTAACAACCTTGTGAGATAGATACTCCAGGTATCTTTATCCCCATTCACCCCAGAAAGGTTAAATGACTTGCCCATGATCACTCTCATTTGAAACCAAGACCCTTCTGGCTCCAAGTCCAGGACTCTTAACTATACCATTGCTGTTGTTATTGTTCAGTTGTGTCTGGCTCGGCATGGAGAGAGAGAGAGAGAGAAAATATGAATGAATAACAGTGGGTTGTGGTGGTTTGGGAGAAGAAAAGGAAATGTAACTTGAGTTGGACCTTGAAAGATGACAGGAATTAGGGAGGGAGGGAGGGAGGGAGGGAGGGAGGGAGAGAGAGAGAGAGAGAGAGAGAGAGAGAGAGAGAGAGAGAGAGAGAGAGAGAGAGAGAGAGAGAGATCATGAGGAGGGTACTGTATGAATGAAGGAAGATAACAGTTTGGGAAAGGTTTAGAGTAAAGTAGGAGGTAATAGTCTCTATCCGAACTCCATATCTAAAACCCTGTTTTGTCTGGTTCTCTAAAAGACTACATGGCCATATTCTTGATTCTGCAATGAGCTAGAAAGTATTTCTCTGGAGCCAGTCATATTGCCCTTGGCTTTGCTGAAATAAGTTATAAATTATCCATTTGGGCTTTCTTATTACTGTATTAAGGTGAAAGGGTAATCGTATTATTGTTCAAATTATTATGGAGTTTTCCATCCAAAAATAGCATATAAGTTTTCTGCCCCAAACTATATTTACCTTTTAATTTGGTGTTGCAAATATTCTTGATTGCAGCACTCTTACCTTTTCCATAAATGGTACCTGGTAATGTAACTAACTCATTATCATGCTAGGAAACTGGTGATATTTTTGGGTACTTGCCAAAGACACTTTTCTCCAAATGTGATTTCATAGACAGATGGTCACCTGGGATTCCTCCTGTGGTAAACTAGCGGAATTGGAGCTATAAAGCTTTAAGAGTGCTTTGGTTAGAGACCCCAAGGACTCTAGACCTAGCTTAGCCAATATCTACTCCCCCTGCTGCCTCTTTGTACATAGTGATCATATTTATTGCTATGTTTCTTTTCAACCTGTTTTTGATCACTTTCACTTTTTTATTGCTATTTTAATTTCAGAGTCAGTATTGCCAAGCATTTCGCTTTTCATCAGTTAGTTGGTCTTTGTGGCTGGGCTTTTTTATTTTAAAAAGTCAGAAGTAAGAAGGAGGTTTTGGGGGTTTTTTTTTGGTTTTTGGTTTTTGGTTTTTTTGGTGAGGCAATTGGGGTTAAGTGATTTGCCCAGGGTCACACAGCTAGTAAGTGGTAAGTGTCTGAGGCCAGATTTGAACTCAGGTACTCCTGAATCCAGGGCCAGTGCTCTATCCACTGCGCCATCTAGCTGCCCCTGGTTTATTTTTAAAGAAGAGATTGTTACTACTTAAGAGTCCTGCCCTTTAATATCTTATCCAGGCATGAAATGGTAGTAAAGCTAAAGACTTCTTCTAAGAATGTACAGTTCAGCATCTCCACAAGTCTCCTATAGTGTTATCTTACTTTGTTTCATCTTTCTAGCAGTCTGTCACAATCTTGGCTTTAAAACCTGTATTATTCTATTTCACTATAGAATCTGATTAAACAAAAAACACAAAAGAGTTTTTATTAGTTGTCTAGGCATGAACATCAGCATTTACAGAAAGACTATAAGATCTGCTCTCTTTCTAACCCTTGAGGTACAATACAAACTCTTTTGGATGTTAAGGCTACATATAGAAAACTGAAGTTCCTAATTCTAAGACTGAGAATAATAACTTATAGTAAAGAACATTTCTCATCAGCATCATTGCAACTACTATTTGAGTGTTAACAATGTGCATAGAAGAGACAGGAAGGAAAGAGGGAGCTATCTAAAGAAATTGATGTGGCAGATTCAAGATCCCAAAAGATCTTGATAGACCAGAATGATGAGCCATATTAAATAAGTTGCAGTTTTATAGGGATAAACATATGCTTGGATCCAGAAAATAGCTTTACACATATGCAAAAGACAGAGGCTTTGGTGTCAAAGATTGGGGGGTTTAGTGAACACGGGTGGAAAATAAGGCTGTGGCAATACAGCCTAGCTGTCAGAAAAATGCATGCTCACCTAGTCTGCATAAGAGAAGCAAGGTGACTAGAAATTATGTTTATTCCACTTGCCCCAAGTGGGAAGAATGAAGAGCTGGGGATGGAGTTGCAAAGAGACAGAATAGGTTAACTTTTTAACATCCCCATCCAAAAGTAAAATGGTCTGCCTTTGATGCCATAGGGCATATGTGTGTTTGTTTGGGTGCATGTATGTGGCCTCAGAGATCTGTTTCAAGACTGATATTCACCAAAACTCAGTTCTTAAAGCACTTACGTTTTAAAGGTTTTTGGTTGGAGTCCTATTTAAGCTGAAAAAGAACTCTGCTCTGGGCTACACTTGCTCTAGCATTTTGATCACATAGGAGCTATTTGCACTGTCACAGCCTTATTGGGATCAGCCTGAAGTTCTCCCTCTATCCTTTCCTCCACCTCTGCGCTCCCCCATAAGCAAACTAGCAGCTGCTTTAGGGTGAATTATAGGTAGAGGGAGAAAAATATTTCAGCCTAAACCAAGAAAAATGAACCTACAGCCCTGGAGGGATATTTGGCCACACTCTACTTTTTCTCTCTGTATTCTTTCTTTTTTCTCATTCCTCCTTTTGTTTTCTTACATTTTTATCCTTCTTCAGTTCTTCATTCTCTGCTGCTGAGACCCAGCAGTACCTATGAGCAATGCTCAACCGTGGGTTAATAATTATGTGATTATATTTCTTTATATCCTTTGTGTGTTTTTTAATATCCTTATGCAAACTGCCATACCCCATAGAGGAAAGCAAGTGGAGATGCCTAGAGAAGTTGTGTGTTAGTTTTTTCTTTCTTTTTCTTCTTTATTCCCTGAGAAAAGGTTAGGGAGGGATTATATCTGTGATTTCAGTGGTCTAGGTAACTCTCAGGTGAGAATCGTTCCTCTGCCAATGCAAGTCAGCACCTTCTCTGTAATTTCTATTCTTAGAGAGTTGTCTAGAATACTTGAGGGGTTAAGTGACTTGTCCAGGGTCCCCCAGCCACTTCTGTCAGAGGCAGGATTTGAACCCGTCTTCTAGCTTCTAGGATAGCTCTCTATTACTGGTAGCTCACTCTTTCACCTTATCCCTAAATTGCCAAAAATTCAACAATAAGTTAAGTGGCTATTCATTTTCCTTTGGGGAATACAGGGATGTAGGATAATATAGTTGAGTTTTTGTTATTTTTCGGTTGTTAATTCATGGCCAAATCTTTGTGACCCTATGAACCATACCATGCCAGGCCCTTCTTTCTTCCGCTATCAAAGTCTGTCCAAGCCCACGTTCATTGCTTCCATGACACTATCTGCTCATCTCATCTGCTGTCATCCCCTTTTCCTTTTGACTTCAGACTTTCCCAACATCCAGGTCTTTTTCAATAAATACCATCTTCTACTAATTTGGCCAAAGTATTTAAGTCCCAGCTTCAGTATTTTCAATAGCCTGAATTAGTTCCTTTAAGTATTGACTGATTTGATCTCTTTGCTGTGCAAAGGATTCTTCAAAAGTCTTCTCCTATGGATCTTTTTAAAGCACCAAAGTCCACGAACCTTTTTCTTGTGAATACTTCAGGGAATTTGGGGCAAGTATCCAATGGGGCAATCTCCTTATGAAGGTTCATTTTAGGAGAATTCTTGTAAAGCATAGTCTTGATTTGAATGAAACTAGATTTATTTTTATAGGCCTTAGAAACAGACAAAATTAACAAAAAGTGATAATGTTTGTAAACTTTAAAAAAAATGATCCAGGCTTTACTTGCCAAGGAAAGTCAGTTGACTGTCAACTGGAATGGATATGTTTTTATTATTAATATTCTCTGAGACTTTTCCCTTACAACCATAAATTAGTAGATTCAAGAGTCTGCTGAATCTCAGATTCTGTGTTGCACAGTATATAATACATTCAGAATGCTGAGCTTAATTGGCCTTGACCTCAATCACAAGTCTTGCTCTCAAGAAAAACCCCAAACCCCAAACAACTGCTTCATAAAATCGAGTGGTTGAAACATTGTGAATTGTAGACAGATGCATTCTTTAGCTATCCCTCTTCCCTTTCCATTTTTACTGCAAAGTTATTTGGCAGGTTTCTAAGAATGAGGGAGAAATTTTGAAAATTTCAAGGTTTTTGGTTTTTTTGTTTTTAATTTTAGCCCTTTTAAGGATGGGTGGGAGTATCTGCCAAAGAGTGAGGCATAAAGACAAGATATTGTTATGGAACAGTTCCATCTCTGATTCCAGGAAAAGGGTAATTGTTATCAAGCGTACTCTCTCCAGAGCTTAGCTGAATTGCTGCTCCGTGTAAATACAAAGAAGTGACAAAACTTAACCTCTGGAGGACTTTTCTTGCTGCAGTGTTGTAAATAATTTTGACTAAAATGCAGCCAGATAGAAGCAGTTTTTGTTTTGTTTTTACAGAAGCCACATATTTTAACGTGAGCAGCTAGTGAAAAAAGCATTAGAGAATAGGACCTTCTTGGAGGCAGAAACTCTTTTGGTTTGGTTTTTGTGTATACCTGATGCTTCAAGTAGTTCCTTGCACAGAAATGTTTGTTGAATTGAATTGATTTGGAGTGAGAAGGCATGGTTTGAATCCTAGCAGCTACTTGGCTTGTCAGACCGGAGCCACATATGTGGCGTCAGGGAACCTGGGTTTGCTGCTAGTCTTTGTTATTATATGACCTTGGAAAAGCCATTTCATTTCTCTAGACCTCAGTTTCCTCTTTGGTGAAATGAAGCTTGGACTAAATGATCTCTAAGCTATTTCCCATCTCTGAGTTTATTTATCCCACAACAGAATTTTAAGTACTGTTCATAATTCAAAAAACTGAGTTATGTAGAAATGTTTTCAGATGGTTTTTATTGAACGATGCTCAGTGTAGAAAGGATCATTGATCGTTTGTCAGACTTTTCAGCAACATGTCAAACATACGAATGTTGAGATATCTGTTCATAATACTGTCGTCTTTGCACATAATGAGCAACTGGGTATATGTATAGACATGGATCTAGAACAAAGCATTCTTTATGTTGGTGAGAATTGTATGCCAGGTTTTCAAAATCCTTTCCTGCATTCTTTTCTCTGCATCCTGTTTTCCAGTGAAATTGCTCAGTGTGATAACTGTCATGCAGGGGTGATTATATAGCATACCCCTTATCTGAGGCATGGAAAACATGTTAGAAACTTGAATGCAGCTTACAGATATCACCTGTTTGGTTGTCTATTTGCTCATATCTGGTAGACTACAAGAGTCATGAAGGCATGGGACCATGCTTTTTGCATCTTTCATTTACCACCACAGTCATCACAGTATCTACTGTACAGTAAATAGTAAGTACTTACCAAATACTTAATAAAGGTGGTTTTTCTATGCATCTTCCTCAACATGGTCAACCCATATTCAGTGCCTGCTAGCTTCACTTTTTGTATATTTCTAGGCCTTTGGAGGAATATATATAGACGTTAGCAATATAAAAAAAAATTATGTCCTTCGGAAACTGCTCTTCCTTTATGGGGCAGATAGATGAACTATTTTGAATGGATTGAATTTTGCATAAATATTACCAAAAACATTTGTCAAATACTTAAGTACTTTGGACAAATATTTATATGTCCCTATTCTTTGTAAGGTTATGAGTCACCGAAATGTGTTTTGAAACAGACTTTATAAATAGGTAAAGCACCATGCTTAGAGAATGAAAATTTGAAAATAAAAACCTGGTCAAAGGTTTTCCAAACATGAAAATACTATTTAAAAGGACTTGGGTTTGTTTGTTTCATCTCTCCTTACAGAATTTTTTTTTCCAATTCTAACCCATACCCCACAGCCATTTATTCCCTTGTCCTCATCACATTTCTTTCTTAACTTTTAAAATTGTAGCCTCAAGAGAAGAGGAGATAGAAGGGTGGTATTAGTCCGGGGTCACTGCTTCCAGTGTTCAGCTGTATTATAGATAGATTTGGCAATGCTGCCTTTGAGAGCTATGAACAGACTCAGAGCAACTGGTTTTTGGAATAAACAAGCTGGGATGGCACTCCCTAGGTAGGAAAGGAGTTGAAGATTATTTCTGGTTCCTGGAGGTTGAAGGACCATAATCAAATGTGCCCAAGTGAATCAGCAGAAATCAGCAAAAATGTTCATCAAATTTAACAAGTCTTGAGAGGTTCTCAGTTGTCTTAGTTACCTACCCCAGGAAGTCGACAGACTCCCTCTTTTATAGAGTATAGGATTTAAACCTGGAAAGGACTCAGAGGTCGATGGATTCAACCTCTCATCATTCATTTGTTGCATTTAGGTGAAATATTTTACCTTCAGAAAATTATGATGTTTATGGATATCATTTGAATTTCACATATCTTTCACTTCCAGGAAAGGACCTAGCTAGTAGTTACTAAGCATGATAATTAAAGGATCTTGCTTAAGTTTCTTATTTGTAGTTGATGCTTACTGAAGGTCACATGGAGCTATCAGCACGCTACACCTAAGCAGCTTCAAATAGTAGAGTGTGTAGATATAGGTAATAATTTCTCACAGAGTTGTTGTAAAGCTCAAATGAAATATTGTATCTGTCATTTTGCAAGATTAAGAATGCTCTATGAAATTGTTGTTGCTGTTGTTGTTATAATTAATATTAGAGGGGATAGAGTACCCCACTTGGGGTTAGAAGACCTGGATCAGGAACCCAGCTCTGGCCCTGACCAGTTCTGAGACCTTGGGTACATCATCATTTCACAGCTCCATGTGCCAGTTTCTTCATTTGTAAAATAAGGGAATTGAGCTAGATAATACCTCAGGTTCTTTCTAGATCTAATATTCTGGTATAAATCACCCCGGGAACATGTTCTTTCTGCTTTCAGACTCCAGGTGACTCCCCTGTTTACAGATACCTGGGAGGGGGGGGAAAGGAGCAGCAGATCCTCAGCAGTATTCACTTTAATGGGGGCAGGCTTTACATTAAAGGAGACCTCTGGATCTCTGTTTCTCAGTCTTCTTCACTCAGCAAGGAAAATGAACTAAAATATCTATAAAATTGTTCTCAATTAAAAATTTTTATGAGTCTTAGATTTTTGTTAATTGCTCATCCCAACTGCCACTGGGTTTGAGGTACTTGACAGTTCATTTTAAGACAAAGTCCAACATAGACTACTTAAAAATAATTGTACTATCTGATTCAAACAAATATAATGTTGTTAAGCTTAAAACTACTCAACTACAACACCAATACCTAAGAAAACATAATCAGATGAAGTACTTACTTTTAAAATTATTAACATTCCCAGTTTTTAACTGTAAAGACCATAAAATCCTGTGTTCAACACCAGATTGACTTTAATGTTCTTTTCTTCAACTGCTTGTTCCCTTCTACCCCACCCCCCAAAGCTGACAATTGAGTAACTAGTATTGAAGTACCATGAGTGTTTTGATGGGGAGTTTTATACTTAGATCTAGCAGTTCTGGCTTTCTTAGTAGCTTTTCTTGGAACTCTTATTAATGATAATTTTTCACCTCTTATTAAGAAAACAGTATACGATGTTCTCATTAAGCATGTTTTCTGCAAGGCTTAAGGCAATAGACTGGTATGAAAAGACATCAGTGCAAAAGCAAGTCCTTTAATTCAGTGCTTGGCTAACTTTGAAATATAAGACATATAGGACACAAGGCTCTTTGTTTTTTATGTCTAACCAAACAACACAGCAGCTACATGAATTAAGCAAAGAGTACTTTTCAGCCTTTTAAAGATATTTAAATTATGATATGCATATGTACTCATACATCTAGATCTATGTGAATTTGTGCGTGCATGCGTGTGTGTGTGTGTGTGTGTGTGTGTGTGTGTGTGTGTGTGTGTGTTAGTTCCTGTGGTAGGGGGCATTCTGGGATTCATGGAGCCCTGTGACACTTTGACCTCTAGAACCACTTCTTCCCATCCTAATAAGTGGAAGAAACAAGATGTGTTTGAAAATGAATTTCCCATGCCCTACTTCCCTCACCTTTGAGAGGACAGCAGCAAAGCTGCTCTTTAACTAGTGATCTGGTAGGGCCTTTGAACTCTGTAGTCTTTAGAAGAAATAATTAACTGATAATATAAGAGGAAATGCCATCCCAAACCTTTCACCAAAACCTAATTCTACATCATAGAATCCCTTTCCTATTTACTGAAATGACTAGAAAAATGACATCAAGGCCATTTTATTTTTTGAGCATGTGTGATTAACAAAAAGTTTGTTTTTATAGGTTTCATGTAAACTATTTCAATATATAACATCAAGAGGCTTACTTACTTTATTTGGAGTTTAAAAAAAATTTTGGAGGGGATTTAGATTATATACAAAGCAAATGTAAAAAAATTCGAAAAAATTCAATTCAACTAACTTGTTAAGCCCCCCTTAGGTACAAAACACTGTGACAGCTGCTAAGATTAAATTAAATAGTCTATACCCTCAAGGAGCTTGGGGAAGTGGGGCTAGGAAAAACAGGTATAGATGTTAAGTATATAATAAAAGGTTAATTTGATGAAGGACGACGACAACAACAATTTCAGAGCTCAGGAAAGGCTCTCTGGAAAAGTTACCAGCCTTGAAGGAATATCAGAAAAGATGAAAATTGGGGGGCAGCTAGGTGGCACAGTGGATAAAGCATTGGCCCTGGATTCAGGAGGACCTGAGTTCAAATCCAGCCTCAGACACTTGACACTTACTAGCTGTGTAACCCTGGGCAAGTCACTTAAGCCTCATTGCCTCGCCAAAAATAAATAAATAAATAAATAAACAAACAAACAAACAAATAAATAAATAAATAAGAAAAAATAAAATTAAGAAAATATGGAAATGAGGAGTGATGTGCATTCCATGCAAGGAGGATCAGACAGCTTATGTGAGAGCTGAAAAATGGAATGTCCAATTCAGGTAACAGCTGGTGGTCCATTTGGACTGGTAGATAGGGTATTTAAGGGGGAGTAATATGAAATTAGGTGGCAAAGGTAAATTGGAGCCAGACTTGGGAGGACATTAAAAGACAGCCTGACAAGTTTTGTATTTTATCCTAGGGGTGTAAATAGGGAGCTTGGGAAGGCAGTTTTTGAGGAGGGAGGTGACATTATCAGACCTTTCCCTTAGGAAGATTACTTTGACAGCTTTGTGGAAGACAGATTGGAGAGCGGAGAGACTAGACACAGGGACACCAATTAGGAGGTTATAATGACTGATTAGTTACAAGTATTAATTGCTAATTGAGACAGCTTTCAAATAATCAGTCCCAGTTAAGTATACCATTTTGGTCTTCAGCATTCCCATGGACTGACATCCCTAGGTGATAACTGTTTATCTTTCACTAGCGATTTTTGTTTGGGTTGGCCTGGGGATTTGGAAATATGTGTGAACTATGCTATAAGGGATGTTTCTCTCACCCTCCCACAGTCTTTCATCATCTCTCTTCTGTAACCTTCTTTGTTAATGTCTGGGGTTCAGTGATAGCAAGTTGTTAGCAGCTGGAGGACAAGGGTGTTTTTTTTTTTTCCCCTCCAGCTAATCAGTAGCAAGTGAATAGTGAAGTGGGTTTGAGAGTAGATGGCAAGTGAGAGAGAGAGGGAAAAAAACAATAAAACTGTCCAAAGCTACAAACATTATAGAAGTTTCCTTAGTAACTTTAAATTTGAAGGCATCTTTGCTGTTTTTAAAGTGTTGGGTTTCATTGTTTGGGGTCAAAAAGAATTTAGTTATTTTCAGTTTGAGGAAAGAAATGTCAGATTCATCATATGTCTAGATATAGGGGAAGACAAATTGCTAGTGGTTTTCAAGAATAATCATTTATAGTAGCAAGCATATTCTAAAGGAAAATAATCCACAAAATGTATGATTTAAAAGAAAAATCTTATCTTGAATTAAGGTGGTCAGATCCAAATTACATATAAATGTATATTAGCGTACTTTGACCATATAGAGAGTAGAGTTTTTGGTCACTCAGATAAAGAAAATATTCACTTTTTAACCTCTGTATTGCAGTACAGTACATTTCATTATTTCTGCTGAAAGCATTTACAGATTATTTTCCATATGAATGGCTAACTGATTTTGAAAATTTCTAGGGTAGAAATATATGCAGCCTTTGGTATAGGGGTGAGATCCCCTGCCTGCTTCAACATTATTTTTTTTCTGCATATTTTCACTATCCATCCTTTTATTCCCTAAGGGTCTCTTCATGGGACTTTGCCTTATAGCAAATGTTTTTGTTCTCTGAGAATTGTAATGGCTGATTTGATCAGCGCCACAGGTGTTCACAGATTGTAATTTTGAATCAAAAGCCACTGCTAAATTAACGACTTTCTTCAAGCATAATAAAATCTCAAGTATTATTTAATAGTAGTTACCTTTTATGGTTTTTTTTACCTTTTTATCTTCTTGGTGAAATAAATTCAATTCAATAAACATTGAACACACTACACTATATTCAAGGCACTGAACAAGGATATTCAGGATTTAGATCCAATTTAAGAAAACTTTCTAAGGCATGTTGAATGTTGGACTGGATTAACCAAGGCAATATTTTGAGAAAGTCGGATATCTCTTTCATTCAGAATCAATGAATAAAAGAAAGAAAGAGCCTTTTTAAGCATAATCCTGTGTGCCAAGCACTTAGATTTCTTTTCTTTTCTTTTTTTTTTTTTTTTTTTTTTTTGGTGTGGCAATGAGGGTTAAGTGACTTGCCCAGGGTCACACAGCTAGTAAGTGTCAAGTGTCTGAAGCTGGGTTTGAACTCAGGTCCTCCTGAATCCAGGGCCGGTGCTTTTATCCACTACACCAACTAGCTGCCCCCAGCACTTAGATTTCATCTACATTTTTAAGACTCTTTTATGCATTTACATTCCCATTTATATTATAGTTACTTATCTAATCTCTTTACTTAGCTGCCAAGTTATTTGATGGCTGGTACCCTGTCTTATTTATCTTTATATTCCCTTTGCACGTAGCACAGTGCATTGCACATAGTAGACACTTTGTAAATGTTTGTTAAATGTCAAATTAGTCAGGCATATGTGTAATTTGTAATAGTGGAATATTCCTATTAAATAGGATCAGTTTGGTCCTTCTACCCTTCAGAAAGTCTGGGCCTGTCTTCTCTTTTATTGACTGAACTTCCCCCATTCCTTTAGATTCTAATTTGTTAGTAGCAGTAATACCTGATGCCATTATCCAGTAATCATTAGAAATTCCTCTGCTTAAAACCCAGTTTGACTACTCCAATTTCAGATATTTATTTTGGGGGTTTGGTGTTGTTAACACCAATAATAATAGTGAAGATGATATTTCCCTAGATTCATGCACTTATCAATATGAGCACTTCTTCCAGTGGTATAGATCACCACCCTTCTGCACCTTCTTCTCTTTTACATAATGCGACTTGAGAAATATGCCTTGGTAATGCTACCTCCCTCATGCTTCTCCTGAAGCTAATTATGCTTGGGGTGCCTTCCTCCCATGGCGTGGGTACCAGTGCCATTCATTATCTCTTAGCTTCTCTATGGAATCCACCCATGTCCTTTCCTAGTCATAGATTTTTTCTTTTGTTTGTATTTTTGCAGGGCAATGAGGGTTAAGTGACTTGCCCAGGGTCACACAGCTAGTAAGTGTCAAGTGTCTGAGGTCGAATTTGAACTCAGGTTCTCCTGAATCCAGGGCCGGTGCTTTATCCACTGTGCCACCTAGCTGCCCCTATAGATTCTTTCTTACCATTTCATGCAAGCAATTCATCATTGGCAATATCCCATGGTATATTACCTGCTGGAAAACCCACTCTCTTAGGAAACTATAATTTTAGTTCTTCATATGTTATTCCATGATTAGTGCCCTATGATATCATTGGAAAAGTAGTATTAAAAAGGTGAAATTTTATTTCACTTAGAAGCTTGGGGTCATTGAAAGCCCTGCTCAGTTTCCCAGTTGCACTCTAGCTTGCCCTTGTCCTTCTGTTCAATACCGTATCCAGTTCATTGTCCGTCTTCAGGGTCTGTCCAAGTCAAATGAGCTATCTCATTGCATTGTCCAACTAACTGCAAAAGATAATCTAGAGGGCAGCTAGGTAGTACAGTGGATAAAGCACTGGCCCTGGATTCAGGAAGTCCTGAGTTCAAATCCAGATTCAGACATTTGATACTTACTAGCTGTGTCACCCTGGGCAAGTCACTTAACCCTCTTTATCCCGAAAAAAAAAAAAGATAATCTAGAGACATTCTGCATTCTCTTCTTCACTCCCCCCAACCCTCACTGTTGATAGTTTGGCCAAACTCTTGAGTGGTTTTGAATCCCATTTAGAAGGTTTAGGACATCCTAGTATTCCAGAATGCTTGGTAATTAGCACAGTGTTATCTGCAAACAGACAGTACTGCAGACTATACCCATTTTACACATCAGAGAAGGCACAGGGAAGTTAAGTGATTTATCAGTGGTCATAAACTAGGAAATGTCAGAAGTGGGCTTTGAACCTGGGTTCTAACCCTACATCCACTAGCCTAAACTGCTTCTTTCAGAAAAGCATTGCTGCTTTGGCAAAACACTTAAGGAAACCTAAGAGAGAGAGTGACATTTTCTGACAAGGCAATGTGGTTGGCCAAGGTAGGTACAGTTGTCACAACTGCCATGGGGCTTCCATGGTGCAAGTTTCCTGGGATCTGAGGTTTTCCTGCTTATCATTCTGATGGGTTGATGTGATAGGGAATCCTGTGTTGTGCATTGAAATCTGTGTCCTTGTTTTAAATGATAGCCACTGGGGAAAATGTGGTTCAAGATCCTGAATTTTCTTGAATATCCGATTTGTTGAAATGTAAAGGATATTTCTAACAACATCCCCTTAAAACTGTATAATAATCTAGAGAAAAACAAAACAAAACAAAGCAAAACCCAGAACTCCTAGTCACCTTGAAAAATTCTAACAGAAAAGAATATTTATCTGCATAATAATTTCCATTGCTAATGTTAATTCAGGGTATGAATTGAAAAGGAGAAAATTATATGAAGCACTTTGTAAACTTTAAAAATGTTATATAGATAAGTAAATGACAACTAATGTTATCATGATGGTAACTGTGCTACGAAGCATCCTGGGATTTCAAATCATATTTCTCAAGTCCCATTATATGCACTAATTTTCTTTCATGTTCAACTGTCTTTTTTTAAAGCTTCCAATAGCTACATACATGCAGCACAAGTGTTAATTTTTGGGCTAACCAGAAAGCATAAGTTTGGCCCTATAAACTCCAGACTTTTTTGGTAATGCTACCTCCCTCATCTAATAGCACCTTGTACTTCTTTCATGCACTTATCATATGTTTTGATCATTATTAAAATGTGGGAACAAAGCAGACAAAGCTTTATCTAATCCCTGAAAGTTTTCCAGTCTCTTCCTAATGAAGACCTACTTTTGATTTCCTTATAGTCCTATAATTGATAAGCATGGAAGGCGGTGTGTTGCTTAACAGTACAAGTTGCTGAGAATGGGAGAAAGAGGGGGAGAGGAGTTTGTTGTGCTTGAGTTATGAATTCACTAAACATTTCATGATCTATTGGTAAATTTCAGTGAGCCATCTTTATATATCCCACAGTGCTTTCCACATAACAGGTGCTTGATAAATACTCACTGAAGGAATGAATAAACTCAACTGTTGAAAATGCAGGATTGGGTTTTAATATCCAGTGTGCTATAGAGGCTCAGGAGATGGTAGCTTCCTCTTTTCTACATGTTTCTTTCCTTCCTCATTCCAGTATATTTTCCAATCAGCTGTCAGATTGATTTTCTTAAAGCACAGGTCTGACTATGCAGTCTCCCTATTTAATAAACTCCAGTGACTCCCTTTTATTTCCAGTATCAAATATAAAATCCTCCAGTTGTCTTTTAAATCTCTTCATAACCTGGCCTCTTCCTACCTTTCCAGGCCCACAGAAGCAACTACCTGTCAGATATTGCCAACTGGATGTTACACAGGCATCTCACACCATACCCATCTAAACAGATCCCTTTTTCTTTTACCGGTAACACCAGGCTTCTTGAGTCTTCACCATCCATGTACATTCAGTTGTCAATTGTCACTCAATTCTGCCCTCCTACTACCTTTTGCATTCATCCTTTCCTTTCTGCCTCACATAGCCACAAGCCTAGTTTTCAAGCTTTTGCCATATCTTTCCTTAACTATCCCAATAGCTTCTTTTTTTTTTTAAAGTGAGGCAATTGGGGTTAAGTGACTTGCCCAGGGTCACACAGCTAGTAAGTGTTAAGTGTCTGAGGCCGGATTTGAACTCAGGTACTCCTGACTCCAGGGCTGGTGCTCTATCCACTGCACGACCTAGCTGCCCCCTATCCTAATAGCTTCTTGACTCTTCTCCTGGCCTCTCTTTTTTCCCTCTCTAATCCATCCTCCACTCAACTACCAAAGCAATATTCCTGAAGCATGAGTCTAACCATGGTTATTCCTCTGCTCAGAAAGCTCCAGGGGCTTCCTATTTCCTCTAGAAGAAGTGATAAACTCCCATTTTGGTCATTTAAAGCCTTTCACAATCTGGCTCCAACCTGCCTTTCCAGATTTTTTACACATTACTATTGTATACTCAGTAGCTTGGCCAACTTGGCCTACCAGGCTCTTGTCTCTTTACCTTTCCACACGCTGTGTCCTATACTTTGGAATCCCTAGGTTCTTTTAAGGCTCAGACTCAAGCTTAGTTGCCATCTCCCTCTTGTGGCCTATCATGACCTAGTTGCTAGTCCCCCAAACCCACCTACGCCCAAATTACTTTGCATTTATTTTGTGTATATTTTGTTCCTATTTTAAGGGGCTAAAATTCTAGCTATACTATCTAAAATCTAATGAGTGGTTGCCAATAAATTATAAGCTTTAGCAAGAGCATTTAAGTGTTTAAGTATTTATTAAAGAGAACTAGGATGAGAGAGAAAGGTAAAAATCTAACTATTTCTAAGAGACTCCATCATCTGACCTGCCATGGTGAGGTCAGGAACCAAAAAAGACCCAATGCCTCCTGTGAAGGTGGGAACATCCCCCCATATCCTCACTGTGAATTCCCTATATAAATGAAATTACAGATCTTCACTGCCCTAAAAAATGTGTATTTAACTTATCTGTGCACATATTCTTTTTTTTTTTTTTGGTGAGGCAGTTGGGGTTAAGTGACTTGCCCAGGGTCACACAGCTACTAAGTGTCAAGTGTCTGAGGTCAGATTTGAACTCAGGTCCTCCTGAATTCAGGGCCAGTGCTCTATCCACTGTAGCACCTAGCTGCCCCCACATATTCTTTTAATGTTGTATTTTCAGTTTGTATTGCTTTGTTTTCATTATTGTAGTGTCCAAATTAGTACCTGGATACAGTGGTAACTAATTTCATGGATTACTCCTTTCCTTTCTAATTAAGAAGCCCATGTAAGTGTGGGTGTACCACTCACTTTGTCAAGTGCTTAGCATATCACATAACTGAGGATCAGGAGAGAGGGCAGGGAAGGGTGTCAATATTACTGTTGTAGCTATGGCTCAGCTTAGTCATGTTTTTATCTGTAAGCCAAAAATCTCAGGTCAAAGCCAAGGATGCACTCTGATCATGAGGCAAAACAAGAGCTACTCCATCCATTCCCTTTGGTTACACTGTCCTAACACCTCACCCTAAACTCCAAGTCTCACTGTTGTCTATCCTTTTCAGCATCTTTGATCCAACTTGGATTTGCCTCTACTATCTGCTTGTTTTGCTCCCCATTACAGATCCAGAACCCTACTGGAGATAGTTGGAGAACCAGCCAGGCCTGCCCTATGACAGACTTATGCTGTTCAACTTCAGCTGGGCAGTCCACAACTTTTGGTTGTTGGCTCTTCAAAAATTTTCTTATTGGGGTAGCTAGGTGGTGCAGTGGATAAAACACTGGCCCTGGAGTTGGGAGTACCTGAGTTCAAATATGACCTCAGACACTTGACACTTACTAACTATGTGATCCTGGGCAAGTCACTTAACCCCAATTGCCCTGCAAAAAAATAATTTTCTTATTGATCCCCTAATATATTTCCTATAATAAGCATACCAGAACATCCTAAATTTTCTTATGGGACTTTCACCTAGGAGTGATTTTAAAGATTATCTACTCAAATGTCCTCACTTGTAAATAGCAGCCAGGATTCAAGTCTAGTTACACTGACTTCAAATCCAGGTTCCTTCTACTTTACCTCACTGCCAAAATTGGGCTTGCCTTCTGTGTTCTCTCCTTTCTTCCCCTTACCCCAACGTATTTTTTCCTACCTTTGAGCCTTGGATTATTATTCATGTTGTTACCTCTACCTGAAAAGCCCTCCCTCCTCAATCCTCTACCTATCCAAATCCTCAGCCTTCAAAATCCAGTTTGAGTTTCACCTCATAAATAGATTTGAACACTAGACGGACCAGGTGTGTCATTAGAAGCAAAAAATATTATAATCTTACTTTGAAATAATTTTTTCCAAATATTTCTATTGTCTTGGCTTTATGGATTTAAAAAATACTCTGTCAATTAACACAGCTTGGTCTGGTCCCTTCAAGGTATTCTCAAATTCTAATCCTTCTAGTGTTAAAAACTATATTCAGAAGCGGAAGAGCTAGGAAAATACCAAACCACCATAGCCAGTGCTTCCTTTCTTTTTGTCTTGAAGGTGCTTTTCATGTGTTCTATACAATGTTTCATGGGATCTTAGCATTAAAAGAGTTGTTAGAGGTTATCTAATCCAACCTTTCTCAAAGTATGAACTCTATTCCAGACAGCAAATGAATGATCCAGTTTCTGCCTTTTGTGAGATGGGGAAAGTGGCATGTTAAGTTGAGAGACTATCTCTAATTATGAAGACATTCATCTTTATATTGACTTGGAGTCTGCGAAGCAGAAGGTTCTTAACTCTTTTTCTTCTCAGACAATCTTATGCTGAGCTTAAATCTCTTTTTGTCTTGACTCAACTTCTCTGCTTCCTTTAAAGATGGTGCAATTTACTAGGACTCGTAGTCGTTATCTGATATGAGCTTTAGGAGGATTTATTGGTAGCTGAGAACAAGATAAGCTAGTTGGGGAGTCCAATACTAAAAAGAAAAGAAATCAACATGCTTTATTGTCATAAGAATTTTGGAAAAACTAGCCCTACTTATGATATGGATCCAGTTCCATCCTAAAGAAGTTTCATCTGTAGATGAATGCAAAAGATGGCCAAAGATTGTTTTTATTGTTATTTACAACAGGATCTTCAAATAAAGTAAGATTCCCCCCTGGGAAAAATGTAGTGTCAGAGTTCATAATCTCTAAACTGAAGATATTTTTATATTTAATTTTAGTTAAGCATGACTACTCATTGTCATTGAAAACAGAGATTTTGAACTTTAGACCAAAGAAAATATAAGAAAGTAAGTAAGGCTGTGTGGATTTTTTTTTTAAATCTGGCTGATTGAAATTTAATTTTAAGTTACCATTACATAGTCATTAAGTTTTGTAGAAAGTCTGTCAAAACCTAATACTTATTTTTGAAAGTTTTGTAAGCACTTCATTGTATAGAATTTGTGTAGAAGTTATTTAGAGGAGCAAGACCAATTACATTTATTATACAGCCTGTGTTGATTTCTCGTTTTCAGCATATAAGTGGCCCATTTAATAGTTGACTAGCATTTGTTTACAATGAACCCAATTTTTATGAGTTACTTTGAACTTGGAAATGCCTGGTTTGCACATGCTTTGTACAGTTTTTTGGGGACCTTTTTTTTTTTTTTCAGGGCAATGAGGGTTAAGTGACTTGCCCAGGGTCACACATCTAGTAAGTGTCAAGTGTTTGAGGCCGCATTTGAACTCAAGTCCTCCTGAATCCAAGGCCTGCTTTATCCACTGAGGCCATCTAGCTGCCCCCTGGGGGCCTTCTTAGAAGATTAAATAATCTCAAAGGAATTATGGAGCATTTTTCACATTCCTAGTGCTAAAATATGTCCATTTATAAGCTCCACATTTCAAAATAGGTTGAGAAAACTGGAAAGAAGAGAACTCTTTAAATACTTAAAGTGCTAGGGAAAAAAACTTGACATACTAAACAAACTGGTCATTAGACCTATAATTCCCATTAGTGCTTTTTGTCTAGCCCCCATCCTCTCTTTCAAGAAGCATCCTTTGGATAAACTTACTCCAGTGGTTACTGTGTTGCTATATTTCCTGGTCAAAGACAAATATAATTTATAACTTCTTGCATTGTTGCCTTATTTTTTTCCCTATTTGCATTTTCTGTATGTTGTGTTTTTGTTTGTTGTGTTTTTGGTTGGTTTGTGTGTGTGTGTTTGTTTTACCACTTTTAGGTCCTCCAGGGCAAAGGCTGTCTTTTGCTACTTTTGTATCTCCCCCCCTCCCCCCCCCACAATAGTGTCTTGTCACTTAACTTTAAAGCCTTAGACTCATTTTTTGCATCTGTAAAATGGGCATGATAATGACTTCACAAGGCTACTGTGAGGATCAAATGAAATTATAGATGTAAAAAACTTTACAAACTTTAAAGTGATAATAAATGTTAGATTTCATTAGTATTATTATCACAATGTTGACTATATTATCAGTACTTAAATGCTGGAACCTGGAAAAGAGGTAGAATAAAGAATGGCTTAATTATCCTCTAAAAGCATATGAGGTTGTCTGAAGGGGGAGAGTTACCCAATATTTTTCATCTCTGCCATAGTTAGAATAAATAGAAAGAGCCAAGATTAGAGAGAGGAAAGGAGGGAGGGAGGGAGAAAGGGAGAGAGAGAGAGAGAGAGAGAGAGAGAGAGAGAGAGAGAGAGAGAGAGAGAGAGAGAGAGAGAGAGAAATATGTCTTTATGAAAGAACAGCTCAGAAGACTCCAAAGAGAGGACAAAATGTAACTCTCTTGGGGCATTGCATATACTGCCAGACTCAGTTAGTTGATTACTGGTTAATTCTGATGAACTGTTTTTTTTTAAATTCTTTGTTACAAGAGATGGCTTCGTATGTAAGATGTTGAGGGGAGGCATATTTGCAAATGGAGATGTGAAAATAAAATAAGTTTTTTAAGAAAGAAAGAACAGTCAGGACAGAGAAGAAGGTGAAGTGTAGGAATCCAGGGAGAGCCCTTATATTCTGAGAATTATTGCCCCAAAACATGACTTTCCACTGTGGCCGATACCCTTTGACACTGATTGGGATTGGGAAGAATCAGCTATCCTGAATCAAATTTCTTGGGAATGGAAGTGAGAGCTTCGCAGACACTGAATATATATAAAATACTCTGGAGGCTGGCTTGGATTTAGGTGTATGCCATAGCTTTGGAACAAATAACTTTTGCATGAGTTAAATAACTTCTAAAGGTTCTTTCTAGCTTTCTAATTCTTTGCCTTCATTCACTAGCAGTCAATAAATCAATAAACATATATTAAGCAACTACTATGAGCCAGGCTCTAATCTAAGCACTGGGAATATAACATGTGAATATTATAATTAATAATATCTAATTAATATCTAAGATTTTGATATCCTATGATTAAGGTTTGCCTTAGAAGTTAAATTTAAATAATATATGTAAAGTGCTAGATATCAGCTATTATTTTCCTCCTTTTCATCCAATTGCCTTTGTTAGACAAATTCTTTAAACCTGAGGAGAATTACCAGTTTCTAAATTCCTCTTCAAGTTTTGGCTAATTTTTTTTTTTTTTTTTAGTGAGGCAATTGGGGTTAAGTGACTTACCCAGGGTCACACAGCTAGTAAGTGTTAAGTGTCTGAGGCCAGATTTGAACTCAGGTCCTCCTGAATCTAGGACCACTGCTCTATCCATTGCGCCACCTAGCTGCCCCTTTGGCTAATATTTGAAGGTGTAAGGGGACATTTTGAAAAGGCTGCCCCAAATTATATGGGCATATCCGATCCAGAGGCTAAAAACCCTGAGAGGTCATCAGAGGCCAATAAAACAATCTCTACCATTTAGGTGAGATGAAACTGCTTACAGCTTTGGAAACTTCTTCAGTGTTGGCTGGGTTTGGGTTTTTTGTTTTTTTTAAGTTTTCTACTGACTTTTTCTTATGACTAGACAGGTGGTTTGAAGACCAAGGAAAAAGGATTTTGGAATTTTTAAAAAAAATCTTTTAACTTGAGAAGCCTTGCATGTTTACTTTCCTGCTTAAAAAAAAAAAAGCCCATTAAGTCAATGAACCAAAATGATTTCTGAAAGCTCCTTTCTAACCATGCATGACCTCAATTACTAAGCATTGTATTCTGACAGCACTAATTCACCTTTGCACAGACATGTTCCTAACACCCACACTATCATGAAAGATCATGGAGGAAAGGGGTGTCTGTATTTGCTAACCCTCCCCCAAGAGGAGGCCTTCTTTGAAAACTTACCCCAAGATAGCACTAACACCACCAAACCAGCTAGAGAGTAAACCATAAAAAAAACCTTACAAGGATTTATTCTTATAAGTCATATGGTAAAGAGAATTCATCATTTTTCCTTGATATTGATAGAAAAGTACCTTGTATATTGGATTGACAAATGCTGTTTTGTCATGGTAGATAAATATAAACAAACCCACAAACAAAATCCAAAGGCCTAAAAACTATTACACAAAGCAATACAGGAAAGTGATTGCAACTGACAATGCGTGTAACCTTGCTCTTTTGCAGCCTATCGTTTGTTACAAAAAACAAAGGTTTATTCAGTCCCCATGTCAATTGTATTTGAGATTAGAGTTTTTGGTTTTGTTTTTTCTTTGCTGTTTCATATCTTCATTTGCATAGTGGTACTCATCATATATGTTCTGGGTCCTGGGTCCCTCTGGGTCTTTCTGTCTAGGGGGCACATGGTTTCAATGCTGACCCTCGCTTTCTACCATGTAGGATACAAATTTCCTGGTAGATGCAGTTGCTAGTGCCTTAGTCAAAACTATTGGTGCTTTAATCATGGCCCTGGTCCCCACTCATATACTAATGTTAAGAGGAAGTCTCCCAGAAGAGTACAAGATTCTTTGTTCAGTCCTTGCTTTCTGGCATCAGCTCACAATACTATGCTCACCAGATACTAGGTGCTCTGCCAGTCAGCTAAATCCTAAGGGCTTGAGGATCTAGTTTATAGCTAGGGATAAAAGTGGCCTATGGGTCAAGGATGTCAGTAAGAAGCATATCAGAAAGAGAGATCATCTTTAAGCATGTTTTATTTAGTGCTGTGTTGAACAGGAGGCTTGAGGGCAGTCTGCAGTCCAGGGAGTGAGGGGAGGACTGGGCAATAGGAGTAGGGAGAAGAGAAGTGGGAGGAACAGGAGAAGGGGATGGGGGAAGACGTAGTATACTCTGGAGGAGTATAATACTCCCAGGTCATTGAGGAGGTCTCAATGTGAGAGCTCAGACTCCCTTAGGACTATGTATTATTTATACCCAAGAGTCTCAGAATATCATATATGAACAATTTCACACACACACACACACACATTCTCTACATCATATTTGAATCAGAACAAGGGAGAGACTGTGGTTGGCCAATTCAGTATGTGGTTTTGGTTTCAACCTTAGAGGGAGGATTAATGGCAGCAAGAGATGGTGTCTATAGTCCTTACTCATATCTTCTGGTGCTACTTGAGCTTCTTATTGGAGGGTGTGATGTTGTCACAGGGCAGGCCAGTATACAGGGGGTCCTCTGTGAACCATTTCTTGAAAAAAATGCCCTGCCACTCTCTGGGTACTTTCCCTGGAACCCACCATAGTGTGTTTCATTTGTTAGGCTCTGTTTCCTTTTCTATGTAGTACTTCATATACATCCTTCCATATTTTTTATTCTTCATATTTGTATTTCTTTACAACATAATATTCAGTGACGTGAATATACCAGTATTTGTCCAGTCATTCTCCAGCTACGGCTAATACTGTTTTCCAACTGTTTAGTATAATAAGTAATACTGCTATGAGCATCTTTATACAAATAGATCTCTTCTTGCTTCACTTAGCCTCTTTGAAAACCCAGTGGTGGGATCATTGGGCAATAGGATATGAATGATTTTGTAGCTTTTGTATAATAATTTCTAAAACACTGAAACCAATTCACAGCTGCCTATACTGGGTTAATGTGACTAATGTGATAGGGAGTAAAATGATACCTCAGAGTTGTTTTGTTTTCATTTATTTTATTATTAATTCCTTTGAGCACTTTTTTATTATTTAGAATTTAATTTCCCCATGATTCTAGACTTACAAAAGAGCTATCCTGTGGAATAGGGCTGCCTTCTGGAAAGGTGGTAGATTCCTCCTCCTCTCAAGAGGTCTCTAAGAATGGGCAGGGTGAATATACTTTATGGGAATTTTATTGTGGAAATTCCTTCTGTGAGTGGATTGGACTAGGTATCACTGAAATACTCTTAAACTTTCAAATTCTGTGATTCTCTCATTTTTTGTAGAGATTTGATGATCTCAAATTCCACAAAAGGAGGGAATAGACTACAGTAGAGTTTCAAAACTGAAATGTAAACTAGATTATCAACTTCAGTTTTATCATTGTATAGGGTGTCTAGGCGCTCAGATTAATTACCAAAGGTCACAAAGTTAGTGGCAAAGCCTGGAGTGGAACTTTAGGGTCAATTCCTGGCAGTCCTCCATGATGAGGATGAAATATTTTTAAATGTTCATATGGTAGGTATCAGTGTATCTAACTGATTTCTCAGAGATACTTAGAATTATGAATTAAGAGCATGAAGAATGTTGAGAATTTACCTGGCATATGGTATATATACCTAGCATACATACCTTAGCCTGTTATATGTTGAGGACTAGTAGTCCAAACACATATAACCTACAAGCATGGGCTGTTCATTTTTATTATTTTCTGTTAACTTGCTTCATTTTAAGCTCGATCCGATTTCCTTTGGCTCTAATCCTATGCTCAAATATTTCAATATTACCTTTTTTACACTCAAGTTTCATGGGCTCTATTAAAAAAAGACCCCGCTATTGTTTCTGAAGAACTTGACTGGGTTAAGATTTTCCTTTATTCTTCACTAGTAAAAGTTAGTTTGTATTCGCTTGTTATTTTAAATTATGAAAAGGCTGAACATGGAGATGGAAATTAAGCTAAGTCAATTCCATTATGTATTTCTGTTCTTAGGAGCATAACTAAAGAATTTTTCATAGGAATAGCTTTTCCTACTGACCAGTATAATAAAGACATCAGAACAGCTGCAAGGTATTGGTTACACTGCTGGAATTCATTTTGATACACATGGATTTTTTTTTAATGCATTTTTCCCAGCCCTTCAAAATGTGATAGCAGGTGTGACTTTTAACCTTCCAAAGCAGAAAACTTAATCATCAGCATCTCTAATATAACATTAAATATTTTTTGCAGGGAGAGGGGGACTAAAATGTGTGAAAGACTTGTTTGTTTTACAAAGATTTGGAAACTATTTTTATAAGACAGGTTTTAATAAAAATGAACTTTTATGGTAAAAAAGCATAATGTGGTTATATATGTATATATATTATACATATATGTTACAACTAATAAGTCAATATCAGCTAATACAGAAAGGAAGGAAAAAAGCCCCACATTAATGAATTTTGGTTTCATATGTACATATGTTCTTAAAACTAATCATTTCTAGGTCCTTACCTTAATTAGAGCTGTTAAAAGGTAAAAGTTATGATAACCCTGTCTCCCTTGTGTGATACATATTGGATTAAAATATACTTGCACACACTTTAACTTACAGCTAGAATCAAAGTGTAGCTTCTTACTTAAATAGCTTTATGACTTTATAAACAAGCACAGTTCATGGACTTGAAAATTTTTCTTATATATTTTAGATATCCTAATGTATATAACCAGATATATACACATTTCTACATATCTTAGAGACAGTTATATGTTCATAATGGAAAAGCAAAATAATCCTCAATTATGGCCATTTGGCTTTTTTTTTTAAGGTGAAAATTGATAATTCCTGTATACCTTTTTTCTTTTTTGCTGAGAGAAAAAAAGCTGTTTATACAATTATCCTGTAAAGTAGACAGAACAAGATATATTATCCCCATTTTATAGATGAGGAAATCAAGGCCAAACAAGTTAACTGACTTACCCAAGGTCACAGAGACAGTAAGCCAGAGAGCAGGGATTTGAACAGAGGCCCTTTGACTTCAGAGTTAGTATTCTGTCTACTACCCTCTGCTTCATTCTACTTTGGCTACTCTTTCAGAAAGTAACCAGATATGCCCACAACCATGTGGAAAAGTCTCAAGGTGTTTTTCTAATGCCTTGTGTGATTTTAAGTCACCAAATCACTGCCAACACCTAGGCCCCTTAGTAGTTTCTTAAAAACAGAGATGAGTGATCACATGAACTGCATTATAAAGATCCCCCAAAACACTTCCTCATAGGAGCGTTAATATTACCTCTAATACTTAGATTACACTTTGTTCAGATATATTTCATCAGGTACTATGGATGCAAAGAATAAACGGAAGCATTTAGAGAGGCACTGTGATAGAATAGTAAAAGCACTTTAATCTTGGGATGAGAAGACTAGAGCTCTGATACCCCCAAGTTCTAGGGCTAGTAGATAAGTCTTTTAACTTTTCAAAACTTCAGTTCCCTTATCTATAAAATATGGGTGTTGGACTAGTTGACCTGAGGTTCCTCCTAGTTCTAACTCTAATTCTATAACATTTGGAATTATAAAGAAATTTCAGGATTAAGTATTCACGGGATCATAGATCTTCAGCTGGAAGGAACTGGAGAGACTTTCCAGCCCAGCTTGCTCATTTTACAGATGAGGAAACCAACCAAAGGAGGTTTAAGTCACTTGCTGAGGGTCACCATAGCCTCTGTCAGAAGGGATTTTTGAACCTCAGCTACTTATTAGCTATGTGATCCTGGGCAAGTCATTTAACCTCCATCTGCCTCAGTTTCCTCAACTGTAAAAGGGGGATAGTTATAAGCACCTACCTCCCATGGTTGTTATGAAGACCAAATCAAATAATACTTGTAAAGAACCTTCTTGCAAGCCCTATTGACTATTATTATTAACTAACTTTTTTTTTCCCACTCCCCATTTAAGTTGGCCTCTTCACTGCCTCCAGGTACACCAAGTGCATTTCTGCCTCTGTGACTTCACTTTTCCTTGATACCTTCTGTCCACTACATCCTTAAAATCACTGCCCAAGTTTTACCTGATACATGAGAAGCCTTCCAACTCTATCACTTTCTACATGGGTCTCTCTATTCTCACAGATTCCTGTTGTGTATATTTAGACACTAATTATTTAATTTATTATTTTTATTTTCTTATTATTTCATGGAAAGAGGTCTTGTTTCCCTAGCTAAATTTCAGAGTGCCTATCACAGTTTCAGGCATACAGTAGATATTCAATATTTTAGTTGAATTGACATAAAATGGGTTGAATTATATATGTTTTAGTTATATATACATATATATAATTTTAATTCTTTAAAATTGGTGATCCATTTGTGGTAGTTACAGTAATTCTTACTTGATCCAAATATTTGATTACCCCCCCTTCTCCAACTATTCTGTATACATGGAAATTTACTGTACTCATAAATTATCCATCCTTCATCTATCTATCTATCTATCTATCTATCTATCTATCTATCTATCTATCTATCTATCTATCTGTCTGTCTGTCTGTCTGTCTGTCTCCACACTTGTTCTTTTTTATAGATGATGTTGCTGATAGTGTTTTAATAAATCAGTATTTATTGAGCACTGGTGATGTGCAAGACACTGTGCTAGTCATGGGCGGGAGCTGGAGGCCGGTGATTACAAAGATGGAAGACTGCCACTTCTATCAAAGAACTTCTTATCTAGTGAGGGAAAATAACTGACACAGGGCAGAATATACTTTAGAGGTTAGATAAAAACGTGTTTGTAGTTTCTCATTCACACCTAACATTGTGACTGCCTTATTTTTCCTTTGAAGTGCTAGTAAGGGTAAAACATCTACTCTGCCATGCTGAATGGTTTCAGCAATGTAAAAAAAGTCTTTAGGGAAAGCTCATTTCAGCTAATGCCAACAGACAAACTGTGTGCTTAGCAGCAGCCTTCTGTCTTACTTAACTATAGGAAATGCATAAATGCCATTTTCTGGACCTGGGAAGCTAAAATAGAAAGGCCAGATATTTTGGCTGATAGAATTAATTTTTCAAACATACTCCAAACTCCCCCCTTTTAAGGGGTGACTGTGACTCTTTTCCATTTTTTACAGTTAGTACCACCAGTACTCCTGAGTGCTTATCTTTTATGCATACAGGAAATGCCCTGCACAAGTGGTTGTGTTTATTGTTATCTTTCAAGTCACTTGACACAGGCCATAAACATTTAGCCCTGATGCATGAAAGATGGATTAGAAATTCAGCTTAGCTTGTCTGCAGTTTATCTATTTCATTTTCACAGCTGAATCCAAGTGTGCCAGTGATGATTCATGGTAATAGTTAATGATGAAGAATGACTTTGTTTTTGTTGGAAGTCATTAAAAGAATTCACAGCAAATGTGTGACTCTTACTCTGAGTTCATCTTTTTTCTAAAGCAGTGTACCAACCTGGATTTAATACATGTAAATTAACCTTATTTATTTTTTGGTAAACTAACTTTAAAACCTTTTGTTTTTAAGTAATGCTGAAATATCTGATGTCATAATATTGCCCTGAATTAGATTTCTAATGAGTCTAAAAATTGGCCTCCTAAATATTTTCTACAGCTATTTTGGTTGCTTCTTTTTGTTTGCTTCACAGAAAAGTTGGAAGTCCAAATTCCCTTAAAGCATTTCAGAGATTCAGAAATAAAACTGGCCAGTTATCTGTGGTATCTTAAAAACCCTTGAATTGTGGTTTTTAGTTCATTTCCTCATTACCTTATTACATGAAATAACTTTGTCCAGACTATTTGAACATAATCGACATTCTTTAACTTCTCACAGTGTCATTGAAGTTTGAATTTGTAATAGAGGTACAGCGCAGTGCTTGGCACATATTAGACATTTAATAAATGTTTATTGATTGGTTTAGGTAATATTGATACTTCAGGCACTAAAAATATGGTGTTTTCTAAGCAGAAGTCGTACAAACATGATAAAGAAGTTTTGTGGCCCTTAGAGCAACTTTATCTTCTATCTTCACCATATCCTTGAACCCTCTTCCTCCTTCATAACAAGCATCATCATTTTGATGGCATTTGTTCATGCCATTGACAAGCTGGATAAAGTATCAATGGGAAAAGGAAAGCAGGATGATGAATAGGACTAGAGACAATGCCTTAGGATGACCCTATGAAGAAACCAGGAAACCTTCACCTAGAGAAGATGTGGCTTAAGAAAGGACATGGTGCATGCCTTCAAGTACCTGAAGCGTTGTTTTGGTTTAGACTCCTTTAGATTGGCCCCTGAGGACAGAGCTAGGAACCTACCATAGAAATTACAAAGAGGCAGAGTTAGGATCAATACGAAGAGAGACTTGGCACCAATTAGAGTTGTCCAGAAATGGAAGGGGGGATACCTCTGAGTTCTGTACAGTGTATGGCTTCAAGTAGATGCTAGACGATGACTCTGGCTGTCAAGGGAATTCTTGGTCAGGGAGCCAGATGACCTCCAGGGTCCCTCTAAGCTATTAGATTCTGTGCTTAAGAATTTCTTCTCATTGCTTTCCCCCCCCCCCCGCCCCCTTTGATATGTCTTCTCTGTAGTTCATTCTGATTTTCCTGCTAGAAATTCTCTCATCTTTTCCCTTTTCTCTGCAATCTCTGGTTACTTTCCCCTAGTTTTCCAACCATGTAACTTTACCTCCATTTTACTATGCCTTTAGCTTTTCTCTTTCTCATTCTCATCATAGCCTCATTTATGTGTTCCACTAAAAGATAATGACCAAGTAGTTAGAGTAGTTGGCAGAATATCACAGGGACCTGCAAATACTGACAGATTTTTTCCCCCATGTTTAGCTGCATGATCTTACTTCAGTTCAGTCTAGCCTTTTATACCCAATCTCTTCATCAGCCTACAAAATCTGATATTATCTTGAAAGAGTCATGCTGAAGATTTTATCATTATGTTTAATAAAAAAAAAAAAGGAAACCTGGGAGATGTAAAGGCAAAGAAGAACTGGATAGAATCCTATACAAAGGACCTTCTGTATGTGCCTCCTTAGCAGGCTTGCTGTTCACCTCCTCTGGTATTTTCTGACTGCAAAAAAGCAGCAGTGGTAGGATTAAAGACAGAAATTCTTATATACCTTAGTGATCATGTTTTACCTCTAGTTATGCTGTAGGTTTTTCAGAACATCTGTTTGGATAGCAACTTCAGAGGGTTATTATGTTTTCCCAGGAGGCATCTCTGTGGTTACCCCAATTATCTGTTTTTCAGAATAGACTTCTGCTCATTGCTTTGATTAACATAAAATGAACTTGTTACTAAAGGCAGAAAGAATGCAATGACTTTTATTGCATTTATGGTTGTAACATTCTCTAAGGGGTAGACTGGGGGAAGGTAGGGGAGGGGGAGGAAAGAGCATTTATATCTTGTGCTAACCCAAATTATACATGGTAGAATTTTATTTCTTTGGAATTACTTCTTTTGCCAGAAACTTGGCACCATGAAAAGGCCTGTATTGAACCTTTATGGTTATTCTTTTTTTTCTTAATTAAATTTTATTTTTTTCAGTCAACAAAAATTTGCCTTTCTATTCTCTGAGAAAGAAAAACAAGACCCCTATTATAAACATATGTAGTCAAACAAAACAAATTCCCCCAATATACCATGTCCAAAAAAATATTTCAGTCTGCAATCTGAGTCTACCACCTCTCTATCAGGAGGTATCATATTTTATTAAAAGTCCTCTGGAATTGTAGTTGGTCATTGCACTGACCAGAATTCTAAAGTCTTTCAAATTGTTTGTCTTTACAGTAATCTTGATATTATATAAATTATTCATCTGGTTCTACTCACTTCACTCTTTGTTCATAAAAGTCTTCTCAATTTTTCCTGAAGCTGTCCCCTTCATTCTGTCTTATATAGCACAATAATATTCACATTTATATACTAAAATTTATTCAGTTACTCCTAAATTGATGGACTCCCCCTTAGTTTCCATTTCTTTGCCACAACACAAATTTGCTATAAATAGTATTGTACATATGTATCTTTTTACTCTTTCATTGATCTCTTTGGGGTATAGACTTGAGAGTGGTATTGCTGGGTTGAAGTCTGATAAAATTTTTCCAGGTTAATAAATTTTGGGGCATAGTTCCAATTGCTTTCTAAAATCAGTGAATGAATTCACAGCTCCAACAACAGTGCAATAATGTGCCTGTTTTCCCACAGCCTCTCCAGCATTTGTCATTGTCCTTTTTTGGTCAACTTTGCTAATAAGCAAAGTTGTATAAGGTAGAACATTAGAGTTTTAAAAATTTTTATTTCTCTAATTGTTAGTATGTATTGAATATATTTATGTTTTCCTTTGAAAAGCACCTGTTCATAGCCTTCAACCACTTAGCAATTAGGGAATGGCTTTTATTCTCATAAATTTGAATCAGTTCTTAAAACATATTTGAAATGAGACATTTATTAGAGAAATTTGATTCTAGTTTTAGAAACCTGCTTTCCAGTTTTCGCTGCATTTATTTTGTTTATGCAAAATCTTTATAATTTTATGTAATCAGAATTTTGCCTCCCATGATCCTCTTTAACTTTTGTTTATGAACTCTTCTTCTATCAATAGATCTGACAGGCAATTTCTTCCTTGCTCTTCTATTTATGATGTCATCATTTATGACTGAGCCATGTACACATTTGGAACATATCAGTATACAGTCTGAGATCTTACTATTTTCCTAGTTTTTTCTAGACTTCTTTTCAATTTTCCTGGCAGTTTTTTTATCATATATTGTTTTTACTACAATAGCTGGAGTCTTTGGATTTATCAAACACTAGGTTAAGTAGTTTTCCACTTTTTTAGGAAAAATAGGAAGTACTTTCCAGGACATGAACTTTTTGGTAGAGGATATAGACTTAAGATTCTTTGTAGATCATTTATATATAAATGTGCCCTGGCTAATGTACATCAACAATTACTAAATTAGTGTACTCTATTATAACTGTGTTGACACTTCTATGCTCAATTGGTTTATTTGGCTGATGGCTTTTGTCTTCTGGGCTATTAGTAAAATCAAAAGGCTTTTGTTGAGCTTGGCAACTTGCCAAAGTGCAAATAGTCTTCATATCATTAAAGTCTGTTAGAGCTAAAAGAGATAGTAGAAATCTTCTAGTCCTGTTCCCTCTTTTAACAAAAAAGGTTTAATTTCTACCTTTTGTTTCCATATCACATTCATTTCCAAATATGCTTGTCCTCTCAGCTATCCAGCTTAGCTTTCTCTTTTAACAAAGATTTTTAAGTTACCCAAAATCAATGTACACACACTAACCATGTCTATCAAGTATATGTGTGTGTGTGTATGTAGCATCCTGTACCCATTATATCCTACCTTTTCAAGGAAAAGAAGTTCAGTTCAGTTCTACACCTGTTCTCACTGCTCAACTTTGTCATCATAATTATAGAACTTTCAGTTGCATTATTCTGATTATTGTGTATATTTATTTCCTGGTTCTGCTTACTTTATTCTGCCTCATTTCACCGAAATCTTTCTCATACCTCTCTGAATTTCTCATATTTGTCATTTTGTTTGGTACAATAATTCAATATATTCATGTGCCACAATTTGTCTAGCGCTTCCCCAATCAGTGAAAACCTGCCTTGCTACTGTTAATATGTTTTATAGTTTGCTAATGTGAATATATATATATATATATATGGCACTTTTTGTCCCCCTTATTTTACAGAGGAGGAAGTTGAGGCCCAAAGAAATCAGTAACAAATCCAGTTATATTGATATTCAGCACCAGAACCCTCAACCTACAGATCCATTTAACTTCCTTGTATTAGGAGCTAATTGTTGTGGGTCTTTGAATGATCTTTTGCTGTCATAAGAGTCTCTTACTGGATAGAGTTAAAATATAAGATTTAAAACATACCTATACATATTATATCACAATAAAGTTTAGAAAAAATCCATACCTACTAATATTCACCTTGCTCATACAGAATAGGGAGGAATGATTAAAGAGGAAGGTTTAAAACTCTTTGACAGAAGGAAGAACTTAAATAGAGATCTGAATGTTAGAAGGAAATTAAGGTACTTTGAAATAGAGATGGTGGAGGATGCTAATTTTTTTTAAAAGGGTGGGATAACCTGATTGAAGCTTCTAGGTCAGGAAAAGAAAGAATAGAAATGTGAAATTGTGGTAATCCTAAAATTTTAGATAGAATTTTTTTGTTTTGTTTGCTTGATTTGGGTTTTTTTTGGAGGGGCAATGAGGGTTAAGTGACTTGCCCAGGATCACACAGCTAGTAAGTGTCAAGTGTCTGAGGCCAGATTTGAACTCATGTCCTCCTGAATCCAGGGCCAGTGCTTTATCCACTGCACCACCTAGCTGCCCCCGTTAGATAGAATTTGGAAGAACCATAGAGATTTTCTTGTCTAACCCCCTCTTTTTATAGATATTGACAATAACAACTCATATTTGCATAGCATTTAGTATATGTATTATTGTCCTCCTTTTATAGTAACAAAAATGGACTACATTTGGGGGCAGCTAGGTGGCAGAGTGGATAAGGCACTGGCCTTGGATTCAGGAGGACCTGAGTTCAAATCTGACTTCAGACACTTGACACTTAATAGCTGTATGACCCTGGGCAAGTCACTTAACCCTCATTGACCCGCAAAACAAACAAAAAACCCTCTTTAAAAATGGACTACATTTATAAAAGTCTTTATGGTTAATAACACATTTTTCCCACGACAAGCTTATAAGATTGGTAGCGCTAGAGTAGTATTATTTTGTAGATAAGAAAAATGAGGCCTGGAAAGGTAAAATGATTTGCTCATGGTCAGAATAGACCACCTCCATATAGAATTAGTTTGTTCAATTCCTTCATCTTTATTTTCCTCCGTGCAATTTCTTCTTCCTCATTAAGTACCTTGGGTGGTAGGATATTAGAGTCCATGTAAGGTGGCTTCACTATCCTTAATGGTGAAAATCATTTGTTATTTTAAAAATCATTTAAAGCTCTTTTACATATTTTGCCTACTTATTGACCTTTCATTGTCACGATTGAATGTCTTCAGGATGACTTGACTCAGTTGGGTCTATGGCCAAGTTTTCTGTAAATGTCTTTCCCTCTTTACTGTATCTTACTATTTATGAATTGCTACTGCTATATTCTTCCACCTTCCTTCTCCATAAGACAATTTTATATTCGACACCGATGTTGCTATTGGTCTTCTCTCTTTCTGGCAAGTAGAAAAAGTGTTCTTAGGATGACAGTTCTTATACTTTTATGCTCTTGTCATTCTGGCAAGTGATTTTTATCAGTTAAATGAGTTATGAAATTAATTGTCCTTCCCTCCATCCATTTCCCATTTCTTGTTCTTCAATAATTTGTTTAAATAGATCAGATGGGAGAAAGCCAATATACAGAAATTATTACAATGGTTAAAATGAAAACACTAAAAAGAAGCTGGTTGATCAATAACTGCATGCCCAGTCTTAACCCAAAAGATGAGATTAGAAAGTACACCATTCTCTTTTTGTTGGAAGGTAGGGGACGACAGGTCAAAGTGTTGCATATACTGTCTGGTGCAATCTCCTCTTGCATCTATGAAACTCCTCCCTGAGATCTAGAGGAACCTTTCTCAATCAAAAGTTTCCATTCAGTGGAATAAAGACCATTGTTTTAGTTGGTTTTGTTTAGCTATTTCTCCTATTGGGAAATGACTATGATATGAAAACAAGAGGCATCAGTCAAATGTATTATTAAAAATCGTTCACGAGAGTTTTTTTAAAAATGGGTATAAAGTCTTTTTCTCGTTTTTATTTTCTTCTGGCTTTGCATTAATTTTATTCTTTGCTCTAAGAATTTAGCAGTCTGACTATATACAGACACTTGATTCAGGGGTGACTCCCACATTAGTAATGTTGTGAGAATCAAATGAGATAATAATAGTAAAGTGCTTAGCACAGTATATGGCACATATGTAAAGGTTGGTGATTAGCATTATTGTTATTGTTAGTGTCATCATTAATGTCATGACTTCTTTCCTGGTTGTTAAAATGTAACCAGGTTCATTGTTTGGGCCAGTATTTTTTATTCATCATTGTGAAAAAAGTATATATTAATACTCTATGCTGCATTTAGACTTGTCTGCCAGAAACAATTTTGGTTAATTTAACATCATTCTATATCCAAACTTCCCATGCCCTCCAAATGACTCTGTTCCCCAAGACAATTTTAAGTAACTTTTATAGGAATCTTGAACGAGAAACTATCACAATATGTAAAAATACAGTTTGGGTTCATATTCCCAATTTGTTGAGTAACCAAGTCACCATCACATTACTTCCTAGTCCATTCTCCTCGGATGATCAGTGAGGCTCTTCTCTGAAATCTAGATTGGGAATCAGACTGAATCAAAAGTATCTTTTCTGTATCAGAAGTTTCCTTTCAGTACTAAAGAGGGCACTTCTCTTGGGTGGGTCCTAGCACTAGTTATTTCAGGGATGAGGAAGACATTAGTTAAATTTTATTATTGCTCTTAATTCATTTCCCTAAGAAAGGCCTTAGCTTTGGTTCTACCCATTTTCTTAAAGGGGAAAGTCTGGAGAGGAATATTATTTCCTAATATTTCCAGTTTTATTTTAAAAAAAGGTTTTTACATTCTGGAGAGCAATTTGGAATTATGCCCAAAGGGCAATAAAGCTGTGCATACCCTTTGACCCAGCAATACCACTTTTGGGTCTTTTTCCCAAAGAAATCATGGAAAGGGGTTAGGGACCCACATGTACAAAAATATTTATAGCTGCTCTTTACGTGGTGGCAAGGAATTGGAAGTTGAGGGGATTACCATCAATTGGGGAATGGCTGGACAAGTTGTGGTATATGAATACAATGGAATACTATTGTGCTGTAAGAAATGATGAGCAGGAGGAGTTCAGAGAAACCTGGAGGGTCTTGCGTGAGCTGATTATGAGTGAGATGAGCAGAACCAGAAGAACATTGTACACAGTATCATCAACATTGAGTGTTGATCTACTGTGATGGACTATATTCTTCTCACCAATGCGATGGCACAGAAGAGTTCCAGGGAACTCGTGATGGAAGAGGATCTCCAAATCCAGGAAAAAAAAAAAAAAGAACTGCGGAGTATAGATGCTGAATGAACCATACTATTTCTTTTGTGTTTGATGCTGTTGTTTTTTTCTATTTTGAGGTTTTTCATCATTGCTCTGATTTTTTCTCTTATAACATGACTCATGCAGAAATAGGATTAATGTTATTATGTGTATATATATATATAACCTATATCAGATTACCTGCTGTCTAGGGGAGGGAGGAGGGAAGAGAGAGAGGGAGAAAAATCTGAAATTGTAAAGCTTGTATAAACAAAAGTTGAGAACTATCTTTACATGTAACGGAAAAAAAATAAAATACTTTATTAATTCTTTAAAAAAAGGTTTTTAATATGCTTCCACATCATGTTTGCTGCCTTCTTATTCTTTTATTGAAGAAAGAATTCATATTTGGGTATGAGGCTTCTGTGTAGTTCATAAGTCATTGACCTCTCTCATTTCTCACATGTTTTCCAACATGTTTTTTCACCTTTCTTACATATAAATTACCTTTCCATCAATCAATAAGAATTCTTTTTTAACACTTGCATTATACCAGGCACTGTGCTAGATCCTAGGGATAGCATGACAAAAAACAAAATTAGCCCTTCTCTAAAGGAACTTATATTCTACATTCGTATTGAAACCACCAGATTTCAAATTAAATTAAATAATTAAATATAGAGGAAGAGGAGATAAGAGAAAATATCTCCCCTGAATTTTTGTAGAGGAGGGGGACTAATGAGTGTAAGATGCTACATAGAATATTAGATTTTTGATGTTGATTAGGGGTTTTTTGTTTGTTTTTGTTTTTGTTTGTTTGGGTTTTTTTGGTGGGGCAATGAGGGTTAAGTGACTTTCCCAGGGTCACACAGCTAGAAAGTGTCAAGTGTCTGAGGCCGGATTTGAGCTCAGGTCCTCCTGAATCCAGGGCCAGTGCTTTATCCACTGCGCCACCTAACTGTCTCCAATGTTGATTAGTTTTGCTGAACTTTTTCCTCCCTCTTTTTAAAATTCTTTATTAGAAGGCATGGTTTTTCTGAGAGGAAAATGAGATAGGAATTCACTGGGAAATGTAGATGATGTAAAAACAAAGGATATCAATAAAATTTATTTGTTATGGAGAATTTTATTGAGTTCCTTTTTCCCCCTTCTTAATCCTCTGCAACACAATATAAAGTACAATTATTTTCACGGTGGACTTGTTTTATCGTGAATACTGACATACGAGATAACTAGTGTTCCATGAAATGGTCTTTGGACTCATGATAAAAAAAAATTCTGCCCACTCCTTTATTTGCCTCTCCAAGGAGAGCTGCTAAACCATATTCCCATTTAATAGCAACTTCCTTTTGTCTTTTGCTTTTATTTATAGTAGGAATGTTATGTTATATGATAAAATTAATTTCTTCTAGTAATGTGCCTGCTTGTTGGTAATCAGACAAGAATGTCACATTTTAGACTTCCAGCAGCCAAGTTAAGGTTTATCTGGTCCCAAACTGTGTGAATCTTAACATCCTTAGCCCTGTTTTCCACCATTTTGCTGTTTATTTATTCAACAAAAAATTTTTAAGTGTCTGCTGCATACAAGCAAAGTGCTGGGGATAGAAACAGTTCCTTGTTTCAAGGAGCTAGCATTCCAATAAGAAAGCTGCATTCATTCACCTGAGTGTCATTGTTACTGAGAAAGTGGAAGGGGGAGAGGGACAGCTAGGTGGCTCAGTGGATAAAGCACCAGCCCTGGATTCAGGAGGACCTGAGTTCAAATCTGGTCTCAGACACTTGACACTTAGTAACTGTGTGACCCTGGGCAAGTCACTTAAACCTCATTGCCCTGCCAAAAAAAGAAAGAAAGAAAGTGGAAGTGGGCTGCACACAACTGAAGGCCATTTGGTATTTTTCCTTGTTTCATGGGTTGCTGTGGTCAAATAATTTGTCACAAAGTGGTCAATCTAATGATGATGATGGTCTCTGTAATTAGCTAGGGTGGTCCTTGGAAAGAAGATACAGTCTATTGCCGGGACCATAATTGAAATCTTTCCAGTTTGGTGAAACTTGTCAGAGCTTGTACTCCGCTTGCCTAGCCTCCAAGGATACAGATTCACCTCTACGTTATAATAATAGACATATATTTTATGAGAGGGGATGGGGAGGAGAGGGAAGGAGAGAGAAAATGGAGGAGGAGGAGCAAAGAATTGGTCCAGACCTGTAATTTCGTCAACGTTAGGAACTCTAGGGATAGAAACTCCTCTCACTGGTACAGTTCCTGTGTAACTAAGAAGTTTTTTTTGGTTGTTTCTCCCCATCCCTGGCAATCAAGGTTAAGTGACTTGCCTAAGGTCACACAGCTAATAAGTGTCAAGTGTCTGAGGCTGGATTTGAACTCAGGTCCTCCTCATTCCAGGGCCGGTGCTTTATCCACTGCGCCACCTAGCTGCCCCTCAAATAACTCTTTAAAACTCTTAGTTACGGGGGCAGCTAGGTGGCCCAGTGGATAAAGCACTGGCCCTGGATTCAGGAGGACCTGAGTTCAAATCCAGCCTCAGACACTTGACACTTACTAGCTGTGTGACCATGGGCAAGTCACTTAACCCCAATTGGCTCATCCAAAAAAAAAAAAAAAGAGTTATTTGAGAGCACCAAGAAATTAATCAACTTGCCCATGCCCAAGTAATATGTGCCAGAGAAAGGACAGTCTTTCTGATGGCCAGAGTGGCGCTCTCCCCATTGTTCTGTGGCCCTCTCTATATACACATGTAATATTGTATAACTTATAATCTATAGTACTTTATTTGTAATTAATGGGACTTTTTTCTTTTCTTTCTTTTTCAGACCATCCAGACCTCTCAAGTTACCAAAAAGGTAAAAACAAGTACCTTTTTACCTGCCCCCCCCAAGAAAAATAAAAGATGATTTTTGGGGAGCATAATTTTGTTCCTAAGGCTATGGTGATAGTCCTGAATCTCTGAAGAAATGGCCCTTTATATTCTAGCAAAATTAGCCATTTGCATTAGCTATAATCATTTAGAGAATGCTAGAATGCTACAGTAATCTTTAAGTAGCACTTATATAGCACTCTAAGGTTTCCAAAGGTTTAACATACTGTATCTCATTTTATCCCACTAATCTTTGAGGTAATTATTATTATCTCCATTTCATAGATTAGAAAACTGAAGCAAACAGAGGTTAAGTGACTTGCTCAAGGTCACACAGCTAGTAAGTGTCTGAGACCAGATTTGGACTCCAGTCTTCCTTATTCCAAATCTAGCACTCTATCCATTGGATCACCTAGTTGCCTTAGTTTCTATTCTTGTTTGTAATAGATAAGGTTTCCGTTTCTAATTGGATCTAGAGGAATATTATTCTGCCAATTTTTCTGACTTTGAGTCAAATTCATGGCAGGGGTACATTTAAATGATGGTCATTCTGTACTTGTCTTTAATATTTTTAGATAAACTGAGAGAATCTCAGTTCAGTTCAACAAACATTTTTAAGCCCCTACTCTGGGCAAAGTCTTATTCCTTTGTATGTTTGTTATTCCCTAAAAAAAAATTATTTTTAAATCTTCAAACAGAAGCTTTGGACAGTGGATGTAGAGATTTGGAAAGACGCTTAGAGTTCATCTCTTTCAACCTCTGCCTTTTACAGATGAGAAAACTGATCCTTAGAGAGATGAAGGTACAGGTCACATTGACAAAACGTGACCAAGGCAGGATTCATTCAGACTCATGTCCTCAGACTTCAAATTCAGTGCCTTTTCCATTGCACCAAATTGGATTTTCTCTTTTCTTCAGCATTAAAAGAAAAGAAAAGAAAAGAAAACCATGAAGTTTCTGATCCAATTCTAAACCAGCCAGAATACCCCTACCCTGAGCAGGTTTGGTTATAAAACCATTATATTTATCTAACTATAAGTGGCTTTTGAAATCCTTATTGGCTTAGGGACTCTAAATGCTGATAGTGATGAAGCCTGCTGAGGGGAATTATCATCTCTCTGAAGCAATATGTCAGCTAAGTCACCATTTTCAACTTCTCACCCTCTTTGTGGTAAAAATAAGAAAAAAGAAAAGAGAAGGAGATTAATCAAGCAAATATGCTACATTACTGAGAAAATGACTTTCTGTTTTTCTAAAAACAATCCCAGTCTCTTAAATAAATGAGTTTTACCTGTGGAAAAGATTTATAGGGTTTTTACTTTTGGTTTTCCCAAATGGAGTATAATGTCCAGAGTATTTTGAGAAAAAAGTTCCAGTCTGGTCTTATTACCACTACACTTTCCCAGTTTATTGCAGTAGTAACACAAGAAAGAATCTATAAGCCCTTTTATCTCCTGAGAAACTTCTTAAGATGTGGACAGTACCTTCTTTATTTGGGGTCCAGCAACAGATGATAAAACAGTTTCTGGATGCCTCTTTAGGTTATAACAACACTCCTTGTTTTTTGGTTTCATGCATAGCATTATAGCAAGCATAGATTATTAAACACAAGCATATAAGACGGGGCGGGGGGGCGGATATCAGAGTATTCTATTGGATGTATGCTGTACCCTTGTAGATGCTCCTTATTCGTATGCAGTTTCAACAGGGGCAGGAATTTGCTTATCATTCCACATAGATTACCAAGAGCCCCTTGCTTTCCTTTTTAGGTTTAGTATTAATTTGAGCATAAAACATACAGCTAAGCTTGGAGAAAGAGTGAAGAGATAGAAAGGAAAGAGGGAAGAGGAAGAGAGAAAGAAGATCTAATAGAGAAAAGATGGGTAATACTAAAAAGTACAGACTATAGGCTCTTAATGATCATTCCAAGAGTAATGGCTCAAGGTGCTCGTTTTACGTTTACAGCTTATTGATTTCCAGAGCAGTCTCATATCTGTTTATCTTCTCTTATCCTCATAGCCCATTAAGGCACAGAAGGTATTTTTTCACCTGTATGACAATGGTATAATGTTGACACCTGTATAGGAGATACCTTGATTGGAATGAGGATATAAGGCAATATTTTGTTCTACCAAATTAAAATCCTTTATTGTCAATAAGCTAATAAGTACAGTAGGATCATGGGGTTTTTTTGCATCTTTCAATTAGTCATATTATGGTTTTTAAAAAGGCCTCTTGTTGAAAATCTCTTGAGAAAGGCTGCCTTTCCCCTTCTAAGTATACTTATCAAGGATGTCTTTCCTGTGTGTAGATTGTTCTCTTGAAAATTGTCTATAGATAGGAAGGTAGGCATATGGGTTCGTTGTTATTGATGTTCTCTCAGTTGCCTTTTTTAGGATAATGGTGGAATCCAAGACTTTTCCCATATCTTTTTTTAAGGATCCCCCAAAGAACAATGAAGAAGAGCATAGTGAACATGAGCAGTCTGCAAACTAATCACAAATCAGGGATAACTCCAGAGAAAATGTGTAAATTTTGTCATCAAAGGAATGTATAATTGAAAAGGAAGTTAAACGTGTCACAGAAGCGAGAGGTGTGCTCTATTAACATCCTTGTGATGTCAGAAGAATATAAGGAAGGCTCCTAGCATGTTGGGTGTACCCTCCCCTTCCCCTGTGAACAACAAAGAGGAAGACATGGATGACACTCACTTGGGGTAGGAAATTTATAGATGAGTTGCCAACAGCATTACTGGAGAGAATACCCACATTGATGAGATCCTAAGTCCATTGGAGTTTTAGAGTATTTTTTTTTTTTTGGTGAGGCAATTGGGGTTAAGTGACTTCGGGGTCACACAGCTAGTAAGTGTCAAGTGTCTGAGTCCGGATTTGAACTCAGGTCTTCCTGAATCCAGGGCCGGTGCTTTATCCACTGTGCCACCTAGCTGCCCTGGAGTTTTAGAGTATTAACAGGTGTTTGAAGTGACACACAGAGAGGCTAAATTGTTTGGCCAAGGTTACACACTTAGTTTTGACTTTAAGTGATAGATACAGTGGATAGAGGTTAGACTTGGAGATGGACATCTTTACTGGCAATGCCCTGGAGCAACTAATTCACTTGATCTCTCTAAGCTTCCTTATTTGTAAAATAGAGGTAACAATGGCTTCCAGGGTTGTCATGAGAATCAAATGAAAATTTTATTTTATTATAAATATTTATACATATATTATCTATATATAAAATGACTTTCAAAGAAGTCACTTATTAAGTAATAGAATTGAGTGGCTTTAAATGGATTCATATGAAAGCATAGTGATTACTTGATAACATATCCAAAAGCCTATTATAAGTCCAAAGGAAAAGGACATTTTTTGAATGTTCAACTATTTCAAACCAACAGTATACATCCTAGACATATTAACATTAGTCAATGAGTATTTATTAAGTCCTATGTGCCAAAGAAGTATGCTAGGCTCTGGTCATAATGAGCTTACATTCTTAATATGTTTAGCAGGAGAAATTTCTCAACTTGGGAAGAGTGGCCTTAGAATTTCAGAAACACAGAGGCAGCTAAAGAATGATGATGTTTCCCAATGGAAAATTCAGTGGGAACTGGGGATAATACCTTTCAAGAAAGCACACAGTGCTGTTATTATGATATATAAGTCCCCAATAGATTCAGCATGGCTTTAAATGATTAAATTTTAATTAGTTTAATTATTAATCATTAACTGATACTAATTGAACTTAACTCTTCTCATCGATCCCTTTCTAGAGCAAACAGGGGTAAACATAAGTTAATTTGATTATACTAACAGTAAGATTTTGCATTACATTATAAGATTTATCTTAGTCATGAAAACTATCAAAAATAGAATAGAATCATATTATTTTATAACTGCAAGAGACCTTAGAGATTATCTAGTCAACTTCTATGTTTTATAAATGAAGACACTAAAAAAAAAACTCCGAAGAGCAGAATGACCTGTCCAACATCACACAGTGAGTTAGTGGCAGACCCAAGACTGACATCTAGGTCTTATGCCTCATAAACCAGTGTTCTTTCTACTACACCATCACCAATTAGAAAATCAGACAAAGATGTCTTTTATCTTACATTGCCCATTCAATTGCTATGTGACGATACCATAGTGGATTTACTTCTTAATTTTAATATTATCAGCCTCTTTTCCAAAAAAAAAGTTGGAGAGGAATAAATTCACCTTTGGAGCTTTCAGGTGTAGGGTGATTAAAGTTGCACAGAGTAGGAGCTCTATGAAGATTTGTTCAGTAAATGAACAAGCTATTTTATAATTAGCTGGTAGTGCCCTGAGGCTTAGAGCCTAGGTGAATAGTATACATAGCAGCCAGGAACTCAGGAAATCTGTCACCAGGTCATTATTTAGGCTGGACAGATGGACAGACATAGTCCTTAAATTCAGAAGGGGGGGAAGGAGGAGAAGGAGGAAGAACAGGAAGGGAGGGAGGGGGGCAAAGGGAAAGGGGAAAGAAGAAAAGGGAGGTGTAAAATGATACTATGGCCAAGGGACTAGTCCTCTTAAGAATTCCATTGATCCTATGGTTTACTTTTCGAAGAACAAAAGAATATTGTTCAAGTTCCTCATCATAACCCTGGATACCTGGGGAAAAGAAGAGTTTTCTCAGGAGATCATAAGAAAGGATTTATAGGTCATTTTAATTTCCTTAACTTTTCTAGCTTTTCTATTTTATTAGATTCTTGCCTTGATATTATACTCTTATCCAGACTTCATAAAGTACATGAAATACTTGTAGAGTTCATTTTATCTTCAGGATATTGTATAGGCAGCAGTAAGGAATAGAAAGATATACAGGAATTTTACAATGTTTGGAGGAAGCAACAAATTCCCTGTGTATGGCCTAAGAAATGAATGAAATTGACTTTTAGGGTTTGTGTTCACACCGTGATAATATATCTGCTAAGGGAACTGATCCCATTCCTGAATTGTAAGAGTTTCTCTAAGCAAGGTTAGCCCATGAAACATCTACTGGATAAGGAAGTTAGATTGTCATTTAGCAAGGTTAAAAGAGTTCAGGAAAAATGTGCTGAAATCAGTAATGGTCTAAAGTTTCCATCTGCAGTCAGCACACGTCTATGGCATAGACCTGAGCTGTCAAATAAAAACCAAATGTTTTCAAAGGGAAGAAGGGCAATTATCCAATGAGGTTCTCTTAAATTACTGTGCTGAGATGTGTGTATGTGTGTGTCTGTGTGTACTTTGCAGAAAACAAAACAAAACAAAATGGTTATTTGGGCTAATTGAGCCACCATAAGGCAGTGGAGCAGTTCGGAAGCCTCAATTAAAAAATATATAGTAGGGGGTGGCTAGGTGGCGCAGTGGATAAAGCACCGGCCCTGGATTCAGGAGTACCTGAGTTCAAATCCGGCCTCAGACACTTGACACTTACTAGCTGTGTGACCCTGGGCAAGTCACTTAACCCCCATTGCCCTGCAAAAAAAAAAAAAAAAAAAAATATATATATATATATATATATATATATATATATATATATATATATATTAGCTCCTGCTTTGATAAAAAGCGTAAAAATTGATCCAATCTACAGTCTATAGTTATGTAAGTCTGAGGCTGTTTTCAGTGAGATTTTCAAAATATAAGATGAATGCATTTCATTGCTATGAATGTATGTGTTGTGTATTCCAGAATTTGCTTTCTAGTGAATTATGTTTGAGGTAGTTAACCACAAGTTTTATTTCTTTCATTTTCTGTTTAAAACAAAAACAAAAACAAATCCTTGTCATTAGTGAAGAGTAAGTCTTAGATTGGGAAAGCCAAATCGAGCTATTTATACCAACAACCCTTTTGCTTCAAAACAAGTAACTTTGATCTTAGTTTGCATTTGGTGGAGGAAGAAGTCAAATGTGGAGAATTTCTGTGTATGTTGGGTATGTTGTAGAAATTTGAAAGATAAAAAAAAGAAAAAAAAATTGAAAGCTGCTGACCACTTGGCATTTACATTTGAACAACCACAATCAGCAAATTTTGATTTATGTGCTTTCTTAAAAGCATTTGAAGAATTGTTTTCTGTATTTCACTTACCAGATTAAAAAGGGGGAGCTTTTCTGTAATGAGTGTGTGTGTGTGTGTGTGCCAGAACTTGCTTTCTAGTGAATTATATTGGAGACAATAAATAGGAAACTTGATTTCTTTTATTTTCTCTTTAAAACACTCCCCCTCCGCCCTGAAAAATCCTTGGCATCAGAGGATTAAGAGAGAAGATTTTTATGTGGATAAAGAATTATCACTGAATTCAAAAAGAAGGGTTTTTTAAACAATGTTTTCATTTTCAGCATTATAGTATTTAACAGGTGAAAGAGGCAGCAGTGTAGTTAATGGAAAAGAGCCCTACTGGACTCAGAGGCTCTGCTATTAACTTAAACTCTGGGTGTGGCAAGTCTGGCAACTTCTCTGTTGCTTCCTCTCTAAAATTAGGAAAGGGCAATGATCAATAAAATGCTCCTCACTCTTATCAGTCTAGAGTGCCTCCATGGATTGAGGTTTGTTATGCTGCTTTTACTGCTGGAAGGGGTTTCAGAAACCATCTGGTCCAATTCCCTTCTTTTACAGAAAAGGAAACATTAGTCCAGGAAGGTTAAGAGACTTACCCAAGGTCACACAGGTAACAAGTAACAACCTACAACTACCATTCCAGCTGAGGTTCCAGCCAGCCAGCCATACCCCACTGCCCTAATGCTTATGTTTCATTTTATGTAAGAAAAGAGGGTTATATCTCCTAATTTCTGTCTAGGATGAGTGCCATAAAACAACAGCTTTGAAAAATGTCTTTCATCTAAGTTTTGATTGTAGCGAACTTTATACTTGAAAATAGAAATACATTATATTTTAATTTCCTCATCTGAGGATGAAGCTTTGGATGCGTATCCTTATAAATTTAAAAGATATGAATAATAAAAAAATAGTTATCTCTTCCTAGGCACATAGAATAGCTTTTTCAGAACTGTATTCATAGCTGCCAGCATGGTTTTGAAGAAGTAGCTCATAATTATAATCACTAAATTTGCGAGCCAGAAGCCCATTTTCAAATGAGCCAGAAGTAGTCTTAAATTATAGAGCAGCTAAATAGTCTTAAATTATGAATTACATTTTATGAGCATCGAAGAGTAATGTTCTAAGACCAAAGTTTTCCTAATCAAGATTCGAGGAAGCTGCATCTGGTGGAAATGAGAGTTCTTAAAATCCTCTCTGTTAATTTAATTTTGTTGTTGTTGTTATTCCCTTTAAGTTAGATCCTCTCAGAGTTTCTCAGTCTTGGTAAAAGTGGGGAAAAGTCATGGGATCATTGGTTTATGGTTGGAAGGGACTTTAGGGGCTTTCTAATTCAGCATCCTCATTTTACCAAGGAAGAAACTGGGAGATTTGCCCAAGCTTACCCTGAGAAGTAATAAGCAGCAGGGCCAGATTTTAAACCCAAATCCATTGCTCCTTATTACACCAAACCATGCTGCCTCCTATGTTAATTGCTGACCATTAATAATGTTTTCTCTTGAGGCAGACAGGTGGCATAGTAGAGAGGCACTGGACTTAGAATCAAGAAGACCTGAGTTCAAATCCTATACTGATTAGCTTTGTGACTGTAACATATCATTTAACCTCCTCTAAAATGGGGATAAGGATAACACCTATACCACAGCATTGTTGTGAGAAGATTAAATGAGTTAACATCTGTAAAGGCACTTTGTACACTTTAAAGCACTGTATAAATGCTCTCCACTATTGCATATTCTGTGATACATTATCTCTCTAAAGATTTACAATCTGTATGTCATTAAAAAACAATTCTATTGAGGGCAGCTAGGTGGCGCAGTGGATAAAGCACTGGCCTTGGATTCAGGAGGACCTGAGTTCAAATCCGTCCTCAGACACTTGACACTAGCTGTGTGACCTTGGGCAAGTCACTTAACCCCCATTGCTTTCCACCCCTCGCCCTCCCCCAAATAAAAACAATGGCCTTCAAGAAGGCTGTGTCATGGAATAGCTAGGTGGTACAGTAGATAGAGCACCAGCCCTGGAGTCAGGAGGACCTGAAATCAAATCTGACCTCAGATTAACACTTACTAGCTGTGTGACCCTGCGCAAGTCACTTAAACCTGATTGCCTTGCCAAATAAATAAATAAAAGAAGCCTGTATCACAATGTAGCCCACAATCTTTACAAATAATAAAAATACGATAGGTACTTTCCAGGCTTTGATGGATGATATTTCTCACAATCCAATAGAGTATCAAGCTCTTTGAGGACAGCTGTTGGTCATTTTTATCTGTATATCCCTTGCGGCTAACATAGTGCTCTGGGCATAGTAGACACTTAATGAAGATCTGTGGAATGAATGAATCTCTGCCTCAAGAGGAAAACATAGAGTGCAGATCTAAGAACTGGATGGGAGTCAGTCTACCTTTGTTTCACCATGAGCATCTCGCGGATAATATTGGAAGCTCCTTGAGAATAATAACTGCCTTATATTTCCTTTGCATATTAGTCACTTAATAAACAAACAAACAAATAAATAAAACAGGTTGATTTTACTTGAAACATTCATTCCTAAAGTATGACAGGGTAGCTATGGGCCTTTAGATTGGTTGTCATGAGACAAGATTTGTTTGAAAAAAGGGGGAAAAAGGAAGTAGGAAAGACAAATAAAAGTATATGAAAAAGCAACAAGAAATAAAATGATTTTGACAATTGCTTAATAAAATACTATCCACAGATAGAAATTTAAATTCAACAAATGTTGAAGGCCCCATTATTTGTAAAATACCATAAAAATTAAAAATCTAAATAAGCGGTCTCTGCCCTCAAGGACATTGCAATCTTATATTTAGGTGGTGGAGTGGATAGAGCACTGGGCTTGGAATCAGGAAGACCCATCCTGAGTTCAGATCCAGCCTCAGATACTTACTAGCTATGTGTCCCTGGACAAATCCCTTAACCCTACTTGCCTCTGTTCTTCATCTGTAAAATGAGCTGGAGAAGGAAATAGTAAACCACTCTGGTATCTTTGCCAAGAAAACCTCAAAATGGCATTGCAGAGAGTTGGACACCACTGAAAAATGAAACAACAATTTACTTGCAGAAACACATTTATTACCACTTAACTAGTCGTTAATACTATCTGACTACCAGTATTTCTAGGTCCCAAGTGTATACATAAAAGCACATTACTTTCTTATGAAGTCAAACCTTTTGATTTCTTGCTTCTAAAATCCTCTTTCTATGGTTTTCTTGTAGTTATGCAGCCTTGATAGCTGACTGGCCTGTGGTGGTCCTGGGCATGTGCACTGTGCTCATTGTGGTCTGTGCCCTGGTTGGAATACTGGTACCTGATCTTCCTGACTTCTCCGACCCCTTGCTGGTAAGGAAAAATGTCAACACAGAATGATTGTGTGTAGTTCCCTTTCTTTGTCTGTCATCATGTTAAGCAATGGAGACTTGACATATATTTAATACCCTTTTATCTAATCTCATCTCTGAAGGTTGGGAAATGTGTTTCCTTTATTTATGAATCTTAAAAGGCCAAGGAACTTTTGTCACCATCAGAATTCAAAAGTTCCTGCTTCTTGGTGTCATGTTCCAGTCAAAAGGCTACGTTTATGTCATATGTGTAATAAACAGAGATTTTTAATAGGGGGGGTTGTATTATATAAGAAACCTCACAGAGAATCAGAATGCTATCGTAAAGTTTTTATAAGCACATTGAAGCATGATCATTTTTTTTATCTGAGAAAGCTATATCAATTTTAGTATTTATAGCAGATGACATTCAGTTTTTAAGTTAAAAGTTTCCTTATTTGGAGGAAGGGAAGGTATGTATACATTTAAACCAACAGGTAATGATATCTGTATATATTTAATGACAAAAATTAATTCTATTTCATTGTCATTCAGTTTATGCTAGGAATTAGTTTACTAAAGGATTTGTGAAGATTTAGAAAAATAAGCTTCTAATGAGGGAGTATGTTTCACCTGAGGCATGCAAAAGATGCCTCAGTAATCCTCAAATACCTGTCATTTAAATGTAGCAGATCATTTTCCATCAGGTCATTTTATTCTGTAAGGCATTTCACCTTTCCCAGTCGGTGTGAAGAACAACTAAGCCCTCTAATGAAAACTCTGTATCACTCTGACATGAAATTTCCCAAGATACTATTAAAGCTATACTTAACCTGAAATGAAATACACTAATGAAGATTTATAATGTTTTTGCCTTAAGGGTTTTGAACCAAGAGGGACTACCATAGGCCAGAGGCTGGTCACATGGAATAACATGGTGAAAAATACAGGATACAAAGCAACACTAGCAAATTATCCATTTAAATATGCAGAGGAGCAAGTCAAAAGGTAATAGTTTCCTGTTTGGGTGATTTTTAGGCTCATATTCTACTAAAGGCAGCATTCCCCTTAGGCCTTATAAGTGGTGTGGTTGCCCTATCACCATGGGCAAGTCACTTAACCTTTGGAGCCTCAGTTATCTGATATGTAAAATGAGAACCATAATACTTACACTGCCTCCCTCACAGGATGGTTATGAGCAAAGCCTTTGAAAATGGTAAATTTCAGCTATTAAATGAAATGCATTGTGGAGGTAAATTGCTGTATAAATGTGATTAATAATTATCATAAACGAAGGTTAATTTTGGAGTTTAGAGACTTACTATGTTTAACTACAGAGTTTTATAAGCCTGATGCTGTAACTTAATATTTTCTCTTAAGATTTACTTTTGGGGGGGCAGCTAGGTGGCACAGTGGATAAAGCACTGGCCCTGGATTCAGGAGTACCTGAATTCAAATCTGGCCTTGGACACTTGACACTTACTAGCTGTGTGACCCTGGGCAAGTCACTTAACCCCCATTGCCCTTCAAAAAAAAAATTTACTTTTTTTTTTTTTAAAGAGATGAGGCAATAAGATAGAGGTTGCTTTTTAAGTAGCCCTTCTGGTATTTAGTATCATGAGCCAGAAGACTTGACTTCTGAAGACCAATAGTGCTCTTGTTCCTCTTTGTAAATCTATCAAAGCAAATTTCAAATAGATGTGGTTTATAGAAAGATAAAAGTTTTTGCTTCTATTTCAGCCATCGTGATGACAGATGGTCAGACAATCATTATGAAAGAGAAAAGAGACAAGCTGAATGGAACTTCCACAAAGACAGCTTTTTCTGTGATATTCCAAGTGAGTCTTGTAATAATTTTTTTATGCCTGTGTTCATCAATCTTAGACTGCTGTGAGTGAGGGGTTAAACCATCAAGGACTGCTTCCCTATTCCTGTCATGCTCAGAGTGATTTTTAACTTAATTAACTTAATTAACACTTCATAGTTCAGTATTTGAATAAGTCAGATTCTAGTTGATTAAAAATTTGCCCAGTCATAGTGCCTGGCACATGGTAAGCCATTAATAAATGCTTGCTAATTGATTAATTGATCTCTCCAGATAGACATAAATCTAATAAAATTCTTAACCTTGTTGCCAGATAGTTTTCAGTATTTTTTAAAAATATAGTTGTTAAAGTCTATTTAAAAGACTTACAGATTTATTAACTTAATACATTTAATAATTAATTCCAAAATAATCATTAAATTTACAGGAATACAGATTTTTCAGGTTTTTTTAGAATATCCACATATAGTGAACATATTATACATACTTAAGTTATCCAATACAGTTTTTACTTCCATTGCACCTCCCAGTAAGTGTGAAGATCAACTGTTCTTCTGATCACTTCTGAATCACTCTGACATTGTTTTGCAAGCATCTATTGGGCAGAAAGAGAAAGGCAGAGAGGGAAAGAGATGCACACTTGAAGGAAGTACCTGTATATATTCTTTAAGTATGCAGGATTTCATCCTTATGGATATTGCCCTGATATATATGTATATGTATATGTGTGTGTATATGTATGTGTGTGTATATATATATATATATACATATGTGTGTGTGTGTATGTATGTGTATATACATCTCTATCTATATCTCTATATCTCACAACCCCTCAGAAACACCTTAGGAGATTCTCTTTCTAAGTTGCTATGACTGAAAAAGTGTATACCTGAGAGTCATCCCTCTGGTGATGAGTCTCTCTGAACTTTACCAAGATGCTTCTTAAATAACTGGACTATACTTGAAGCTTTTGCATATTGAAAGGTTCTACTAAAGTTTGTAGTCTTTGGTAAGCCAGAGCCACTTCCAAACTATGATAAAACACCAGAGTAGGACCTTTTTATATAACACTGCAGTAAATGTGCACACATTATTTAATTGATTAATTAGAATAATTATAAATGGAGTGTTTTGGTTCACTGAATTTTTTATAAATTGATATTTGACAATAAAACTTTTTATCCCTATATTGCTTTGAGATATTTCTAAAATATACTTTTTCCTGATTTAGTAATATCATTATACTAATTCTCATGGACTCTTATATGTCTTTCTCATAGTTATTTTAAACTTTAGTCTTCATTATATAGTTAAATGTGTGTGTGTATGAAAATGTTAAAATTTGCTATGCCTGCAAATGTATAAAGAGAACAACAGCTAAAAAACTTGTCTCTTCCTTGTGATAATGTTATTTGATCATATATGTATATATATAAATTACGTATATAATATTTTAGTTATGGGAAACAATTTAAACTGGGAAACTAGAGGCTAGTTATATATAATGGTCGCACATTTCTTTCCATATATTCCAGTAAAGACATTTAAAGGAAGCAAGATATATATAGCCTATGTAACCAAGTAATATCCTTATAAGAGAGGAGTTTATATATGTGTGTGCATATGATTTATATATAAATATAGCATATAACCAAATAATCTATCTGTCCTGGCATGGGGCTTAGGATAAATCAGAAGAAGTTTCTCCTGTGAGAAGCAAAACCAAAGGTAATCAGATAACAGAACAGACATATCAAAGAATCAAGGGACTATTAAAGTTTAGATTGACCAACTAGATATCAGGACAGGTATACACCTAAGGAGTAAGGGGAAATAAAATTCTATAGCAGAAAAATCAATAAGGTGTGGCTTCTACCTGACCAGAGCTAGGAGACAAAGATAACCTCAAAGGTCAGGACCATCATTTCCAAAAATGCCCCTCGACTCTCAGGAATATGACAAGCATTCCAGCTTTCCCCACCCCACCCCAAAAGGGAACTGTCCAGTTTTCAAGTGGACACTCCATCTATCCTCTATAAAAGCTTTTGCCTTCCCTCTGGAGGAGGAGAACGTTTCTAAGCCCTCCTCCCCGAGAAGTGAAATCTTTGACTTCCCACTTGGTCCCTTTCCTAGGACTAAATAAATAAAAGACCACTTTAATTCTAATTGGAGGGGCAGCTAGGTGGCGCAGTGGATAGAGCAGTGGCCCTGGATTCAGGAGGACCTGAATTCAAATTTGATCTCAGACCCTTGACACTTACTAGCTGTGTGACCCTGGGCAAGTCACTTAACCCCAATTGCCTCACGGGGGAAAAAAAAATTCTAATTGGACTGTGTGTGAGAGTGTAATTCTTTATTGAAGAACATTTAAGGACCACCACAATCCTCCCAATCATATATATACACACACGTATACACATATATGTGTATACGTGTGTTTATATACACACATAAGTGTGTATGTATACATGCATGCTTGCATACATATAATGATTGGTTCCATCTCCAAGATATGCCCTAGAAGTTTATGTTCCTTACATTATCTAGGGGTTTGTTTGGTGGGGTTGGGGCTTTTTTTGGGTACCATTTCTTTCTTTCTCACAAAAGCAGAGTACCAAAAAAATTCACATTAATTAAAGATTCCAATTAGTTGTGTTTGTGCTAAAGGACAAATAATATTCTCATATGGAAGAGTCAAGTTCATTAGTTATCTCTTTTGTACTTGTATAGTCTAAGCAATTTAAAAAATTTCTTAATTAACAAATTCTATTTGGATTATAATTATTACTGGTTACAAATTAAAATGTGTCTGAATTTGTATAGGTTTCATTCTCCTACCTGAAAGCTAAACTCAATATTTCATATGTTAATAATGCTTCTGATTCAAACGTGATTGCTAGCTTTTTAAAATTGTTGTCAGCTACCATTTACTAAGTACCTGTTATACAACAGTCTCTGTGATAGGGTCTAGAGATACAAAGGTTATGGCGCTACAGTTAGGGAAATGAGTAATTTGTGAGTTTGCTAATTGTTCTTCATTTTCCATTTCACCTGGGTTGTCTTTATTTGATATTAAGTTAATGCCAATTATTTTACTTGGCTCTTAAAAAACAATTATATATTAATGATAGATATGTCAATAAGATTTTATATTTTATCTTCTTAAAAAAAACTTTTCTATGAATTTAAACTGGCCATTTTCCAGTTGATTTTAAATCTGTTACCACCTTCCATTTAGAATCATAGGTGGGAATGTCCTTGTAAGTCTTTCTTGATGTTCCCAAGTGTAACATCCTTTGATTTAATCCTCCATTACTATGTGGTGCCATGAAATTAGAAAGAGAATTCAATTAATTTCCATCTAAAAGTTCTTACAATTTTGCTACCTAATTGCAAACTGATTAGAAATAGACTCTTCCTCCACCACCACCCCCAACCCCTCCCCATTTAATTGGCAAGTTCTTTGAACAAACCTACACATGTATTGAAAAAGTGATTGGAATAAAATTGGATTTTTTTTAAATCTGCAATTTTTGATGCGGTTGAAATTCTCTTTTAATTCTTGCTTTCTTAAATACCTTTGCTGGATATATGGGAAAAAAAAGTGTAGTCATTATATATAACTAATCTCTAGTTTTCCAGTTTAAATTGTTTCCCATATCTCCACTTTACAAAAAGAGATGAAAAATTCACAAACTTTTTTCCTTTCCTATCACCAGGTGACCGATATTCCAGAGTAGTATTTACCTCCACAGGAGGAGACACTTTGTGGAACTTACATGCAATTAAATCAATGTGCAGTGTGGATAATTTAAGGGTAGGTAAAATAAAATCTTGTTAACACAGATGAGGTTATATTTTTGAAACTCCTTATACTGCTGACCCTGCTGTCTAATAAGATGAAAGTACTTAAATGACTTACCTACTGTGGTGTAAACACTAGCAGGCCAGCACTAGCTCACTAACAGCTTTGCATTCTTTCTGATCCAGGATCAAAGTGTCTCTGTATTCATCCACCTTCAAAAACACATCATCTCTTCTTTTAAGCAACAGCAGCAATAACAAAAAAACCAAACCTCTCCTTTTTTTACAACTCATATTCTTTTGATGGATCAATTTTATTATTTCACAGCATATTTCCTTCCAAGATAATAGTCCATGGTTAAGATTTTTCCCCTCTTTTGTTGCTTTTTCTTTCCTTTTTCTCTGGAGAAAGGAATTGGCTTTCTTCATTGTTCCTACTATTTTCCCCCAAGGCAGTTTGTCAGCATCTTAATTATGCTGTTAAGTGCCTGATTCTCTTGCAATCAATAGGTCATTTAGGCCAGTGACCTCAAAGGGAAATTTAGGGAGTAGGTTGGGAAAAGGGAGACATCAAAGAATGTAAATACAGTATCAATATAAATGGCTAAAGTAATCTGATCCAGATTGCACTGAGCTCAAAGTTTGTTGTTCCTTTAGAAAACTGAAGGGTCCAAGAAGACAGACACTTCCTCTCTGACTTTATCCTCCCTAGAGCCAAAATGACAACTTATACTGGAAGCATAAAGCCAGCCTTGGGGACTGGAATAATTGCCAGTTTCATGTATTCAAAAGTAATTTTTCCTAGTGAAAACTGCTGTCCAATGTCAACATAAAAAATGAACATGACAAGACATATAATATCCATATAGAAAATGAATTCATTATATTCTTATTATAATTATAAAACCTTGAGTTATTACATGGTTGGGAAAAAAAAGTAGCATGCTCTTAGATAAGACGTCAGTGAAGTTATTGCCCTATAATAGGATTTATTTGGTAGAATTTAAATGTTGGAAGGGACCTTAAGCAATGACATAATCCATTCCATTAATTTATAGAAGTGATCTGCCTAAAGTCATGCAGCCAGTTAGTAACAAGACTTTTGACTCCTACTCTAGGGCTATTGGAAGCACCTAAATGGCTCAGTGGATAAAACTTCCTGAGTTCAAATCTGGCCTCAGACACTTACTAGGCTTTATTTGCCTCAGTTCCTCATTTCTAAAATGAGCTGGAGAAAGAAATAGCAAACCACTCTAATATCTTTGCCAAGAAAACCTAAACAGGGTTACAAGAGTTGAACACAACTGTTATAGAGAAATAGGTTAGGGGGTTTGGGGTAGGGGTTAGGGTTTGGGGTTCTTAGGAATTCCTCTTTAAAGAATTACATTTTCAGGGGCAGCTAGGTGGCACAGTGGATAAAGCACCAGCCCTGGAGTCAGGAGTACCTGAGTTCAAATCCGGCCTCAGACACTTAACACTTACTAGCTGTGTGACCCTGGGCAAGTCACTTAACCCCAATTGCCTCACTAAAAAAAAAAATCATTCATTTTGCCTGCTGTCTGGGGGAGGGGGAGGGGAGGGGAGGGAGGGAGAAAAATCTGAAATCGTAAAGCTTGTATAGACAAAAGATGAGAACTATCTTTACATGTAACGGAAAAAAAAATAAAATGCTTTATTAATTAAAAAAAAAGAATTACATTTTCTTGCACACAAATCCAATAGCATATGATAATAGTTTATTTAGGGGCTGGGGAGGGAAAACAAAGAGAGAAATCCTTGGAATTCTTCTCATGGGGAGAAGGCATAGCACAGAGGCATGACTCTGAGATACCAATCTCCTTGAGCAGGAGACAGGCAGATACTTTTTAAAGAGGACTGATGGGGCTGATCATCTGACTGTGGAAAATTCCCTTATTGAGGGAGGACCATCCCCCACTGGTGGTGGCTGGGGAGTTGGGTGAGGGGTGGCAGAGGATCCCTCAAGCCATCTCTCTCCTCCTCCCACCACAAAGGCAGCAGCCACACCTAATCTTATCTCCCCAGGGGTGGGAGAGACTGGAATGAAGGGTGGTGGTCCTGGAGCTAGCTCTGTCCCATCCAGTGCCACTTATCTCTTAGGTGTGTCTGTCCTTTGGTTTAGTTTCTCAAGGAGAAGGTTCTTTGATGTACCCCCAGAAAACTTCTGGGGTGCTAGGCCCATAACACAACTAAATGACTCAACCACAAAAACAATCAGAGATATTTGTGATCCATTGTGCTTTCTAACTGAGACTGGTCATTATTTCCTGTGAAGAGCATCTGTTCTCTACTCAGCTCTGAGCAGAACAATACCATAGACCATCTTAATCAACATAGCCAGTGCAGTGTGGATAATTTAAGGGTAGGTAAATTGCTCCTTTTCTATAGCTATTCCTTCTTACTGAGAATATTAGAACATGCCCCATTCAGTATCATGCATATGAGCTGTGACAAATCACTGGAAAGGACTCCACAAACTCAGTGTAAAACCCAACTTCGTTCTTCTACTGTCTCACCTCATATGAACCTACTTCATTTGGACACTGGGTTCCTAAGTAGTTTCTCTGTTCTGTTGTTCTGGCTGTTTCTTCCAAAATATTTCTCAGTTTGGGGTTCTTTCTAAATGCCCCCATCAAAGAAATAAAACACTGATAACAATAAACTAAATGTGATAGATGCTTTCCTTTCCATTCCATGACTGTAACACTTTAAAACTGAATGCCCTCTCTAGAGTTATATATCATGTCATCATCTGAAATAGGAAAAAGCTGGAGTTCATTCTTTGCAGGTAAGTGTTAGGCTATGAATAGGATCACTAACTTGGCCACTGAGTGACTGTAAATATACCTTACATAATCTCTCATTTTCCTTTCACTTACTGAAAAAGTTGTCTAACCTAATACCTCTACTTCCTTGCTACCTGATCATTCCTCATCTTTTTGCAGTTGGACTTCTACTACACCTCCATACTGAAACTCTCCTCTAAAAGGTCACCAGTTGGGGAGGCTAGGTGGCACAGGGGCGGCTAGGTGTCACAGTGGATAAAGCACTGGCCCTGGATTCAGGAGTACCTGAGTTCAAATCCGGCCTCAGACACTTACTAGCTGTGTGACCCTGGGCAAGTCACTTAACCCGCATTGCCCCGCAAAAAAAAAAAGGTCACCAGTGACCCCCAATCACCAAATATAATGGTGATTTTTTTTTCAGTTATCATCTTTCTCAAGTTCTCTACATTCTCTGAAACTGTACTAAAAACTCTCCTCTCTTAGTTTCAGAGACACTATTCTCTTGCATCTCTTCCTACCTTTTTATCCACTTATTCTCTGTCTACTTCACTGGGTTTCTTTCTTCTTCCCAACCCCTTATGACTAGCTACATGGCTGTTTCCCAGTATTCTGTCCTTGCCTATCTTCTTTTCTTTCTACCCTCACTTTCTTGGCAGAATCTGGTGGAAGTCTTATTTAGCAAGGTCTGGTGGAAAGAGTGGTGGACTTGGAACCAGAAAAGATCTGGATTCATAACCCAGCTTCGAGTCACTTAACCTGAGATAATTTACTTAACAGGCTTTATTGTGATGAAAGCACCTTGTCAATCTCAGAAAACTATTTAAATGTGAACCTTTATTATCTCATCCATTCTCCCATCTTCATTCTCTCCTTCCAATATATCTTGTATGTCACTTATAGAATAAGTTTATAATTGAAACATTCTGTGTCATTCCTCTGCTCAAAATTCCTCAGTGGATCTCCATTACCTACCAACTAAAGTTTAGATTCCTCTACATGGTATTCAAGGCCTTCTTATTCTAGTATCACCTTACTTTTACAGTTTCATTTTGAATCACTCTCTTCCACTCACTAAAAATTTAGCCAAGGGGCAGCTAGGTGGCACAGTGGATAAAGCACTGGCCCTGGAGTCAGGAGGACCTGAGTTCAAATCTGGCCTCAGACACTTGACAACTTACCAGCTGTGTGACCCTGGGCAAGTCACTTAACCCCAATTGCCTCACTAAAATAATAACAATAATAATAATAAAAATTTAGCCAACTGGATCATTCTCTGACTTTTGCCTTCATGCCTTTCAATTCTCTATGCTGGAAATGCCCTCCTTTCCCCTCCAGAATTGTGGAAGTCCTACCCATCCTTTAGAGTTCCACTCATTTAGTACCATCTTCACAAAGCCCTTCCTGATCCCAGAGCTAGTAATCATGTCACCTCAGACTTCAGCCAGAACTTTGTTTTGTAACGTATCAGGTAATACTGTGTTTGAGTTTTCTGTGTTGGTGTCTTTCTTAGGCTCCTACTAGAAAGTCCCTGAAGACAAGGATAATGGCTTATGAGCTACTAGCACAATGTAACACAATGAATAAATGTTTGTTATTGTGTTTGTATAAAAAAAGATATATTATTGTGTTTAGTTTTTAGAGTTGTTTACCTAATAAACAATTTCCAAATGTCTGTCTTTTCTAATGTCCTGTTGTACTGTTGTTTACACTGTGATCTCAGATATTCTTTGGTGAATGCCAGAATAGTAGGTCCTTTTTATAAAGGACATGAATGACAAAAAGCTGTTTGAAGAATAAAACATGGTTAACAAACTCAATTTCAGATGATGATAATAATAATACCTTACATTCCCCTAGTGCCAGGCCCCAAGGAGTTCAGCCCTTTATAGGATTTTTGCTTGTTTATCCTAAGTGTGGTATGAGAAGACATTTGAATCCCTGTGAGTATCTGGTGGGACTTTTTCTTTCTCCCTCTTCAAATCCTAGTTATTGTACTCACGCACTTGATTATTATCGAGTATCAAGTTGGATGTGATGCATGTAAAATTACAGAGAATGGAATAGTTTAATTGCTAGTTGTTTGACTCTAGGGAATGTCTGGTAATCAATGTAATATCTTGATGGGAACAGATGTTTTATTTGTTGCCTGTCTGCATTTGTGGCACATTTAGTCCAACTCCAGCAGATTCCATTTAAATTACATGCTAGTTGTATTTGTAATGTAGACAGACATTGATTTCCACAATGAATAGCTTCTCTGTTTCACATTCCATCTTAGTGAGAATGCCCATTTTCTTAGACACTTTGAAAATGAGTTTCATTTGATGGCCTCCACCTCTTCTTGGACGCCCTAAAGAGGACATTGGCTGGATGCATTTTAGTTACCAAAGTTTTTTTGCCTGACCTTTATTTTATGGGAGGACCTCAGCCCACTCTTCTTATTTTGTAGGCATTTTGATTGCAGTTCTGGGTAATGAAGTGGTCGAGAGGGTTCTGTTCCAAACTCAGTCCTTAGCTTGTTTACAAATCAAGGATGAGGGAGGGTTATCTGTCTTGAAGAATCCCAAATACATGATTTTCTAACCATGATGAGGGGAAGATTGGAGGTGGGTAAAGAAGAGTAGTCCTGATTTTGTCTTTTCTCCCTATATTTCTTTTGAACTGTTCAGGGAAATACAGGACTAGAGCAATTCATATGGTTCCAGTCCCTTCCTGGGGGTGCCAATCAAAGCACCATGTTGAGCATGGATGACCTGTTAGAGATGCTACAGAAGGGATTCTTGAAAGAGTGGGAATCTGTCCTAAAACTCACTTTCAATCCTAGAGCCATTGTGACTTTAGTATGTATGTGCTAGGGGGAAATTATCAGGTTCTAGCCCAAGTATCAAACTTGCACGTATTATCTTTTATGGACAGGTTTTAGAAGTATCATTCTTGTTAACTTTAGCAAAAACTGCTTGGTGAAGAAGTTGTGCCTTTGGTTAGTATTATGTTCCTTAGAAGAACCCATGATCAGTAGCTTAACTTTCTTCCCTTTATTCTTAATCACTCCGTTTAAATGTTTCCTTGTTCTCTCATGGCATATCCCAGAAGGCTGCCACATCTAAAAGCCAAGATACCATATGAAGTTCTGTTTCATTCTTTTCATATCCCCTTCTTCCTCACCCCCCAATTTGAAGTCAACTCCACCCCTGCTACTATCTAACTAGGGAAGCTCTCTTCAGCATGTTATAACCACATAAACCGAAGGACTTCCTTAAAATACCCTACTTTTGAATGACTAGAATTAAAGAAGCCTTGGTATTCCTAACATGAATTACAAGAAGTCATTCTTACTAACCACATTTTTATTTTTATAAGCTTCAAAGATTTTAAAATTATTCCTATGAATGTCTTTCCAAATATATAATTCTGCCCTATGAAGATAGATCCGTTTGCCAAGCACATTGTATGTCTCCCTGAAATAGATGTGCAGCTTTCTTTCACCTGTATTTAGTAAGAAAGAGTCAACAGAGATGACTTTATCAATGAATAGCCCAGATGACTATTTTTAAATTTCTTAAGTGAAGAGCCATGACATGTAGTTTAGGTCGTCCAGAAGTTCTAGTATTCTATACTTGTAGAAACCCTATCCTTCAGGCACTTCCAAAGGATATTTTACCAGAGAACACACACCAGCCACACCTATCTCTAAATTTGAGGATTGGAGATGTGGTAGATGACTAGCATTCATTTGGGATAGCCACAATCAGATTAGTATTTGGTCTGCATTTATCACATCAGGTTTTTCAAATCTTTTGTCAAATGCACAAAGAAAACAATATTATTCAGAAAGGTTTTTCAAGATTGGAATCCTGTTCTTATTTTCCAAGTTTTTGCTGGCAACTTTACTACTTTTATCTTTAGTGGTGGTTATTTTTAGCAACTAATTATACATTGCTTATAACTCATAGTGGACTTCAAAATGGTACAAAAATTCATCTTTTCTCAACTTAAAACTGATTATCAGACCCTGATCACCCTGTACCTTCTCAGTTCTGTGGAATGACCCTACGGGACTTGCATATTATTTCCTTTTAGGCTGAATTTGGATGCTTGCCATGAAAAATAGGCATATCCTTTTTCAAGACTTCCTTTTCTTTATGAGGTAGCTCAGTTTTTTCTGAGTTGGCATGTATGGATGTTTTTATCTGGAAACAATCAAATATGAATTATCCTGTTTTTGAGGAATTCCAGACTATTATACTTCAGAATTTCTGAGGATCCGTGATCTCATCTATGTGGGTACCCCCTACAATGGTGCATATCACCACCCATCTACATTTTCTCATCTTGTGATATTGACTTTAGCCATGTCTTCTTATAAATGCTCAATAGAGGAGACAGACTAGAGGCTTTTCCCTAGTCCACTTCTATCTTCTATTGTGCATTTCCTGGATTATATCTTTGATACTATTCTTGCACACAAGTCACATTTGGTAATATTCTTCAGCTCATTTTGCTCTCACCATATGTCATTCCATTGCCCTTTGGGTCACCTACAATTTTGATCCTTCGGAGATTGTGATGTTCCGTGATTGACAGCTATATAGCAACATTGGGATAAATATTCATGTTTAAAAGCCTGGGTTTTTATTTCAGCTAGCAGCCTGGAGTCATTGAAAACCCTGTAAAATTTTCCAGATGCATAGGCTTTTTAAATTGTTTCTTTTTGAAAGTTTTTATTGATATTTTCTGTTTTTTATATCACTGTGGTTATCCCAGGTATCTCTTTCCTCCCCCTCCAAGAAAACCATCCCATATGACAAATAGTGTTTTGTAGAGAGGAAAAAAGAATCAGCACAACTCATACATACATTGAAAAAGTCTGAAAACATATGCAGTGTCTAACAACTGTGGACCTCCCACCTCCATGAAGGGGTAGGGTGAGGGTATCTTCTCATGTCTCTTCCTTTGAGTCCCACTTTACCTTTCTAATTCTGTTGCATTTGCAGCATTGACTCCAACATTGACTGTTGCCATTTTTAAATTATTTTTGTCAATTTTCAAGGTGTGAGGCAAAACCTCAAATTGTTTTGATTTGCATTTCTCTTATTGTTTTGAGTTGGAACATCCTTTCATGTGGTTGTGAATACTTTGTAATTTTTTTTTAATTTTTAAAAATTGTTTATATCCTTTTACCATTTATCTATTGGGGAATGGCTATTAGTTTATATATATATAGATAGATATAGATATCTATAGATATAGATATAGATATAGATATATACACACACATACATACACATATATATATACACACACATGATATATATGTATGTGTGTATATATCTATAGATATAAATATAAATATAGATATATCTTGGAAACCAAACCTTTCTCAGAGAAATTTGTTACAAAGATTTTCCCCCCTTTCAAGCACTTTCTTTCTTATCTGAGAAGCATTAATGTTATCTCTATGGAAGCTTTTCAGTTTCAAGTAATCAAAGTTATCTATTTTATCTTTTGTACTTGCCTCTATCTCTTGTGAAGTTAAGAATGAATCTCTTAGACATAGCTTTGAGAGGTATATAATGTACTTCTCCTAATTTTTTTATAGTATGAGTAGAATATGGTGTAAGATGTTGGTCTAAGGAAGCCTAATATCTGCCATACTGCTTTCCAATTCTCCCAGCTGATTTTTATCAGATAAAGAGTTTTTTCCTAAGTAATTTTTGTTTTCTTCTTTATTGGGTTCTATTATTTCTGAATCCCCCTTGTCTAGCCTTTTCCATTGATCTGTCTTTCAATTCTTTAACCAGAGCCATATGGACTTTGAGGACTGCCACTTTATAATATAATTTAAGGTGTGGAAGTGCTATTCTCACTTTCGTCCCTACTTTTTTCCCCCATCATTTCTCTTGATATTTTAGGTCTTTTGTTTTTCCAAATGAATTTTGTTATTATCTCATCAAGTTCTGTAAAATAAAAGTAACTTTTCATTAAGTTTTGCTACATTTGAGTCATGGCATGTTAGGGGGTCACCTGCAGTAGATCTTGTAGAAAGATAAGCATTATGCAGTTATGAATAGCATGGTTCCTTGAATCCAAGTTCTCTGACTCCTGAGTCAGTACTCTTTCTACTATACCACAGTGATCCCTTGCATTTAAAAAATAATCTGTTTACTAAGAATGGTGCTCAATCTAAATTATTATATGGTACAAAACCAGATTATTGAAGATAATATAGCCTCATTCAAATCTCAGTTCCTATTTTTGGGGAAGATATAATTTGAGGTATTTACTGCTGTTCTAAAATTTTCCTTTTTAATTTCTCCCTGTGCAGATCAGATCCCATTCCCAGTTTGGTGATCTCTGCCAGAGGGCCACAGCTGCTTCCTGTTGCCCCAGCTGGACCCTGGGAAACTACATTGCTATACTTAACAATAGATCGTCCTGTCAAAAAATTGTCGAGAGAGATGTTTCCCATACCTTGAAGCTGCTTCGAACTTGTGCCAAACACTACTACAATGGCACCCTGAGGCCAGACTGCTGGGACATAGTGTCCCGGAGGAAGGATCAACTCAAGTGTACCAGTGTGCCTCGTAAATGCACCAAGTACAACGCCGTTTACCAGATCCTCCATTACCTGGTGGACAAAGACTTTTTGAGCCCAAAGACAATTGACTACGTGGTGCCGGCCTTAAAGTACAGCATGCTCTTCTCACCCACAGAAAAAGGGGAAAGCATGATGAACATTTACCTGGACAACTTTGAGAACTGGAACTCTTCGGACGGTGTGACCACAGTCACGGGAATCGAGTTTGGTATCAAACACAGTTTGTTTCAGGACTATCTGTTAATGGATACCGTGTATCCCGCCATTGCCATCGTTATTGTGCTCTTGGTCATGTGCGTTTACACCAAGTCCATATTTATCACTCTGATGACTATGTTTGCCATCATCAGTTCTTTGATTGTGTCCTATTTTCTCTATAGAGTGGTATTTAACTTTGAGTTTTTTCCCTTCATGAATCTCACTGCACTCATCATCTTGGTTGGAATTGGAGCAGATGATGCTTTTGTTCTGTGCGATGTTTGGAATTACACCAAATTTGACAAACCCCATGCTGAAACTTCCGAGACTGTGAGCATCACGCTTCAACACGCCGCGCTCTCCATGTTCGTCACCAGCTTCACCACTGCAGCTGCTTTTTACGCTAATTATGTCAGCAACATCACTGCTATCCGCTGCTTTGGAGTTTATGCCGGGACTGCCATCCTGGTGAATTACGTCCTCATGGTCACTTGGTTGCCAGCCGTAGTTGTGCTTCATGAGAGATATCTCCTCAATATATTCACTTGCTTCAAGAAGCCTCAGCAGCAGATGTACAGCGACAAAAACTGCTGGACGGCAGCCATTTGTCAAAAGTGCCACAAAGTGATTTTCGCCATTTCTGAAGCATCTCGGATTTTCTTTGAAAAAGTGTTACCGTGCATCGTCATCAAGTTCCGATATGTCTGGCTCTTCTGGTTCCTCGCCTTAACCATAGGTGGGGCGTACATTGTGTGCATTAATCCAAAGATGAAACTGCCCTCGCTCGAGCTGTCTGAATTCCAAGTGTTCAGGTCCTCTCACCCATTTGAACGCTATGACGCGGAGTACAAAAAGCTCTTCATGTTTGAACGTGTTCACCATGGAGAAGAGCTGCACATGCCCATCACGGTCATCTGGGGTGTGTCCCCTGAGGATAATGGAAATCCACTCAACCCCAAAAGCAAAGGGAAATTGAAGCTGGATACCAGCTTCAACATTACCAGCCCGGCCTCCCAGCTCTGGATCTTGCACTTCTGCCAGAAGCTGAGAAATCAGACTTTCTTTTACCAGACCGATGAGCAAGACTTCACCAGCTGCTTCATCGAGACGTTCAAGCAGTGGATGGAGAACCAGGATTGTGATGAGCCTGCCCTCTACCCATGCTGCAGCCACTGGAGCTTCCCCTACAAGCAGGACATTTTTGAATTGTGTATCAAGAGAGCAATCATGGAGCTGGAAAGAAGCACCGGCTACCATCTGGACAGCAAGACCCCAGGGCCCAGGTTTGACATCAATGACACCATCAGGGCTGTGGTGCTGGAGTTCCAGAGCACCTACCTCTTCACGCTGGCCTATGAAAAAATGCATCAGTTCTATAAAGAGGTGGACTCGTGGATTTCCAATGAACTTAGTTCTGCTCCTGAAGGTCTTAGTAATGGTTGGTTTGTCAGCAACTTGGAATTCTATGATCTTCAAGATAGTCTCTCGGATGGCACGCTCATCGCCATGGGTCTTTCAGTGGCCGTTGCATTTAGCGTAATGCTCCTTACAACTTGGAATATAATAATAAGCCTTTATGCAATTGTTTCAATAGCCGGAACTATATTTGTCACCGTCGGCTCCCTAGTTCTCCTGGGCTGGGAGTTGAATGTCCTAGAATCTGTCACGATTTCAGTAGCTGTCGGTCTGTCTGTAGACTTTGCTGTCCATTATGGGGTTGCTTACCGCCTGGCACCAGATCCTGATCGAGAAGGAAAGGTGATCTTCTCCTTGAGTCGCATGGGTTCTGCCATAGCAATGGCTGCCCTGACCACCTTTGTAGCAGGTGCCATGATGATGCCCTCCACCGTTTTGGCTTATACTCAGCTGGGCACTTTTATGATGCTTATCATGTGCATCAGTTGGGCTTTTGCAACCTTCTTTTTCCAATGCATGTGCCGATGCCTCGGACCCCAAGGCACCTGCGGCCAAATTCCTTTACCTAAAAAGCTTCAGTGCAGTGCCTTCTCTCACGCTTTGTCTCCAAGTCCAGGCAACAAGGGACAGAATAAAGCACATGCCATGAATACATATCATTTGGAGCCCAGAGGTCAAAAGTCTGAACTAGAACATGAATTTTATGAGTTAGAACCTCTGGCATCCCATCACTGTAACACCCCAGAGAAGGCAACCTATGAAGAAACCCACATTTGCTCTGAATTTTTCAATGGCCAAGCAAAGAACCTGGTTGTGCCTGTACATGCGGCCTACAACAGTGAACTCAACAAAAGCACTAAAAATGGTACCGGCTCAGCTTTGTTGCAGTCGACTGTGGAACATCACACCATGTGCCAGCTCTTCTCTCTGAACAGGAGGTGTAGCTGCCCACATGCCTATAAGCATTTGAGATACAGTCCTCACTCATGCCAGCAGCTGGATGACTGTTTGTGCTTCCAATGTGCTCCTACAGCAGGAAACTTTGTACAGGCCCAGAATAGCATGGCACCCCTCAATACCGTGCAGCAAGCCCCCGAAGGCTTTGTGCATCCCATTCAGCATATCCACCACTGTCCCCACCTACAAGGGAGAGTAAAACGACCTGGAATGCAGAATTCTCTACCCAGGAATTTTTTTCTCCATTCAGTGCAACACATTCAGTCCCAAGAGAAAATCAGCAATGCCAATGCACATAGTCTTCAGAGCATTGAAGAGAACTTGAGGACTCTTCCAAAGACAGTGGACTCCTCACCATTTGTCTGCAGAAGCACAAGCTCTATAATAAAGTCATGTTGTGATCCCGAGAATACTGTGTTACCAAACCAAAGGGAACTCTGTAAAAATAGAGACACTTGTGACCTAGTAGGGAATTCTGAGGTCAGTGAAAGTGAAAGCAAAGGCATTTCCGACAAACCGGAGAGTAAGGGGGAGCTGAGTTCACCACAGACTGGTCTAATTGTAAGCTCAGAACATTTAAACCAAAACGAACCAAAAGTTATATTTAATAGTTTAAGGAGAGAGAGTGGTTATGTATCTCACCCTAGCAATTCCCAGTGTTGTGGTAGAGTCATCAAGGTGAAGTGCCATTCTGTGGACTATCAGATGCCAAACGTTGAAGCCAATGTGCCTGCTGTATTAACACACTCAGAACTTTCCAGTGAAAGTTTAATAAAAACACTATAATAAATATTAAGTTTAGAAAGTGTCTCAATCTTTCTTTTCAAGTGGAAATTCAGAATAGACCCTGAAAACATAGAAATGAATATTTTAGCCTTGATTAACACTGAGTCATGGAACCAAATGGAAACCTCAGTGAAGCAGAAAAACATCTCATAGATATTTGTTTTATTCTTTTTTCAAGAGTAGATGAACCTCACTGAAAATTGTGTCCATTTTTCTTTTTTTTTTCCTTTTTTTTTTCCAGGGCAATGAGAGTTAAGTGACTTGCTCAAGGTCACACAGCTAGTAAGTGTCAAGTGTCTGAGGCCAGATTTGAACTCAGGTCTTCCTCACTCCAGGGCCAATGTTTTATCCATGGCGCCATATTATGACTGTTATAGAATTATTCCTAATAAAGTACTTTTTGCAACTTATAGTCAGGGATAAACCATCTTCACCCAGAGTTCAAGGGCCTCTCTTTTCTCAGGGATCCTAGATCCCATAGTTTCTCTTCTATTAGGCAGTCATATTTCCTTCCCAATTCAGGTTCAGTTAACTGCTTCTTGACATCCTGGATTTTGATTAAAATTAACATCAGTTGAGTATAGAAAGTTTTCTCCTATCTGTACACAAAGCTATAAGAGTTTGGTTTTAATAGTCAATATAGAGATGGTCCCAACAGTAATTCCACAATGCCTTTTGGGGCCAAGCAATGGGAAAACACTTTATTATTGGTGAAGCCACATTCAAAGATTAATAGATCATCTCAGCCATTCAAGGGAGGCAATTAAAAGAAGATCCTTTTTGAAATGTTCCTGAGACTAATAACTTGCTCAATACAAGTTCATGCTGAAATTGGGATCTTCTTAGTGTTAGCTGACATCCATAATTGTCTTTCTCATTCAGTTATTAAATTGGTTGGGAAAACAGCCACAAGCAGTATTCAATTGAACCATCATTTCACTGCTAAGAAAGATAGTGTATCTAACTAGATAAAGAATATTAATAAAAATCTGGTGTTAGAGGGTTTACACACCCAAACCAGTATTAAACTACATGAGATGAGTAAAGGATTGGTTGACGCAGGTCTACTAACATTTATTTTCCACATGGTAGAATGGATATTAGGTCTCCAAAATATCCCTACATTGGGGTGTTTTATTCTTGGGAAAAGTCCATTTTTATCTTCTGTGCCTGAGATTTTCCAGTGACTCATTTCTTTTGTTATTTGGTAGATTAAATCGTCAGTGTTTGATGACATTGTGAATGTTGTTCTACTATACTGTAAGGACCCAGAATTGTTCTCTTTTTTGCCAAGAGAGATTTGAAACTGAGGTTTCAGGCAGCCGTTTTAATTGACAATAGCATATCTAATGTTGGATCAGTGTCTATAGGAGTTGAGCTGTTGGAGCCTGCCTTCTGGGTAATAGTTCAAACAACACATCATATAGAACAGGATGTCATCTGATACTTAGTGCATTATAACCTCATACAGACAGACAGATCTCAGCCACCTTCTATTTTCTTGTATGTATTTGGGGGTTTTGTTTTTTAAATGAAAGACTTGGGTATCAAATGGAGTCCTCTGATCTTAGGAATACTCCCTACAAAAGAGTTTATTTTCTAAAAAGCATAATATCAATTATTCCACTAGAATGCATACAAATTAGTCCTGCCCATCATCCCCGGCCCTGAAAACAGCCGATGGTGAGTAAAAACTAATAAGAACAGAGAGCAGGCGCCACCGCCTTAATGGTAGATTTTCCCTCAGAGACACATCTTACTCTAATGAGGACTTAGCACTTTTATTACTCTTTTGTTTCTATTGGTCTGGATTTTTTTTTAAACAAAGTAAAAAAATGTTTAAAAACCTCAATGGCTCTTCCATTATACTAGACAGCCAGTATGTTAATCATCATTTGACTTTGTTTTTCCTAATTTCCTAGGTTGAAAAGAATATGAGAGCCATCCATATTCTGAAGTATGCTATGGTCTTTAGACACTAAATACAATTTAAATAATTTGGTTTTCATCCTCCACACATCATGCCTCTCTTCAGTCATTCAGAAAAGCTTTGAGAGACCATATGGACCAGTGGAAGAAACAATATCATTTAAAAATCCAAGTATAATTTTCATCTCACCATTTATCTATGGTGTGACCTTGACTATGTCACTAAATCTGTTGCTCATTTTCCTCCCATACAATGGCCAGTCACATTAAATATTTCCTCTTTCCCTCCAGAGCCTTTTTGTGAGCCTGTGCTGGCTGATGCCTAGAAAACTTTATGAACTCAGTTTGAGTCTGGGGCCGTACAGAGATAAGGCATCATTATTTCCAGTTCAGTGGCACTAAGGAATTTAGACACGTCTTCTAAGAGTGATGTTGCCAGCACATGAGTGGTTAAGTTGCATTTGGAAGGAGTGCCCTTTTTCTTCCTGATAAACTATGTGTGTAACTTGGAAGGTATTTGATTTGGGGAAAGATTTAAATACTAATTTGTATTCCTGTAAGCAGTGAGATAGAAAGTCTCTCTGTAGTAGCCAGGCTATAAGTCTTGTATGCATAGCTTATTTAAACCCTTTCCCTTGTTCTCTGCTAAACAGCACAATGTCATGGCTTTTCCTATGGTGATTATAGCCATGTTACCAAACTAGTTCTTGATTTTTCCTGCCAAGCCACTTACTTAATTTCTACTTGGTTGAACAAGTGGATTATTCTGAAAGCAATGAGCTTTTTTCCCCCCAGGGAAGAATAGCTGTATTATTTAAAGGGTAAACTACACATCTTCAGTGTGTATGTTCATTTTCTGTTTGTAATTACTGTAAAAATACACATATTTATAATATCAATAGAGCCTTTAAGACTATACTAAGCTGCTATTAAATATTCTTTCCAATAATCTGCCATGCCTAGGCCTCAGTCATTGCAACTTTTTAAAAGTATAATCTAAATAGCAGTTCGAGAAATATAAGTGGTATGGGAAGATTAGGAAACATTCCTAGTGGATATTGTCCCAAATGGAAACCAGCTCTTATGTTCTGTTTGTGTTAAGAACCTATGGTTTCTGGGGTTTTTTAAAGGAGATGGGAAAACTCCAACCATTGGACTTAACTAAATTAATTGAATTTAACAAAAACAATCAATCTTGAATGGAAACATGAATTTGAGTTTATGTCCAGAATTGAATCTAAAGACTCAATTTTAAATGCTTTCACAAATAATCAGAAATGGAAATCTGATAAGTCCATAAGGACTTATTTCAATTACATTCATAATGTGTGGCAGTACCGTTACTGCATTCAGATTCCCTGCTTAAGACTTCTTCACTTTATTGTAAAATGTATTTAGCTGACATTCAAATTTCAATGCTTTATGGCCAGTGATTTTTGTGTCAAGCCAGAATATTGCTATACAATGACCATCCTGTAGGGCATGTGTGGGAATATGCCTGAGCCCTGGTCGCTTTTGGGGGCACATACTCAGTGCTAAAGGACTTGGCATTTAGGGTAACACAGCTTTGGAATCACTGCTTGGGGCAGGGGAAGAGATGCAGAGGAGTTTCCCAGGGTCCCACTCAGTGGTTGTGTTATCCCCATATGCCAAGTCTTTCAATGCTAAGCACTTATCCCCAGAAATGGCCATGGCCCAGATCTATCCATGCATGCTCCATCAGTTGGCCAGCGTTAACATTTTTTAAACATTCATTATCATTCAACAAACAAGTATCTATTAAATGCCCAGTAGATAAAAGATGCTGCTAGGGACCAACAATGCAAAAAATGGAAAATAATGTAATCTCTGATAGAAGGGAGCTTAAAAACATTTAATGGGCAAATGAAGCTTGTATTCATTTAACTATAATATCATTTAGACTTATGATAAATGCATAGTGGATGAGCCAAATATGGCAAGAAAGTATGTGTTAGAGGTGGCAGCATAGGGAAAGAAAAAAGGGAAAGTTTTTTGAGGCTGTGGCTCTGAGCTGGGTCTTAAAGGAACAGAATTTCAATATAAGGAGTTCTAAGAAGGAAGATAACTCAGAGAGTATATAAATCTTGGGGATCAGCATTTATGTGCCAGATATAATACATTTTGTTACACATATTTAATTCAACAATAATTAAGTACCTGCTGTGTGCATAAAACTGCTAGATAGTGAGAAAGATACAAAGTATTCAGTCCTGATAGTGCTTACAGTCCAGTAAGGGGGTAAGACATATACAATAGCAGCAGTTAATAAAATATCAGGAGCAGAGAACTGGTGGGTTCTGTAAATGCTTCTGTTACCTGTCTAATGTTTATGCCTTTTATGGCCTCAGCCCATCAAAAGGGTGATTTAAAAAACCAATCGAAATTATCCTTGGTAGTGTAACTGAAAACAAACATTAACTAATCACTTTTGCAGGATCAAACCATACTGTTTACATGTGCATAGTCATTAAAAATAAAGATGGCATTCCACTACTCTGCTGATTATTGATAAATATTAATGAGGCGCATCAGCCTCCTTTTTAAGGTTTATCAGAATTATGACCATCCAGAGAGAATGAAATCTTTAATAAGAAAGCAATGCCCAAGGGTGAGCCCTGCCTGGTCTTGTCGGTGTTGGGAGTTGCTACTTGTAGGTAGGACTCTGACCGTGGATCTTTCCTTTTGAATCAGGAATGTGGGTGAGAGAGTGGGTAGGCAAAGTGGCCCTGTGTTAACCTGCCCAATAGGAATCCTCCCTTTTAAAAAAAAAAATGAGCTCTAGGATCTCTGACTACACATCATACTTAAATAAAAAGTACAAAGGGTAGAGATCAGAACTCAATTTAATAGACATTTATAAGTCTTCCATTCATAAGGCACCAATGCTCTTTCCTTGAGGGCAAAATGCACAGCTGACTAAAGTAGGTCTATGACCTCCATATTTTGCAGTCTAAAACAGGTAAAATAAGACCTGTACACAAATAGCTACAGTATAAAAGTGTTAAAGTATAAGAGTGTAAAAGTACATGAGAGGTACAAAGTGCTATGGAGAGCCCCCTGGAGGGGAGAGGATGAACCATGCCTTCCACTCACATACTCATTGCTCTAGTACAGGCCCTCATCACCTCTCACTTACATGAGAGCTTTCTAATTGGTTTCCCCACCTGAAGTCTCTCCTTTCTCCAATTCATCCTCCTCTCAGCAGCCGATATGGTTTTCCTAACATAGATCTGACCTTGTCATTCTTGCCCCTTCCCCAGTAAACTTCAGTGGCTCCCTATTTTCTTCTTAGATCAAATATGAAATTCTCTGATTGGCCTTTTCTTTTCTTTTCTTTCTTTCTTGTTTTTTTTTTTTTTTTTTGGTGAGGCAATTGGGGTTAAGTGACTTGCCCAGGGTCGCACAGCTAGTAAGTGTTAAGTGTCTGAGGCTGGATTTGAACTCAGGTCCTCCTGACTCCAGGGCCTGTGCTCTTATCCACTGTGCCACCTAGCTGCCCCTTCTGGTTGGCCTTTAAAGCCCTTCCCTACCTGGCCTCATTCTAACCTTTCAGTCTTCTTACAATTCACTCCCCTTCATGTACTCTTCAATCCACACTACATCTCTTTACTCCATGTATTTGTATTGGCTGTCTCCCACACCTGGAATGCTCTTCCCCCTCATCTCTAACTCCTAGCTTCAAGACTCAGCTTAAGTATTATCTTCTGCAAGAGAACATTCCCAGTCCCTCCTGTTACTAGTCCCTTCCCTCTGAGATCGCCTTCCATTTGGACTTTATCTATCCTGTACATTGCTAATTCCTTTCATGCTGCTTCTGCCATGAGAATGTGAACTTGAGAACAGGGACCATGCTTTTGATCACGATGCTTGTCATATAGTAAGTTTATTATAAATAATTGTTAACTGGGGGCAGCTAGTTGGTACAGTGGATAAAGCACCGGCCCTGGATTCAAGAGGACCTGAGTTCAAATCCGGCCTCAGACACTTGACACTTACTAGCCGTGTGACCCTGGGCAAGTCACTTAACCCTCATTGCCCTGCCAAAAATAAAAAATAAAATAAATAATTGTTAACTGACAAAAGGAAACTCCATGCGACTTCCATGTTCAGTTTTGTGAGGTCAAGAACCTGCCACTCAGAACAATGTTGTAAAGACAAACAACTTTGAAAAACATAATACCTCTGATCAACCCACTGAGCAACCACCATTCCACCTACCTGCCTCCTGACAGAAAAGTGATAGATTCAGGTTTCAGGATAAGACTCTCTTTCTTTCTTTGTTTCTTTCTTCCTTCCTTCCTTCCTTCCTTCCTTCCTTCCTTCCTTCCTTCCTTCCTTCCTTCCTTCCTTCCTTCCTTCCTTCCTTCCTTCCTTTCTTTCTTTCTTTCTTTCTTTCTTTCTTTCTTTCTTTCTTTCTTTCTTTCTTTCTTTCTTTCTTTCTTTCTTTCTTTCTTGTCAGGGCAATCAGGGTTAAGTGACTTGCCCAGGGTCACACAGCTAGTGTCAAGTGAAGGGGGTCAAATTTGAACTCAGATCCTCCTGAATCCAGAACTGGTGCTTGATCCACTGTGCCCCTTAGCTGTCTCTTTTGGTTTGTTTTGCATAACTATGCATATTTTTTTTTCTTTTCCCAACAGAAGAAGAAAACAGGGTTTGTTGGGGTTTTTTGGTTAATTAAACAATAAGTAATAAAAAGAAGCTATAATTAACTGGAATTCTCAGCAGGATGGCAGACTGGTTCTATCAGTATCTTTACCATAGCAGACATTGTTAGTAATCTATTTTTTTTTTTTTGGCGAGGCAAAGAAAGAAAGAAAGAAAAGAAAAAAAGGACGTGTAGAGCCTGAACCAGACAAGTCTTAGGGAGAACAAGACTTTTGAAGGGTTCTACTCTTTGAGAAAGTTTAAACTTGTTCAGCATGACCCCAGAGGGCAGAAGATGGAATTTGCAGAGAGGCAGATTTCACATCAGATAAGAATAGCTTCCTAGCACTCAGAGCTATCTAAACAACAGAATGGGTCACCCCAGGAGGATTGGGGTCCCCCATAATTAAAGATCATCAAAGCGGAGATTCTGTGATAATTTCTTGTTCAGATATGGGTTGTTCTCAATGACTCACCCCTTATCCCTATGGGGCTGACCATGGAACTGTGCACAGGGCATTCTGAGGGGAGAAAGAAGCGATGAGGCAGGTGGGAAGCCAAGGAAGCTTCCTAGACAACGTAGTTTGAGCAGGGTCCTGGAGGAGAGGTAGGGTTTGATATGGTGGAGAATGGATGGGGCCACGGCATAGCCAAAATGTATAAGGAAACCAGGGGGTGGGGGGCGAGGGGCGGGGGGGGGGGGGTAAGAAAGCACATGGTATGATTACTGAATGCTTATGGAATTGACCAAGTTGCCTTGGATAGATTGTTGTTTGAACTGGGGTCCCTCAGAAGGTGCCCACTCTAATAGTTTTAACCCTTGAGCGTATGGCTCCGGAGAACAGTGGGCAATACCCGGATATGCTTCTACATCCACATACATTTGTCCTCTGGTTTGAAAGGGTCTCCTAAGGAAGGACATTTTGTTGTGAGCACAGGCTAGTAAAAACGAATTTGTGGGAAAGTGATAAGTCCCCTCATTAGTAGTAATAATAATAATAATTCATAATTATGTAACATTTTAAAGTTTGCAAAGAGCTTTACAGAATATCTCAATGGAGCCTCACCACAACCCAGTGAAGTAGATGCTACCATTTATTCCCATATTATAGATGAGGAGACAAAGGCTGCAATAGTTTAAGTGACATGCCCACAGTCACACAGCTATTGAATATGTGAGGCAGGTTTCAAAGTCAGACCTTCCTCTAGTCTACTTTCCATTGGAGGTGACAAGGCACAGCAAACCAAGACTGTTCATAAACTTTCAAGAAGAATATCCAGCCTTCCCTCAGAAAACAAACTTTTTTTCAATACTTAAAAACTAACATTAACAGTGCTGCAGCTTTTTAGGCTTGGAAACCACTGTCCTCCTAACAACGTTAGGAATATTATCTCAGTTTTATAGAGCTGAACCACGGAATCTCAGAATTGGCAGATACCTCAGAGATCATCTAAGGTCAACCTGAACTGGACTGAGAAATCTTAGATGAGGAAGTGGAAGTTGAAAGAAGTTAACAGGGGCTTGCCTATGGGTCACACGGCTAGTAAGTGTCAGAGCTGGGATTCGTATCCCAGTCTCCTGAGTTCAAGGCCAGTATTCTTTCTCCTATAAGACACTGTGTAAGTTACAAATAGTTATTTATGCCAAACAAGGCCAATAGGACTCCAAGTTGGCAAAAAGTTTTGCCTGATATTTGTTTCATATAACATATGTTCTTGAGTGTGATCTACATTGATGGTATTTATTTTAAAATATTCTTCAATTCAGACTTTTCACTAATTCAGACTTCTCAATCCTGGCTTCCCTCTCCCCTCCATCTTCCCCTACCAATTATTTCAAATAAATGAGGTTTTATGGTACATAGATACCCCTCTGCTATTCTTGGCAGAATCTCTGGCCACAATAAAAGTTGGGGATTCAATTAGTAGTTGGCACTAATCCCTTTGCCACAGCAGAGATGGTGCATAAAACCACAACCCACCCTGCTCCTTTGGGCCAAATTTCTGTGTATTGAAACTTTGGGGGAGTCCTTTGATTGATCTCCCTTCCTCTCCCTCCTTCCCCCCTACCCCACCCCCAAACAAAGTGCAGCTTAAACAAGTTTGTATGGTAGGGCTTACAACTGAAATGCCCATTTGTTCTCTATGATACGCGCTTCTTTAGAAAAAAAGCTTGAATTTCTGTGCATGGCATATTAATCTTCACTCACCAATCTTCTACAAATATAGAGCCGTATGACCATCCCATAGGCCTCCCCTACCCGGGTCTCTTTGTCTTGCTCTGAAACCATCCCCTCTCATCCTACTGGGCAGATACATAGTTGGTTAGAATTCCTTGCAGAGGGGCAGCTAGATGGTGCAGTGGATAGAGCACTGGCCCTGGATTCAGGAGTACCTGAGTTCAAATCTGATCTCAGAAACTTGACACTTACTAGCTGTGTGACCCTGGGCAAGTCACTTAACCCCAATTGCCTCACAAAAAAAAAAAAAAAAAGAATTCCTTACAGTGTAGGACCTGCTGTTTGTGGGAGATTACACAGTGGTTTTGCACAATCTGTACAAGGAATGGTTAGACTATGAAATTCTATTCAGTATGAATTCTTCTGTAAATAATCCACTTAGTCCTGGTGTTTCAGAAAACCAATTTGGGTACAAAGGCTGAACTTGGCTCCAATCAGTGGGTTACTTGTTCCAAACCACATGAGGGTAGTAGACTTCATTTCTACACACTTCAGAAGTGGAGGGAAGATGATCCTTCCCTCTTCCCTCCAGTTTGGTTCCAGAGCTTCAAAGCTACAAAAGGAAGAAAGAGACTTGTCTCATTTTCATTTCAGTATTTCGTCAAGTACCTGATGATATTCTAGATCCTATGCTAGGCAATGGGGATTCCAATACAAATGTGTTTTTGTATTCCTAGAACCTGGCACATAGTAGGATCAACCCATATTAGTGCAGATATGTTTTTGTACAAAATTGCCTGAAACATTTTTGTGGATTGATTTAATTCAAGAAATGATGGAAACTAAATATTATTAAGGTGGTTAATCTAATTAGTAAAGTCTCCAAGGTTGAAGGCAGCACTAAGGGCAGGGACAAAGATGGTGAACACCCTACAAAATTCATGGTAAAGGTGAGAAAGAAAAGGTATTAGTCAATGACAAAGATCAACAGAGGATGGTACAATGGGAGTCAGTCCAAACCTTGCCAGGGGGAAAGATCACAGGCCAATTAGGAGGCTGTAGCAATAGTCTAAGCAAGAAGGGATGAATGCCTTAACTTGGGTGGTGACTGTGTGAGTGGAGAGAAGGGGACAGATGTGAGATAGAAAACTATGGTAGGAGGAAAGGTTGTTGAATGATTGTGGCTGTAGAGTGCAAGAAACATGCTGACTCAGGGGGTAACTGGGATGGGGGAGGGAGGATCCAGAGAAAGAAAAGCCAGCATTGGGAAGGAACTGCTAGAACTGCTGAGTCCTGACAGAGATAGGTAGACAGACAGATAGACAGGAAGAGGTGGGGCTGGGGCTTCAGTGAATGAATGAAAAAAAAATTATTCAGTAAAGGCAGATAACACATACAGAGTAACTTAGCGACAGGGCTGAAAAAAAAAAGGCCCAGGATTTAAGGGGAAGTATCAAAAAAGTATTATTTTCTTTAGTATCATTTCCATTAATAAAACCATATGTGTTTCCAAAGTTAAACCATTTAAAACTGCCAAGAACTTTCTTTTCTATGTCTTTAAGGAAGTGCGAGAAGTGTGAATAGATTCAGATTAAATCCAGAATTTGTTAATCATGGAATAGTTTCCAAAGAGCACAGATAGTAGGGGAGTGAACAGTAGGAGATAATGGGGTTGGGGGAAAGGTGGACATGAAGGGAACTGAGATAATGGTGAGGATGGGCACGGTAGCGTGACTAGATGGGGATTGTACCTAGGATAGTTTTTCAGATGGTAGACATTAGGCAAAGAAGAAGACAAAAAGTGAGCTGGAGTATTTTAGTCACACAAGTAGGAAATTACCAAACAAAGATTGGTTAATGGAGAATTCTGTATTTTTGTTTGGAATGTTGATATGCTGGTGCTTCCAGCCTTGACCCCTATAGATGCCATCCTCCCTTTGATTTCCTGGGTGGTCTCACTATGGTCGCATTGGGTGTTGGGGAAGAGATGATTCTGGATCCAAATGGAAGCTTCTATGCTATCCTGAAAAAAAAAACACACAAGAAAATCTCATTAATTCAGAATTTATGATAATTATGGTAAGAGGGAGGAGGTGTATACATTTACACTCGCCCTAGGGCTAAATATTTAGTAGGAGCTCTGGCAGCTGTGTGGAAGATGGATTGGAAAGGGTAGAGATAAAGACAAGAAGACCAATTAGGAGGCTAGAAGGAATTGTCTAGGCAAGAGGTGATGAGTGCCTGAAGGAGGGTGGTGCCTCTGTGAGTGGAGAGGAAGGGACACATTCTGAAATAGGTAACTATAGCACACAAGAAAATTTTAGAGAGATAGAAGACAAAATGCTGGTGAAAGTCTAAGGTTGTTACCAACAGCGACAATCAGGGAGGGCTTCCTGGCAAATCTGGAATTTTAGTTGAACTTTAAAGGATGGATAGGAATCCAACAGGTAAAGAAGGGAAGATATTGAAAGCATAAGTGGGGCAACTAGGTGGCGCAGTGGATAAAGCACCAATCCTAGATTCGGGAGGACCTGAGTTCAAATGTGACCTCAGATACTTGACACTTACTAGCTGTGTGACCCTGGGCAAGTCACTTAACCCTCATTGCTCCACCAAGCAAGCAAGCAAGCAAGAAAGAAAGAATAAGGAATAGTGTAGGGAAAGGCCTCAAGGAGGGAAAATATCATGAAAGGTCAAAATAAAACCAAAGTAATATTGCTGTTATCATAAAGAGTTAGACTAGAGATAAATGATTTAAAGACAAAAGAGATACATAATAAATGTTTTCCAGTGATATTTATTTTTTAAAATCTATTCCTACCCAGAAAAATTCTATAATTCACTGAAGCAGACTTGTATTCCCTTAATTCGTCTCAATTAGGAGGGTTTTATTATTTTTATAGGACATTTCTATTTGATTTCCAGATCAAAGAAAACAACTTTGTATGATAAGTCAACTTCAAATTAGGCTGATTTTTAAAAAATCATTGTTATGGCTCTTGGAAATGAAATGTTGAAATAAAGTTTCATTTCCTGTTGGTGTACATTTCACTGCAGCAAGAATTTAAGACATGGACAAATGTTTGAACTAAATCACAAATTCAAAATCTCAGACCTTGACGGGATTCCCTAGGAGCCATCTAATCCATCCCACTGCCCCTCAGCCGAGGTCTATTTAAGCCATTTCAAAAAGAGAGGTCCTTTAACCTTTTCTTGCAATCTGTAAAATAAAATTTTACAGCCTCCCTTGGTAACACAATCCATCTCCTAAGATAAGAAAATACATTCTAGTAAAAGTAATGTGATTTTTAAAAAAGATTACTGTTTTATTATGATGGGATTTGGGGAAGGGAAGAGAAAGATTGTCAAAATATACTCAAAAGGATCTCTGAGCTGGCTTGAAAGCTGTGATTATTTCACTTTTTGTATATGTTTCCTCAGTGCTTAGCACAGTGCCTGACACATAAAAGGCATTTAATCAATATTTGTTGACTACTTGGCTGATTTCATCAATGTGGCTATTCCTTCCAATGGTGAAGAGAGCAACCCATCTCTGCCTGCCCATCCTGTCTGATGGGTAATACATACCTTAAATTCACTACAGAGGGTGCACCCAACAAGTGGGGAGTCTTTTTTTTTTTTTTTGGCAGGGCAATAGGGGTTAAGTGACTTGCCCAGGGTCACACAGCCAGTAAGTGTCAAGTGTCTGAAGCCGGATTTGAACTCAGGAACTCCTGAATCCAGGGCCGGTGCTTTATCCACTGCACCACCTAGCCGCCCCGGGAGTCTTTCTTGATTCTTTTTTTTTTCTTTTTCTTTCCCATAAAAGTATTTTATTATTTTCCAGTTATGTGTAGAGATAGTTTGCATCATTTGTTTTTTATAAGATTTCTAGTTTCAATTTTTTCTCCCTCCCCCCTCCACAAGACAACAAGCAATCCGATATAGGTTATATATGTACAATCACATTAAACATATTTCTGCAGGGAAGCTAGGTGGCACAGTGGATAAAGCACTGGCCCTGGATTCAGGAGGACCTGAGTTCAAATCCGGCCTCAGACACTTAACACTTACTAGCTGTGTGACCCTGGGCAAGTTACTTAAACCCAATTGCCTCACCAAAATGAAAAAAGCACACAACATATTTCTGCATTAGTCATGCTGTGCTAGAAGAGCAGAAAGGAAAAACCTCAAAAAAAGAAAAACAAAAAAACCAGAGATAGTATAGTTCAATCTGCATCTAGATTCCATAGTTCTTTTATTTTCTGGATTTGGAGAGCATTTTCTATCATGAGTCCTTTGGAACTATCTTGGACCACTGTATTGCTGAGAAGAGTCAAGTCTATCACAGTTGATCCACACACAGTGTTGTCGATAGTGTGTACAATGTTCTCCTGGTTCTGCTCATCTCACTCAGCATCAGTTCATGTAAGTCCTTCCAGGTTTCTCTGAAATCTGCCTGCTCATCGTTTCTTACAGCACAATAGTATTCCATTACATTCATATACCACAACTCTTGATTCTTTTTGGCACCGTGAGGATACCAGGGGAGCACAAAGATCTTCCATTAGTTTCCCTCTTAGCATTTGTGACCAAACCATTTGCTTTTTTTTTTGTTCATACATTTCTTTGATGATATTCTTTATTTTATTTCTCTTTAGAAATTCCCTCTATGTAAAGTATTATGTAAGCTGTCCATGTCCATGATATACCTTCTTCCATTGCCTTTTGGATGATCTTTAACTTCAGAGATGACAGTGTCCCATGGCTCTCAGGCTATCAACACTGAGTGTGCTAGAAGCAGCTCAAATTGGCCCTCAAAAGTCACTGGTTAAACTTTCAATGTGAGGAGCAGGTAGGTGGCACAGTGGATAGAGCACTGGTCCTGAAGTCAGGAGTACCTGAGTAGCTGTGTGACCTTAGACAAATCACTTAACCCTGATTGCCTCAAAAATTAAAAAAAAATTCAATGTGAGCACTTGCACCTCTGAAACTAGCAAATGATACAGATCAGGGCTTTATTTATTGTTTTTCTGGTTGTCTGGACTTAAAAATTATGGAGAACATGTTAGCAATGTACATTCAACTTAAAAGTGTCTCATAAGTACATCTCCTCCTCCCCCACCTCATAGAGCTGTTTGTTTAACATTTACTAGCATACCCTTACACACAACAATACCACAAGAACAGTGGTATTTTAAAAGATCAGCATTTGTTTCAGTGAGAAGCTAAGGATCATTAAAAGAACTTTGCAGTTGAAAACTATAAAAAAAGTTCGCATTGAGCTGTCCCAAAGGAGACCAGGATTCCAAGAGGCAGAGGTGAGAAGGGAGTAAGTTTAATTTAATTCAATTCCATTCTGCAGACAAGAACCATTTTTTATTTAGAACTCTGCCTTCTTCTTCTTCATCATCATCATCATTATAGCAACAACAATAGTAACAGTTAGCATTTATGTAGCATTTTAAGGTTTGTGAAGTGCTTTTCAAGTGCTACCTCATTGATTGTCACAAGAACCCTGTGAGGTAGATGTCATTACCCTCATTTTATTGAAGTAGAAAGTAGTAAGTTGTTCACACCAGTAGATGCCCCACTTTGGACATATTCTTTGAATTTTGTTTATTTTAATAGATGGCAGGTACCTATGGTATTATGTTTGATACTGTTAAAAAAAAAAAGGAGCCTAAGAAAGCTTTCTCCCCAGAGGCGGGGGGATATTTACTATGGAAACCACCAGACTGGATGACCCTCAGGGGTATGCATTAATTCTGCCAGTGCTTAGACCATCTAATTGACACCTAATGTCCTACCCTTGGGCTGGTGTTCTAACAACTGAGACTGAAGCATGAGGGAAAAACAAGGAGGGGAATTCCAGGAAACATCTAGCTAGAGAGGTAAAGGATGGCTGCAAGCTTTTGGAGAAGGTTGGGAGGATGGACTGAGAAATATCAAAAAGAAGAGAAGACAAAGAAAACAATAATAGTCATTACAGTGATCATTATTATACCTAAGAAAGAACAAGTTTGGTTCCTAATATCTCTGTGTGCTGAACCACTGTAAAGGTGCTTTTGTTGTTTCACTCACCTGCATATATTCCTTTCTTTACAGATGATAATATGTACCAGAGGCAGGTAGTGGTTCAGTAGATAGAGCACTGGGTCTGGAGTAAGGAAGACCTGAGTTTGAATCTAGCTGTGTGACCCTGGGCAAGTCACTCAAACCCAGGAAACACTCAAAGAGCATAAATTGAAGGATAATGGTACATTTTCCATTGGAAGAGGGATTTTCTGGATAGGAGTTGTTATTCAGGTGTGACCCCATTTGATGTTTTCTTGTCAATGATACTGGAGGGGTTCACCAGTTCCTTCTCCAGCTCATTTTATAAATGAGGAAACTGAGGCCAGTTTTGAACTCGTGTCTTCCTGACTCCGGCTCTGGCACTCTATGCAGTGTATCCACTACCTGGTGGCCTTAGCCTCCTTCAAGACTCAGGTTAAATCCCATTTGCAGGAGGCCCTTCCTGGTCTTCTCCACTGCTAATGCCTTCCCTCCAAGGTTACCTTCCTTCTACTCTTGTGTATATCTTACTTGTACAAAGTTGTCTGCATGTTGTTTCCCCATTAGTATGTGAGTTCCTCGAGGGCAGGGACCATGTTTTTGCCTTTCTTTGTGTCTTCAGAACTTGGCACAGTGCCTGGTACATAGTAAGTACTTGACTTACTTGCTAGTGGTCTCCTGACTGACAGACTCTTTCCCCCCACTCAGGATTTTCCTGGGAACATCAGAATTTGGCTTATGTCTGCTCTTCCTGAAAAGGCCTTTCACTCACCTGTAAGAACTAGACTAATAAGTAACTGAGTATGAGACAGGTTTCGTTTAACTGGGAAGAAAACACAGACTGTGCTACCAACATAGAGGATCTTGATGTCAGGAAAACAATCCTCTCCTTCTTCAATAGTATCTTTTTTTTTTTTTGATGAGGCAATTGGGGTTAAGTGACTTGCCCAGGGTCACACAGCTAGTAAGTGTTAAGTGTCTGAGGTAGGATTTGAACTCAGGTCCTCTGGAATCCAGGGCTGGTGCTCTATCCACTGTACCACTTAGCTGCCCCTCCTTCTTTAATAGTATCAAGAAACCCTCTTCTTCCAGGGATCCTCAACACTTACTCAGTGTACATGACTCTGTACCAGTGAAGGCACAAATCCAGTAATGAATCACAGTGCACACTATTCCTTCCATTATTCTAGGTATCACCACCTCCTTTCCTAGCTTCTCTCAATGATTCTCTTTCTCTTTTGCCAAGTCTCCACCTGGCACCATATGATACGACCACTATCCACCAGGACAGGTCCCCACTGTTTAACAGGGTGTGTGTGTGTGTGTGTGTGTGTGTGTGTGTGTGTGTGTGTGTGTGTGTGTGTAAGAGAGAGAGAGAGAGAGAGAGAGAGAGAGAGAGAGAGCAGGAAGGGAGGGAGGCAGGCAAGCTGGCAGGAAGGAAGGAAGGAAGGAGGGAGAGAGAAAGATTATACAACTTCTCTTAGCATAGGAAGTCTTCCAGTAGAATAAGGACCAACTGGAGTGTGAGAACCTTGGTTCAAATGCCACCTTTGATGATTATTATCTATTTGACCTTGGGAAAGTAATTTAACTCCTGAACTTCAATTTCCTCATCTGTGAAATGAAGCGGTTGGACTAGATGTTCTCTGAGGTTCCTTCTAGCTGAAATCAATGATCCTATGATCTGTAAATTTAGGATAATAACAGGATTGTTGTGAAGATCAAATGGGACAGAGATGTTGCAAATTCTAAAGCACTAAATGATAGTTTTTATTATTATCGTATAAAGTTAATCAGTGAATCGAGGCCTTTCTATGTACCTGACACTTTAAACTGCTGGGCCTTCCACTTCTAAAGCAAAGCTTTAGGGCCTGTTGTGGGCTTGTTGACCTGTACAATCTTGTTGTTTGTTGTTCATCCTTTATTTTCTAAGAGAACCAATGACATTATGGGGTGATGTCTTGACTTGCCTGTGAATTGGATTCAAGTGAGACAGAGTTGCCCAAAGTCTGGGCCTCACTGTCTCTTCCAGAGTCATTGTAGTCCAGTGGTAGGACAAAAGTCAGGATTGTTCATGCCCAGGATGACCTTGGCAGCTTCACTATCTGACAAAGCTCCACAGTGTCTGATTCAGCCACCTTCATAGGTATTAAAATAAATTGTTCTCTTCTGCCCATCCCACAGGGGTGTGGGGAATCTTCCCACCCTTGGGTAGACATCTCCCTAAGTCACCAGCCGGTTTGAGGCCTGCTGGTCACTCTGACCCTGGTTTAGCCCATCTGCTGAAAAGGTTTACCAGGATGTGGCTACTATGCCTGCCTTATAATGCTTCTCTTTTAGTAATTAGTGTGGGGGAGGGAAAGGGGGTTTCCTTTCCAAATATTCTGGTCCTCTTTTGGGGGGAGCAGGGTAATTCGGGTTAAATGACTTGCCCAGGGTCACGAGCTAGTAAGTGTCAAGTGTTTGAGGCTGAATTTGAACTCAGGTCCTCCTGAATGCAGGACCGGTGCTTTATTCACTGCACCAACTAGCTCCCCCCTGGTCCTCTTTATTGTCAGATTATGCTCCTAACAGAAATGGATCTCAAGGTCTTGATTTCTGAGTAAGATTTCTGAAAATTGGAATCAGGAGATTGAAGGTTGGAGTCCTCTTTGTTTTTTTGCTTTGTCTCTAAATTTCCATATGTTAAGAGACAGGTCTGCCTCAGTCAAGGCAACATAATATTTTGTAGCATGGAGAAAGCAGAGTTATTTCCTCTGGGGGAGGGAGAGCCCCTGACTATGTAAATAGAGTTACTTCCTGCTTTGGGACATTGGTCCATCTTAGAAAACCTGAAACCCACCCCAGGAATTGTCCTCCGTGGCCCCTCTCTGCCTCCCACCCCTGCCCCTGACTACAAGCCAGCCCAATGTGGCAACGCTGCCTGGCGGGGCAAGCCCTGGGTGACCATTTAAAAAGTTCTGGGAAGGGCAGAAATTCCAAATGAGCTTCCACTGGGATTAAAGGGGAGGGCAGTCGGATTCCCAGAGAAGCATTTTCAAAGGACATCTAGAAAATGTGGCCATTTAGGGCCCTCCGATTTGGGCACAGAGGGTTCAGCGCTGTCTGTTGCTTAGACAGCCAATACTTCACAGGACCCAAGAAGGCATTTGAAATTGGAGCGCACTGTCAGCAGGCGATCTGTGGTTAGAAGGGGAGCTAGGTACTGAAGGGGCTGGGGAGACTTCTTAAAAGCATTTAGCAAGGCTAATACGTCCCAGTTGAAACACACACTGTCTTCCCATTACAGAAAGGGAATTCAATAAGTAGTCTTCTGGCATCCTTTGAAGGGTATCGATTTCGAAGGAAAACTGGCAAAACAGAGTAACTCAGAGCATAGCAGGAAAGATGATATGGGAGCAGAATAGGAACCTTTAATCAAAGGAGCATTCTAGGTGCCTGTTCCCTCAGGGAGTGTGGGGGAAGGGGTGCAAAGGATGGCAGCTGGACTGCCACATCATGACTGGAGGGAAAAGGGTGGTGCCACTGGACTTCCATAAGCCATCCAGGGGTGACTGGAGAAGTGGGTACACTAAGTTCAGTATCTCTTAGCTCTGTCCTTTCCAATACTTTAGTAAGTGGAGAACCAATAACTCTATCCCAGAGTGCCTTCAGGGAAAAGCTAGATGGTTGTGAAGTCTCCAAGGACCAAAGTTCAAATCCCACCCCTACTATTTACTACCTATGTATCTTTTGGGGGGGGGCAGGGCAATGAGGGTTAAGTGACTTGCCCAAGGTCACACAGCTAGTAAGTGTCAAGTGTCTGAGGTCAGATTTAAACTCAGGTCCTCCTAAATCCAGGGTTGGTGCTTTATCCACATTGCTATCTAGCTGCCCCCCTACCTGTGTATCTTACGGGTGGTCTTTTAACTTCCCTGAGCCTCAGTTTCTCAGCTGGAGTTGGACTAAGTGACTTCTAGAGCCTTTTCCAGAGTGAAATTTGTGATCCTAGGTATTGAGGGGGGTGGAGTGGGATTCCTGCTGGCTCTGGGGGTGGGGAGGTGTATATAAGTATACATATGTCTTGTCTAGTTTCCTAGGATATTCATTCCCACTCCTTCTCAGACCAGATTATATAACATAGGGGGAAAAGCACAGAGTTGGTAGTTAGATGACCTGGGATCTTGTCCTGCTTTTTACCACTTCCTAGGTGTGTGACCTGCTTAGGTTCTCAGTTTTCACACTCATAAAATGAAGGTTTAAATTCCTCCTACGGCAGCTAGGTGATGCAGTGCACAGAGACTCAGACCTGGAGTCAGGAGAACCTGAATTAAAATTCAAATCCAGCCTCAGACACCAGCTGTTTGACCCTGGGCAAGTCACTTAACCCTATCTGCCTTAGTTTTTTTAATCTGTAAAATGAGCTGGAAAAGGAATGGCAGACCATTCTAGTGTCTTTGCCAAGAAAACCCCAACTGAGATCATGAAGAGTCAGACATGTCTGAATAACCACAAAAGTCTGTTCGAGTCTGGACTTTTTGGAGAGAAGTATCACCACCCTGCTGTGATGTACACAAGGACTGGACATTTCATTGACAGTCTCAAATGTTGGGAGTCATGAAATCATAGATTGTTAGAACAGGAAGCTGCTTTAAAGACTATTAAATCCAACCCTCTCTTATCTCAGAGATGAGGGAACTGAAGCCCAGGGAGGGAAAGAATGATTAAGGCTGTGTCAGTGATGGAACCGGAGCACAAAGCTAAATCCCTTAACTTTCCATTAACTACACCAGAAAGTCTTCAGACTTTCATGTTTTCATATTAGTCAATGAACCAACCAATAAACATTTATTAAAAAACCTACTATGTGGGGCAACAAGATGGCCCAGTGGATAGAACACCAGTCCTGGGGTCAGGAAAACCCAAATTCAAGTCCACCCTCAGATACAGCTGTGTGACCCTGGGCAAGTCACTTAACCCCTCTTGCCTCAAAAACCAAACCAAGCCAAACCAAACCAAAACAACAACAACAACAAACCTTTCTCTTTTTAAAAAATTCTTTGCATTGCTCATCTAAGAAAACTTTCTTTTTAAAGTCATAAACATTTTTATTTAGAATTTTGGGTTCCAATTTTTATCCCTCCTTCCCTCCCTCCCTTCCCCCTTCCCTGAAGCAGTAAGCAATCAGATATAGATTATACAAGTACAATTAAATAAAACATCACCATATTATAGTCACTTTGAATAAGAAAACTTGAATAAAAGGCAAAAAGAAAAAAAAATGTTTCAGTCTGTGTTCCATCAATAGCGGTTCTTTCTTTGGAGGCAGATAGTATGTTTCATTGATAGTCCTTTGGGATTGTCTTGGATCATTGTATTGTTGAGAATAGTTAAATCTTTCACAGTTCTTCATCAAACAATATCTACAAATCTTTCTATGTGCCATGCCGCATCTTAGGTAGGGGGAGAATGAAACAATCTCTACATTTTATTGGGGACAACATGTGCACATTTAACATATAGAGAATATGGATAAGGATAGAGATTGGATATATGATTTCATCAGTTCATGGAACGCCAGGATAAGGAAACTCCTTTTGCCAATGCAGGTTGGCACCTTCTCTGCAATTTATCAATTTAGAGTTACTCAGAGCATGGAGAACTAAGTGACTTGCCCAGGGTCACACAAGCCAGTATATGTTAGAGATGGGACTTGAAATCAGACTTCTTTCCTTCCTGACTGTGAAGCTACTATACTGCCCTGCTTCTCTGTATATAGAGAAAAAATGACATGGCAATTTGGGGGGGAGGTACTCGCAGATGGGAATTTAGGGAACTTATCCAGGGTCACACAGCTAAGGCAGGATTTAAACCGAGGTCTTCCTGGTTCCAACTCCAGCATTCTATCCACCATACCACAATAGGTTCCAGGTGTGGGGAGCAGCCTGTCCAAAGATATGGAGATGGGAAGTGGAATGTCATGAGGAACAGTAAGGAAGCCAATCTGGCTGAACCAAAAAAGGGCATGAAGAGAAGTAATGCATAGTAAGGGTGGAAAGGGAAGTTGTGAGACCCAAGTGAGCAAAGTTATATTAGACTCAGGTGGTACATCATAGGACTTCTTATATCAATGGTGTTCTAGTAAATGTCTCTGGAAAAAAAATGTACTTGTGACATACTTTTAGGTTTAATCTGCATTATTAAAACGTCCTCCATCACTTTTTTATGTCTAGACAATCAACAGGACAGTAAATAAATATCAATAATATTAATATCATTAATAGTAACAATATGAATAAATAAATGATGCATTAAATAAATGATAAATCAAGTCCTAGTTTGTATCATTTGCATATTTCTGAGCTGTAAATGTTCATAATGAAAATTTCACAATTGCCTCAGGGTATATTCTGACTCCAGTGTACCCTGGTAGCCACCTTTCTCTTTCCTAGACTTTCTCACCAGTGCCTTTCCATGGCCCTGCTATGCTCAAGGCTGCCTCTAACAATAAATCATATGCTGGAAGAGCTTTATCTCCTCCTCTTTGGACCCTTCAAAGCCTCTTCAAGGAAAGCTGGAAATGGGTCACCTAGAACTCTGGCAGGAAATATGTGTCAGATTTAAGAGGAAAAAAATTACAATGTGTATTTCCTCATCCATCCTCTTTGGGGTCAGTTGAGAGTGAGAAACAGTAGTCTGGTCTATGCAAGTGGAAATTCCAGAATGAAATTGTTTCTTTTTTAACTGGTTGTGGAAGTGAAGGGATATCCTGGCATTAATCTGAGGTTTTCACTGACTGCTCCAATTCTATTCTGGACCTGGTGATGGGCTGGGATGTATAGGTGCTGTCCCTCTGACCTACTCAACTCCTTCTCTAGCCCAGGGCTGAAATAGCTAATCTGATAATAATAGAACCAGCAGTACTAAGAATAATAGAATTAATTTCATTACCTCAAAACATCAATAATTTCATTGGGATTGGTGTCTTTCCAATTGCACAGATCACAATCCCTCCAATTCAATTTAATTAAACAAACATTTAAAATATCAAGAAACTATTATGTATAAAGCAAGTGGCAGCCTGGTAGAGCAGCTGGGGACTAGCCTGGGAGTCAGAAAGACCTGGGTTCAAGTCCTACTTTTGCCATACATTGGTTGTGTGACTGTTCACTGTGGTCCTGTTAAGGGCTAAAATTCTAGCTAAACTGTCTAAAATATCTAATGAGTGGTCGCCAATAAATTATAAGCTTTAGCAAGAGTTAGACTTTTAAGCATTTATTAAGGAGAATAAGAATTTGGTAAAGAGAGAGAAAAAGGCCTAGATTTCTATCTATTAAAGGGAGAGCACATTTCTAGCTCCCTTCTCCACCAGAGTCCAGAGGAAAAGAAAACGAGACTGAGCGCCAGTCTCTTCCTTCCTCCTCCCACTAGCCCGCGTCACTTCCTGACTCCTGGTCTTGCCCTCAAAGACCTTCCCTTCATGGGCAGAACTCCTCTACAGTAAGTATCCAGCAGGTGGCGTTATTCCAATCGTTACAGTCCCTTCAGTATATGGGTCTCTTCAGCCTTTCATTATGCTGGTTGTCCTTTTCTTGATGCTCTTGCACTTAGCTTTGTCAGTTCAGCCCTCAGGCTCTCCTCCCTCAGGTAATTCTCTAAGAATCTAACTTCCAGTCCCATTGCCAATCTATGCTGGTGAAAGAAGTTTCCATAATTGAGAGCACCCTATATGGATGAAATTACAGATCTGTATCCTTCTATTGACCCCCAGTGTACGACGCACTTTGTCAGGGACAAACAAAGATGAAACTGTGCCTGCCCTCAAGACGCTTCCATTCTACCTTTCTAGGCAGTCTTTATCAGTTGTTCTGCCCAAATAAATCACCAGTAGCTGGGCAATAACCTTTTGGGGAAGAGCTATTCCAAATTTAGCCTGAGTGGACCCTGGATTGCAGGTACATATTTCATAGCCAGTTTCCTTCCATACTGGAGACCTTTCCATCTTTTTTTTTTTTTTTGCTTGTTTGGTTTTGTTTGTTTTTTGCAAGGGGCAATGGGGGTTAAGTGACTTGCCCAGAGTCGAACAGTTAGTTAAGTGTCAAGTGTCTGAGGCTGGATTTGAACTCAGGTCCTCCTGAATCCAGGGCTGGTGCTTTATCTACTGCACCACCTAGCTGCCCCCATCTTGATAAGACCTGCTGAGAGTTTGTGCTCCACTTGAATAGAACTTAGGGTTATCTCAAAGATGCTAAGAGGCATCAGGGGAATACCAAGTAGAGTAATGATAATAATTACCATTATCAGTATTAAGTAATAAGATAATAGATGAAGAATTCACATGTTACAAATATACCCTCAGAATATCCTTGAGAAATCCAGGAAATAAACCATACTGTACTGTAGCGTTATTGTAGAAATGACTGTTGCCAACACTCTCAGCCAGACGTTCAAGAACAACATTTTAAACAGATGTTGCCTTCCAGAGCACTCATAAATTCCAAACTTAGTGGAATGAAGAGCTTCCAAAATAAGAGACTTAGTAGGAGAAATCCAAACCATGTGGGACAGGAAATAGTATATGGCATCCATCCTGTCTACTACTGGAGCTGTACCAAAGGATGCTTCCAGTGAATTTACAGAAGATGAGTTGACATCCCAGCATTTTCATTCAATTACAAAAACCCCAAATTACCCTAAACAATTATCCACCTGCACAATAGTCTGCCAAGTATTAAGTATAATAACAATAATAGGAGAATGATTTGTTCTGGGATCACGTGTGTCTGAACTCCATAGAATATGAAAAGGAAAAGAATGAGAAACAACAACAAAAAATAATGCTTATATAGGATTTGATAGTGGAGAGAAGTCATATTGATGAAGCCATAGAGGTTTTGAAATTATAAAATGATGCTTATTTCCCTCCCCTCTCTTCAAATTCTGTTATGATTAGATTCACTATTTAAATCCTCACCTAGAGGATTTTTCTTGGTCTGACAGGTGGTAGGAGTAGTCACTACCTATGTCCTAGCCACTAAGGCAACAAGACATGTGGATAAAACAGTGGGCTTGGAATCAGGGAAGGCTAAGTTCGAATCTGTCTCTCAAACTTATTGTTGTTTGTCCTTCATTTTCTAAGAAGACCAATGACATCATGAGGGTGACGTCTCGACTTGTATGTGAATACTAGATATGTGAACCCAGACAAATCAGTTTCTACTAGGCAAAGACCACTGTGGAATCAGAGGACTTGGGTTCAAATTTTGCCCCTGATGCTTATCTGTACAGTGAGAGGTATGGATTAGATGGCCTGTGAAGATCCTTCCAGTTCTAGATCTATGATTCTATGATCTACTAAATCTTAGAGAGTTTGCAATCTATATCGGTGGAGGGCATTTCCAAATCAGGAATTCCCCAGCATCAAGTTGGTTGGGTTTTTTTGTTTGTTTGTTTGTTTTGCTGTAGCAACTACTTGGGGAGTATACATTTAGAATTGGAAAAGATTTTGGATTTTGTTATATGGAAACTGAAACCAAGAAAGTTTAAGTGACTTTTCCAAGGTCACATAGGTAGGAAGCAGCAGAACCAGCATTAAAACCTATATCTTCTTCTTCTTCTTCTGGTGGGGCAATGAGGGTTAAGTAGCTTGTCTAAGGTCACACAGCTAGTATGCGCCAAGAGTCTGAGGCTGGATTTGAACTCAGGTCCTCCTGAATCCAGAGCCAGTGTTTTATCCACTGAGCCACCTAGATGCCCCTGAAACCTATATCTTCTAACTTCAAACACAAGGCTCTTTCCAATACAAACTCCCTCATTGAAAGGATGGCACAAGTTCTCAAAAGCTGCCATGCCTTCTTTCCTATTGCTACTCAATACTTGGTGAAATATATACATATACACACACAATATACATGTTTACATATTTATCTTGAACTAACTTGAAAACTTGCCCATTGAATTGAATGGCAATATCTGGGCAACATGAATTTTTTTTTCCAGTTTCTTTTTCCATTATGAGTGATTAGGACAATTTCTTTCACATTTCTTTGGATTCCAAAGAGCCATAGATGAAGAGTTACAAAGGACTTTTGTCCAACTCTCATCTTACAAATGAGGAAACTGAGGTCCAAAGAGGTTAAGTGACTTTCCCAGTCCCTACACAGGTGGTAAGTGGCAGAGTCAGAAATTGTCCTCTATCCCTTGGACTCCAATTCACCACTCTTTCCACTGAATCATGGTGCCTCCAACTAGGAAGTTGGCTCTACACAGTTAATATGATATTACTTGCAAACAGGATCATTTAGAGAACCTTGTGCTGGATACCTTTTATGATATTGGGGAATGTAATAAGTGAGCTTATGTCTTTCTGTTTTATGGCTGTCTTTATGTCAACACTCAGAGGATTCTTGAATGAAGTTAACTCCATCTGTCAGTCTTTTATAATTTTAATTCATGTAGAGGAGACACCTTGTTCAAGATTTCATTTAGTTCTATTGGGCCAAGTGCTTTAAAATTATTATATTTTATTTTAGAGTGGGTCTCTTATGTCATCTAGACTGGAAGTACAGTGTTCACTTATGGGCCTGACCCCATCATTGATCTACCTAGGAACTTTGACCTGTTCTACTTCCCATCTCACCAGCTCATCCCACCTTAAGCAACTTGATGGTGTCCCATCCCTCCAACTCCCTTCTGGAGGCTCACCATATTGGTGCTATACCTAGTAAGTGCAATTGATCACCTTTAGCTCACTGTAGTTAAGAACTCATGAATTCAAGTAATCCACCAGCCTAAGTTTCCCAAGCAAGTCAATCAGGGATCACAGTCTCATACCTCAACATCTGGCTACCAAATGCTTTTTATCATTTTCAAATTAAAAAAATTATAGTTATTTATCATAATTTAGGATTTTTTCACAATTTATTTTGAAGTCATAAAATGCCAGCGAAAGAACAGACTGAGTCAGCTGGTCAGTCTGAACAAATACTTGATTGTAGTCACATCTCTATGGGCTATGGGTAGCAGCACTGAATTACATGACAAAGGCAATACGTTTCTGTCCACCTTCTGGCAGAACTTTGTTGTTCTTCTTGTCCTGGTGGTGGTGTCATGTCTGACTCTTTGTGACCACATTTAGGGTTTTCTTGGCAAAGATACTGAAGTGGTTTGTGATTTCTTTCTCTAGCTCATTTGACAGATGAGGTAACTGAAGCAAACAGGGTAAAGTGACATAGCTAGTAAGTGTCTGACACTGGATTTGAACTCAGGAAGATGGATTTTCCTAACCCCAGGCCTATCACTCTCTCCACTGCACCACCTAGCTGCCAAAACTTTGTTAGATAAAGCAAAGGGATGGGCAGTTTTGAATGGTGGTTTGAACTATGCAAGAATAACAACAAATGATGGAATAATAAGTGTGCAATAAATATTTGCTTGCTGAATCTTAGGCTGGGAAAGGAAGAAAGAAAAAGCAAACACCGGGACAGAAGGTAGAGATTGAAAGTCATTTCTAGTTAGGATTTTTTTGAAAAAAAAAAAAAAGCAACGATGCCTTTAAAAAAAAGTCTTCATGTTTGTTCCTTTTATTCGGGGCAGTAGAGTCCAAAGATAAACCTTTTCTTTTCAAATGTTATTTCACAATCTTGACTACACATGAGAGAAAATAATATAGAACCACCTCAAATATCTTCTAAAGCTCTGGAGTTTAGAAATGATTAACAAACCATGTTTATATCATACCTAGTAAGAAATAGCTAAAATGAATATTATTATAAAGCTTTCTCTTTGACTATTTCAACTCTGTGAGGCTTATACAATTGAACCTATGTGCCAGTCTCTACTACCAGATTACCACCATATCTTCTGGTATAATATGGCTGACCTTATCATCATCAAACTTAATCCATTCATCTTATTTCCTTTTTTTTAACCATAATAATGGATGGCCTGAAGAACTAGACCTTCCCTGGTACGTCAGCACTGCTTGTAAGTCATAATAACCATGGTTATTAGAGGCCACTATCATCAGGAAAAGAAGATGGTTTATATTTAACTTTGACTGTTAATTTACTTTTTTTGCTTTCTAGGTCCTTGAATTTTCACCAAAAGGAGATTTTTCTTGAACTTTTAAAAAACATATATATATTTCCCCTCAAATTACATGTTCAAACAATTTTTTAACATTAAAAAAAGTTTTGAGTCCCAAATTCTATCCCTCCGATCTCTCCTCCCCCTCCCTGAGAGGTGAGCAATCAGAAAGAAGTGATACATATGCAATCATGTAAAACATTCCCATTTAGTTATTTTGTACAAGAAGACTCAAAAAAAGGAAAAAGAATAAAAGAATGTGAAAAATATCATGCTTCACTGTATTCAAACAATATCAGTGTATATTCAAACAAGATGCTTCATCATTAGTCCTTTGGGATTGTCTTTTTCTTGAAGTTCTGGTGTACATAGTTCCCATACATCCAACACAAGAGGAAATTTAACATCCTTAAGAACTTTGATATGCACATATTCCTTTGCTTTGTAAAAAAAAAAATCAAACCGTCTGAATAGTAATACAGGTAGGCAACCAGCAAATCTTGGGTGATTTTATATACAGAGCATTTCTTTGCCACACTGGGAATTGCTTGGTGATTTCTTCTTCAAGTCTCAATTAAGTCCTATAAAAAGATACTTGACTTCTTAATTGAGAAAACAGCTGAACTGAGGTTTATTCCCCTTTCCAGTGATGACTTCTTCTCTAGCTTTTTTTACATTTCTTAGTAGTTTCAAACTGAACGTCGATGTACTGAACAAGCTTTTCTTTTTAGGTGTTGGTACTCCTGCAGCTGGTGATTCAACTGTGTCTCCATGACATATTTATTGTTGTTGAGTCTTGCCCAACCCTTTGTGACCCTATTTGGGGTTTTCTTGGCAAAGATACTGGAGTGGTTTGCCATTTCCTTTGTAAGTGATTTGCCCAGGGACACACAGACAGTGTCTGAGGCTGGGTTTGAATTCAGGTCTTCCTGACTCTAGGCTCAGCACTCTGTCCAACTGAGCCACCAGCTAGCTGCCTCTTTCTCTGTAACAGAATCGCCTTCTAAAACATTCGGTTTTTGTCGCAGCACTCAACATTCTTGGCATTTTGATGAAGATACGATACTTGCTCACCCTTCTCTGTACGCCGTGGGGAAAGCCACATGCAAAATTTGCAGTAAATAGGTGGGATTCCATCCTGAAAGAAGTTTTGTCTACGGAATTAAACAAACCTCTAAAGGCTTTATAATGTACCACATGGAGGCCATTTTCTATGAAGCTTGCAAGGCATCAGCATACCCTTGAGTGGCATCTTTGATTTCTGCCACAGAGTAGTTACACTGTTCATTCATGGAACAAGCATAACAACAGTAGCACTCATGTAACAAGCTGCATTGCAATTCCTTAGCAGATGCTTGCTGTTCTTTTGTCATGTCTTCTATGAAAACGGTTCTAGCTATGGATTTCTTAGACAAGCATCTGCTGATCCCATCATTAATGGAGCAATTCCTCTCTCTCTCTCTCTCTCTCTCTCTCTCTCTCTCTCTCTCTCTCTCTCTCTCTCTCTCTCTCTCTCGTTTCCCCAAACATCACCTTCAGAATACTTCCTTTCACTATAACTTCTGTCTAACAGGCTGGACTCCAGTCAGTGTAAAAAGCTGAGAATACGAGAGGTTCATCACTATTCAGTTCTACCCCCATCAACCTTCTATTTTCCCCATTTTACATTAGCTGAGAAGACCAGTGTGGCTGAGGGAAGAAGTAGCACAGGAAGGCCAGGACAGGTGGCTACTGGGGAGTGGAAGGAAAGTAAGGAGAAACAGCAGGAGGAGGAAGAGCTATAGCTGCAGCTGGGGGTGGTAGCCATTTGGCTCAGCCTGGGGTATCAAATGCTTTTTAAAGAAAAAAACAATAAACAGTAGACAGAATAGGCTCCATAATTTCTACATCTTTTAGTTAGCTTGTATGGCTATAAAGTTGTGATCTGTTGTAGAAATCACCTATGAAAGTGAATCAGAAGATTTACTTTTCATGCTTTCACCAAAGATACCTATCATACATGCACAGACTATTCTAAGAGAGATTATATATATACTGTGATGAAATAATGGGATTTCATAGATACTCAAAGACCCACCTGGAGATTAATCTAGACTGAATCAAGTGAGAGTGATTGACTGCTGATTAGCCTACTTCAAGTTAATTGGATTGTAATCACACCTGATTATCCCTTAAGAAGGTATTGTTCTCAGAAGCTAGACTGTGAACTCAACTTGAGAACACCTTCAAAACCAATGGATTTGGATGATGCCAACCAATCAGCTTGAAGCAGTATGTAAGGACTGCCTCTGTTCCAGACCTATAAGATGCTTCCACAATCAGCTTACTGGAGAGTTCCTGATTAAAGCAGGCTCCTGGAGGAGGACTTGAGGAAGAACCCAACCTGGCTGGAACTCTAGGCTAGGTAGGATTTTTTTTTTCCCCTGAACAACTTGTGAATACCTTTATGCTTTAATAAATGTTTAATGCCCAAAGACTGGTACTAAAGCTTATAATTTAAGGTGACCACAATCTAGATTTTAAACATCACAATACATACATATATAATTAAAAATATTTACATATCAATATATAAAATAAAAACTATATATTAAATTATATCGATAAAACAAATATATACACATTATATACATACATACATACATACATACATATATACACACACACATAATTAACAAGCACTTATCAACAAGCATTTATTAAGTACCTATCCTGGGTCAAGCCCTGTGCTAAGTGCTAGGGATACAAAGAAAAACAAAAAACTCATTCCCTCCACTCAAGGAGTTTATAGTCTAGTGGAGGAGATAACATGAAAACACCAAGTACAAACAAGTTACATACAGGATAAATTGGAGCTAATATCAAGGGGAAGGGAATAAGACTATGGAGGAAAAAAAACCTGATAAATGTTGATACTTTCTCAGTCACTCTTTAAAAAAATTAAAACAATAGCATTATCTGTAATCTTTTTATTTCCTTTAGAATGTTGCTCATTCTGGACTTTTTTCTACATCAATAATATTTCAGTGCATCTGTAAGCTTATTAATGTACTTGCTTGGTTCAGTGGTACAGATCACAATCTATCCATGCAACTTTTATTGATGTTTTCATAAATTTTCCATGAAGGGATGCAATCAAAGTACTAGGGATCTTGTTCTAGACCAAGGATTCTTGATCTTTTGTGTGGTTTGGGGGTGGAGCAGTTTTGTCAGCTTAGTGAAGGTATGGAACATTTCTGAGCCTTGTATTTTTAGATAATTGAAAGAACTGTTCATTTCAGTTAGAGGTTAGTGAAAATAAAGATAGAATTTTTTTCCCATCCAAGTACAAAGACCCCTTGAAATCTATCCATGGAAGTTTTTGGAATCTGTGGAACCCCTGCTGGAAGTCCCTTGATATTGCCTGAATACCAATGGAACACACACAAAACCTACCCATTCTTCATCTCTTACTCTTGTTACATGGCCAGTGTTTTTTTAGTTTTTTTCTTTTTATGGTCATATATCCCTTTCCTAACATCCTTTATAGCTACATGATTCTTCATATGATGTGTCACAGCCTGCTCACGCAGACCATGCCCTTCTCCATTTTTCTTTGGATGATACTTAATTTCAAAGAATGTGCTATTACGTGACTTGTAGCATCCGTTGTAGCTGGAAAATGCTCCTTAAATATCAAGTATTTGTTTTACTGAGAAACTTGGAATCTTTAAAAGTTTTATGTAATTTCTCAAAGATAATCAATCCATCTTGTTCTCCTCCTATTCAGTTCTGGGCCTAGTTCATTGCCTATTTGTCTAAATAAGATGCATGGAATATTTCAAGTGTCCATACAACTATACTGGATGAGCCAGGGGATGGGGTGGAGGGCAGGAGGAGAAGGTACAACTAACTTGAGGAAGGTAACCTCCAGAGAAATTCTTTAACTTATCCAACATATGAAGCTGCTGCCAAGAGTTTAGTGGCCCTGTCTGCTGAGCCCCGCCCTCTAGTTTCAGTAAATTATCAACTGCTCATTTTTCTCAGCCTGACCTTATGATACCCCTGACATTCCAGATTTAAATAATGTAGTTCATCTTCCCTGGAAATTGGAGCTGGAAAAAGCCCTATTTAAATCAGATCAATTGGCCTGTCCCCCTGGGCCAAGGCTAGATTATTCCCTGCTGTTCTGAAAGACTTGTTGAATGTTGGAAGGGTGGGGGCACGTTTTATCATCTTGAAAGCATTCCTCTGAGTGCCAGGAATGGTGCTTTGATTGCCATGGAGTCACTGGGACCACAGAAAGCCTTAGAATCCTGAGGCTGAAAGAGAACTTCAAGCTGTTGCAGTTCCTGATCCAGGAACTTCCCAAAGAGTGCTCCAAAGGACCCAGGGTATCTATGCTGTGAATCAGCTTTCTGCAAGAAAAAGTTAATGCTAGTGATATTTTTTCTTGTTAAAATTTTAAACATGAAATGATGTGCATATTTTAATATGGCATTTTTGTCATTATGGATTTCATTTTCTCTTTTTGTTTCTTATTTAAAATTTAAGATGCTACAAAATTTCCTGGCTCCTTTTTATTATGCTTGTGTTCCTGTATTTATAGATCATCCCCTTGATATATTTAAATCCCTGAAGAAAAATGTGACTGTTTTAGTCTAACATTCAGATGGGTGGGTAGACTGGGCCTGTGGGGCTAGAGTACAACACCTATTTCCTTCCCCTAAGTGGCCCATCTGCTCTGGACCCACATACAAGGCCTGGACGTAGCTTGGTCATCAAAGGAGCCTGTTCTTAGGAAAGGGGTCAGGGGCTCCTTTTTCTCACAGTCTTTGGCTTGGATACCACACAGTGACATTCTGGGGGAAAGTTGCTCAAGGGTTATGTTTGAACTCATGTCTGGTTCACAAAGAAGCAGGTAGTCAAAGTATGCTACAAATCAGATATGGGACAGATATTTATTTCCTGCATGTAAAAAAGTGCCAAAAGACACAAAAGACTCATATCATACATTGAACAAAACTTAAGTAGTCACTAACTACTAACATGCAATTCCTGTAATAGTCTGCTGGGAGGTGGAATCATAAACATTGAAACATAGGCAGATTGTGGAACATCAAACAGACATTCCATATTTTACATCAGACATGAACTGTCCAAACAACTCCCACTCCACAGCTTCTGCCAATCTAGTTCAGGGCTTGTTTTGGGTCCTGGTTTAGGTCATTTTCTCCAAGAGTACAAGAATAATGACTGGGGACTTCGAAAGTACAGCCATCATTGACTGAGGAACCTGGTTTCCAAATCTCTTGACCTCAGAAATTGTCTCCAAGTCTGTATGCTTTCATTCACTAATATTCAGGAAAACAAGATACACAAGAAGCAACCCCAAACCAGGATCAATCACACCAGAACCTCCATTGGAGGAAGACACCCTGGCCAGCCATCTCTACATTTCTCATCCAGCTGCACCCCTCTGGACTGAGTACTTTCCCCTCCCCCAATTTTTTCAGCTTCCTTTTGTATAGTGTCTCCTTTCATTAGATTGTAAGCTTGGTGAGGTCAGGGACTGTTTTTTGGGTTTTTTGTATTTGTATTCCTAGTGCTTAGCACAGTGACTGGTATATAGTAGATGCTTAATAAATGTTTGTCAACCCACCTAGACAGGAATTGGGATTTGGCAGGCTAGTAAAACTCTATGGACCCCTTCTCAGAAAAGGATTTTTAAGTGAATAAAAATAAAGTACATAGTATTTAAAAGGAAACCAATTATTTTGAAATAAAGATGTAATTGTTTTTCCCTATCCAAGACAGAGACTCCCTGTAAAGGGATCTGTGGACCCCAGGTAAAGAACCTCTGTTTTAGGTGAATACACTAAAACTTGGGTCAGATAAATTCAGGCCTTCTTGAGAGGAATCCGCATGGTACCCCACCCCACCCCACCCCATCCCACTTCCAAATGTAACAGAAGCCTCAATCTTCTACGGTCATTCGTCTAACACTGATGCCAGCAGCCAGCTCCCCAGAAAACTTAAGCCATGTAACTTCTTTCCTGAGATATTTCCGGGCTAGCCAGCCAATGTTCTGTGCTTGATAATCCCCTTGAATCTCCCTTTGTTCAGTTTCATCCCATTAATTCAAGTCCCCGCAACTGAGCTGGTCCCAAACAAATCTCTAGTGGCTAACCCCTGGCCTCAATCCTGGGTTTGTCTGCCAGGGGTCTGTCTTACTTCTTACAGTTGCTCCTCACTGACTTCTGTTCTCCCACACCATCTCCCTTCTCCTGGCAGAAGGCAGCTGCTCCTGTCCATTTTGTTATATACCCTTTCCTGGTTTGTACTTCCTGAGCCTCTGCCATGGTCCAATCTGCCATCCTGGTCAGCTTTGGCTCTGCATTTCCAGTCTCTGAGAGTTAGGCAGGTGTGTGGGTTTTTTTTTTTTTAAAGAGAGCTGCTGGGGAAACATTGGCGACGATGAGGGTTATTCTCAGATCACTATGAAAGGTGAAGGCGAAAGGGATGGGGAGGGTAGCAGAGCTCCATCAACAGCTGAAAGAGAGGAAGGAAAAATGAGCTTTCTCCCATGCAGACTCCGCTCCGGCTGTGTGTTTGCATGCCCCCTAAGGTCCACTTCCATTTTACAGTGATTAGAAAATGGTCACATCCTCCTCCTCTATCCATTACATCCCTAAGAACCTGGGAGCCGCTTTTCATCCCCTGACTTGGGGCAGGACTGGGGCTTGATGGGAAAAGCAGCTGGATCCTCAGGCTCTCACACTTGCTCTGGTTTCACACTGTTGTGATTTAGGATTAGCAAGACAGATTCTGATCAGATGTTGTGACCATTAGAGGATTTTCTCCCTGCTGGGATCACCCTCCCTTTCTCAGGTTCTGCCCTTTCCTCCCCGCAGCCCTTAGCCCCTGCCTAACCTTCCTCTCTGGTTCCCTCTCATCTCTGGAACTGGGTCCACCCTTCCTTAGGAAATTCAGGCTTTCGAGGAAGCCACAAAGGGTTTATGTTTCAGCCCTGGGGATGTGCCTTTCTGATTTTAGATATCCTCTAAGCCCTTGCTGACCTCCCATTGTTATGGGATAATTGTTGGGGGGGTTTGTTCTTTTTTTGTTTGTTTGTGTTTTTAAACATCAGCCAACCAAGCTTTGGGCAGTCCCATGCAGGTAGGGTGTGAAGAAGAGGTGAAACTCTGGTTGAAGGAGGTGGGGTTGTTAATAGACTTGAAATAATAAACTTTAGAACTCTGACATTATCCACTCTTTTAAAAACTCTCCTAAATGCTTCCAGTATGAAGAAATATATTTAGGAATTATGGGACAAGCTAATTTTGGGGCGGTTTTTGGACCGAGACCTTGGGACACCTCCAGGCCACTGCTGTGAGGACAACCCATTTCTATTGGATCATTGAGTTGTTTCTTGTTTTAGCTAATTACTCTTGATGATTAGGTACTAAGATGAGTTATTTAATCATCCAAGAAGACTGATTATTGAGAGAGGTGGGGGTAGAATAATAACAGATGCTTTTAAGAGGGAATTTGAGAAAGTTTGAAGTTACCCTCTCTCCCAAACCCTTCAACATATCTTTTTTTAGAATTGGAAAGGACCTTCAGACCCACCTAGTCTAACTCCTTGATTTTATAGAAGAGGAAACTGAGGACTCAGAAAGAAGAAATGACTTACTAAGATCACAAAGAACTATTTCAATTATTATTGAAACTGAGCCTAAGTGGATTTAACTGCAATCCAGATCTTATAGATTTAGTCTCAGAATTAAAAGAGAACTTTGTGACTACCTTGTCCGACCTCTTTATATCACAAAAGAGGAAAGACCTAAAGTTGTTATCAAAGTAGGGACCTGAACCCAGATTCACTGGCTCCTACTATCCTAGTGGGCAGCTAAATGACTCAGTGGATTGAGCACTGGACCTGTAGTTAGGAAGACCTGAATTCAAATCCAGCCTCGAACACTTACTAGCTGTTTGACTTTGGGCAAATCACTTAATCTCTGTTTGCCACATCAGAAGAAAATGGCAAACCACTGCAGTATCTTTGCCAAGAAAGCCCCATGGACAGTATTGGCATGCTATGGTATGCAGGATCATGAAGAGTCAGACGTGACTGAACAAGTATACTAGTGCTTTTTGTGGCAAGGTGTTGAAATTAGACCTTGCTTGGTGGCACGGAAGCACTGGCCCTTACAGAGCATGTGTCCCTGATCTCATGACTCAAAACAATCAACTAAGCAGAGAGAGAGGCCCTCAATTCCTTCACAGCCCAGTGGCTCCAAGGTTCCCCCCACTCCAAACCCAGCTCTAGAGTTTGTGCTGCCAATGAATGTGTGTGTTTTTTGTTTTTTGTGTGTGAGGCAAATGGGGTTAAGTGACTTGCCCGGGGTCACACCGCCCAATGAATGTTTTTTAATAGTTTAGGAGGCTAAAGTTTTGAGGGAACAAAAATGGCCTGCAAATAGAGGTATTCCCAGGAAAGGTATTACCTTCTAGCAGGTACTGAGGGCCTATTTTTTTCTCATGCCTTGCTCTACCTGAAACATTGTCTTCCCATGCCCATTACTTCTCTGTGTCAGAACAGACGAGACAGCCACAGTCAAATACTCTGAGGCTTCCCCAGGGAAGCCTGGTCCTTATTCCCCACAGGACTCAGGGGTATGTGGAGGCCTGAAAATTCCCCACTCTTGACTCATAGTGTAGCTTCCCCCTCACTCTTTCAACTTTGCCCTCCTGTCTACTCTTGGGCCTCTGAAGGTCTTGGGAAAGTTTGAGAAGTCAGAGAGAAGAAAACTTCAAGAGAAAGTAAAGGCCCCTGGGAATACAGAGGCAGAAACAGTTCCAGGGTGGAGGCACAGCCCCTGGATTGGGGCTGTGGTGTTGTGTCTTTTGCCTTCCTTTGTGCTCTGCCTTAATTCTCCCTCATCCTCTACCTCCCATCCTACATTCTATAGGCCCATTACTTATGGGACCTCTTTCCAGCCAATCACTGATACAGAGACTTGCTGGCAACTGTACCACAGTCTCTCCTTAAGCATCAAGAAGGCCTTGAGTAGCCTTATCAACCACTAGGAGAAGGGAAGGGCAAAAATATTTATGTAAGGCCTACTCTGTGCACAGTATGTGTATTTTAAAAAATATGTATTTTATTCCCCCCAATAACATGTAAAAACAATTTTAATGGTTTTTTTTTTTGTTTTGGGGTTTTTTTGCTTTTTGTGGGGCAATGGGGATTAAGTGACTTGCCCAGGGTCACACAGCTAGTGAGTGTCAAGTGTCTGAGGCTGGATTTGAACTCAGGTCCTCCTGAATCCAGGACTGGTGCTTTATCTACTGCACCACCTAGCTGCCCCAATTTTAATGTTTTTCAACGTTCTTTTATTTTTTTAAGTTTTGAGTTCTAAATTCTATCCTTCTTTCACTTTCCCCCCCTGCTTCCAGAGACAGTAAGCAATCTGATATAAGTTGTACATCACAGTATGTTTTACAAATATTATCTCATTTGATTGTCACAACCAACCTATGAGATAGGTGCTAATATTATCAACAGTTTACAGTTGGCAAAACTGAGGTTGACAGCAGTTAAAAAGCTAAGTCACAAAGCTAGTAAGTGTAAATATTTGAACTCAGCTTTTCCTGACTCCAGGCCCAATACCCCACTCAGCACCACCAGTTGCCTCGTTATTTGTGGGACAAGACCACTTCTTTTGTCTTTTTCCCATTATAGAGAAGATGAGAACATAATTTTTGATGGCATGTCCAATAATTTCTGCTCCAACTGTTTCCCTCTGAGCAATAATTTTCTGGCCCCTTAGATCTCCACAGAGATGAAGAAATGCATACAAGGCTAGTAGGCTGCATTTATATATAAAGATGCTTTCCATCTTGGGCTCCCCTAGACCCCAGTAGTGGGTTCACTGGGTCAAAAAATATAAACATCTTAGCCATTTTTCTTACATAATCCCAAATTATTTTCCAGAATGGTTGGGAACAAACCACAGCTTTACTAATAGAGTATTACGAGTGTGTGTGTGTGTGTGTGTGTGTGTGTGTGTGTGTGTCTTCTTAAAGTCACTCCTAGTCTATTTCCATCTTTCGTTATGTTTGCCAATATTCTGGGTGTGAGGTGAAACCTCAGTGTTGTTTTAAGTTGAACTTTTATGGTTAGTGATTTGGAGTATTTTCCCCACATATGGTGCTTAAGTCTTCTTTAGAGAATGTTCATTTTCTGAGATCACTTGTTTTTAAATTTTTTCTTTTTTAATATGAGTCTAATCATTAACAAATGTAAACATTTCAATATGAAAGGAACAAAAAAGAGTATGGCCTGTGAAATGATGAACTTCTGTTATGTGCAATTTATTTTGTGTTTATTAAAACTGTCCTTTTTCTTTGGATTTCTGAATTTTTTTTTCTTTTGAGTTTTTCAAATATTTCCTGTTGCTCTTGTTTTTCCTTCTTTTTGCATTTCCATCCCTATCCCTAACTTATCCCCATCAATGTAAGTCTTCACAAATAACAAATAAGCAAAGTTGAGCAAAATACATCATGTCGATTGTGTCTGAAAAGGTAAGTCTCAGTCCTCTAGTCCTCTGGACTAGACTGGTCCTCCAGATACCTCCTCTAGTCCATTCTCTCTTTATCAAGAAGCATGCTTTGGGGACAGCTAGGTGGCACAGTGGATAGAGCACCGGCCCTGGAGTCAGGAGGACCTGAGTTCAAATCCGGGCTCAGACACTTAACATTTACTAGCTGTGTGACCCTGGGCAAGTCACTTAACCCCAATTGCCTCACCAAAACCAAAACCCAAAAAACAACAACAAAAAAAGAAGTATGCTTTGTCACTCAGTTTTTGAAGTTATGGCATTATTTTATTGATCAGAGTTCCATAGTCTTTCCAAGTTGTCTTCCTTTATATTATCATCATTGTGTACATTATTTTCTTGATTTTACTCATTTAATTCTGTATCAGTTTATATAAATATTCCCAAATTACTCACAATCATTCATATCCATATTTATAATTTCATAGGGCACAATAATATTATATTATATTTATATGTCACAATTTGTTCATCCTAATTGATGAGCAACCACTTCATTTCCAGTTTTTTGCTACATCTTGGACCTATTGGGAAATGGCTATTGGTCTTGTGTATTTGTGTTAATTCTTCATATATCTTGGATAGTAGGCGTCTATCCATTATATTTGAGGTAAAAAGTTTTCTGATTAATATTTTTTCTTCTTTTTCTAGCTGCATTGATTTTGTTTATGCAAAGGAAATTTTATGTAATAAAAATAATCTATTTTGTCATTTGTGATAACACCTGTCCTTTATTTGGTTAAGATTTCTCTTCCTACATATAGTTGTAAATGAATCCTCCTTCAAGTTTCTTTTCTTTTTTCTTTTCTTTTTTTTTTTTTTTGGCTCTTAAATTTAGGTCAAAAAACCTTTTGGTAGTTCCCTCTTATTCAAAAAGAAGTTCAAATTTGTTTTTTAGTTCCAAGAATTTAGTGGTTCTTTTCTTTCTCCTCTATGTGAAATTATTCAACCCTCTGATTACAGGAAGATGAGCTGTTTTTTTACCTTAAGATTCTTCTCTGCCATTTCAGGTGCTTTTCCTTCTTGGTTTTCATTCTGATATCCTCTAATTTTAAAAGATCATTTCTATGATGTCCAGTAGTACAGTGAGATGATACTTAAGCCAAATAGTAAGGACCTAAATGGAGAGACATTTAGGAAGGGGGTGGGAGGACAACTACTGAGTTTGGTGATAGTTAATTTTGAAAAATATTTTGAAAACAGAAATTTATACTTCTGTTACTATTTTATATTTTAAAATTTCTATTGTAATTTTAGAATAGAATAACTATTCTATTCAAAATAGGAATAACTATTCCTATTTCAAAAATAAAAATTTTGGATAAATTTCTTTTCTTGGACCATGACTCACTTCCTGCATGTGTTAGGGCTCTGAGATTTGGTGGAAAAGGAGAAATCTGATGAGGGCAGATTCTATGAGTACCTTGGTCAGGAAAAGGACCACAGTGGGAGCCTATATTTGTGTCTTGCTGCCCAGTGGGAAACTTGAAACATCTGTCTCTTGCCAGTGCCCCTCTGTAGAGAGGTAAAGGTATGCATAGGTGTAGTTGTCCATGTACTATGATTTGAGAAATACCAAATATCTTCCCTACCTATATAGCATGACATGCTATAATTAGAATGGCATTCTTATGTGACAGAATAACTCTACAGATCATCTCATTAAAAACTTAATTTTACATATGAGAAAACTGAGTCCCAGAGAGGGGAAATGACTTATCTAGTCCCTTTGGATGCAAGTAATTGTCTCCTCAGGCTTTTTGTGTTAAAAATGCATATGTACCTATAAGGGTAACATGTTTTGCCCTCATCTATTTTTTTTTTGTTTGTTTTTTTGTTTTTTGTTTTTTTGTTTTTGCAGGGCAATGGGGGTTAAGTGACTTGCCCAGGGTCACACAGCTAGTATGTGTCAGGTGTCTGAGGCCGGATTTGAACTCAGGTACTCCTGAATCCAGGGCCGGTGCTTTATCCACTGTGCCACCTAGCTGCCCCTTGCCCTCATCTATTTTTAATACTTTACTAGGAATTAGTTGATTAATTATTATTGACTGATTAATTATTACTGATTAATGATTTTCCCAGGTAAGAGAAAACTAAGATTACCAAGGGGATCAATGACACAGAAAAGGTGAAGAACTCCTGTTCTAGCCTCTAGAAGACATACAAAAGCAAATAGGACATGTGCACCATTTTCAAGGAGTTTATTATCCTATGGGGGTGGGTGGAGTGGGAAGGGAAGGAGAGAATGAAATACAAGAAAGATAATATTTGTGGTTGTTCATTTGTTTCAGTCATGTCTGAGTTTTCATGGCTCCAGTTAGAGTTTTCTTGGCAGAAATACTAGAGTGGTTTGCCAGTTCCTTCTCCAACTCATTTTACAAATGAGGAAACTGAGGCAAATAGGGTTAAGTGACTTGTCCAGGGTCAAATAGCTAATAAGTGTCCAAGACCAAATTTGAACTCATGTCTTCCTGAATCTAGGTCCAGCACTCTATCCACTGCCCCATCTAGTTGCCCCTTTAGGATAAAGTAGTAAGGATTTAAACAGAAATATAAAATGTTACAAGATTAGTTTACTTATCAGAGTTGGAGATGAAAAGGACCTTGGAGACCACTTCCTCTACTTTCCTAATTTGAAAAAAAAAGATTGATGCCTTATGTTTTAATATCATAGTCATTTCTGCAAATAATCCCCTTTTATCTACCCCATTAGATTGAACCCTCTCTTATCACAGAAAATTTGAAACAGAAACATCCAATAGAATGACTTCATCTAAAAATGTATATAACACTCTACCTGATAGGTTTCTGTCTCTCTGCCATGATGAGGGGAATATATCCCATAATTTATTTTCCTTTATTGGTGATGCTTAATTTTAACTATATAAGCTTGAAAAACCTAACTGGTTTTTAAAAAAATTCTTCAGAGTTGAGTTTCCTTATCCTTATTCACATTGTTGTCTTCCTTGTATATGCAGTCCCTTCATTTTATAGATGAGGAATCTGTTAGAAGGGGTATTCCCTGGGAATGTTCTTTCTACTTACCGTGCTTCTGGCTAGGGAGAACAACATCTCATTCTTCCATTTCTACCCAGTTTAATCCCTCCTTTTCACCTTGTATTTTGACGAAATGCCTGCCTATATATTTGGTTTGTCTGGTCTGTCCTTGACAAACTTATTCCTGCCTATTTTGATGCCTTTGCTTATTAACTTTCTTTGGTGGAATTACAAGCCAATATGATGTAGTGGAAAGAGCTCTGTACTATGCAGTGATGTAGGTACTAGCTTCAGCTCTGCCCACAATTTTCTGTCTGATTGGACTCAGGTTCCTTGTCTACATGCAGCTAATGGTCTCTTGAAAGCTATACCTAAATTCATGGTGCTCTACCAGACAATTTCTATTCAAATTCATAGCTTGTAAGTTTTCATTCAATGTTCCCTGTTCCAAGACCAAAGCAGATAACACAGAGATACAAAGAAAAAAGGCATTTAATTGTAGAAGGGGCATGGCTATGTCTAGGATTCCTGGAGTGAGCATATTTGTTCAGTTTTTCAGTTGCGTTTGATTCTTCATGATCCCATTTGGGGTTTTCTTGGCAGAGATACTAGAGTGGCTTGCCATTTCCTTCTCCAGCTCACTTTACAGTTGAGGAAACTGAAGTGACTTGCTCAGAGTCACACAGCTAGTATGTGTCTGAGGCTGGATTTGAACTCAGGAAGAGGAAGCTTTCTAACTCTAAACCTGGTGCTCTAAACACTGTGCCAACTGGCTGCTCTGGGTGAGCATACTCCACAGACAAAGTGTGGATAAGGAAAAGGAGGAAGGAAAGAAGGAAGAAAGGAAGGAAGGAGGAAAGAAAGGAAAGAAGAAGAAAGGAAGAATGAAAAAAGGAAAGTAAGAAGAAAGGGGGAAGGAAAAAAGGGAGGGAGGAATAAGGGAAAGAATGGAGGAAAGAAAAAGGAATGAAGCAGGGGAGATCTTTTTTTTCTATCAAAAATAATAAATGATTTTATTTTTCAGTGAAGCTAACAACCAAGAGCATATAGTTAAGAACTCTATCTCTGAGAGAAAGAGGTATTCTTTTTGAGTTTTAAGCTTTCCATTCTTTCATTAGTGTAATGGACTCAGATGAAAGGAGCAAAACGATGGTGCATAGCTAAACATAAACAGATCCCTTCATCATTCAGAACTGTCACATTTCCATCATTCTAAGGTTTTGAACTCTAAAATCCCCGTCTCTAGCCACAATCTTCAATCCTTCCAACTCTCCTATTCCCTCACTCTTTGAAGTTACTTTCTGCCCTTATTGTGATCTCCCCTCCCTATGTTTAAAGTCCATCAGCCTTCTCCCCCTCCTCCTCCTCTCTACTTATTTTCCCATGTTACTTTTACCTCATGATCATCCATATCAATAGCAGTCTTCTGAACACCTTGGAGTTCCTTACTCCTTTGACCTTCCACTAGTCCTAAGCTACTGACTTCCAATCATGTAACCTCAAGCATTTACCTGCTCCCCAAGTTGTCCAGTGCTGATAGGGTTATGAACCCCAAGCCATGCCGATTGATTCAATTTCCTGGCTTAAGCTGGGTTCTCAATGGTGCTCAGTGATTTGATTTATCTTTAGTTGATCCTTTTCCTGATACCCAATAGCAGCTGTCCCAAAGCATTTCCATTCTTCTAAAGTCTACAGCTCTATCCTAGCTAGTCACTTTTACCCTGTGCTGCAGTTTCTCTTGTGCTATGCCTCCTATGTCCATCACTCAGCATGCTTTTCCCAAGCAGAGACCATAGGGAGCTCAGAAATTTTACATCTACAATATAGAATCTGACTTGCTGATTTCTCTGACTTATGGATCCTTCAGTATATCCATGATCTCAATGATGTCAGCATCCCCTTTGACAGTTAAGATCCAATCCCATCTGTGCTTTCTTATTTTGTATAATTTTCATTCATGTCTTCTTGTAAATCTTCCACAGGGTGTCCACTTAACCCAATAGGGATATTCCTCTAGCTATCTAATCATTGAACTGGTATCAGTATTATAGGCTGGCTTTCAGTTGTTCTATATAACTGTCCAACTTTCTTTTCTACTCAAACAGCTCTCCCATGACTTCCTTTTATATTCCCTCTTTCCATCTTTCCATTGCTGCCAAAATCAATCATTTAGTAAACATTTATCAAGCACCTACTATGTGCCAGACACTGTGCTAAGGACTAGGGATACAAAGAAAGGAAAAAGACAGTTCCTGTCCTTGAGGAGCTTACAATCTAATGGAGGAGATGACAGGAAAACAACTAAGTATAAACTTGCTACATACTGGATAAACAGGAACTAATAAATAGAGGAAAGGGCAAAAAATAAAAAGTCCCTGCTATAAAGAATCTCACAGTCTGAGCAATTTGGAATTTTGCCCAAAGGGTGATAAAGCTGTGCATACCCTTTGACCCAGCAATACCACTTTTGGGTCTTTTTCCCAAAGAGATCATGGAAAGGGGAGAGGGACCCACATGTACAAAAATATTTATAGCTGCTCTGTACATGGTGGCAAGGAATTGGAAGTTGAGGGGATGCCCATCAATTGGGGAATGGCTGGACAAGTTGTGGTATATGAATACAAAGGAATACTATTGTGCTGTAAGAAATGATGAGCAGGAGAAGTTCAGAGAAACCTGGAGGGTCTTGCGTGGGCTGATGATGAGTGAGATGAGCAGAACCAGAAGAACATTTTACACAGTATCATCAACATTGAGTGTTGATCTATTGTGATGGACTATATTCTTCTCACCAATGCAAGGGTACAGAGGGGTTCCAGGGAACTCGTGATAGAAGAGGATCTCCAAATCCAGGAAAAAAAAAAGAACTGTGGAGTATAGATGCTGAAAGAACCATACCATTTATTTTGTTTTTGGTGCTGTTGTTTTTCTATTTTGAGGTTTTTCATCATTGCTCTGATTTTTCTCTTATAACATGACTAATGCAGAAATAGGATTAATGTTATGATGTGTGTGTGTGTGTGTGTGTGTGTGTGTATAACCTATATCAGATTACCTGCTGTCTAGGGGAGGGGGGAGGGAGGGGAGGGAGGGAGAAAAATCTGAAATTGGTTGGAAATCTTGTATAAACAAAAGTTGAGAACTATCTTTACATGTAACGGGAAAAAAATAAAATACTTTATTAAAAAACAAAAAAAAGAATCTCACAGTCTAATGAGGAGGAGAGATTTAAATAACAATGTACCAATAAGATATATTAGGATAAATTTGAAATAGTCAATAGAGGGAGGGCATTAGAATTAAGGGGAATAGAGAAAGAAAGGCTTCTTGTAGAAGGTGGGATTTTAGCTACAACTTGAAGGAGGTGGAGATGAGGAGGGAAACCATTCAAGGCATGGGGAAGAGCCAGCTTACTCATATCCACCATACTTCTCTCCATTATCCTTTGAGTAATGACCAATATTAATTCATTGAGGGCTGTTGTGTTCCATACAGATATTAATATGGCATCACAGGAGCTGTCGTTTGATACAACTATTTTGGAAACTTATTTGAAATTATGTGAGAAAATTTACTAAATTTCAAATCTTTTGACCATTGATATCACTATCTGGCATATGCCTCAAGGAAGTCTAAGATAGATCATATATATCTATATAGATATATATATATATAGAGAGAATGCATGCATGTATGTATATATACACACATATCTTTATATATATATACATATATGTGTATATATATTATATATATCAATGTATTCCTAGTAGCACCTTATGTAGTAGCGAAAAAAGATTGGAAACAAAATGGATGCTCATTAAATGGCTGAACAAATTGTGAAAATAAATGTGATGTAATATTATTGTGCAGTAAGAAACAAGGAATAAGAAGAATTCTGAGAAACATGGAAGAGTTGAGAAGAGTAAAGAAAGCAAAACCAAGAAAATATATATAATGATTACAATAAGTGAAAACAACACTAAGAGGAAGTCAGACATAGATTAATTGCAATGATCAATATTAATCCAAGGGAACAGATGATGAAACACATTTATTTCCTCTCAATTAAGAGATGGGAACTACAGGCTCTGAATATTTCATTATACTATTAGATACAATTGCCTTGTTGATCAGTTTTGCTTAACAGATTTTTATTTTTATGTTCTTTTTTTTGTTTTTTTACAAGCAGCATTCAAAGTATGTGTAGGGAAATGATTGTGGATAGGAAAAACTGTGGTGGTGGTGGGGGGGGAAGGTGTTAATAAACTCTGATAAAAAGAAAAGATTGGTCTTTATTTTAGGAAAACATTTGAAGTTATTAAAGCACTTGCACAATTTCCTAAGGGCAATGTAGCACCTTTATCTACTCAATCGAGGGCCCAATTTTTGACCATTTTCATTGTCTGTCCAAGATCTTTGGATTCATCTAATTACATGGCCTGGTCTAAGTTAAGCAAAATTCTTTTAAGTAATTATGAAATTTAGGAAGCTTTGGATGGTTCTAAGACTCAAGACAATCATTGTCATGTCTTATGAAAACAGTAACATGGAAATTGCACCATCTATAGGGAATCCCTCTTTCTTTCCCATCTTCCATCCTATTGATATATACTTTTAGGAAGCATATATCTCCCTATATTATGTTTTGTTTGATATTAACTAACCAACCAACCAACAAACAAATTAAATGATATAATATAATATAATGAATATAATAAAATAATATGAAATAAATAAAAGTTTCTTTTGTAGTTACATCTTTAAAAGAATCTTTTAGAGTTTTGACATATGTATAAATAGGAGACATCTTTTAGGAAGAGAGCTTTTAATGTAGTGTTTTACTTAATCCTTAGTTAACAAACATTAACCACAGTGTGACCTTGCATTCAATAAACCTTTCAGTCATTTGTATAACTATAAATATATGATCTGCTATAGAAAATAATTTGCAAAAGCCTAACTTTCTCTTCTCAAAACTTCAGTAAGAATGACTTTGTGTATGTAGATTATTAATATAAAAATTTTGAAGATCCAGGAAAGTAGCCATATGGTTCAGCAGTGACTGATATTCTCTTGGTCACTTTTTGAGGAAAATGGGTAATAATAAAAACTGAGTTTTTTTCCTGCTGAACTTTTGGTACTTTTCTCATTTTCAAATATGTTGCTTTAAGAACTAGCCATTCAATGCCCTCAAAACTGTCTCACTTCTAGCACAGACCTCCTTTGTGTATACTTGGTCCAGTCATGATGCTTTTCCAATTTTTGCTTTTTTTGGTGCCATTTATATTTCTTCATGCAGCATATTAAGGACTGTGATGTTGGAGTTTAACTCTAATGATAGTTCTACTATCATTGATGGAGAAAATAACTGATTATAAATATCTTAACATATTCCACCCATCCCCTTTTTTATATGTTTGTTTTCCTTCAAGTTTTATCCTTAAATGGGTGTAGGATGATTTTGCTTAATTGAGTTTCTTGCTAAACTTTCAGTAAACTTGTTTTCTCCTTTGCTGCTTCTAGCTGTTTTATGAGGTAATACTGCTTGTAATCTTCAGCCATAATCCTCTATAAGATTTTATAAATGAGTTTATTATAAACTAACATAGCCTTTGGCTGCCAAATCTCTCCTCTTGGCAGGAAGATCAAGTGTTTTTTGGCTGGGGCAGTTTCTAGACTCTTTTGATCTTATAGTGGTGATTGATTTACAACAGTTAAGCTTTCTTAAGAAATAGTGGTAGCCTTTGTCAAGGTCTGTTCTTTTATCCATTTCCCATTTTTAATGTCAATAATTTGTTTAAATATATCGTATTAGGATTGCCTCCAGTGTGGTCACAGGCCAAAATCAACTCTGTCAACTCCTCGATTTGCTTCTCCAAGGACAATTGTTGAGCCATCCTATTATTAAGCTTCAACTACCTTTTGACTTTTGTTTTATTTATAGTGATAATATCAAACTTCACTTGTTCCAGTTGGATTTCAATTAAACAAAGCTCTTTCATTTAAAGTGACAGTAGCTAAGTTAATGCTTATCATGTGACTCAACACCCTCCACCTTACTTTCCGCCATTTTGTCATTGTCACTAAAAGTGATTTGCCCAAGATTTAAGGGTCATTATGGACTTTTTTGTTTGTCTATTTCATGGCCTGTAATAACCAAAAAATTCATATGTGAAAAGTTTGTGGAAAGGGGCAGAAAAAGAACTTTTGTGCATGAAAAATTGATAAAAATCCATGTGCTTTTTGTTTTCCTGTTAAAATGTTGGAGAAACAGGTTACAAGGACAAGATTTAAAAGTGAGAGAACTTGTTTGAACACAGAATAATGACTGAGACTACAAGGCAGCCAACGTACCTTAGCTTCTTTGCATGTGAAAATTTTAGAATTTGAGAGATTAATACTTAAAACTTGATAAGCCAGCTGTTTGGAGATAATGATCTGCCATTGGTTTTGTAACTAACAAGAAGATGGATTTGTAAATTTGACTTCATCAAGGATGGAGCACAAGCAAACTCTGATCTGAACCACTGAGAAATGATAATTCCTGGGTAATGAAACAACCTCTACCAATTCAAATTGACACCTTCTCTACAACTAGAATTGCCTAGAGTATGAAAGGCTGATTGGCTTTCCTAGGGTTATAGAGCCAATATCTATTTCTTTTTTTTCTTTTTTCTTTTTTCTTTTTTTTTTGCAGGGCAATGAGGGTTAAGTGACTTGCCCAGGGTCACATAGCTAGTTAAGTGTCAAGTGTCTGGGGCTGGATTTGAACTCAGGTCCTCCTGAATCCAAGGCCAGTGCTTTATCCACTGCGCCACCTAGCTGCCCTCAATATCTATTAAAGATAGGACTTGAACCCAGGTCTTCTTTGCTTTGATGCCACCCTGCCTCTCTTGTCAACTTTATATGAACAAAAGAGTTCTGTTTTCTTCCTGGGGCAAATATTTGGGGCATGACTATTCTTATATTTGTCAAACCAGAAGATCACTGACCACTTCTGGTAATTTCTATGGTCACAAACGATGCTACCAGAATGAACCCAGGGATCAGAGCTGGGGACCATGAAGTTCGGGGTGAGAAACTGTAGGATTTTTTTAGAGGCAGAGGGGGTATTTTTGCTGCTACTTTCTCTTGTTTTTGTTTTTCTTTTTTTTAAGTGAGGCAATTGGGGTTAAGTGACTTGCCCAGGGTCACACAGCTAGTAAGTGTTAAGTGTCTAAGGCGGGGTTTGAACTCAGGTACTCCTGACTCCAGGGCTGGTGCTCTATCCACTGCACCACCTAGCTGCCCCACTGCTACTTTCTTTTGAAGGCAGGGGGACTTAAAAATGTCTCATTTGGGAAGTGAACAGTTTTGGCTGTGGGATCAGAGACAGAGGCAGGAGCTCCTTTTGGTTACTAGCATCTCTAGATATGGTCCTAGAGATGATAGGACTTTGAAGGATGGCCTTTGTAATATTTAGTCAGTGTGTTTTCTCTGTTGAGTAATGGTCAGCAGTGGGATGGGCCAGACCAAGTCAGATCATGAGGGACCAGGGCAAGGAGGCAGTGAGGGCTAACATGGCTTGGCATATATTATAGCTTACTGCAAACATTAAAACCCAGGCCATAAGTAAAAAGTAAAGGGTTTTGCAAATCTTAAAGAGCTATATAATTGTGAGCTATTTTGGTTATTATTATGATTAATGAAATAAATAATCACTAACAACAACAATAATATATATGGCCTGAAGTATCTATATACATGTAGTGGGGGGGGTTGGTGTGCTTGAGCACTATATTAAGATGATACAATGCCCAATTGGGAGAAGCTATGGAGCTTATTTCTAAAATAGTCTAATGGCAGCTAGATGGTTCAGTGGATAGAGCACTGGACCTAGAGTCAGGAAGATCTGAGTTCAAATTCAGCCTCAGACACTTACTAGCTATGTGTCTCTGGGCAAGTCACTTAACCATGTTTGCCTCAGTTTTCTCATCTATAAAATGAGGTAGAAAAGGAAATGACAAACCACTCCAGTATCTTCACCAAGAAAACCCTAACTGGGGTCATGGAGAGTTGGACATTATTGAACAACAGCAAATGGAAGTTCCCTGCATGAACAGACATCCCATAACTGGTTCTGATATGCTAACCATGTGATAAAAGGACAGAAGGTGGATTAACTGAGGTGTATTATTCAAAATGCATTAACCAGCCAAAGTGAGGTTTGGTTGTCCTTTTTCCTTGCCTTTCAAGCAAAAAAAGCAAGGACTGCTTAGATTCCTTGGTGTATAGCGAGATCTCAGGCCTTTATATCCCTCCTGGGGTTACTGCAATGTGGCCCAAGAGTTCCTGGCTCTCCTGCTGTTTCTACCTCTCTTCTGCCTATTTTTCCCGTTTTAAGTGAACCAACATTAGAGACAGCTATGACCTTGTGAGTGGTGGAAAGGTCAGGAGAATGAGCCACTACAGATCCAGGAGCTGGAGTCCAGATTAGGATTTCTCATAAAGCAGACCGTGAGGAGCAAAGTCCTGAGGTATTCATTTGATCTTGACCATTCATAGCAAAGATGTGGGCTCATCTATCCATTAGCTATGGTACATTTAGAAGTGAACTCTGTGGGACTAATGCTATGTAGAAACTGCATTAAGGTTGATCCTACTCTCCCTGGGATATTGACCAATCAATAAACATTTGTTAAATACCTACTACATGTCAGGCACAGAAGGTAAATGACCAACAAGGGAGCTGATACTGAAGATAAGTAAGGAAAGAGTGAGAAAACACTCACATCAATGACATCCTCAAGGATTGAAAACCTTGTAAATGGGCAGATGGAATTTTTAAGCCACTCTCCGTGGAAGGTTGTAAAAAATGGGAGACACCAGAAGGGCAGCTAGGTGGATAGAGTGCCATACCTGGAGTCAGGAAGACCTGAGTTCAAATTCAACTTCAAACCCTAGCTTTGTGACCCTGGGCAAGTCACTTAACTCTGTTTGCCTCAGTTTCTTCATCTGTAAAATGAGCTGGAGAAGGAAATATCAAACCCTTCCAGTATTTTTGCCATGAAAACCCCAAATGGGGTCATGAAGAGTCATCCATTACTGAGATGACTGAAAAACAATAATCAGAGGGCTAGGGAAGGACTAATGTCCTATTTTTTTTAAAGGGAAGAAATCAAAGTCTGTGAACTATACATCAGGAAGCTTGATTTTGATCCTTGTGAAAATTCTCAAATAGATCATTAAAGAGATGCTGATTCTACATCTAGAAAAAGGAGCAGTGCTTACAAAGCATGATTTCACCAAGGACAAGTCAGCTAAGACTTAATTTATTTCCTTTTTTTCTTTTATAAGATTACAACTAGGAAGAAAGTGTTCAAATATTTCACAGTGTTCTTTTAGAGAAGATAGAGGGGGGGGGCAGCTAGGTGGTGCAGTGGATAAAGCACCAGTCCTGGATTCAGGAGGACCTGAGTTCAAATACGGCCTTAGACACTTGACACTTACTAGCTGTGTGACCTTGAGCAAGTCACTTAACCCTCATTGCCCCACCAAAAAAAAAAAAAAAGCAAAACAGAAAAGATAGATATGGATTAGGTGATAGTACAAGAAGATAGATTCAAAATGGGTTTAATGATTAAAAAGGGATCTATTAATAATTTCAACTAAGTGAGAGGTCTCCAGTGGAGATCCCCATAGATATGTGGGTGGCCCTGTGTTTTTGTTTTTATTTTTGTGGGGCAATGAGGGTTAAGTCACATTGCTAGTAAGCATCAAGTGTCTGAGGCCAGATTTGAACTCAGGTCCTTCTGAATCCAGGGCTGGTGTTTTACCTACTGTGCTACCTAGCTGCCCCTTGGCCCTGTGTTTCTAACACTTTTTTGGGTTTTTTTTTTTTTTTGCAGGCAATGGGGGTTAAGTGACTTGCCCAGGGTCACACAGCTAGTAAGTGTCAAGTGTCTGAGGCCGGATTTGAACTCAGGTACTTCTGAATCCAGGGCCGGTGCTTTAACCACTGCACCATCTAGCTGCCCCCACTTTTTTTTTTTTTTAATCACAGATTTAGATAAAGGCATAGATGATGCAGATTTGCAGGTGACACAAATCTGGGAGACATCATGAACACAGTGGAAGACAGTCAGTATCGCAAAGGATCTTGACTGGCTAGAGAAATGGTCAGCCTATCCTCCAGGCCAATTTTGGCCTGTTGCCTGTTTTTTGTATGGCCTATGAGCTAAGAATGTTTTTTTTTTAAAAAAAAACATTTTTAATCATTAAAAAAATAAAAAGGATAATATTTTGACATGAAAATTTTATGAAATTCAAATTTCAGTCTTCATAAATAAAGTTTTATTGGAACATAGGCATACTCATTAGTGTACATATTGTCCATGGTTACTTTCACATTGAAATGTCAGAGTTAAGTAATTGCGACAGAAGACTATATGGGTTGCTCTCGTTGCTTTGACCTACTGCTTGGCACACTCTAAATCTGCTCCTTAACATTTGGGCTTTATGGTGACCATCATTAGGAATCCATTTTTGGTCTGAACGTCTATTCCTCTAATAACTTTATTTGAACTTGGCTTACCAAGATGGAAACTGTCATCAAAACCCATGTGAGAATGCTAGTAATTAGCACACGTTTCCACATGGGAACATTTTGCTAATTCAGACGTCATGTAAATACCTGTTTTCATTTCTCATGGCGAATAAAATATGATGATAATAATAATAAGGTGGCAACGCCTCACATTTATTTAAAACTTTGTATTTTCAAAGCCTTTTTTTATATGGGTGATCTCATTTGATATTTGCCTTAATACAGATGCAGCCTAGAGGAAGAAAGATGATGAGTTGTTGAAATGTCTGCTGTTTCCTCCATTCTTTCTTCAGTCACAGAAGGAAAGACTTAGTTGATAGATAGATCTCTTAATCACTATCCATAACATTATATTTTTCTTTTCTTTCTTTATTCTTTTTGTTGGGGCACAGGGGAGAGAGAATATATTTCTGCTAATTTTGACTAGGGGCATTTTCCAAGTGGCTCGACAAGCGCTTGTTGGAATGTTCTTGCAATCATGAAACATTTATGTAACACCAAGAATGTGTGATTTTCCAGTGGAAAATATTGTATGTGCCCTGGGGAAGATGATCAGATGAAGGGCCAAGCCAAACCAATGCTTCACATGAATAGGATTTACTCAGAACTATTTGGGTATGGAATTGTTGTTTGGTTGCTCCAACTCTGTGACCCATTTGGGGTTTTCTTGGCAAAGAGTGGTTTGCCATTTCCTACTCCAGCTCATTTTATAGCTGAGGAAACTGAGGCAAGCAAGGTGGAGTGATTTACCTAGGGTCACACAGCTAGTAAATGTCTGAGACCAGATTTGAACTCAGGAAGAGGAGTTTTCTTGACTCCAGGCCTGCTGCTGTATCCTCTGGATCACCTGGCTGATATGTTTACTCCTTTCCAAGATAAAGAGAGAAATAAATCAACCATTTTCTTAGTGGAAAAGGAGGTGGGGTGGAGTGAGAACAGGGAAGCCTCAGATCATTTCCTCATCTGCTCCTTGTTCTTCATTATGAGGAGTAGAGACATGTCACTCTTGTGACTAAAGGCAGAAGGTGCAAGCACCCTGCCCCAGGGCCATAGTTTGCCACTGTGCTCTTCTGGCTCCGATCTGAATCTCTCTAAAGCTGCTTAGCTGGCAACCAATGGATCACGAGAAGGTCACAGAGTTAATTTTGCCTTGGAGGCAGGTATCCTGCCTGCATCTGTGCACAGATTTGGAATGCCCCCAAAGCTTGCTGTGATCCTGTTCTGACAGAAATGGCCTTGAGAGGTAATGCTTCTAGCAGACACGGTGACATTCTGTGTCCTCAGAGGCATGGTAAACCTCGAGAGGCCTCCGGGACTGGGATGAAATGCTAGAAGAGATTTCTGAATCCCAACATGCAGAGGAGGCCGCAGTCACTGAGGGAAAGAATGCTCGAGTTGGCATCCAAGGACCCGGTTTCAAATCTCGACTCTGACGCTCACTACCTGGGCCACAAACTGAGGTCACTCACCTTCCTTGGAATGTGATCCCCTCATCTGTAAAATGAAAGGGCTGAACTAGATGAACTATAAAGCCCCTTCTGGCTCTAATTCTATGATCCTTGGATCCTAAGACCTGCTGAAATAGATTCAGATTACCATGAGTGCTTAGGTGATTTGGGACTTGGAGCTGTGTGTATGCTCTTGTCCCATCCCTCTCTCTTTACACCCAACACACCCATACACACACTGTAGGGACTGGCACTGAGCACCTGCCTCTGATGTAAGAGAGAGTAGGGTGAGGCCTTAGGCTTTCCTAGGGTCCATGAAATGCTAACTGGGGCAAGGGAGAGCAGGAAGTGTGGAGAGAGACATAGAAACAAACACAGAGGAGAGATTGAGAAACTGAGAGACAGAGACGGAAAGACGGAAGTGCCACAGGACTGGGGGAGAGACAGAGAGAGAGGGAGAGGCAGAGAGACAGAGACAGAGACAGAAACAGAGAAAGACAGAAAGAAGCAGAAAGATAGAGACAGAGTGACAGACAGACAGACAGATGGGGGGGACAGAGACACAGAGAGACATGGGGGGGGAGGGGAGGGAGGTAGATAAGGAGGGAGGGAGGGAGAGAGAGATAGAAGTCCCATTAGGAATGTAGGTACCATGGGTTGGGCTTGTTTTCTGTCTAGTTCTCTTCTCATTTTCCAGTTACTTGGAGAATCTCTGTCAAATTGCAGCTGCTCATGGGGAACTCTGCTTACTGTAGGGAATGGCTCATGCAGAGTCATCACAGTATGCTTTGGATCTACCACATGAGATTCCATTCTATTCCATTCCCCAGCTCCTTCCTAGGCCTTCTGCCCTAAATGATGATGATAATGGTGATGGTGATGATAGCTCGCTTTTTTTGGTAATCCCTTGTGCTTTCCAAAGTATTTTAGTAATAACAGCTCATAATTACCCAGTACTCAAAAGTTTACAAAGCGCTTTTCCTCACAACAACCCTATTAGATGGAGAAGGCAAATATTATCACTCCCACTTTACAGATCAGTAGACTGACCTGCAGAGAAATTAACTTGGACTCTGCTTCCTTACCCAAGACTTTTCCTACCATATTCTCCTGTTTACTGAGGAAGAAATAAGTTATGGGGCATCTATGGAGAGTTGACTCTGTGTGTGTGTGTGTGTGTGTGTGTGTGTGTGTGTGTGTGTGTGTGTGTGGTGCTGGGGGGAACACATGTACAGCCTAATTGTTGGGGGTAAGACTGTGGTGTGATGGTGAATGGGGGGGGTGTTGTTGATGAAGTGGGTGTTACCCTTGTCTTCCAATGCCAGAATTTATCTGAAGGCTGTCATGATCTCTTCTTCCCACTTTCAATTGTACTCCATAATCTCTTGGTCACATCTACCATGTCTCCTTGCATCTAGGAGCAGCCTGCTGGGGAGGTGTTGTTGGTGTTCAAGGGTATCTGTGGGTTGTTTCCTTGGCTCCTCTTCAGTTCCCCGCCTTCACACAGCTTGGCCACGGGCCCGGATGTTCCTGTTATGTCTTGGATGCTCAAGTGAGTTTGATAAAACTAAATGACAGTTATCTTCTCTTCAGTGTGCTTTAAGTGCCTCCCCAGCCCCAGGCCTCCATTACAGGTAACAATAGCTCCCTGGGGGTCACTGTTCCCCTGAAAGTTTATGAAAGGAAATGTCTAGGCTGCTGAGAGAGACTTTCATGCTTGAGGTCAGCATTGGAGCAGTCTTGCATCTTTGCCTCTAAAAAAGAAATGTTATATATTTATATTTATATCAATTAATTTATTTATCTACAGAGCATCTATGTCTCTTGAGACATTGTGTTTCAGAATAAATCTGTTGTTGGTGACCCCTTTCTTCAGCTTTAGGTATACATCAAGGGGCCAGAAATCAAATTCTGCAATGGGGGCAGGCACACATACCTGGCACATCTTCTTTCTGTAGCCAGAAGGGAAATGGAAGGAGAGTCTCCTAGGTGATTCATTATAGGCTCGATTAGAAGTGTTGGGACATTGTACAAATATACTGAGACCTCAGTGTCACACTGCCCTCTAGGTCTGCTCTATGGGATTCAATTGGACAAATATTTATTAAGCACCTAGTATGTGCCAGGAACTGTTTTTCTGAGTTGGAGATACAAAGAAAAATATGAAACAGCCCTAACCTTTAAGGAATTTACATTCTACTTGAGGAAAGTAACTTATACATAGGTAAAATGTCTGCTTCTGGCCCCACTCTCTCAGAGCCTGGCCTATTACTTTTCTCTCTATATAAGGATTCTTAGGCCCTGAGGAATGTGGGAAGTCTTTCTTCTCTTCCATAGATTTGAGCCCTTGTTAACTATTTCCTCATTTTTCAGGGCCTAGTAACTAGTATCCCAGTTTCATTTAACCACTTAACAATCAATCAACAGTCAACTAGCATTTACTAAATGCCTACTGTGTGCCAGGCACTATGCTAAGCACTTGGGAAACAAAGAGGCAAAAACTTGGCCTCTGCTCTCAGTCCACTGGAGAAGACAGTATGCAAACAACTATGTATCAGCAAACTATATACAGGATAAAGTAGAGATTGCATTGTGCAGCTTTTATAAAGGTATATTGACTTCATGGCTGTTGCAAGAACAAAGATGCAAACATTTTCCCCAACACCTTGGGGACACAATCCCCTCCACACCACCTTGTTTTCTGTGTGTAGGGGGGAATGGGGTAGAATTAGGTTCACAGTTTACTGCCCTTACTACATAGCACTGATCCTACCAAGTTCAAGTGCAAAGGTGGTGACTAGAACCTGTGGATAGAAAACACTGGTTCTGTTACACAAGAAAGAAACTTGACGGTTTTTGCTGGACTGGAGTCCCAAAGATCACTCCACATAAGTCACTCGGTGCTGACTTGGCTGCACCACCAGCCTCTGGGCTCATGCTCCTTGGCGGTATGGGAGATTCCATTCCCTGAAGCTTGAATGGAAAATGAATGAAAAGGCTTAAGAGCTAGGCTCATTTCTCAGGGACCACATGATCTTGGGGAAGGGAGAAGAAAGCCCTAAGGCCTTACGGCTTGGTCTCAGCAACTGTCAGTGAAGGAGGCACCTCAAGTCTTCAGATACAAATGCAGCCGCCAAGGGCACGGCAGGTGCTGACTCGGGCCCTTTGAAGATGCTGACAGTTCTGGCTACATGGCCGATGGAAAGAGTTTCCTTCCTCCCAACCACATGCTAGGCCAATGTAGAATGTCCATCCATGCTCCTCTACTCCAGTCTCCTGGAAGTATTTCTCCAGTATCTTCCATGTGGATGACACCATCTTAGGTAGTCTGGGCATGCTTCAGACACCCATTACACATATATAAGAAAATAACAAACATATACAAAGTAATTTCAGGGGAAAACTAATCATTGGGGAGTCAGGGAGACCAAGATAGGCATTGAATCAGTGTTTTGTGAATTGAATGAAGAGATTTGTTTAGTTCCTAAGTAATCAGGCCACCTTGAATGGGGCTCAAGACACCCATTTTATGGGGCATTCTAATCTAAAGTGAATGGTGATAGTGAGGTTCCAGGGTATAACAAATAGAAAGCATGTCATTTAGCAAGGAAACATAACTCACTGACAAGAGGGAGGGAAAGGCAGAGAGAAGAGGAGAAGAAAGAGAAGTGCGGGACCTAGTAAAGAGCAAAAGACACCAGTAAGATATTTATTTTGGGAATTCTTGCTGTCAAATGAGACCGGAAGTTGGAATTTAAGAGCATTTTACTCAATAGGGACATCTGGTCACCTTCATCATGGATCCCTTGAGGGTCTTCCAGTTCATTTGGGCAGCTCAGCTCAATTTTATGAACTGTGTCTTTGTGCCTAGGACTTTGGGAGAATGTTGTGGGATGTCAAGTTTCTTTATTGTGTAACAGAACCAGTGCTTTCTACCCACGGGTTCTAGTCACCAGACCTCAAATCCAGATTATTCATTATCTAATTATTTATTCATTTAGCCAATAAGATTTTTTAGTAGGTCAATTAGTACTTATACCTAGCGTGTACCCTGCATCACATTTGATGCTAGGATGAGCTTTCACACTCTCTGTCTCTTTGTTGTCCTTCTATGATGGAGAGAATAGAATTAATATTAAATCACATATTTGTAGGAGTCAGCAAGACTTGAGTTCAAATATGGCCTTGGATACCTACTAACTGCTGTGTGACCTTGGGCAAGTCAGTCAGGGGCTCTGAGCCACCAGGACCAGGTTAGTTTATCTAGGATGTTTATTATTTTTCCCCAGAGAAAAGCTGAGCCCCAGAGGGACACGGGATTGGCTATAGGCTCCCTCAGGCTGTGTCTACACAGTGACCAAAACAAGTGGGGAGGTCTGAACAAATGGTGAATTTACCTCCCTCTCAAATAACCCTCCCCCCTCAAATGATCACATAGCAAATAAGTGTCTTAAGTGGGAATCATGCTCAGGGCCCTGACTCCCAGTTCAACAATTTTAGCCTTTCTATGCCATGCCACCTTTGAGTATATGGAGAAACTGAGGCACAGAAAAGTCAAATCACATATCCTAATCAGGATATGCTAGTAAGTGACTTGATTAGATTGTAGGTCTTCCTGAGTCCAAGTCCAATGCCTCTTCTGTCATGCCATTCTTCCTCTCTGTGGAATCCATTTGGGAAGCCCTATTTTTTGCCTTGTCTCAGTCATCATTGGTTTGTCTCACTTTCTCTTTGCCAAGCCTATTCAATATTTCTGTTGTATCATTCATCCTCACTCTATATGGGTTCTGTTTTTCTTTTTCCAGACAAGTCTCTGGCCTGGCAATATCCACCATTGAGATAGTTAGAGATAGCGCTTATTTCCTATCTGTCATCACTTGGATCCTGAACTATGGTGGTGGCTGTGTGAGCAGGGAGGAGTCAGATGAGAGAGATGTTGTGGAGGTAGAAATAACAAGGTCTGGCATGAATGGAAATATGGGGTCAGGAAAAGTAAGGAGTCAAGAATGACACTGAAATTACAGACCTGAGAGACTGGAAAAAAGTAGTAATGCCCTCGACAGAAACAAGGAAATTTGGGAAAGGGGCAGAAAGATGATGGGGTTTGTTGTGGTTACATTGAATTTGAGATGCTTATGGAACATCCATTTCAAAATATCCATTAGGCAGTCCAAAATGTATGATTGGAGCTCGGAAGAGACAAAAGAGCTAGCTAAGAGCCATCAACATAGAGGTGATAATTACACAGGAAAGCTGACATAGTCACTGGGGAAGAGAATAGAAGAGGGCCCAAGACTCAGCTTTGGAGAAGACCCACGGATAGGGGGTGGGATACGGACGAGGAACCAGCAAAGGAGACTGACAAGCATATCAGACAGGCTAAGGCATCTAAGAGAAACCAGCGTGGTGAAAACTCAGAGAGCAGAGAATATCTAAGAGGAAAAAAAGAGAACAAGAGAGATAAGTACAGATATTCAGATTTGGCAATTAAGGGATTTCCTAGTCTTCCACACCTCTCTGTTCTCTCCAGTTACTCACTCTAAGGTTGCTTAAGGTGGCTCCACAATTAAATCTCCTAGTTCTTTCAGTATTTTAGAGAGTAGCTTGGGAATCCTCATGACCTGCCTGAACTCATCAAGGTCAGCTAGTTGTCATTCACTTACTAGCTTATGACTTTCCTATTCCTGTGTTGTTGTTTTTTGTTTGTTTGTTTTGCAGGGCAATGAGGGTTAAGTGACTTGCCCAGGGTCACACAGCTAGTAAGTGTCAGGTGTCTGAGGTCAGATTTGAACTCAGGTGCTCCTGAATCCAGGGCTAGTGCTTTACCCACTGTGCCACCTAGCTGCACCCCCCCCACCCCTGGTACTTTTCAGCATAAAGATCATTTACCACCAGCTGCTCTGAATGGTTCCGCTTTGCAGTCTTCAGAATGCCCCTGTGTCAGGTACTCTCTGGTGCATTTCCCTTTTCAGCTTCCTTTTCTGTGTGTCTTCCCCTATTAAATTGTAAACTCCTCGAGGGCAAGAACTGTCTTTCTTTTTCTTATTTGTATCCCTACTGCTTAGCATAGTGCCTAATAGCCAGAAAATCTTAATACATGTTTATTGTATCTTTATGATAGAGAAAAACAAATAAAATTAAGAGCAGAATGGTGAAATCTCCTCTCCCTTGTTAGATATCATGGTCTCATCTGCCCCGAGTAGCAGTCCCATCCCATCTTTGATTCTCTTTCCTGCCCCATCTATCCAATTGCTTTTTTTCCTTTTTCTGGCGGGGCAATGAAGGTTAAGTGACTTGCCCAGGATCACACAGCTAGTAAGTATGAAGTGTCTGAGATCAAATTTGAACTCAGGTCCTCCTGAATCCAGGGCCAGCCCTTTATCCACTGCACTACCTGGCTGTCCTATCCAATAGCTTTAAAAACAAACACCACCCCCCTAACCAAATAAAAAAACAAGAAACCTCTTTTTTTGTTATCCTCAGCTTCCTTGCCAGCCTCAGTTCTTTAGTGTTCCCAACACTGTTCTTACAAGATTATTCTGCTCTTGTGTCATCTTGTGTGATGTCAATTTGACAGAACTGAACATGAGTTCAGAAGTGTTTCCCCTTGTGATAAGACACTTCTTCTGGAGGGCCCACATTTCCTATACTATGACAGCTTCTCTGCTAGCTCCTGTGCTAGATCTCAATCCTTATCCACTTGGGGTCCCATCCAAAGGTGGGTTAAGGATCGCTGACTAGTGAGCCACAAAGGAATCACTGTTCTTCTCCACAGTCAAGTTTCTCCTTGTGGAAAGTGCACTGGTCCGCAGTTAGACGTTGTTGATAATTCATTTCAGTTGTGTCCTACTCTCTGTGACCCCATTTGGGGAGTGGTTTTCCATTTCCTTCTCCAGCTCATTTAACAGATGAGGAAACTGAGACAAACAGGGTGAAGTGATTTGCCCAAGCTCACACAGCTAGAAGTGTTGGAGATTGGCTTTTAACTCAGGAAAATGAGTCTTCCTGACTCCAGGTCTGGTACTCTATCCACTGCATCACCTAGGTGGCCTGCAGTTAGAGGACCTGGGTTTAAATCCTGACTTTTGTGACTTTGGACAAGTCACTTAACCACCTTGAACCTCAGTTTCCTCATCTGTAAAATGAGTGGGTTGAACTAGACGGCCTCTGACATCCCTTCTGGCTCTAAGTCTGTGATCCTAAGATTCGGCTTTTTTGGGGGGGGTGGCGCAATGACGGTTAAATGACTTGCCCAGGGTCACACAGTTAGTAAGTATCAAGTGTCTGAGGCCCGATTTGAACTCAGGTCCTCCTGAATCCAGGGCCGGTGCTTTATCCACTGCGCCACCTAGCTGCCCCAGATTCTGCTTTTCTATACTTGTTATGAAGTCAGAAAACTTAGGTCCAAATTCTGGGTGGCCCTTTGTTACCTGTATGTGACCTTGGGCAAGACATAACTCTCTGAGCTTCAAAGTCCTTATCTGTGAAATGAGGGGGTTGTACTAAATGATTTCTAAGGTCCCTCTTAGCTCAAAAATCATGTGATAGAATCCCCCTGCTGCTACATAACCCATGGGGTCTTCCGATACCCTGAAAAGCTAGCTGTCCAATATTGCACTAAACATTCTGACATAAACTTTTTGTTTGACTCATGGAGATTGAGGAGAAGGGACTGGATCATGGAGTGACAACTGGGAAGAGAGAAATGGTGCCTCATTTTGTTTTCACCATGAAACCCCAGAAGGCCTCTCTGTCTTTGATGATGTCTGGGCCTCAGCAGACACGCTTACATGTCTTTGTGTGTGTGTGTGTGTGTGTGTGTGTGTGTGTGTGTGTGTGTGTGTGTGTGTGTGTGTAGTAGTATGTAGGAGTCAGCTAGAAGACAGAGGCTGTTCCTTGATCGGGGACAGTTTGTCTCTTGTGTCAACCCTTCGTCACTAGGCACATCTTCCTTTCTAAATTATTTTCATGTAGTTTCACTCATTTGCCCTTTTCCTTATGCCAAAGGGCTAACAGTTCTATTTTTAAAGGCCTGGGCAGGGCCCCGAGCCAGGTAATTACTGCCAAAGCAAACAGAGGTCTATCTGCCTCCTTTCTGTTAATCTATTTTTTTTTCCCATTTCTCTTCCTGTTCCTCAACCTCCAGCCCTTCCCCCTACTTTCCCCTCCCCCTGCCACCCTCCCACCTCCAAATGAGTGTGTCTCATCTCAGAGCTCTGTCCATCTCACCAGAATAGACAGGATGGGTGGGAATGCAATTGAAGATACCAGAGAGCCCACCCATTGAAGGGTCTTGGAAACTAGAAGAGTTTAGTTCCATTAAAACTTAAGTGAGGGGCAGCTAGGTGGCGCAGTGGATAAAGCACCGGCCCTGGAGTCAGGAGTACCTGAGTTCAAATCCGGCCTCAGACACTTAACACTTACTAGCTGTGTGACCCTGGGCAAGTCACTTAACCCCAATTGCCTCACTAAAAAAAAAAAAAAAATAATAATAATAAAAAAAAAACTTAAGTGAGATATTTCTCCTGGTTTCTGTCTGAAGATTTTCATATGGAGGGTGATTTTTATAGCCAGACATTCAAAACAAAACAAAACAGAACACCCCAAGACCCCATAAAGTCCCCTTTCAGGTTCCCTCTCTCCTCTCTGCGCTCATGTGGTAGGCAGTGGGTTTGTTTTCCTGAGTGATGTCCGTGCCTATTTCTGGGCCTTCACATTTTCTGTGTTTGAGCAACCTGTTCTGTACAGTTTGGTTCTCTGACCAACACTGCAGGGTAAACATTTTAAAGCTCCAGTATCTTGCCTCACTTATAAAAGCCCATGTGTTCCCAGTTCTTAATTTATAAACTAGTTATTAAGTGTGGTGGAGGAGGGGCTGGTGGGATGTGAGGTGCTCAGTCATTGGCTCGGAGCTGCCAGAGCCAGGTTGGTTTATCCAGGATATTTGCGATTTTCCCCCACGGAGAAAAGCTGAGCCCCAGAGGGACACGGGATTGGCTATAGGCTCCCTCAGGCTGTGTCTACACAGTGACCAAAACAAGTGGGGAGGTCTGAACAAATGGTGAATTTACCTCCCTCTCAAATAACCCTCCCCCCTCAAATGATCACATAGCAAGTAAGTGTCTTAAGTGGGAATCATGCTCAGGGCCCTGACTCCCAGTTCAACAATTTTAGCCTTTCTATGCCATGCCACCTTTGAGTATATGGAGAAACTGAGGCACAGAAAAGTCAAATCACATATCCTAATCAGGATATGCTAGTAAGTGACTTGATTAGATTGTAGGTCTTCCTGAGTCCAAGTCCAATGCCTCTTCCATTTGGGAAGCCCTGTTTTTTGCCTTGTCTCAGTCATCTTTGGTCTCTCTATCTCACTTTCTCTTTGCCAAGCCTATGCAATTTTAATTTTTAATTTATACTTTTTTTTGCAGGGAAATGAGGGTTAAGTGATTTTCCCAGGGTCACACAGCTAGTAAGTGTCATGTCTGAGGTTGGATTTGAACTCCGGTCCTCCTGAAACCAGGGCCAGTGTTCTATCCACTGCACCACCTAGCTGCCCCTAAACCTATGCAATATTTCTGTTGTAGCATTCATCATCACTCTATATGGGTTTTGTTTTTCTTTTTCCAGACAAGTCTCTGGCCTGGCAGTATCCACTGTTGAGATGGTTAGAGACAGCACTTATTTCTTACCTGCAGTCACTTGGATTCTCAAGAGTTCAAGAAGTCCCTCTTTTCCTTAGAGTTTTCGTCACTTGGAACATAATGAGGACTTCTCATCCTCAGCCCGGGCTACTTAGAACTTGTTGAAAAGAATCTGTGGGTCTGTGTGCATGTGACTGTGGTGGTGACATCTCAGGTCCTCCAGCACTTTGCTGGGTAATTAGTGTTCTCCTGATTAGGATAAATGGCTGCTTCATTATTGCTAAGTGAGTCATTAATGCATCATTCCAGTTAGCTCTCACAGCAGGGGACAAAAGGATAAGTGCATGTTAATAGTCACATAGACTGGGAGTTTGAAGGGACCTTGGAGCCGGTGTAAGTGAAATAGGGATATTCAGCAGGCTTCTGATCTGCTCTGGATAGAATACACCCTGGGGAATGCAGAGTCTGCACCCTGGCCACCTTTGGGGGTCTCATGCTCATTCCTGAAGGATTTGGTGCTTTGGGATGAGGTGGCAAACTTTGGGTGGGTCCTGGTTTCCAGGAGGGTGCTGGAGCTGGCTCAAATCCTTTGGGAAACCAGGCTTTGTATTTAACTCAGCCTCTCCTTTGGTACTTCATTGACTAGCATTTTTCTTTTTTTTAGTGAGGCAATTGGGGTTAAGTGACTTGCCCAGGGTCACACAGCTAGTAAGTGTTAATTATCTGAGGCTGGATTTGAACTCAGGTACTCCTGACTCCAGGGCCGGTGCTCTACCCACTGCACCACCTAGCTGCTCCTCATTGACTAGCATTTAAGGGAGCTACGAGACAGATATGGAAAAGTGCCTATAGGAAGCAGTTACTTGAGGTTGAGTACAGAGTAAGGGGGAGAGCTGGGGAGGTAAGAAAGGATGATATGACTAATAAACGTCAGAAGAAGAGAGGGAAATTGTGCTACACAGTGTAATTTTCACAAGTCCAGTAACTTTTTTCTTTTTTTTTTTCTTTTCCTGCAGGGCAATGAGGGTTAAGTGACTTGCCCAGGGTCACACAGCTAGTATCAAGTGTCTGAGTCTGGATTTGAACTCAGGTCCTCCTGAATCCAGGGCCAGTGCTTTATCCACTGTGCCGGTAGCTGTCCCAAGTCCAGTAACTTTTAAAATCTAAACAGATATATGTGCATGTGTATATACATACATTTATGTGAAAACTCTGGGTAATATCAGTGTGGACCAGTTATGGTTAAATCTGAGAAAAACAAATAGACAATTTCAATATTATCATCATGAAATCATCACCATCAGTACTTATTGTCATATTGAACATGGGGGAGGGCTCCCATTGCACAAGTCCAGTTTATGAGTATGCCCTCTATTTGTTTCTCATAAGAATTAACATTAGCCAGACCTGTCTTTCTTGGAAATTAGCTATAAAATTAGTCATTTAATTATGTTAATGTTGTAAAAACAACCATATTCTTAAGTCAACACTGGCGAATTTAAAACAATTAAGATAACCCCCAAACCATTCTCACTCAATTCAAATGGGAGTAAGACAATGAATTTAATTATTTTTGAACTGGCTGTTTTTAGCTCAATAAAATGTGCATTTCCTTTAGTTAACCTCACTTTATCACTATTATAGTTTACATTAACTAACATCCATTAACTCACATTTATATAGTACCCAAAGATTTACAAATTGCTCTTCCTGCTGTAGTATCTCATTTGGTCCTCAAAACAACCCTTTGAGGTAAGTACTACAGGTATTATGATTTCCATTTTACAAATGAGGAAACTGAGACCCAGAGAGGTTAAGTGACCTTACTATGATCATACAGAGGTGAAGTTAAAATACTAGTCTTCTACTGACTCTAAGTCCAGTACTCCTTTGCTTCTAGGCATCTAGATGGAGCAATAGATAGAATGCTGGGTCTGGAATCTGGACACAGACACTTATTAGTTGTATGACCTGAAAAGTCATTTAAGTTACATAAGCTTTGTTTGCTTCAGTTTCCTCAAGTGTGAAATGGGGTTGCTAACACCTACCTCACAGGATTGCTCTGAGGATCAAATGAGAACATTTGTAAAGTGTGTAGAATAGATCTCTGACCTTAGTAGGTGCTTAATCAATGCACATTCCTTCCTTTCCCCTTCCTGACTATACCACACTTGCATGCTCTGCCCACATGGGGGGCGGGGTGCACCCTCAGGTTAGAAGCTGTGATGAATTTGGGCAGATCCTATCTGCCAGTTCACAAATAGTCTGATTTTTACCCAAGTGAATCAACGCAGACTCGTATGTAGTCTGTTTGTGCCCATGAAAGAAAGCTGGAAGAAGAAATGGGTTTGCGTCTGGTTCTGCCATTTACTAGCTGTGTGACTTTGCATATGCTACTTCACTTGTCATTTATAAAATGGGGATGAGAGATGGGACGATTGCATCTTTAAGGTTCTTTCTAAATCTGAATCAGCACTGGTACCTTTGACAGCATGTGTTTTTCCTGGAAGAAGGTAAGCCTGATTCAATCAATTAACTGCTATTTGTTGAATGTTTGCTAAGTGCAAGGCACTGTGGGGGCTATGAAACACAAGACCTATGTTATTTTAGTGTGTGAGGGAGGGATAGATACAAAGGAATATGAAACCTAGCCCTTGCCCTCAAGGAGCTTACAATCTCCTTAGAGAGATGGGACACAAAGGCAGGAAAATTCAAACAACATATGAGGAAGTCTTAAGAGCCAAGTGAGTGGTATAGTGAGGAAATACCCTAAGAGTCTGGGAGAACTGTGACTGGGGTATTAAAGGAATGCTTTAAAGAGGAGGTGGGGCTTGGAGTGAACTTTGAAGAGTGAGTAGAATTTGCATAGGTTGTGGGGGAGGGGAGGGCAAGGGTATAGAGTATAGGGGAGAAGGGAAGGAGGAACAAATTAATGGACATAAGGTGTAAACATGCAAGTAAGTGATATCTGGGATACCCAAGGGGGCCATATTCGCTGAAGAAGAGAGTTGGTGTATGGAGCAGTAGGAGATAAAGTGGAAGCGGCAGTTTGGGGCTAGGTTGGGAGTAGAGCAGCAAGCCCATTAGCCACTTTCATGTGGGAAATGAGAGTATACTGTGGCTGGACTCTGGAAGAATAGTTTCTCCAACCACATCCAAGAGTGGGAGTTCATTTGCTTTAATCTACAGGCATCAGGGTAGGGAAGGTGCTCACTTGGGTTATGGAAGAATCTGCACTCAATACCAATGGTCTTTTTGTCTTCCTTAACTAAAGAATGTGCAGATGTATATGGCCTGGGAGAGATATGAAGCAGAGCTTCTTGTCTCCTTGTGTAGGCCCAGGGCTTTGCAGAGGGCTGGGAAGTCCCTCTCTTTGGATATATTGGATGCTGGGTTTTTTTTTTTCTCCAAAGCTCTCTGAGAACAGAAGTACCCTTAGATAAGATGTACTTTTCCTACTGACCTGGAAATTCCTACTGCAGAGTGGAAGAGGAGGAAGAAGAAACAAGCATGTGAGTGTCTCTGAGTAGGTGAGGGAGGAAGGACCCCTTCTTCTAAGAAACTGTAGGCTGCTAGCCAGGCTTTCCAGCCTCTGGCCTACACTGAAGCAAGGCCCCTGAGACCCTTAGTGAGGAGCATGGAATCCCAGGCTGCCGTGGCTGATTCCTGTAGAGAAGCTGTGGTGCTTGTCTGCAGCTGCTTCTATGTTTTGGGGGGAGTCTCCTCTCAACCTCACCCCATCACAGCCACCTGGAGAACACAGAAGGGGCTCCCAAACTAGAAAATGGCCTAGGGATTTAGAAGCATGGATTTGGGGCTTTCAATGAATTTTCAGATCTTTTTATATCAGGACATATTCATGGTACATCCTTAAGGTGAATAAATAAATGTTCCATTGACATGTCAACTTCTGAATCGGTCTTGTTTGTTTGATCCATTGATCCTCTTCACACTCTCCCTAGTCCAGATAAAATGGCTTTTTTGTTGTTTCTCACATGCAACCTTCCATCTCCTGTCTCTGTGTCTTTGCATTTTCTGTCTCTATTACCTGGAATAAACTGTAGGGTCCGAAATTTAATATATGGAGCATTAGTTGGGTGACTCGCCGAAATATTGGGGTCCCAGAAATAATGAGGGACCACTAGGTTCAAAGTTCCCTCCCCTCCTAACTGCCCTTTTAGATATTTCTTCCAGGCTAATAAGAAAGGAGCCTTACAGCTTCTTTTCCACAAAAGGATCAGATTTTATTACTTGGGAATTAATTAAACAACAAAGGTGAAATTAATAAAAAATCAAAGATAAGGAAATAGGAGGATTTATCTGTCTTTTTTTCCCTAACTAAAACCTAAGTCTATATAATTCCCAGATCGGTTCCAATTAAGTTAATTCAAAGGAATTCAGGTCTATTGTGTTCACTCACCACACTTGGAAAGTCTGCTAGCTTTCTTGCATCACCAGGAAACCAAGAGAACAGAGCAGGGCAGCCAGCATTCTAGAAGTGACTCCTCCCCTCCCCTCAAGGAGCATTCAATCTCCCTCCCCAAAAGGGGAGGTCCTTCAAAAACTGCCTATGGAGAGTTCTCCTTCTGACCTCAGTAGCATATGTAACTTTAGAGTGGGCCAGGTGTGGCCCCTCCCAAATGAGTCAGCTAAATTCCAATAATTTTTACCACAATACTCCTTCTCCAGTTTTGCCTTTTAGAATGTCTAGCTTCCTTTGAAACTCAGTTCAATCACTACCTTCTCTAGGAGATATTTCTTGGTCCCCCAGAGCTACTGCTACCACCATTTTAGAAGTTATTTTGTTCTTAGAGGATAGAAGCCAGAACTATGAATTCATTGGTAGAGAGAACTTTCAAACAAGGGAACTTTCTCTACCAATGTAGAAGTTAAGCAACTTATCCAGGAACAAATCCAATATGTGTCAGAAGCAAGATTTGAACTCAGATCTATCTATTACATTATACTACCTCTTTTCCTTGCACTTAACTTTGTGTGTGTGTGTGTGTGTGTGTGTGTACACACATTTATGTATATGTATGTTACATACATATATATACATACACTTATATGTGTACATGTCCCCTCCAATAGAATTTAAACTCCTTGAGGGCAGAGACTTTTATATTTGTCTTTGTATCTCCAGAGCCTAGCACAATCACACACACACACACACACACACACACACACACACAAAAGCTTAATAATTTTTTATTCTTTGATCTCCACGAGAAAAAGATGCTAGAGATGCTTAACATGGCATAGTTAAAGTGGGAATGCTAGGGTTCGTCAGAAGAACTGAGTCTGAATACTTGTTCTGCCACTGTGTGATCTTGGGTAAATTACTTTACCTCTTAGCCTCAATTTCTTCATCAGCAAAATAGTGGCACAAATCCTATCTCTGTGGGTCTCAGGTTTCTGTGAAATGAGTGAACTGACTAGATGATTTCTAAAGTCTCTCTGAACCCTTTCAGAACCTTCTCTCTCCCCTCTACCTCCTAGGATATTTGGTGTCTTTGTTGGCCATTGGTTTGGTGAAAAAATTCTGATACTGGAAAAATCAACACTGTAGATTTGCCTATGAATGACCCTCTCCAGGTCATTGAAGTGGCTGCTCCTCCTAAAAATAAATATTTCCTCAGTAAAATAATTCATAGGATTATATATTTAGAGCTGGAAAGAATCTTAAAGGTCATTGAGTTGAACCCCTTTATTTCACAGAAGAGGAAACTGAGGCTAAGAGAGGTTAAGCAGCTTGGTAGGATTATACAGCTAGTCCAAAACCTCAGGAAGGATTAAAACCCAGGGTCTTCCTGACTCCAAATTTGGTGCTCTCTCAACTACTCCAACCTATCTCAATACAAACAACATATCTCTAGAGGAGATCATCTATAAGGTAACTTAGAAAATCTATGGGTTATGAAGGTAACACCATCTTGAACTCTCACTCTTGGATGTGGTTGGGGAATCCTGTCTTCCAGAGTCTAACCACAGTGTGTTCTTAGAGAGATTCCACGTGGGAATAGCTAATGGGCTGACCCACTCTCAACCCAGCCCCAAACTGCTGCTTTCACTTTATTTCCCACTGCTCCCCAACATGAATTCTCTATTCTAGCCAATGTGGTCTCCTTGGGTGCTCCACACATCTCTTGCATCTCCACACCTTGTCTCACTCAAGTCGTTTTTCTCTTCTCCTGCTCCCAACCTTTATACCCTTGTGCGGGATGCCCTCCCCTCTCCCACTGCCTATCCAAATTCTACTCATTCTCTAAAACTTAACTCAAATCCTATTCCGCTTCAAAGCATTGCCTGAAGTTAGTGGCTACAAAGAACCCATAAGTTTGGCCTAGTGTCTAACCTGAGTCCCTCCTGTTGTAGTTCATTTCCTCTTGTATTTAGTTCTATGAAATTATACATAAAGAGATAGAGATAGATAGATAGATAGATAGATACACACACATATATACATATACACATGTATATATATATGTGTGTATATATACATGCACACATATATGTGTTTATATATTACTATATACATAAAAACTACACACATATGTATGTATATGTGTGTGTATATATATACACACACACACACACACACACACACATATATATATATATATATATATATATATATATATATATATATATATATATTTATATATTCCTTCGTTATGAACACAAACTCTAGGTTTGTGCTCCTGTGGCTTTTATTTTGGGAGTTTCGAGGTAGCCCTGGACAGTGGGACCTAGGCTTTGAACTGTTTCTTAGTTTTGGAAATGGGTTGCCCTGGCCCATTGCTTTTCCTGAGTTTCTCCTTGTAAGGAAGGACCCACATCAATGAGATGGTGCTTATAGAACAGTCTTTCCCTGTGTGAAGTTTTGTGTTCCCAAGCCCACTTCATGGGAAGCTTGTTTATTTCATAGTTAACATATTAGAAAGTGGTTCTAGATCCGGAGCCCCGGAGTTTAACTAGAGGCCACCATGGGTACAAAATTCTATAGCTCTTTCCAGTGCTATGGAGTCCTCTTTGCTCGGTCTGTCTTGGTTGGTCCCTCCAGACCAGGAGTCTCTCCACTGCCCTCCCTCGTCTACCAGTCAGTCCACTGTAGAGCATTCTCTCTTCTTTATTGCTGTAAGGTGCCCTGTCCACTCTGTGCTGGTCACCCCTGCTTCTTGGGGACCATGAGGGAAAGAGGCATTGGGGGCTTTCAAAAGGAAAGTGTCACAGTGCTGCCAATTCCTCTCAGTCTTGTAAAATTCCAGGGCTGCGTCCAAGCTCCCAAAATAGAAGTCGCTGGAGCGCAAACTTCCTGACTGGAGGGCCCTCTGATGTGCGCAATGAAGCTGTTGGCTTGTGAGGTCCAAGGAGACAGACAGACGGGTGTACTGGGGGAGGGAAGGAAGGAGGGGGCGAGGGGGCTGTGGCTGAGTGACTGGGAATGAATGAAGCCCTTCAGCACCAGGGCCCTGGGGAAAGGGACTACATTGGTATGGAGACCATGGCCAAGAGCAAACATGCTCTGCAGGGGGACTCACACATTGCTAGAAACACCGCATCCCCTATTCCCCCCGCACCCCCCCTCCCGCTTCTAGCCTTGGGTTGGCTACTGGCACCAAGGATTTACTATTCTTCATGAGTTTAGGAAGATGTCAGATGGCAATAGGGCCAATGGAATTCAACAAGCATTGAAATCAGTAAGATTTATCAATGGATCGATCAGCAAAGCATTTAGAAAGTGCCTCTTAGAGGCCGAGTATTGTGCAAAGACCAAATGACTAACAGACCTGCCCTTAAGTGGTTTAACGTCTACTAGAGGATATAAACACATATACAAATAAGCCAGTAGGAGGTAATTTGATGTGTTCAAGAGTGCTAACAGCTATAGGGATCAGGAAATGTTACCCAGAGGAAGGAGCATCTGAGTTATCAGTGAAGAAAGTTGTTTCTAAGGAGGAGGTGAGAAGGGAGTGCATTTCAGGTTTGGACTCAGCATTGGAGGGTAGCTTGTCAAAGACCCAGGGACAGGAGTAGAATGCTAAATTCAGGAAACACAGAGTGGATTGGTTTGGTTGTAACATAGAGAGCATGAAGGGGAGAAACACACAATAGGTATAAGTAAGGCAGCACTAGATGGGGAAGATCTTTGACTATCAAGCTAAGGAGTGTGTATATTATTCTAGATGCAATAGGGAACTGAAGAAGTTTTTTCAGTGGCATGGTCAGATCTCTGCTTTAGGAATATTTGGGAAATGGTCTTGTGGAGGAGAGACTGCAAGCAGAAAGACTGATTAGAAGGCTGCTGCAATAGTCCAGAAAAGAGGTGATGAGTGCTTAAACTAGGGTCATCATGGACATACAAGTGGAAAGAATGGGATAGGTGGAAGATGATGGTTAAGTAGAATTTATAAAGCTTGGCAATTGAGTGGATGTAGAGGGTAAGGGAGAGAGACAGAGGGAGTTAAGGATGTGTCTGAGGTCATGAGCCTGAGTGATAGGATGGCTGGTTTGCTCTCAAACCAAACAGAGTTTGGAGGAGGGCCAGTTTTGGGGGAGAAGAAGATGAGCTGCATTTTATATATGTTGAGTTCGAGTTGACTATGGGACATATAGATGGAATTAGCCAGTGGGTAGCTGGTGATGTGGGACTGCAGCTCAGAAGAGAGATCAGGATTGGCTATACAGATTTGGGGGTTGCTTGAAGTCAAGGGAGCTAACAAGGAACACTCACCAATCTACAAAGATCCTATTTCCTGTGCTCTGATGATGTATAACACAAGAGAGACAATATTGGTCGGAACAACCCACAGGAAGATATACTTGAAGAGAGCTGGTGGCATAAAAAGACAATTTGGTACAGTGGCTAGAACAAGGGAGCTGGATTCAAAAACCTGTATCTGGTCATGGCTTTGCTATTACCTGGAGGTAGGACTTGAGGCAATCACTTTACCCTCAGGTTTTTTTTTAATTGATCAAATGGGGGTGGGGGTGGGAAAATGGGAATAATTACTCATATTATAGGGTTGTGAGGATCTATCAGTCTGTAAAGTATAAATACGAGCTACTATAAAGTACTCTCTGATCTCTTCTTTAAAATCTCTGTTCATAAGAACACACACACACACACACACACACACACATATATATGAGAGGAGAGTCTCTTACCCCAGTGTGAAACAATTTCTTGTCTTCGTGAAATTTATTAGCCCAATAAGAGGGGAGATGAATCCAGAATCTGGACTTCACTGGCACTATGTTGAAACAACAAAAACTTGGGATGCTCAGAAGGACTTATAGGAGATTCCTCATATATAAAATAAGGGGGTAGGACTAGATGATGATATTAATAAGCAATTCTATATCACTTAGATTAGCAAAGTGCTTTACAAATATCTCATCCTCACCATAGCCCTGAAAGGTAGGTGCCTTGATTATCCCCGTATTATAGATGTGACAAATAAAGGTTAAGTAATTTACCTAGAATCACACAGCTAGTAAGTATCTCAGGGTGGATTTGAACTCTGGTCTTCCTGACTTCAAGTTCAGCACTCAATCTACTGTGTCACCTTGTTGAGTCAATTTTCAGTTGTGTCTGGCTTTTCATGACCTCATTTCGGGTTTTCTCGGTAAAGATAGATACTGGATCAGTTTGCCATTTCCTTCTCCAGCTCATTTTACAGATGAGGAAACTGAGGCAAAAAGGGTTAAGTGACTTGTCCACAGTCATATAGCTAGTAAGTCTGAGGCCAGATTTGAACTCACAAAGATGAGTCTCCCTGATTCCAAGCCTAGTGATCTCCAAACTGTGCCACCTAGCTTCCCCACTGTCACCTAGCTGATTGCAAAAAATAAATGTTTGTTGAATGAATCAATACCAAGGATTGCTGGCTAAATGACTACTTTTTGGAGATTTTATAAAAAGGATTCCTACTAATGACTTCTGAAGTTCCCATCAACTTTGATAGTCTGTGATTCTGAATGAATGAAGGTTAGCTCATAGGTTCTGTCCCAGAAACTATCAGGGTAAGAAGTGCCCAATCAGCTCTAATATAGAACACTTGGCATCACCATGACCCATTTTTTTGCCTAATTTTAGTGAACTGGTAGCCGGAGAAATATAGGGCAGGCCCAGAGGATAAGTCTCAGGTTCCAAAGATTGCCAAAGGACCCTTGTCTTCTCCCCACATCCCCTTTTAAAAAATCTTTCAAAGAGCCTTGTCTGTCTGGTTTGGAAAACCCCACATAAACAGAAGTGTGTTCTGATGCTGATGATGTGAACATATAATAAGCTTATGTAATTATTATTGTTATTTCAAATCTTGATTTCCTCTCACCAGACATAATGTCTAAACAGGAAAGTCCCAACCTTCCTGTCTGGAGATAAGTGACTTTCAGAAGGGGTCTAGTTTATAGAGGGTTTAAAAAAAAAAAAACTTCTCCATTTCTTGTGGTTTTAAATTTTTTTTTAACTTTTTTTTTTTTTGAAGATGAGGGGAAAGACCAACAATAGTGCCTGTGAAAGGAAGGGAAATCATAGCATACAAAGCAAACAGACATTGCTGTGACCAGATAGCCAGGCTCAGTTCCAAGAATTACCTTTTGTCCCTTAGCAAATGGGGGTTGGGGCGGGGAGGAACTAAAACCATTCTTCATTATCAATGAGAAATCATGGCCTCCAGAGGACCCTATCTGGGATGAGCATAAGAATATGTGGATTCTTGATATAGTGTCTAAGACTTGTAGTTGATCAGTTGTGTCTGACTCTTTTTGACCCATTTTTTTTTTTTTTTGCAAATATACTGGAATGATTTGCCATTTCTTTCTCCAGCTCATTTTACAGATGAGGAAACTGAGGCAAACAGTTAAGTGACTTGCTCAGGGTCACTCAACTAGTAAGTGTCTGAGACCAGATTTGAATTCAGGAAGATGAGTCTTCCTGGCACTCTATCCACTGTACCACCTAACTGCCCCAGTGTCCAGGACCAGGGAGGTGATAATACTGCCAGACCCTGCTTTGGATTGGGATTTTGTGTTCAGTTCTAGACTCATGTTTCTAGAAGGATACTGATAAACCAGAGCTTATCTAGAGGAGGGAGACTGTGGTGGTATAAAGCCTTGCTATTATGCCTTGTGAGAATCAGTTGAAAAAACTGGGGGTGTTTAGCCTAGAGGAGAAGGCATGATAAAAAGAGCTTAAGTTTTTGAAGGCCTATCATGTGGAAAAGGAATTAGACTTGTTCCATCTGGTCCCAGAGGGCAGAACTGGAAATAATAGGGGGAAATTTCTGAGAGGCAAATTTTGGTTCTAACTTATGATTATTGTTTATCATTTCAGTTGTGCCTGATTCTTCATGACCCTGTTTAGGGTTTTCTTGGCAAAGATACTGGAGTGGTTTGCCATTTCCTTCTTAAGTTTGTTTTACAGATGAAGAAACTGAGGCAAAGAGGGTTAAGTGACTTGCCTAGGGTCATCCAGCTAGTGTCTGAGACTGGATTTGAACTTAGGAAGATGAGCCTTCCTGACTCCAGGCTGCACAGTCCATTCATTGTGCCACTTAAATGCCTTATCTTATATTTATATTGTTTATATTTCATATATTCTTCCATGTTTCCTCTTATTGAATGTAAACTCCATAAGGTTAGAGACTGTCTTTGTTATTTCCAGCACCTAACACAGTGCTTGGCACATAGTTGATGCTTAATAAATGCTTGCTGATTTGGTTGCGTGAGGATAAATGGTGACTTGACATACCTCAGGGGAATCAGGAGCCCCAGTTTCAAGCCTTTTAACATGCAAGGATTGGACATTAGTATATCCTTGAGTCAGTTACATCTCCCTTTTGGTTTTTAATTTCTCTCTAATCTTGAGGGTGGGGAGGGCCAGGAAAGACCCAAGGAGGGAAAAAAAAAGATGTTTTCCCTTTCCATCTTGGAAAAAGTCACGACTTGGGTAGATGAGGTAATGTCTGTGCTGTCTCCTAGGAGGGAACCTGGGATAATGCAAAGTGACACCGTGATCAGCTTCCCCTGGCTGACTGGCTCAGGGTGGTGGAACTGAGTTATTTTCACAGGGCGATGGATTCTGCGGCATCTAGCCTATGTCACCCCCATGCCGAGCCAAAGTCACCTGCTGCAAGCTGTTCCGAAGAGCTTAATGACAGCTGGAGAGCCAACCTTCTTCCCTCCTGCTCCTTTCTATCCACGTCGCAATGGCTAGATAAAATGCTAATTATGCTGAAATGGACTGGGGAAACCAAGAGAGGACTGAATCGATAGTTGCCTTTTATTTATGAGAGCTGGGTGAAGTCTATGTGCTTAATCCATCAAAGACAATCACCTGATTGGACGGTTGCTGCAGAGGTCATTCTTAGAGTGGGGAAAGGCTCTGGTGTGTGTGTGTGAGAGAGAGAGAGAGAGAGAGAGAGAGAGAGAGAGAGAGAGAGACAGACAGACAGACAGACAGACAGAGACAGAGACAGAGAGAGAGAGAGAGAGAGACAGAGAACAGAGACAGAGAGACAAAGAGATAGACAGAGACAGAGAGACAAACAGAGACAGAGAGACAAAGACAGAGATAGTCAGGGACAGAAAGACAGACACAGAGACAGGCAGAGAGACCGACACAGAGAGAGGCAGAGACAGAAATAGAGAGAATCAAAGTTGAACATGGGATCTTCTTAGTTGCAAAACATCCAATTCTTTTCAGGAAGTGTAAATTCTCTTACGGGACTCCCAAATTGTTAAATGTTCTTGAAGCAAAGGAGGTCCCAAAAAGAGTAGTAACAGAAATACCAAGATGATAGCTAGAAGGTATATAAGGGGCCTGATTCAACCCTCTGGTTTTACAGAGAAGGAAACTGAGGCTTGAGGAGGTTCAGCGGCTTGCCTGAGGTCACACAGATAGTTAGCATCAGTGGCAGGATTTGAACTGACCCCACTGACTTCAGTTGGCCCCCTTTCTCCTGTACCTCAGAGGGAGTTTGGTGATCTCTTGTAGAGACTGGAGAGGTCAGGCATGGGGTGGTAGGCATCAGGAGAGACAGAGAGGAAAATAGAACCTTGTTTGGCTCTTGTGTGTATTAAGAACTTTCATATATATAGTCACTCACCCAACTCTGTAAGAAGAGGTAGTAAAAGTAATATTACTCTCCTTTTATATAAGGGGTCTGAGGTTAAAGAATAAAGTATTTATGAAGCACCTACTATGTTGCAGGCACTGTACTAAGCACTGTTTACAAATATGATCTTATTTGATCCTCACAACAACCCTGCAAGATAGATACTTTTATTTTTTATTTTATACATGATGAAAATGAGGTCAACAGAGGTTAAGTGACTTGCTCAGGGTCACACAATTAGGAAGTGTCTAAAGCCAGATCTCTTCCTAACTGCAGGTTCAGTGCTCTCTCTACTACTACCAGCTGCCACAGGCTTAAAGGTTTAAGTGATTTCCCCATGGGAGTTCCAGTTCCTCTCTTCCAAATCTCTTGACCCCTGGTTGGTCCTGTATATTGCCTCTCCAGGGAAGCAGGTCAGAATGGCTTGGGGGCCAAGAATTTAAGTTTTTATCAATTCTGTTTCTACCTGAAGGAGTTTGTATGGTACCCCTGCTGGTGTCAGAATGAGGGAAGTCCTCTCATTCCAAGCCTTTTAGTTTCTTAGATTGGGTGTGTGTGTGTGTGAAATTAGTGTACCTAACTCTCACAAAGCAGTAGCCCCAAGGATGGGATTACAGAGCATTCTGGGAAGACTGAGGTCAAGCTAGAAGGGGAGCCAATAACCTCCGCCAGAGACCTGGTTCAACTCTAGCATCAGCTGAGCCTTTCTTTCAGGGAATCAACACACAAAAGAATGTTGCCTGCTGTTTGTGAATAACGTCTCAACTACAGGACCAGTCCACCTTATGGGATTTCCTTTCCTTTGGGTATGAGGAGAAAGGTAGAGTAATAGTTCAAGGTCAAAAAGTCAGGCTGAAGGCTTGGGATTCTAGTCCCTCCCACCCCAGAAGAGTTGGTAGCGGCCCACAGTGGGCCATAACTGAGTGTCAGAGAGGAGAAGGGTTCTCTAGTCTAGCAATTCATTGCTGAGGCTGACTGCGAGGGTGGGGGCATTTTTGAACATTAGGAGAAAAAAAAACACAAAGGCAGATTGTCTAAATTTAGAATCATAAAAATCTTGAGAGTTGGAAGAGACCCTATAGGTCATATGGTCTGACCTCCCACCCAGTGCTAGAATCTTCTATTACAACATTCCTGGCAAGTGGTTTTTCAGCCTTTACATAGCAGGGTGAGCTAGTATGGACAGATATGGGAGCAGATTGGAGCAATCCAACAGTTTGGATAACTAGGAATTCAAGCTGGAAGGGCCCGTGGGCATCTAACCCCTTTATTTTACAGTGGAAGAACCCAAGATTAAGAGGGGGAATTAGAGGCCCAAGACCTCAGCGTTGATAAGTGGCAAAACAGGAATTGGAACTTAAGTACCATGAACCCCAGTTTAATGTTCTTTCCAAAATATACCGGAAAGGTATACTTGCACTTGGGTAGCATAGAATCTTATAAAGGGTCTGCGTCTTAGAGATCAGGCTTGACCTTGTGCAGGCAACATAGGGAGAAAAAGAAGGTGTGATACAAATACCCCCCCAGCCCCCAAATCCTTTCCAATCATCTTTTGGCGTATCTGGTATTCCTCCTGCTGAAATGCTTTCTCTGGGCAAAGGCATTGATTCTAGGATGATTTTGTTACAATAAGAATGTTACCTGGGCTAGGGATTCTGGAGGGTATGGAGAAGGGAGAGACTGAGGGTCTTTATGTGGAGTGACTGGCATCCTAGATGAAACTCCTGCCACCCCAGGTGTAGTCACTACATCTCTGGGAAGGCTGATTGCTTGGATTGTCTGGCTTCATTCTATTATTCCTCGACTTTCAACCATTGGTCCAATGTACTTTTCTGGTGCCAGTTTCTTGGGTGCCTCCAGGGTCTCTCACATCTGGTCCATAGGGTTAACCGTTCTAGTCTCCTACTCTTTCAATGGGACAATAATAATTGTTTCCAGCAGAATCACCGAATTGAGCACGTTGCAGCCCACTTTGACATGAGTGGTACAAATATAAAGCCCAGAGACCAATTTTGAAGTCTCATTAACCCCCTCAATGTGTGCAGAGACCGGCCCCCTTGAGCAAGCCTACAGGAACACTAAGTTTGGGTTCATAGATGGAATGTGGGAGGCGTCTGTGGACTGTTACTCTGCCAGATGGCCCAGGCTGTGAAAAAACCAGGGAAGTTTTTCTTTCTGAGGACTGTACTCAGGCTCTGAATAAAGGTGAGACAGTTGTCCTGTATTGGGGATTTCTCCCAGAGGTCTGTGTGTGTGTATATGGGGGTGGGGGAGGAAAGTAGAGGAGGCTGGAGATGCCAGAAGACACAATCCAGGACTCTATCTGCCTTTAACCCCCAACCTCTCTGTTTTCTAGCAAGCAGGGACAGCTGAACAGCATCCAGGGAGCTGGGGGGGCTGGGAGGGAGGGCAGGGTGATGCAAGGAGCAGAATTCTTTCAGTCCTGGGTAAGTGGACAATGGTGTTTCTTGTGTCCAAAGGTCGCCAGGCCAGATTAGGGGTTTGGACGTGTGCCTTCATTTGGAAGGCTTCGTGCTGGCAGAAAGCCAAAGCTGGAGTTTAAAGCATAGCCTTTTGTCCAGGTTTTTCAGACTATGTTCAGAATGGTTTCTGTCCAAAGGGGCCCCTGGGTTGGGCACAACTGGCTGTGGGAGGGGGTCTGTGACTGTGGTCAGTCCTACAGTGCCACCTGGGGGCTAATGTGGAGAATGTCAGGGAAAGTCCTTCAGCTATGTTGCGGTCAAATGGATCAACAAGGCCTGCAAATAAATCCCAGTGGTATGACTGACCCTCCACAGGTGAAAGTCCCTCCCCCCCCAAAGGGGAGCCTTCTCAGGGCATAATAATCATTATCCCAGGCCTCTGATCTGAGTCTGCACATTAGGAGCATTAAGAGGAGGTGGATCAGGGGCAGCTAGGTGGTGCAGTGGATAAAGCACCAGCCCTGGATTCAGGAGAACCTGAGTTCAAATCCAGCCTCAGATACTTGACACTTACTAGCTCTGTGACCCTGGGCAAGTCACTTAACCTCAATTGCCTCACCAAAAAAAAAAAAAAAGAGGAGGTGTATCATATCACTAGAAGTTATATGGTAGAAGTGATTCTATTAGATCAAAAGCTCCTTGAGGGCAGCAACTGTCTTTCTTTTTGCTTGTACATATTTGTATACCCAGCACTTAATGTAGTATCTAGCGCATAGTAAGAATATGAAAAATGTTTATTAACTTGACTTGCGTGAGGTTGTAGAGAGACAGGAAGAAAAAGATGGGGGTAATTTCCCACCTTCATTTCTATTTTACTACATCTTTTCTTCCTGAGTTAAAATGTTGTCTTTTAAAATAATTTACTTTTTGGGGGGGGGGCGCAACTGGAGTTAAGTGACTTCCCAAGGGTCACACAGCTAGTAAATGTTAAGTGTCTGAGGTCAGATTTGAACTCAGGTCCTCCTGAATCCAGGGCTGGTGCTCTATCCACTGCGTCACCTAGCTGCCCCAATCATTTACTTTTTTTTCTTAATAATTTACTTTTAATTAAAAAAATATTTTGAACTTAAACACCAAAAAAGAATGATTTCATACATATAGAAGAATACAAAAGAGGATTATATATGAAGATATAAATCTCCACTCACTTGATTTTTTAAAAGTATATAATAAATTCTGTTACTTTCAGAACTGCTTTCTGCTCTTTTCTGTATGTTTTTAAAATACAATGGTCCTCTTATTTTGATCATTATTGCTAGCCTTCTCTCCCCACCCTCCAATTAAAAGAGGAAAAGAAAGGGGAAAAACCTCCTTGTAACATCTCATTTCTTATAGTGAAGTAATATTCCATTGCTTCCATATGCCACAATTTGTTCAGCCATTTTCAAATTGCCCAAGAGGCAAACTAAGGCACCCCCTTATATTCTATTCCCTCCCTATGCTTTAATTTTCCCTTCAGGATCAGGTAATTTGTTCTGCTTGTGATTATTTCCTTCCCAGTATTTATCCTCTTTTTAACCCCATCCCCACCTGGCTCCCTTTCCCTTTAGTTTGTCTGTTAAGTTTGATGTATTTTATACACCAAATTTTGTGTTTATGTGTGTGTGTGCATGAATGCACGTGTGTATGTGTGTTCAACCTTCTCTTATCAGTTTTGGATAAAAATGAAGTTTGTCTGATACCCATTTCTTCCACCACTTCCTTTGTTTCTATACTCTTAGGCATCCCAATTATGAGAAATAGCAAGTTCTACCTCTTTCTTCCTCCATTCTACACTTGTGTATTTCTCCTTCCACCCTCTCTTTTCTTTCCCCTCTTTTAAGCCCTCAGAATAGAACCAATTTCTCTGCCTCTGTGTCTCTGTATCTCTCTGTTTAAAAATTGCTTTACATCCATTGTCTCTTAGTATGTTGGAAATCACAGTTTTAGAGATGGGATGGCCACTAGAGTTCATCTAGTTGAATGATGTCAAACTCAAATCAAAATGGGGGCCACTCATCTGTACATTAGGACCCCTGCTGACTGCATATTGACTTAGTTTTAAAATGTAATGTTACTTATGTTTTATGGGGCAGGTAGGTGGCAGAGTGGATAGAGCACTGGCTCTAAAGTTGGGAGGATCTGAGTTCAAATCTCACCTCACACACTTACTAGCTGTGTGACCCTGGGCAAGTCGCTTAACCCCAATTACCTCAAACATCCGGGGCCATCTTCAGTCATCCTGATGTATATCCTGCCACTAGACCCAGATGGCTCTGGAGCAGAGAATGAGGTTGTTGACTTTCCACAGCCTTACCTCACCTAAATCCAATTCGGTGCAAGTCATGACATCACCCCGATGCCATGGCCCTCTTCAGGAAGGAAGGACAAACAACACAACAACAGATCTATGTTTCATTTTATTTTTATTTTATTAAATATTTCCCAATCACATTTTTATTTGCTCTGGGCTACATTTGGGAATGTTGTAGTGACATTTGGTGCTTCTGATCTAGTTTAGCTCCTTCATTTGCAGATAAAGAAGGAAACAGCTCTAAAGACTAGGTGACTTGTTCAAGGTCACACAGGTAGTAACAGCAGCAGGATATGAACACAGGTCTTCTGACCTCAGATCTAGTGTTTTTTTCTTTCCCCCTATGGAACAATAATAGTGTAATTCCTGTTACTATCTAGTCAAATATGTCAATATTATGGCAAGGAGACTTGTATGTGTGGCTGTGGGAACTATCTTCTACCTATGCAGGTCCAAGCAATCTAAACTACTGTTTGAATCTGGCTTGTCAGAGGGTCAGAGCCTGGCCAGGCGCCCAAAACAAATGCTCTACTGTGTATAATCTAATCAAAGAGAGTACCCATTGCCATATGAAATGACATTAGGTAACTGAAAAAAAACCAAGTACTAACTGATGTGCTTAATAAATGTTGGTTGAACAGAGTACTTCAGAGCTATTAGCTGAGTTCAATTGAATTGGAAGAGTGCTTCTGTCAGAGAATAATGAGGAAATCCCTCTGGCTGGAGTTGACGGCTCTTGTTGGAAAATGGGAAAGGTCGGTTGTTGTTCCTTCATGCTTGAAGAGGACCAAAATGACATCACTATGTTGGGGTCAAGGTACAGTGTGCCTGACTATGGATGATCAGACCAATATGAACTCTACCACAGGTCAGGTACAAATAGTCCATATGAACATCTGGGGTAGAGATGCCTCTAAATTTTTACATCTCACATTTTCATTTGAGCTACTGCAATTTGGCTTTGTTCACAGAGCACGGCACCTTCTTTGATGTGGGCACACCATGCTGGGCGGTCCTCTGCCAGTGTCTCCCATGTCTGACAATCAATTTCAAAGTTCTTCTAAGCTATCTTAAGAGTGTCCTTGTATCACTTTTTCTGACCTCTGCATGAGCACTTGCCTTGTGTAAGTTCTCCTTAAAATAGTCTTTTAGGCAAATGTACATTTGGCATTTGAACAACATGGCCAGTTCATCCAAGCTGTGCTCTCTGCAGTAGAGTTTAAATGCTTGGCAGTTCAGTTCAAGAAAGGCCTGAGTGTTCAGAACCTTATCTTGCTAGGTGATCTTCAGAATCTTCCTGAGACAATTCAAATGGAAGAGATTCAGTTTCCTGGCATGGCGCTGGTAGACTGCCCAGGTTTCACAGGCATACAACAGTGAGGTTAGCACAACATCTCTTTAGACCTTCAGTTGGGTAGTCATTCTCTCCCTTCTCTCTTCTTTCAATTGGTTTTAAATACATGGATGGATGCCTTGTTCTAGGGTAGCAAAAACACTCTCTAAAGTTAGGTGACTGCTCAGGGGTGGTTCAAATCCTACCTCTGACATTTATTACCTGTATGACTTTGGACATGTCACTGAACTGTCTGGACTTCACTTTCCTCATCAGTGAAATAAAGAGACTATGCTAGATGACCTCCAAGGTCCCTTCTAGCTCTAGACCTAGACCTAGGAAGACATGGAAACCTGGGTGCATGAGGCAAGTACTGGGGAAAAGAGTGATCACCAGGTAGTAACAGAACATGCAGGCCATGAAACATAGTCTACAGGGAAATGAAGCTGTGTCTTAAGAGTTGTCCTAAGGCCACAGGACTTTGTGGTGCTGGAAACGTTCTCAAAGGTCATCTATTCTAACGCTAACAGAAAGGCTGGATAAGAGCTAGGAAGCACATGTTCTTTAGCTTCAATCACAGAATGATGGGTCTAGAGTGGGAATGGACTTCATGATCCATTTGGCTAACCCTACCTTTTTACAGATGAGGAAACCAAGATCCAGGGAGGTTAAGAGATGTTCAGCTATGTGGGATTTGAGACCAAATAGACTGACAGCCTTTCAGAAGAGCAGCCTTTCCACTAACTCCCATGTCCCTAGGGGAGAGCCCCCAATGGGAGGCAATACTGGTCATGACCCTGGAACTTCCAACTGAGCCCATATATTAGGAAGTGTCAAGGAGATGGATAATAAGCTCATAAGCTGGAAAGGACCTTAGAAGATGTCTAGTCCAACCCCATTCATTTAATAGCTGAAGAATTTGAAGCCCAGAGAAGTTAAGAGACATTCAGTTGTGTGGACCTTGGGGCCTGCACCAAAGTTGGGGTCATTCTTGTCTCCTCACTTTCTCTCACCCGCCATGTGCAATCTATTGCTGAGGCCTGTAGATTTCACCTCTGCAGCATCTCTTGAATATATTCTCTCCTCTGACATTGCTACCACTCTGCCCCTCATCACATTATACCCAGACTACTGCAATAGTCTGTTGGTGGGTCTACCTGCCTTAAGTCATTCCAGTCTATCCTCCATTTAGCCATCAAAGTGATTTTCCTAAAGTGAAATTATCCATCACATCCCAGGCTATCTGCAGTCATCTTAACTTTTGTCTTGCCACTGGACTTCCATGACTCTGGAAGAGAGAGTAAGGGTGGTGACTCTGCAACTTTGCCTCACTTAAATCCAGTTCATATGCAAGGCAAGACATCATCCCATGATGCCATTGGTTCTCTTAAAAAAAATGAAGGATGAACTTACTTCACTTGTATATTGTCTCCCCCATTAGATTATAAGCTCCTTGAGGGGAGGGACTTGTCTTTTGACATTTTTTGGGGCATCCCCAATGCTTAGCACAGTGCCTAGCACATAGTAGACATTTAATACATTTTTATTGGTCGATGGATTGATTCCACTTCTGGACAGCTTTAAATGAAAGGGCATTTCCTCTTTGGATCCAAATTAAAGCTCTCTCTACAACTTATATTGATTGGTCCTCATTCTGTCCTCTGTTACTAAGCAGAAGTTGAATCCCTCTTCAAATGCTTGAAGGTACCTGGTAGCACAGTACTTAAATCACTGGAACTGAAATCAGGAACACCTGAGTTCAAATCAGGCCTCAAGACACTTACAAGCTGTGTGATCCTGGGCAAATCACTTTACCTCTGTTTGCCTTACTTTTTGCAACTGTAAAAAATGGGGATAATAGCAGAAGCTACATTTCAGGGTTATTGTGAGAATCAAATGAGATCATAGCAGTGCTTGGCACATACTGGGTGGTAGAGAAATGCATATTCCCTCCTTTCACCCTAAGTCTTCTCTAACCTAAATATTTCAAGTTCTTTTAACTGGTCTCCCTGCCTCAAGTTTCTACTTGCTTCAATATGTCTTCCACCCACCTGCTAAAATTATTTTCCTTAAATGAGATCTGATTGTTCCACTTTCTGACTCAATCAACTCTAGTGGTTCTCAATTCCCTTCAGTTTTCATTATAAAGTCCTTCATAACTTGTCCTTAGCTTATTTTTCCAGTCTCATAATACAATACTCCCTTTCCTATTGTCCAGCCTTCTTTCTGCTTCTCACACCATGTTCCATCTTCCATCTCTGTGACTTCACACCAACCATTCTTCAGGCCTGAAATGGACTCTCTCTTCACCTCCTACTCATGGAATCTCTCTCTTCATTCAAGACACAGCTCAAGCACCCATTTCTGCATGTCCTACATGTTTCTATAGTTCCTAGTGGCTCCCAATTACTAGTTGATCCCTAAAAGCCTTGTATTTATTCTATACATATATGTGCATGTTGTCTTCCTGATGGAATATAAGCTTCTTGAGTGTAGTATTGTTCTATTTTTTTGTATCTGTATCCTTAATGTCTGGCACAAAGTAGGAGGATTACTTAATTCTCATTGGTTGATTGATTCAACTGTTCCCCCTCTCTCCTTCTTGGCTGATTTCTTTGGAATGCACTCAAGTTTGTAAATATTTCTAAATGTGGTCCTCAGTACTGAATACAGAATCTCAGAAATGGTCTGACCAGGGAAAAGTTCAGCAGGACTAACACTATCCTTATTCTGGACACTATGCCTATATTGTTTTTTGTTTTGTTTTGTTTTGTTTTTGGTGGGCAATGGGGGTTAAGTGACTTGCCCAGGGTCACACAGCTAGTAAGTGTCAAGGGTCTGAGGCCGGATTTGAACTCAGGTACTCCTGAATCCAGGACCAGTGCTTTATCCACTGCGCCACCTAGCTGCCCCCACTATGCCTATCTTAATGCATCTATTCTGGGGGTTCCATATCATACTATTGACTCATTTACTGTATAATTTACCATTCACTAAAAACCCCAGATATTTTTCACACAAACTGTTAACTGTGTGTTTCTTTCAACCTTTATTTGGCCAATTGATTTCTTAAACCAAGAAGCATGACTTTACATTTATCCCTATTCCATTTTACCTGATTTGATTCTAGCTTGCCAAGATTTTTTAAAACAGTGACTGTTATTCAATACCTGAGTTATACCTTCTAGATTCGGGTCATTTGCATTTCTGACAAGCTTGCTATGTGTGCCTTTGTATTTCCATCTTAATATTGAATGAATATTTCTTTTATGCTTTGTCCATTATTTGATCCATATTATTACCTAATATACATCTTGACATCCTGGCCAAAGAAATGTACAAGGAGCCTTTTCAAATGCTTTACTGAAATCCAACTATATTATATGTCTATAGTTATTGCTTGATTTATCAGTCCAGTCAAAAAAAGGAAATGAGAGCCATCTGGCATGATATGTGCTTTATAAAATTGTAGATAAATTTTGATTTGATACATCACATAAAAGCCAAAGGGTAATGATAACTGCATCTTCATACACTATATATCCCCAAACCCCAACAGCATAAGAGATTGCAATAGATAGTACTTTCAACTCTTGTATTTTAGGTGTGTTCTTCTGAGAGAGATGATCAGAATATACCTGAGTTGGTATTGGTGTTACCCAGCTTTTAAAAATCTGAATTTTGTTGCCATTCAAAGTTATTATTTATACCAAAAAAAAGAAAGAAAGAAAGGGGGGGCAGCTAGGTGGCACAGTGGATAAAGCACTGGCCCTGGATTCAGGAGGACCTGAGTTCAAATTTGGCCTCAGACACTTGACACTTACTAGCTGTGTGACCCTGGGCAAGCCACTTAACCTGCATAACTGTAGTAATTATGTATAATTTTTTGTTGTTTGCTCTGTTTCATTTCTCATATTTCTGTGATGTATAAAAAGTTTGAGAGTTATAATTTCTGGGTAGTTAATAATTTTATTAATTTTGGCTAGTGAATATTAATAAAAGGATTGGTCATTTGTCTATTTCACAGGAACCAAAGATGTATCACTGCACCTTCTTGATGCTTATATGCCCTTGGAAGAGTGGGTGTTCCCTATAGGCAGCAATCAACTCTGATTGGTTTGTTGTTGTTCATTCTTCATTCTGGAAGAGGACCAATGACATCAGGAAGATAATGTCTTAACTTTCAAGTGAATTGGATTTAAGTGACGCTGGGCCCTGTTGTAAAGTCATCAGCCTCATTCTCTCCTTCAGAGTCATCTGATTCCAAGGGCAAGACATAGGTCAAGATGACTGGAGATGGCCCCTGATTGGCTAAGAATTCATGAAAAGAATGAATATTATAATGAGAGGTAGATTTATTCTAATGAGGGGGGGGACACCTGACTTTGATTATGTTACTTTTACTTTCAGACCACTCCCAAGCAATCTAGATAAAGGATCTACCCTTCCCACCTCTTCTCCCTCCTCCCCGCTCCGCCAGCCTGAGTAGAACAGAATGGGTTTCCCTATTTGGGTGGGTTCTGAACAAGACTGAGGAGAATGTTAAATCCAATCTCATTATCAGCCCTATTCTTCAGGGGTTTATTTAATCTACTAGAAAATGAAGAAATACAAGGGAAAAAATCCTAGATCTACCCAATGGTAAATGGTAATTAATATTAGAAAAAATCATTTCTCTCATTTCTTTGAAGTCTTCCTATTTGTCATTCCTTATGGTAATTTTCCAACATGAATAGTCACTGATGAAGCTGTGCTGGGTCATCACTGCTTTCCTTTTTATGCTAAAACTACCTATAAACTATACATTCAAGAATTTTTCTAGGAAAAAAAAAAGTCAAGTCCTTTGTGACCTATAGTTTGCAGATTCTACCCTCTTCAGGATCTCTCCTCCCCATTAAAAGTCAGAGCATTTACCTTTCTATAATCTTTAGTTCTATATGATTTCCCCCTCAAATATCACCATCAGTAGGTCAGAAATCTTTTTTTTTAATTCCCTGAGATATCTTATTTTGCTTGGTAATTTGGATTAATTGGTGGTAGTTAGTGCTTCCTTACTGTCTTACTCACTTTGGTTTTCAACTCCCTATTAATCATATTCTATCCTTCCTAGTCCTAAAATCATTCTCCTCAGTAGAGATAATAGAGCTAACATTAGAATTGAGTGTTTCTGCCATCCCTCTGTCATCCTTATTATCATGCTATCCAACCTGAACAGTAGTGATCTCTGTTCTTTCATCTTTGTCTTGCCCCTTAGCCAAGAGCCCTTCTTTTGTTATCTTTAAAGTTCATCACCAGACACATGTATAGTGACTAACTATTCTTACAGGTTTATGACCCTTTCATATTCATCCTCAATTACTTGCCCTTGCTTAAATGACCTTTTCAATTTGATTAATTGTTCATTTACTTCTATGTCTTCTTTTTTCTTCTTCATTTAAGTTGTTTGTGTTTATGTCAGATTTTCATTCTTGGGAGCTTCCCATCTCTCTTGGGTTGACTTCTCTTAAGAGTTTTAAACCACTAGATTCTATATATCCTTTCTTGAAAGCCTATGAATTCTGCTTTATACATCTGGACTTGGAGTCATAAAGACCTTGGTTTCAATCCTATCTCAGACACTTACCAGCTGTGTGACCCTGAGCAAGTCACTTAGTCTTCCATCTGCTAGCTATTATTATATATCTTGATTTCTAAGATGCAGTGGTCATTTCATCCCCTGGTGCCCATTATTCCTATTTTAGCAATAAGTTCTTCCTTATCAATTGGTCAGAATCAGGCCCAGAATAAAAAGTAATTACTGGGGCAGCTAGGTGGCGCAGTGGATAGAGCACTGGCCCTGGAGTCAGGAGTACCTGAGTTCAAATCCAGCCTCAGACACATAACACTTACTAGCTGTGTGACCCTGGGCAAATCACTTAACCCCAATTGCCTCACTTAAAAAAAAAAGTAATTACTTCCACTTAAAACAAAATATCATCCATGTAAATGGATATATAAACTGCTCAGCTTTTCTAAGAGAAAGATCCTTATTATGTCCTGGATTATACTAAATATTTTCCAGAGTTTCACATTCTTTTCCCTTTGTTTATGCAATGACATTGCCCATTTCTATGATGCTTATCACTCACATCTCCATGCTCCACGTGTTGAAACTTTGTCATCCTTCCATACCCAGCTTGAAAGCAACTCTTCACCTTTTCAGGTAACCAAGTTTTATCAGAATTTTTTTAATGCCTGTTTTTGAATCCTGGCTCAGATGCTTACTGTGTGATCCTAGACATATCACCTGATCTCTCTGTGCCTCATTTTCTTTATATGTAAATTGAGTTAGGTTCAGTGGTCTCTAAGGTCCATTCCAGATCTAAATTTATGATTCTATGTTTGATGTTTGGGAAATGCTATTGATCCTGTGACATATTTAAATTCCAGAGGTGCTGTGATGTGGAAGATAAGAGTGCTTGATTTGCAGACAGAAAGACCTGCGTTCAAATCTCACCTCTGACGCTTATCAGCTGTTACACCATGGGAAAGTAATTCAATCACTCTATACCCCTTTCAAATCCTCTAAGCCCATCTACTAAATCAGAGTTGATATTTCTCAGTAGAGGGGTTTCCTTCATTACCTAAATAGATTCAAGTTCATTTAATAATAAGCCACATTTTAATGGGACTCTGCTGTATTTTAAATGGGAAACAACACATTGGGATTTTCCAGAATGAATACTAACAAGTGTGTCAAGAGGCTCCTTCAAATAAACATTCCATCTTCTATTCACTGAACCTCGCAGTATCTATCAGAGAGTTTCACTATCTAAGCTCTCAAGTTTACTTAAAAAGCTGAGCCCCAAGATCCGGAAATCTTGTTCCTCCATCTCAGGGGTGAGTTAATGGTCCTACAGGAGGCTCCATGTTTGACACCCCAGGCTTCTGAGTTGCTAAATTCCCTGCCACGAGGCTGTAAGATGGAGTTCAGCTTTCCACCAGGCTGACTTCTTGTTAATGAAGAGCAGCTGCAGTTGACAACATCTCCAGAGCTTTTTGGTGAGGCCCATGTAATGAGGACAGTTGAAACGAACACCGCATAGAAAACACTCCCTCCATAGGCTTAGATGCTGTATTTTAAACTTTCATAACATTCGAAGCCTTTTTTCTTCTGGGCTGGCTGGTTATTTCTCCATGACGATGTCAGACGCAGCCTTGCCAAGTTTAGAGTTTATAGTTCCCCTGTTAGTGAGTTAATACAGGCATAAAATAGGTCAGGTTTATTTTCCTCCCTTTTTAAAGAAGAGGGAAAGTGTGTGTGTGTGTGTGTGTGTGTGTGTGTGTGCGCGCATGCGCACATGCACGTTTCCCAACATCTCATTGCTCAACAACCAGTTGAAGCAATTTTAGCTCATCCTTCCCTCAAAAGACTCAGCATGATAGCACTGACTCACAACATGGAACACTTTTTGAGGTAAATTTTTACATTAATGTTAAATGCAATTAGGAAAGGAGAAGCTTGTGGGAGAAAGAATTTTTCAGTGTTAGCTGCATGTTAATTATGTCTCAATCTAATATACATAAGCCATGTGCCATGTAAAGTTGTGTCTAGATTTATGTGTTTATATACTTATACATCTGTGTTTGGTATATTTAGCTAATTCATCTTACTGGTTTATTTTTTAATGGATAAATTCTGAACAAAATAAATGTAAGACACACACAATCCAAAGTTTATTTCCTGAAAACAGTTGAGCAAAACAACACAAAAGGGTGACTACCCCTGACTGTACTTGCAACCAGACATTTTTATAATTTAATATTTGTCAACAGAAAATTATCTTATTTAAAAAATTATTGATGCCTTTACATATGAATATATTTATAAACATGTGTATATTATATATGTTCAAATACTCATATGTATCTGTGATCTCATACATATGGGACTTCCCTTTATTGATGTAGATCATAGTCCATCCTACAGGATTCTCATCTATGTTCTCCCAAAAGTTTGCCACAGCGGGTCCACACAATCAATTCCTTGCTTCCTCCTGACATCATGAGGATATCAGTAGAGTACTCTGGCTGTCCATTTGTCATTCCTCACACTTACCACATGGTCAGCCCTTCTTCTCTTCCTCTCATACAATTCCTTGATGACACCCTTAACTCCTATTCTTCTTTAGAGTTCCTCCTTGGTTATGTGTATACATATAAACACACACATATACACAACTGTTTATATCCACCATGTGCTTTTTTATTGATCTCTATGTGATACTCACCTTTAGTTCTTCAGAGGCAATGGTGTTTCAGGTCTCACTGCCATATAGCAATACTGATAAAAATGTTAATGTTGAAAGAATAGACTCTGGCTTTCATGGGAAGCTTGGGGTCAGTAAAAGAACTCTGCAATTTCCTGATAGCAATCCAGCCAGCTCTCTTCCCCCTTTTCAACTCTGGGACCTACTGACTTTCCCATATATACATACTGTTAGAAAGCTTTGTAAGGTGTTCATTTAAATGCATGTTAAAAATCTGATCAACAGACTTTCTTCATCCATTTGGATGGACAGGCTAAACTATTTTAAGTGACTACAAATGTCTTCCAGCAGGTTCTGCATTGTCTTTGGACTTGATGTGATTGACACAATGTCATCTGCAAACAGGAGCATATTGAGAACCTCACCAGCTTAATGAGGAGTCAATAAATGCTTTTTAAAATAATCAATAAACAATAAACACAATGGGGTCTCATATTGCCTACATCTTTCAGTTAATTTCGAGCTGGTAATGATGTGTTCTATTGTTGAAAATGCAAGAAGTTCTCAATTTGTATATAGCTATCCTTCATAAAGATTTTGTGTACATGGGAGAATAGGCATATCGATGGTAGTTATTGATATTCTCTCACACTCAATCAACAAGTATTTATTAGGCATTTACTATGTCCAGGTACTGTGCTAGGTGCTAGGAATATAAATACAGCGAATGAAAAAATCCCTTCTTGCAAGAAGTTTACATTCTGAGGGGTGGTGGTGAGGTAGAATAATTATATTTTTAGTATATATAGAATAAATATGAAATCATGTTTATATGCTATGCATTCATATGCCACAATTTATTCAGCTATTCCCTTAATTATTGGGCACACCATTTGTTTCCATTTTTTACATTGAAAATTATACAGCTATGAATATTTTTGTAATTATAGATTTCTTCCTTCTAGGGTTTGGGAAAAGTAAGATTCAGTGGAGAGAAGGACAAAAGGCTAGGATTAGAGACAGGAATTTCAAAGTTCATGATAATGGACTTCAAGAAGCTTTTAGTCTAGGGGCAGCTAGGTGGCGCAGTGGATAGAGCACTGGCCTTGGAGTCAGGAGAACCTGAGTTCAAATCCAGCCTCAGACACTTGACAACTTACTCGCTGTGTGACCCTGGGCAAGTCACTTAACCCCAACTGCCTCATCAAAAAAGAAGAAGAAGAAGAAGAAGAAGAAGAAGCTTTTAGTCTAGCTGGAGAGATTTTCTCCAATGAACATTGAGAGTACATCAGAAATCACACTCCTCTCTATAGATAAACATACCAGTGTACCTTAATATCAATTTATGTGTGCATGTGTTGAATGTGTATGTCAGATTATATACCCCTTGGGGGTTGGACCAATTTAAGTGCTCTGCAAAATGAGGTATTCAATAGTTATTGACTCACATATATACATTCTTAATCTTCGAGATGTAATTATTGATAGCTATTGTCTGTAAGAATGACATTAATGAGGGGGCAGCTAGGTGGCGCAGTGGATAAAGCACTGACCCTGGATGCAGGAGGACCTGAGTTCAAATCCGGCCTCAGACACTTGACACTTACTAGCTGTGTGACCCTGGGCAAGTCACTTAACCCCCATTGCCCCACAAAAAAATAAAAATAAAAAAAAGAATGACATTAATGCCAGAGATTCTTTTCCCTCCTCATATTAATAAAAACCCAGGCATTTCTATGGATTCTGGAACAAATTCATGCCATCCTGTGGGGCATGGACTTTGAATGATGGACAGGATCTCAACAAGAGAAAGGAGGAGGACATTCCAGACACAGGGAGGAACATGAGCAAAATCAAGGAATCTGAGAGTACATAGTATGTTGGGATTGAGGATGGTCAGGGAGAAATCCATAGTGGAATTTGTAGTGCATGGAAAAGGATGGCATGGGAGAAGGTTACTGGACTGTGGAGGAAATGGATTTTCAGGCAACAGAGTTCCAAGGAGGAGTGTGGTATAGAGGATAGAACACTGCAACTGGAATCAGGAAGACCTAGGTTTAAATCCTACCTTGGATCATACCTGTGTGATCCTTTTTAAGTCATTTCACTTTATTGGGTCTCAGTGTCCCATAATGTAAAATGAGGAAACTAGACTTGATGATCTCTAAGTTTATTCCTAGTTCTAAATCTATACTCCTATGAACTTTATAGGTGGTAGGGAACCACTGGGGGTTTTTGAGCAGAAAAGTGACATGACCAGTAGGCATGCAATACCAACTTTTGTCATTGGGTTGATGATGATAGGTGGCCTACTAAACAGTATACTGCACTTGAAGTTGGAAAGAGCTAAGAGTCCTGCCTTAGATGAGTAAGCTAGTGACACCCATGTGACTTTGTCAAGTCATTTAACTTCTCAGCCTCAGTTTCCTCATCCAAAAAATGGGACACATACCTCACAGAGTTGTTGTAAGTATCAAATAAAATAACCTATATAAACCTTAAAGTGCTATGTAATATTGCTATTATTTTATTATTAATAAAAAAGATGTCAAAAATACCACTCTTGCTGCTGTTTAGCATTACAGAGAAACATGTGCAGAAATCCCATATAAAAATGGGAATTGATTATTATTTCTTATTGAAACATATTAGAACAAAATTCAGTTAGAAATTCAGACTCACAAGAGAAAGCCCAAATCTCAAATCTATATAGTCAAAGCAACTGGTGTGGATGAAAGAGGATGGAATGAGATTTCAGTTCAGGCTAATAACATTTTCTTTAGGGCTGGAAGCACGTAATTAGGCAGATAAATCTAATCTTAAACATTGACCTCTCCAATGGTCATAGTGAGTGCTTGTAATTGGAGAGTTAAGTGGCAGAGCTGATACTAGGAAGGCTTGAGAGGCACTTTTTAGCAAAGGCAATACCACTGGTCAGGGGTCAGTCATTAAAAAGGTGAAAGGTCCTGAAAAGAAAAAAATATATATAAATACTAGCCTGAGGTGCAAAGCTATAGTTTCCCTAATGCAAAGATAAACTGTTTTAACATTTGATGCCTGAGAAGTGAGACCTTCTAGGGCATTCAGCTCATCAGTTTTGCTACTTTCTGGGTCAGGGTCAAGAGTTAGAGGGAATGCATCTCTCCTGTCCTCAAAGTCTCAGCTCAAGAAGTGGCTCCATCTCAGGGTAGGAAGGAGGAAACCCAGTAATCTGGGTGTCTTCTCACTCATGGGGAACTCGAAAGGATTTGCATGGAAGGTAATGGCGCAACAGATAAAAACTGCCAACAGATAAAGGCTCCCCTCCACTCCAGTTAACTGCAAGAAGAGATTCAGGAAGGGGTGTGAGTCAATCAATTACTATCACACTTCCACACACTTCCATCCAGTGACACTGGCCTCCTCCTCATTACTTGAACAAGACATTTCATCTCTTACCTCTGGGTATTTTCACTGGCTTTACCACATGCCTGGAATTCTCTGCCTCCTCATCTCCACTTTCTGGCTTCCTTCAAGTTCCAGTTGAAATCCTTCAATAAGCCATTCCCAGTTCCCCTTCATGCTAATACCTTCCCTCCTTTGATTACTTTTTTTTTTTTTTTGGTGAGGCAATTGGGGTTAAGTGACTTGCCTAGGGTCACACAGCTAGTAAGTGTCAAATGTCTGAGGCTGGATTTGAACTCAGGTCCTCCTGAATCCAGGGCCAGCGCTCTATCCAGTGTGCCACTTAGCTGCCCCTCCTTTGATTACTTATTTCCAATTTATCCTGTCTATATCTTGTTTGCTCATACTTGGGTTTCCATTTATACCTCCCCCATTAAACTGTGAGCGCTTTGAAATAGAGACTGTGTTGTCTTGCTTTGTATCTCTTTGTATACCCACTGCCTAGCCCACAAAATTCTTGTTTCTTGACCAAGAATCAATAAAAAGAAATTATTAAATTAAATAAATTAAGGATTAATTTATTATATAATTATTTTATTCAAATAAAATAATATAAGTTTAATTAATAGCATTTATATAGTTGATCAATAGTCACTATTCATTATTGTGATTAATTTATTATTATTACGGTTATTAAGTTAAATAAAAAGCCTATTGAGTACTAAGCTTGGGCTAGATGTAATGGCTAAAATAAATCCCAAAATAAAATTCACTGCCCTAAAGGAACTTATATTTTTTGGGAGAAACAACATATAGAAATATAAAACAAAATATTTAAAAAGTAAATAGAAAGTGATTTGGGTAGAGGAAAGAGGTACTAATACCCAAGAAAAGGATCAGGAAACTTTATTTATTTATTTATTTTTGCAGGGCAATGAAGATTAAGTGACTTGCCCAAGGTCAAACAGCTAGTAAGTATCAAGTGTCTGAGTCCAGATTTGAACTCAGATCCTTCTGAATCCAAGGCCAGTGCTTTATCCACTGCACCACCTACCTGCCCCAGGAATCTCTTAATGGAACAGGTCACTCTTTAATTGAGCTTTGAAGTTAGGAATTCTTAAAGGGGGAGGCAAGGCTGGAGTTCATACTAGGCATCAGAGAGAGCCCATACAGAGGAACAGAGACAGGAGAGATGCAATGTCACATGTGAACAACATCCACACTGGATGGAGCAGGTATGAAGGAGAATAATGGGTAAGAACTTTGGAAAGACAGGTTGGAGACAGATTGGGAAGGGCTTTAAATGCTACATAAAGGCCTTTGTAGTTTATCCTAGAATCAATAGGGAGGTATTAGAGTTTACTAAGAAGGAAAATAACATGGTCAGCTCTGTGCTTTGGGATATCACTTTGGAAGTTATGTGGAATGTATGGATTGAAGGGAGAGAAGGAAAACCAATTAGGAGATTATTGCAGTGATTCAGAGAGTAGATATTAGGACCAGAACCAGGGTGGTGGCCAAATACATTCATAGGATCAGAGGCCCAGAGTTGGAAGGGACCTCAGAGGACACCTAATCCAACAACTTCATTTTATAGATGGGGAAACTGAGGCCTAGGGAGTTTAAGTAATTAGCCCGAGGTCACATAGTAAGCATTGGAGATGGTATTTAAACCTAGGGCCTATGACTCAAAGCCAGTGTTCTTTCTACTGTCTAATTTTGAGGTATAATCACTGAGATTTGGTAGTTGGCAGGCTATGGGGAGGGCGGGATGAGAGAGTGATATAACAGAGAGCTTAGAGTCAATGTTGACTCTAAGACGGCTAACCTGGGTGACTGGGCGGATGATGGTACCTTTGATGATATACGGTAGAAAGAAACCATTCTGTTTTGGATATGTAGGATTTGAGATGCCTATGGGAGATTCAGTTCAACAGGCTTAACAGGAGGCAGTTGGTTGTATGGGACTGAAGCTCAGTAGAAATAGACTGAGGCTGGCTATCTAGATTTGGCAGTCACCTGTGCAGAGATGATAATTGCTCCCATGGAAACTGATGAGAGAGGGAGAGGGAGAGGAGGAGGAGAGAAAAGAGGGAGAAAGGAAGAGAGAGAGAAGAGGAAGAGGAGAAAGAAAAGAGGATAGAGGAGAGAAAAGAGAAAGAAAGAAAGAAAGAAAGGGAGAGAGGAGAAAGTAAAGAGAAAGAGAAGAGGGAAAGAAAAAGGAGAAAGGAAGAGAATGAAAAGAGAAAGATGAGAGAAAAGAAAGAGGAGAAAGAGAGAGAGGGGGGTGGGGAGGATGAGAGAATTTGTGGTTATATTCCTAATTAATGGGCAGAAAAGGGATTATGTTCCACCAAAGGCAACTGAGAAGCAGCTAGGAAGAGAATCAAGAGAGAAAGTAAGACACCAAATCAAGCCCTGACTTGAATTGTTGGTGCACTGGATGTGAATCTTCACTGCTAACTCAGTGTTACCTTTGAAAAGTCACTTACCCTTTATAGGCTTCATATTTGTCAGCTAGAAAATGCAGGGGGTTGGACTAGATGACCTTTAAGTTTCCTTTTAGCTATAAATCCTGGGCTGCTGGGAGTAATACAAGATCTCCCTTAATGTCTTCCAACTAAGGAAAGTCAAAGTTCTTGGTCATAAGACATAGCCTCCCCTCCCCTCACAGGATCAGCAAGCTCCAGGTGAGCTTACTTCTCAAAAGGCAGCCAGCTCCTGGACCTGAGATACTTGAGAAGGAGTCAGGTGGTGGGGCAGCTGGGTGGCACAGTGGATAAAGTGCCGGCCCTGGATTCAGGAGTACATGAGTTCAAATCCGGCCTCAGACACTTGACACTTACTGGCTATGTGACCCTGGGCAAGTCACTTAACCCCCAATGCCCTGCAAAAAAAAAAAGAGAGAGAGAGAGAAGTAGTCAGGCAATAGGGTGAATTCTCCTAAGGAAAATGGAAAACTCCTAAAGCAATAATCAATCAACAATTAATGAATGAGCATTTTAAAACCACTTACAAAGTGCTCTCCAGGTCCTAAGTGGTGGGATAACAAATAAAGGTAAAACCCAGTCCCTGCCTCAAGGAACTCACAAGTCTAATGGGGGAGACAACATGCAAATAACTATGAATGTACAAGATACAGGGACAGAGTGGAAGATTTTATCATTTGGGGTATCTGGGAAACTCGGAGAAAGTAGTATTTGAACTAGGTCTCAACAGAAGCCAGGAATTTTAAGAGGCAGAGCTGAGGAGGAGAGAGCATGAAAGACAGAGAAGGAGACAGCTTTATCAGTCTAGCTAACCAAAGTTGAGGGAGGAAAGCCACATTCTGGTGATACCTGCAGGGATGTCTCTGATTCCAATGGAAACCCTCAGCACTTCCCTAGACACAGCCCTTGGGACCAAAGCCAAGTGTCCCATGGGGGCAGAACCAGGGACAACGTGGAGCTCCTAGAAAGAACAGTTAAACAGCAATGACTTTCTAAGTGGACAGTGGCTAAGAAAGGAGCTAGCTCACTCTCCAGAGTTAAGGTATGTGCTGGGCTGTGAGGGCACAGGTACTGACTTGAAGACTCCGTTCAATTGTGTCCCAACAAAGTTACAGCTTTTCATTCATTTCCCTATGCTACCATCCTTGGTTTGAGGGGTCAAAAATTGCCAACAGAGGCACTGGCACTGGCTGGTGCTTTCTGTACCTCTCCACCAAGCAGATGTCTTGTAAAAATATAGCAAGGCATAGTATTTTGCTGGCTATCCCCAATAAAAAAATATTTTGAGCCTAGCCAGGTCTGGCACATCTTGCAGGCTGAAGTAGCTTCGTTAACACAGCTGCAGCTGGGCAGGGGAGCAGTGAGTCATTAATGAATAAGGTCATTGGATAAAATAGGTAACCAGCTTCAAGTGCTTGTCCCTGGGGGCTATTTGAGTGCCAATCCCCCCTCCATATAATTCATGTCAACTAGGAAATAAAAAAATCTTCTAGACACATTTTAAACACACCTGCTTTCTGAAGGCCTCTTGGGGCTTTTGTGATAGTATTTCATTTTTTTTAACCACATCTCAATAAAGAATCATTCTCATTTAATGGGTGGGAGAATTGAGATGTCTAGGAGCGACGTGGATTACTGGAGAGAAAAACACAACCTATTCTCTTGGAAGGGAGCATTAGAGGCCAGTTTGTCCAACTCTCCCTCATTTTACACATGTGGAAACTGAGGTCCAGAGAGGTTTAGCAACTAGTTCAAGGCCACAGTTCAAGGTAGCTCAATGCTCTTTTCAATGTGGTGGACTTATGATGAGAAACTTCCAAAACAATGCTTGCAAGTCTGTTTCCTGAATCACTGTACTTGGGGAGGGATTGTAAATCCTGTAAACCACAAGGAAGCTTACTTTGGGGTCAGGGTGGTTCAGTTCTTTAAAAGGTATTTTTAAGATTAATTGTGTTCAAGGTGAGGAACAGAGGCCAGGAGCCAGTTCTCAGCAAGTTTGGTTCCCCAATCTGTTATGGACCACTGATTAATCAGCTTGGGTGTATTCTGTCGACCTGAGACAAGAAGGATTGCCCATGGGCAGAGTTCCTGATTCTGGAAAGAACCCAGCAGCCACTCACCTAAGTAAATAAATGTATTTGTCAAAGAATCCTATAACCGCAAGACTTTATTAACAGACGTCGGCTGTCATTCTCAGAGATGCATTGTTGTCACGGGAAGAAGTCATTTTTGCTGACAGTGATTGCTGGGCCAGCGGGTATGGGAAAGCAGACTGATCCGTGACCAATCCTGATTTTCCCAGGTGCCCACACAATAGACCAGCTTTTGATTTGTGGCTATAACTGCTGTTTACAACAGGGCACTTGGGCTTCCTGTTCTGATGCCACAAACTTGAAATGAGATGCCTTAGCATCAAGACACAGTGGAAGGAGCACTGAATTTGGAGTTCAGCAGATCTGGGTGCAAACCTTGACTCTGCTACTTATTAGTGTAAAGTCCCTGGGCCTCAGTCTCCTTATATGTAAAAATGAGAGAGTTAGATTAGATAATTTCTGAACTAAAATAAATCCAACTGTAAATCTGTAATCTTATGAACATAAATTCCTGCTACTCCATCTCCCTTCATACAGGGTGAGTGACTCTGTCCTTGGTTATACCACTTCAGTTTCTACTATGATTCAATGTCTTCCATGTATTTCTGGGTGTTTTTTCCCCATTTGGCTGTGGTCACTTCACTTCAGCTCATCATCCAGCTGTTGATTAAATAATCACTGACACTCATTTAGGGTTTTAAGGTTTAGAAATTACTTTTCTCACAATAACCCATGAAGTGGGTAGTATGAGTATTTCTTGCACTGTTTTACAGATAAGGAAACTGAGACTGGGTGGCTAAGTGACTTTTTTCATGATCCTACAGTAAGTGGTGGAGGTGAGATCATGGCATCATGCTGTCTGCCAGGTATGATCTATTGCCAGTACCTTTACAGTCTCAGGTTCTACTGCAGAGCCCCCTGGTTCAATTCTGATAGACAGCCTTCAGTCCAGGGGATGGTTTCCATTGATTCTACAGGAGTGACCCACAGTGTCAAAGTTAAGTCATTCACAGTTGATCATCATACAATATTGCTATTACTGTATACAATGTTCTCCTGGTTCTGCTCATCTCACTCAGCATCACTTCATGAAAGCCCTTCCAGGCTTCCCTGAAATCTGCCTGCTCTTCGTTTCTTACAGCACAATAGTATTCCATCACATTCATATACCACAACTTGTTCAGCCATTCCCCAATTGATGGGCATCCCCTCAATTTCCAATTCTTTGCGACCACAAAAAGAGCAGCTATAAATATTTTTTGTACATGTGGGTCCTTTTCCCTTTTTATGATCTCTTTGGGATAAAGACCTAATAGTAGTATTGCTGGGTCAAAGGGTATGCACAGCTTTATAGCCCTTTGGGGCTATAGTTCCAAATTGCTCTCCAGAATGGTTGGATTAGAAGGTAGGGTCTTAATTGAGATTCGAGGGCAGCTAGGGAAGTCAAGAAGTGGAGATTAGGAGGAAAGGTATTCCAGGCATGGAGAATAGGCAATGAAAATGCCGGGAAATTGGAAATAGAATTTGGTGTGTAAGACACAGAAAGACAGCCAATGTCATTGGAATGGAGGGGTGTGTAATACAAGAATATTGAAAAAGTAGATGGGGAAAAGCTTACAGGGGGCTTCAAAAATCAACAGAGGACTATATTTTTGATCCTAGAGGTAAAAGGGGGCCACTAGAATTTATCAAATGGAGTAAGAGTGAGACAGTCAGATCTGTGTTTTTAGAAGATGTGTTACAGTTGAGTGGAGAATAGACTTGAGTGAGGAGAGACTTGCGGTAGGGAGACTAGCCAGAAGGCTAGTCCAGATATGAGATAATGGGAGCTTGCTCCAGGGTGGTAGCAATGTCAGAAGAAAGAAGGGGGCATAGATGAGAGATGTTATAGAGGTAGAAATGACAGGACTTGGCAACCAATTGGATATGAGGAGTAAAGGAGTGAGGAATTGAAGGTGACACTTAGGTTGCAAGCTTGGAATGCTGGTCCCCTCATCAGGAAAAGGAGTGGGGGGTGGTGGGGGAGATAATAAATTCAGTTTTGGATATGTTGAGTTTATGGCTGTGAGAGATATAATAGGCAGTTAAAGATTAAAAACTGGGGGGTCAGCAGAGAGGTTGAACAAATAGACCTCTACACAGAGACAATAATTTAATCCATGGGAGCTGCTGAGATCACTATTGCAAAATAGCATAGAGAGAGAAGAGGGGGCGCTCTGGATAGAGCCTTTGTGATCTGTATGGTTAGTAGGTGAAACCTAGATGAAGATCTAGCAAAGGAGAAAGAGAAGGAATGGTCAGAGAGGTAGGATGAGAACCAGGACAGAGTGGTGCTATGAAAACCTAGAGAGAAGAGAGTATCAAGGACAAGGGAGTGATCAATAGTGTCAAAGGCTGTAGAGAGGTCAAGAAGAATGAAAAGTGAGGAAAGACCATTAGATTTGGTAGTTAAAAGGTCTTTGGTAATACTGGAAAGAGTAGCTCCAGTTGAATGGTAAGGTCAGGCTACAGAGAGGTAAGAAAAGAGTGGGAGAAAAGGAAAGGGAAGCACCAATTGTAAATAGTACTTTTCTAGGAGTTTAGCCAGGAAAGGGAAGAGAGATATAGAATTAATGGCTAGAGGGTATGCATAGGTAAAGTGAGAGTTTTTTTTGAGGATGAGGGAGACATGGACATGTTTGTAGGCAGTAGGAAAGCAGCAAGGATAGAGGGGAAACTTGAAGATAAGGGAGAATATGATGAAGGAGGGGACAATCTGCTGGAGAAAATGGGAGAGGAGGGGATGTAGAAGAATTTACCTTGAGAAGAAAGGCTGTCCCTTTATATAGGACAAGGGTGAAAGAGATCTGAGTATTGTGGGATAAAATGGAGGGGAAAAGAGGGAGTTCTTAGCAAATTGCCTCAAGGTTTTGTTTTGTTTGTGAAGTATGTGCTTGGCTGAGAAGGAAGGGGAAGGGAGAGTCATGGGATGTTTGAAGATAAAAAGCCTTGGAAAAGCCACTATGGTGAGTGGGATAGGGAACTGATTAGTGAGGTATAAATGGATTGCATTGCCACGTTGAGGGCCCTGTTGAGATTATGTAACAGAAATGTGAGGGAGGGTGGCACTGTGGCACCGTGGATAGTGCGCTGTCCCTGAAGTGAGGAGAACCTGAGTTCAAATCCAGCTTCAGACATTTACTTGCTGTGTGATCCTGGGCAAGTCATGTAACCCTGATTGCCTCAAAAAAAATTGAAGTGGACACAGCCAGCAAGGTTTTGCCATTGTCTTCATCTTTTTTTAGCAGCACAGAAGTAGGGGTAAAGGGAGCAAATGGTGGGAATAACCCAAGGCTTTGGCTGGAAAGGCTAAGATCAATAAGAGAAGGGGACAAGGAATGTGAAAAAAGCAGTCAATGTTAAGGTGAACTGGTTCATCAAGGGTTAGAACTGGGGAAGGAAGATGGTAGCCAGGGCAGGGGTGACAGCTCAGGAAAGAACTATGGAATGGAGGGATTAGTTCATGATGAAGATGAAGAACAGGGTAAGGGAATGTAATGCAGAGGGAGAAGTGGAACACTTGTGGGTTATGGCAGTACTGAGAGTATGACAACCTCTGTGTGGGGGTGTCATGGGGTGAAGGAGTAGGTCATGGAAAAAGTGTAAGCTGAGAAATTGGGAAGTCAGGGTGTTGAGGGAGAAGTTATATGCAGGTTGAATTAACTTAGTATGGGGGCAGGATTAGGGGAGGAGAGAAAGACTTATTGAGGAAGGAAGGAGAGTAACCTGGAGGGGTGATCTTGGATAGGTCAGTTGGACCCTGGGCTCTTGTTTTCTCATCAACAAAATGAGAAGTAGATGACCTGTAAGTTCCTTTCTATTCAAAATCTATCATTTTATGATTTGGTTTAACCCTCTCATTTTACAGATGAATCTGAAACCCATAGATGTTGGGTGATGTGTCAAGATCATACAGGTAGAAAGTAGCAGAATCAGGATTTAAACACAGCACCTCCAATTTCAAACCCACTGCTCTTTCTATTACACTGTTGTTGTTTGTCCTTTGTTCTCAAAGAAGACCATGATATCAGAGCAATGTCATGACTTGCAGTGAATTGAATTTAAATGAGCGAGGGTGTAAAGTCACCAACCTCACTCTCTCCTCCAAAGCCATCTGGGTCCAGTGGCAAGACATATATCAGGATGACTGGAGATGGGACCTGATGTTCAAGGAAATTGGGGTTAAGTGACTTGTCCAGGATCACACAGCTTGTAAGTGTCTGAAACTTTTATTACACAGATAAAGTTACTGCTTGATTGGAGGACCAGCCTAGTCAATATCAGAGAAGCTCACCACCAGGTTAGATGAAGGGTAATGGCACGTTTTGACCACAGCAAGGTACCATTTAATAGTGGGTTTTGTCTTCCCCATTAGACTGTAAGCTCTTTGAAGGTATGAACTGTCTTTGTATTTGTATCCCCAGCACTTAGTACAGGGCCTGGCACATAGTGCTTAATAAATATTTGTTTACTGTTTACTATCAATAAGGTATCTCAAGGTTGTAATTAACAATATAGAGGATCCACCTTGATAAACCCTGAGAACTAGATTGGAAGCAGAGCTAACTGAACTGCTTAAGAAATCAAATGGAGGGGCAGCTAGATGGCGCAGTGGTTAAAGCACCGGCCCTGAATTCAGGAATACCTGAGTTCAAATCCGGCCTCAGACACTTGACACTTACTAGCTGTGTGACCCTGGGCAAGTCACTTAACCCCCATTGCCTGCAAAAAAAAAAAAAAAAAAAGAAATCAAATGGAATGACTGTGGCAGGTCCAGGAGTCAAAAAGGACAGCATAGGGCAGTAGAAAGAGGGCTAGATTCAGAGACCAAGGAACTGGGTTCAAGTCCTGGCTTTGCGACTTACTGTATCCCTTCATTCCTCCAGGCCTCAGTTTCTCCTGTAAAATGGAGGAGCTGAACTAGATGACCTTTATGGTCTATTCTGGTTTTAAATCTATGATTGAGATTCTATGATGTTATTGCACGTGATACTTTTTCTTCCCAGCACAGACACTCCCCTCCTAAAGGCCTCAGTTTCCCCATCTATTAAATGGGAATGATGCTCTATTAAGGTGACAAAATAAATGAGATGATATAGCAAAGACCACCCCATAGGACTTATTTTTTTCTAAGTCAATTTTCTTCCTTAGTGATCATATGAAAATAATGACTAAGAAAAAATAATTAACCCTTTTTTGTGGGGCAATGAGGGTTAAGTGACTTGCCCAGGGCCACACAGCTAGTAAATATCAAGTGTCTGAGGCTGAATTTGAACTCAGATCTTCCCGAATCCAGCACTGGTGCTTTATCCACTGCACTACCTAGCTGCCCCCAATAATCATCCTTTTTACCTTGTATTTAAAAAAACTTTTCCAAGGGTTTTGATGGTTATTGTCTCATTCTCTTTTCACAACATCTCTGTGATATACCTGAGGGTATTTTGCAGATGAAGAAACTGAGGCACAGAGATCAACAATCATTTGATTTTCATACAGCTCAAAACCCAGTCTAGTGTTCTTTCTACCAAGTCACTTTTTGGAACTTAAAATGCTTGTAATTCCAAAGTCATGATTTGATTCATCTATGTTTTCCCTTTAACACCTTGTACTTCAGATTGATGACTACTTGGGGATAATGGATATGGGAAACCTATTATAACACTGCATATTAGGAGGTGCCAAGGAGGAGAGGGCAGTTGCTTTCTAGAGGAAAAAGCTAGAGGAGACAGACAATAAAAAGAAATGGTCATCTTTGAGACCTGCTGTACAATCTAGGGCTTTTTGCCTATAGGGGACCATAGGAGCAGCTGAAATTCTAACAGCTCTTTAGGGTTAAGCGGTTGACCACATCTCTAATTAATCTGTAGCCTAGCTCAGGGAGTTTGAGAGGCTTTGCACATGTAACCTATGATGTCAGTGCAAAGAAATGGGAGACATATTGCAGATGTAAAGTACTGTGGCAGGGAAAGGGGCCACTTGTGACTTCTAACCAAAGACCTGTCTCCATACAGTCAAAACCAGGTCTGCCTTAAAGAGTGAAGTGCAGAATACACTTCAAAGAACCTGGTGGGTGACTTGGTGAGCCCTAAGTTTTACTCCAAAGTTGCTGAACCCATAGTTGCTAAATGTTAGTCATTTGATTCGTCAGTCCTTTGAACATAAATGCTAACATAAGGGGAAGAAGTGTGGTTTGAGTGACTCTACAGAGATGGGAGGTCAAATGTTGAATAGGGGAAGAGCTAGTGATACAGTTTGGCTAGAATGTAGCATATGAAAAGGAGTGATATACAATAAAATGGGAAAAGTAGCTTGGAGCTTGATTGTCAAGGACCCTAGGTGCCTGGACAAGAGGAAGTAGATTTGTTCTGTTTTAAGCAAAATATGGATGGCTACCCATCAATTGATCATTTATTGTTATCATTGAGAACAGCTAGCATTTACATAGCATTTTAAAGTTTGCAAAGAGCTTTACAAATATTGTGTCATTTTATCCTAACAACAGCCCTGAGAGGTACATGCTACTATTAGCCTTATTTTATAGATGAAGAAACTGAAGCAGACAATGGTTAATTAACTTGCCTGAGCTCATGCAGCTTTTAAGTATCTGAAGCTATACCTTAGGACTTGAACTCAGGTCTTCCTGACACCAGGGCCAATGCTCTATCTACTGCACCACTCAATTGCTCGTCATGAGCCAGGCACTGTCCTAGGTATTGGAGAAACAAAGACAAAAGTGAAATAGTCCTGGCCCTTACATTATTTGTTTATTATTTTTTGTTGTTGTTGCTGTTTTTTGCGGGGCAATGAGGGTTAAGTGACTTGCCCAGGGTCACACAGCTAAGTAAGTGTCAAGTGTCTGAGGCCGGATTTGAACTCAGGTCCTCCTGACTCCAGGGCCAGTGCTCTATCCACTGCACCACCTAGCTGCCCCCTGGCCCTTACATTATAATAGGTCAGTCTACATGTATGTATATAGGTATACATAAAGTACAGGCAGCTAGGTGGTGCAGTAGATAGAGCACCAGACCTGGAATCAGGAAGACTCATTTTTGTGAATTCAAATCTGGCCATGTGTGGGGCAGCTAGGTGATGCAGTGGATAAAGCACCAGTGCTGGATTTAGGAGTATCTGAGTTCAATCTGGCCTCAGACACTTGATACTTACTAGCTGTGTGACCCTGGGCATGTCACTTAACCCCCATTGCCCTGCAAAAAAATCTGGCCATGTGATCCTGGGCAAGTTACTTAACCTTGTTTGCCTCAGTTTCCTCATCTGTAAAATGAGTTGGTGAAGGAAAAGTTGAACCACTCCAGTATCTACGCCAAGAAAATTCTAAAGAATTGGGTATGACCAAAAACAACTCAACAACAACAAATATGTAAAATACATGCATAGATAGAAATATCTATATCTATACATCAAATACAAAGGGGCAATCAGGGAAGACCTCATGTAAAAAGATGGGGTAGGTCATAGAAAGGATTCTTGTTCATATCTGAATTAGACCAGGGGCCCATTGAGGCCCTTCCCATTGAGATTCTGAGCTTTGAGGGAAAAGGTTTGGGACTAATTGCCTTGCCTGAGAAATAATCCACATCCTACAGTAATAGATTTAAAGGTAGAAGTGATCTTAGAGGACATTGAGTTCAACCCACTCCTTTAGGAAACTGAGGCTGAGCAGGGTGCAATTGCTTGCCAAAGGGATACTGAGCCAGGAGGTGTCTTACCTGCTTCCAAGGCCAGATTTCTGTGCTGTGCTACCAGGCACTATGCTTGTAGCATCCCACCTTAAAATCAAGCAGCACAACTGCTTCATGCAATAAACTATTGATGATGGACTACTGACAATTTAAAAATATTTATAGTATGATACAATCAATTAACACCTTCAATATGTTAACCAAGCATGTGCTTACTCTAGGTGCTGTTCTAATTCCTGAGAGGAGTACAAAAGATACAATTCTTTTCACTGTACTGGCATTTTAGCTCAGAACTGAACTTTAGAATTCAAAAAGGGGTGAATTCTTTCTTTTGTCGAATTTGATTTTTCTCCAATGTTCTTCTTTAAGCAGCATCCTTGACCTTGAGTTTGACCTTGAGTCTTGTTGATGCAGGCATTGTAATTTTACTTTTCTAATTCCAGACCTAAAATTACACTTGGAAAGAACATGACCTAAGAGCAAGTAAGAGGTGAGGTCTGAGTGTTGGTTGGGAAGCTTGGCTATAGCCACAGCTCTGAAAATGACTTTATACTGATCTAGAGCTCCCTGATTCAGTTGTTCCAATTGTCAGTAGAGGACAATGATTGTAAGTGTGGTGATGATAAATTTTTGGAAAGCAGGAAGTCATATATATCATGCATTGATCTAAACCTGGAAGGAATCTCAGAGGCTATTTTATTTAGCCTGTAAAATTATTTTAAATGACTAGGGCTAATTTGGGGGCTAATCTGACTGGGGGACTAATCTGGGGACTTTTGGCTATCTGACTGCTGTTAATTTAATGTGGGCCATTTATAAAGTTCCACCACACTGCTCCACTCCCCAAATTGATAAGAAAAAGATTAAGAAGCCTCTTAACTAAATAATCAAAGCAGAGTTTATTTAAGAGATACAATTTTAAATTATGAATACAGGGAAATAAAATGTACAACCTGACTACATTGTGGTGTGTCTCTTTCCACTTTGTCTCTTTCCCACCTGCTGTGCCTGGACCTTCTTTAATACAATAAGGGCCTTAGCCGCCTCTTGCCTTAGGGCACTCAGGTCCTTTATTCTAACTCTGAGCCCCTTTCACTTTGTAAATCCCCCTGCTTCTAACTTTCCTCTCCTTACTACCACTGCTGAACTCCTGTGTTTCTCTCTCACCAACCTTCTGTCTGTCTGCTCCCTCAGTCTGCCCTTTGGCCTCTCTTTTCTCTGCTCCTAGTCCTTCTCATCTGCTCCTGTGTCCTTGTAGCCCCCTGTCTGTCTTCTTCCGCCCCCCCCCCCAGTCTAACTCCCAGGTCTATATATAGTTTCCTTTTCTCCACTCAAATCTCAGGGCTTCCTGCACCCCCACAGACCAAGCTAATCCTCCAGCCAGGGTTGCGGCTGGTGGGGGGGGGGTGCGCTCGAGCCTCACCTGCTACACCAGAGCCCAGCCTGCATAAGCCCAGGATCTCTCAGATACCTCCGCTCAGGTCAGAGGGAGATGGGGGCTTTTTTCCCCCAGCTGTCTGACCTGGCATCTTGTACAGCCCACGGGGCTTTTTGGCTCAGCTGAAGCAGAGGGGGAGGGGGTACCAGCACCTCCCACACAGAAGAGACCCTGAGGGCCTAAAGCTTTCTAATCTCAGCCTAAAGGTAGGGTCCCCAAATCAAAATAAATTTCCACAAGCCTAACCCCATGGTTGTATACATGAGGATAGTGAGGCCCAGAGGTGAAGCAACTCACCCAAATTCATACAGGTATAAATGTGTACTGATTGGAATGACACCACCTGCTGGAGACTTACTGTAGCAAAACTCCACCATGAGGAGAAGGCGTCTGAAGGCAAGACATACAGCTCTTTGGCATCAGGAAGTGACTTTGCTTGCGGGAGGAAGAGGGGGAGAGGTGGATTCTCTCGCTCTCTTTCATGTGGACTCTGGTGGAGAGCAGAGCTAGAAACGCGCTCTCCCTTTGATAGATAGATGAATCTAGGCCTTTCTCTCTTTACCAAATTCTTATTCTCCTTAATAAATGCTTAAAAGTCTAATTCTTGCTAAAGCTTATAATTTATTGGCAACCACTCATTAGATTTTTAGATAGTATAGCTAGAATTTTAGCCCTTACAAATGTCAGAGGTAGATTTTTAACCTGGTCCTCTGAGTCAGGACCATATTCTAGCTATCGTTTTCCATCTTCACACCTTTACTTATTATGCTGGTCTCCCTTTCTGGCCATGCCTACCAGTTTAAATGGCAGCCTTCTTTCAAGACTCAGCTTTAGTTCCAATGCCTCAAAGAATCCTCCTCTAAACTATCACATGTCTCAGTGATTCTTTACTCTTCTGAACATCTTTGCTATTTGCTGCTTATAGCACTCACTGACTCCTTGGCATTGATTTTATACATACATGTATGTGTGTCTATGTCTATGTCTATCTCTGTATTCCTTTTTTCTCTATCTACATCCAAAGCAACCACATATTTTCTATCTCTTTGTATTCCCTGTGTCTACTCTATAGATGGTACTCTAAAAAGGTTTGCTGTTGATGATGATAATTATGATATATGACAGATTTCCCCAGTGAGTCTTACAGTAGTCATCTTTTCTTTGAAGGAAATGTGTCAGGAAATCTATATACTATGACTGTAGTAATGAGAAAAATATGGCAATCTAGACACCTAACTATTCCATTCTATCTCCTTCTAGATCTAAAATCTTGCCTCAGATTAGTAATTCAGTCAATGGTGTATTTGAAACCCATATCAAGTAATGGCACCATTTTGCTGAAAATAAAAAGGATCAGAAAGTAAAGAAAGAAGATCTCTTTTTTTCTCCCCTCTCCTCCCTTCCCTTCCCCTCTCCTCTACCTTCTCCATCTCCTCTCTTCCCCCTTTTCTTCCACTCCCTTCCTCTCCATTCCTTTCTTCTCCTCTCCTTACCTCACCTTGCCTTCCCACAGTCTGATGTGAAGCAACCTTCCAGGGAGTCCAGCAACAATAAATACCACTAGTTCTACAAAACTGAATATTGTTGAATGAGCATCACCCATTTCTTCCTTTTTTCGAGCTCCCCTCCTCACACTTGCATATTCTTCAAGAGAAAAATGCATGCAATACTGTGTCCTAGGATAGTATCGGAGAGTCTAAGTCTTTGGTCTAGTTTTTATGGTCAATTCCAATTTTCTAAATCATTAATTTTCATTTTTAAATCAACATAGCAAATCATTGTATTAATATGAAAAACAGAACATTTCTCTCCTTCCTTAGCAGAAAAAATCCAGTGAATAATAATGAGAACTAACATTGATATAACACCTTAAAGTTTTCAAATTGCTTTATAGAAATTATCTCACTTGATCCTCACAATAATCCTGTGAGGTAGGCTTCATATGATCATTGTCATTTGATAGATGAGGAAACTGAAACTGGAAGGGATAAGTCAACTTGCCCAAGGTCTCTTAGCCATCAGAGGCTAGAGTCAGGATTTGAATTCAGGTCTTCCTAATTCCCAATCCAGCATTCTATCTATCCCACCAACTGGTTGCTTCCAAGGAAACAGCCAAACAAATGTAATGCAAATATAATGGGAAAAATAACTTTCAGCAGGAATTGAGGTTGAGAATGTCTTCTTTAGCTAGGATATGGTTGCCACAGTTTGCAAGGGGATGTTGTTGGATTTCTTTTCTTCTTTTATGGTGAGTATGCATTGAGAGAGTTTATTTAAGAACCAGTTAACATCCTGAAGGTCCTCTGGCCACCTCAGGTATGGTTGCCTCTGCACGAAGACTCGGATAGGTGGGTATTTCATCAGTTGATACTGGGAAAGGGATCCAGCTACCACCATGATGAGATCATTTTTAAGATCAGAGAAGTATCTGCTCTGAGCAAAATTGAAGGCTTCAATGCACCAGCCATCTTTGAGGAAATGCCTCGTCACAATGCAAATGGTTTTCCTGCTGCTCCAAATGGCATCCTGGATGTTGTCAATGCGGTCTTCTCCTGGGAGGAAGTCCCTTTCCTCAAAACACAGGTTAAATCTATTTTCAGAATTATACCGGGAGTCCAAGCGATTGAGGAGTGCATTCTGGACCCATTCAAAGTCTTTGGTACTGAAGCACAAATATGCATCATATTTGTACTGATCCTCTTCTACCCCCTGAGGATGGTATTTGAATGTGAGTCTCTGGACCATCTTATGCCAGAGATAAAAACAGAGCCCACGGAACTTTGTGAATGTCACAACTGCTGTAAGGAACAGAATCAAGGTGGTGGTGAAGAAGATGAAAAGTGAAAAATTAATAAGTTGTAGGGCTTTCTCTTCATCACAGTGCTCTATGGAAAATGAATAGAGTGAGACCCCAGAGAATGAGTCAGGGTATGTGCAGTAGACATCCTCAGGGGACCCAAACATGGTCACATTGGTTTGGTTCAGCCAAAGGATAAAATTTCTGGTTTCACACTCACAGATATATTTGTTGTGGGTTATATCTAGGTGTTTCAGTGATGCAAAAATAGTAGGGTCAGGGGATAGCAGGTGGTTGTGGGAAATAAGCAAGACTCTTAAATTTGCAGGTAGAACACCAGGAGAAAGAGATGTCAGCCTGTTACCATGCAGGCTAAGGATCTGTAATGCAGTCAGATCATTGAAAACACCAGGTGGAAGGAAATTAAGGTAATTATTGTTCAGGAAGAGAAGTTTAAGATGGGAAAGTCCCTTAAACACATCCCAACATGATCCTGCTTGCCAGACAAGTTGCAGCATATTTTCTGAAAGATAAAGCTGCTCTAAGGTATGGTTCTTTGAAGAACCATAATAGTGGTGGTAACAAAAGGAAAATCGATTTTTATTTAAAATGAGAATCTTTAGTTCTGGATTCTGAAGAAGAGTATAGAGATCCTTCAGATTTTCCAACCTATTTTCTGCTAACTCAAGGAATTCAACAGTTGCGCTGTTTTCAAGACTCACTAATTTATTGCCACTTAGGAAGGCAGTACTTAATCTGGGAAGAAAAGAAAGAGTTTTAATAGCATTATCACGAAGATCCAAAGTTTGTAAATTTTTCAAGTGTTTGAATGTCTGCTGCTGAATCACCCCAATATGATTTTTTTGAAGATCAATATAAGCAACTTTAGGCAGTCCATAAAAATCAGAATTGTAGAGTTCACCCAGCAAGTTATAGGACAGATTGAGAATCTGGAGATTGTCAAGGCCATAAAATGTTTCTTTAGCAATCTTGTTCACCTTGTTATATGAAAGGTTTATAAGTTTCAACTCTTTGAGGGTCTCGAATAGATGAAAGTTCAGGGAGAAGATAAAGCCATGGGAAATATCCATTTTTATCACTGAACTCATGCCCAGTGCAGCAAATGTGTCGTGATCAGGTTCAATTATGTTATGAAAACCAAACCCTCCACCCATGACATGGTGGTCAAGAAGCAAAGAATAAATCTTGGTTCCATTGATAGCGCCACAAAATTCTCGTATGATATCTACCGTCCAGCCATTGCTTGAGACATCCAGAACCTCAAAGAACATACTTTTGAAAGGATTCATGCACTCTTTCCAGTTGACCGAGACTCTGCTATAGAGGCCATTGGAAGCAAGACTAAACAAAGAGAATCTTTTCCCTTGGAGGAGCTCAAGATCTCTTTCACATATCAGGGATATTTCATTTAGAGACAAATCTATGGATTCCAAAGATTTCAGATCTCCAAAGGAAGGATGAAGGTGTAAACTTTGGATTTGATTTTTAGATAGGTTCAGTACAGCTAAAGAATTTAAATTTCTAAAATAACCATCTTTTAGAATGGAATCTGAGAGACCACAGCCAAATAGTCGTAGTTCAATCAAGTTGGGCAAGCCTTGAAAAGCATCAGTATGCAAAAACTGAATTTCATTCTTGCCAATATCTAAGATTTTAAGGTTGGGCAGGTTTTTGAAAGCTTCTCTCTCAATGGTCAGAGGAGAGAACTGAGCTCCTAGCTCTAGCAACCAAAGCTTCTCCAATAGAGGGAATGTAGTGGCATTAACTACCATGATGTTGTTAAAACCTAACAACAGCTTTATAGTGGTATTTGGCACTTGGGGGACTTCGGTAAGTTTGCAAAAGTGATATACAGCGAGTTGTCCATCAGCTGAACAAGAAGGAATTCCAAACACTGAAGTGACTTCAAATACCAATCCCAAGAGAAATGTAAGGAGGTGACCCATCACAATCCTAGAGAGAATAGAGGAAAGAACAAAAGATACTGGGCTATGTATTAAGAAGATCACAGAAAAGGTAGGGAACACAATGTTAGATGATATGATTGTTGCCAAAGGTGACACTAGGCTTAGAGATCACTTCCCAGAATTTGGGGACAAGGACATAGAATGCCACCCTCTGAAATTGAAGTTAATAAAATTTTTTAAATTGATGAAAAGAGTCAAACCCCTCATGTGATAAATGCTAGCTGCAACCAGGAGTTGTTTACCACTCAAGATTTTTTAGAATGGTGAGCCTTGAGGGGATCTCACCATAAGAATTCAGGCATGCTCGTCACAGGGCATGTGTCAAATTGCATATAAAATCTTAGTACATGATGAGGACTGATTGAATAAAGGTTTTCTGAATTTTAAATAATATTTTGTGTTTGTTTCTTGAATCCCATTACCTTCATATTGGGAACTTGTTCTTCCTAACCTTAGATACTTTGCTGGTTTTTGTCTTATATTACCTGGTAATTCATTCAAGATGCTTTGAAAACTGATTCTGCATCCATTAAATGGCATACCTCTTGTATCTAGCCCCTCAAGCATTGAGATTGTGGTATGTTCCACCAAGAGCAGGCTGACATGCTGGCACTGCTACCTGTACATGGGAAAAGAACACTAATCGAAGGGATAATTTGTTGAAGTGATTTAAGTAGTTTGCAAAATATCATGGGATTAGATGGGTTTTCTGAAATTTCAGCAGGGGCAATAGCTATCTAAAATGTAGTTAAGTATAAAACAAATTGTAATTTAACTCATTGTAACATGTTTATCGTGAGGAAATGTCTTCCCAACAGAATGGTGGTCATCTGCATGGGATCTAAAAACCGAGTGAGCTAAGAGGAGGAATTTCTAAGTGTTTATCCATCATGGGCTAGTGGAGGGGGAAGCTTCCTTAGAGAAGAGCATATTCAGAAATGTCTGTGATGTAAAAATTAAAATCATCAAAAAGACTTGAAAAGAAAAGGCTCTAGATCACAGAAGGGCAATGTATTAAGAAATCACAGATTGGGGCAGCTAGGTGGCGCAGTGGATAGAGCACCGGCCCTGGAGTCAGGAGTACCTGAGTTCAAATCCGGCCTCAGACACTTAACACTTACTAGCTGTGTGACCCTGGGCAAGTCATTTAACCCCAATTGCCTCACTAAAAAAAAATAATTAAAAAAAAAAAAAAGAAATCACAGATTAATAAAAAAAATTCCTCCATTTCTATGTGCCCTCCAAAAGCTTTAGATTTTGTCATTTAGTCTAAGTGTATTTTTTATTTTAAAATATTATTTAACATTCTTTTAAAAATATTTGAATTACAAATTACCTTCCTCTCTCTCATACCTCTCTCATTCACTGAGGAGGCAAGCAATATATCAACTATACATGGAAAATTATGAAAAACATATTTACATATTAGCCATGTGGCAAAAAAAGCAAGCAAAATAAAATTAAAAATATATTCTACTTTAATTTGTACCTAGAGTTCATCAGTTCTCTCTCTGGAGGAGGATAGGAATTTTTTATCATGAGTCCTTTGGAATTATCTTGGATCATTGTATTGATCAGAGTAGCCAAGTCTTTCACAGTTAATCATCATTAAAATATTGTTATTATATACAATGATCTGCTGATTCTGCTTTCTTCACCATGCATCAATTCATTTTTTTTTTTGGTGAGGCAATTGGGGTTAAGTGACTTGCCCAAGGTCACACAGCTAGTAAGTGTCAAGTGTCTGAGGTTGGATTTGAACTCAGGTCCTCCTGAATCCAGGGCCAGTGCTTTATCCACTGTGCCACCTAGCTGTCACCTACCATGCATCAATTCATATAGGTCTTCCTAGGTTTTTCTGAAACCATCCCCCTCATCACTTTTTATAGCACAATAGTATTCTATCAAAATCATATACCACAACTTGTTCAGCCATTTCTCAACTGAGAGGCATCACCTCAATTTCCAACTCTTTACTACCACAAAAAATTTGCTATAAATATTTTTGTACATATGGGTCCTTTTCCTTTTCCTTTGATCTCTTTTGGTACAGACCTAGTAGTGGTATTGCTGGGTCAAAGGGTATACACAGTTTTACAGCCTTTTGGGCAGAGTTCCAAATTATTCTCCAGAATGGTTAGACCAGTTCACTAGTCTACCAACAGTTTAAGTTTCCCAATTTTTCCACATCTCCTCCAGCATTTATCTTTTTCCTTTCCTGTCATGTTAGTCAATCTGATTTTTGTGAAGTGGTATCACAGGGTTTTTAAAATTTCCACTAGAGCATTTTTTCTATGTAACTATTTATAGCTTTATTTTATTCTGAAAACTGCTTGTTCATATCTTTTGACCATTTATTCATTCAGGAATGGTTCTTATTTTTTTATATAAATTTGACTCCATTTTCTATATATTTGAGAAATTAGGTCTTTATCAGAGAAATGCTGCAAATTTCCCCCTCCAGTTTTCTGCTTTCCTTCTAATTTTGGCTGCATTGGTTTTGTCTAAAATCTTTTTAATTTCATGTAAGCAAAGTTATCCATTGTACTTCCCATGATCTTCTTTATCTTTTCCCTTACTTGTAGATCTGTCGTCTTTCCCTGATTCCTCCATCTTATTTTGTACACAAGTGTAAAACTTTGCATTTATCCCTATGGAATTTAATCTTGTTAGATCAGTTCAAATGCTGTAGCCTAGGGACTGGCAAACTATGCATGTGGGACAAACCCTGCTCACTGACTTTTTGTATGCCATGTGAGCGAAAAACTGTTTACATTTGTAAATAAAGCCATATTGTATTTAAATTTAAAAAATCATTATTAGCTCAACTGTACAAAAAAGGGGTAGTGTGCTAGTTTGGCCCATAAGACATAGTTTACATGCTTTTAGCCTGTGAAGATTATTTGGGATCCTTACTCTGTAATCTGGTATGTTAGCTATCCTTCTCTGCTCTGTCATTGGAAAATTTGATGAATATATTATCTATGCCTTTAGCCAAAAAATTGATAATAGCATTAAACAACACAGGGCCAAGGACAGATCCCTGGACTGATCCACTGGAGACCACTAGACACACTGACATTAAAGCTTTAACAACTACCCTTTGAGTACAGTCATACAATCAGACCTGACCTATCTGATTATATTATCATCCAAACCATACTTCTCCATCTTCTCCACAAGAACAGAAGTATGAAAGGTTTTATTAAATGCTATACTGCTCCCAAAGACAATGAACTGTGCATACTCTCTCTCTCTCTCTCTCTCTCTCTCTCTCTCTCTCTCTCTTTTTTTTTTGCTGGGCAATGAGGGTTAAGTGACTTGCCCAGGGTCACACAGCTAGTAAGTGTCAAGTATCTGAGGTCAGACTTGAACTCAGGTCCTCCTGAATCCAGGGCCAGTGCTCTATCCACTGCGCCATCTAGCTGCCTCTGTGCATACTCCTTAACTCTTGATACCACAGCTAAGTCTCCCAAAAAGATCAAAGGAAGGAGAACTCATATGTACATAAATATTTATAGCAGATCTTTCTGTAGTGGGAAAGAATTGGAACCAAAGGAGGTGTCTATTAATTGGGGAATGACTGAATTCATTATGACATATTAATATAACAGAATACTATTGTGCTATAAGAAATAGAAATATTTATAGGAAATGATGCATAGTGAAGTAAGTAAAATCACAGGAAAATTATACAATGACAACAGCATTGTAAAGACAACTAAATTTGAAGGACTTAGAAACTCTGATGGGCACAACGACTAACCAGGATTCCAGAGGACTTATGATGAAATACACTGGACTTAAGATGTAGAGTATGACATCCATTTTTGTACATGAAAAATGTGAGAATTTATTTTGCTTTACTATGCATATTTGTCATAAGGGTTTCATTTTCCTTTTAAATTAGGGGAAGAAGAGGTGGGAAAGAGAAAATAAATGCTTATTGGTTGAAAAACAAAATAAGATTTAAAAAGAACTTTGCTGAAATTTAGGTAAAGTATATCTACCTGTTTTCCCTCATCTACCAGTTTAGTCATCTTACCAAAAAGGAAATGAGGTTGGTCTCAATGAAGCCATGCTTATTTTTTGTAATCCATAATTCCCTCTCCAGATGTTTGACAACCCTTTCTTTAAAGATCCTTCTCTGGAAAATGGTCCCTAGAATTGGAGTCAAATTATAAAGTTGGCATATAAAATTCTCTTGTTTTGAAAATCAGGACATTTGCCCTTTTCTAACTTTGTATTTCCCCTCTTTCATTTCCCATTATCTTTTAAATGTCACTAACAGTTGCCCAGCAATCATCTGCCAGTTCCCCCCTCCCCCCCCCCCAGCAAATGAGGATGTACCATTTGGATGAGGTGACTTGAATTCATCCAGGGCAGCTCTTTCTCTTGCCTTACCTATCTTGGTTATCCACCATCTCCATCAAGGCAGATTAACACATTATTTGTACCTTATTTATAGTCTTAGAGTATTTATTGTTATAATTAGAAGTTATAGGGCTTATCCAGTGTCACAATCTAGTATGTGACAGGTAGAACTTGAACCCAGGTTTGTTTGTTTTTTACTCTGAGCTTGATTCTCATCAACTAAGCCATGTTTTCTCTCTCCAACAACATCTTTAAGTGGTCAGATGGCCTCAAACCTGACTATTTGATTAATAGAATAGAACAGTCTCAGGTTCTTAGCAAGTATATTCTCTAGAGAGAATAAAACAGGCCATCTGATGGGAAGTAATGTGCTCAGCACCTTACATGCCTTTGTCCCTTTAACATCATGGCTGTGAGAACTGAGCGATTCTGCCTGGAATTGGCAATAACACAGCACACCTGGTGCATCTGTACAATTCTCAGCACTTTGCTGATGTTTCAAAGAACCATGGATCTCATTAACTAGGAAATGGATGAACAAATCATATGTGAATATAATGGAATAATGATGAGTGTGATGTAAATGGGAATAGGCAGACCAATGAGTAACTTTATTAAGTGTTTATTATGTTCTGGAAATACAAATAGAGAAGTAAGCCAACTCCTGCCCTTATGGGGGAGACATATGGAAAGTTTCAAATGCAAGTCAAATGGCAAGATCCAATGATCCTTAGGGTGCAGTGGCAAAGCAGATGGTAATGCCTCTTCTTCAATGTCATTCCCACTATTATAATTATATCAGTTTCTGATGTTGAGTCATTTGATGGTGCCAAGGACCATAGAACTTCCTTTTCTGAATCTTCAGTAGCTGTGGTTATAGCATTTATAAGAGCAGTGAGTTGTCAGGTTGGCTCTCCACAGGGATCTTTTCGCAGTGTGATAGCTATGGCTCTAATAGAAACTGGGTATGTTAGAGAATGAGGAAAGAAAATCACAGTAACATCGGAAAGAGACATGAATCTTCTGCAGACCAGGAACAGAGCGCCCGGGGATGTTACTATGAGCAAAACATCTCTTTTGCTACTTTCCCCAGCTGCCTTTACTGATGCCTTTCCTAGAAACTTAGGTGCCATCACAGAGGGAATCCCCTTTGCAACAATCTCATAATAAGTTAAAGAAATGTCTCCCAAATGACTTTACTTTCCCTTGCTCAAATATTATGAAAGGTGATGGAGAATTGGCTTTCTTAAAAATATGTTAACTGTTCAGAACAGATGGTAATGGCAGCTTCCGTGGACAAAGGGAGCAAAACCACGCCCCCCCCATTTATGTTCTTGAATTAAAATGCAAATATTTTGAGTTGTAGCTTTAGAGGGGAAATGCAGATAATTGCCAGGATGTAGTTTCGGTTTCAATAGCTTTTTTTTTTTTTTTTGGTGGGGAGGAGGGAAGAGAGGGTGTGTGTGTGTGTGTGTGTGTGTGTGTGTGTGAGACAGACAGACAGACATAAGAGAACAGTTCCAGGATATTTCTAAATCTGTTTGGGCAAATATGTCAAGCATCATGTTTCAACCAAGTCCATATCAAGACTTCAACAAAAGGATGGCTAATTTTTAGTGAAAGAAAATCTTCCACATATGTAGCAGCAATGTTTTCTATCATTATATGTATGCCCTGGCCCCACTCTCTCAGGGTTGGGAAGGGGACAAATCTCTCTATGGGATCACAGATACTACAAAGAATCTGGGCTACTTTACCTCTGCCATTGGCTTAAACTCCCACTGGCTGTGTTCCCCCGATTTGTTAGGGAGGACAGTGACTAACATCCCTGGTTTATTTAGTTGCTTAATACTGATAACTTTTTATAAATGGATGTTTATTTCAAAGATAAAGTAAGAAAAAACATGTTCCCTAATACCCCAGGGGCATAATCTCCTCCTTTCCCATACTATCTCAATCTCTGGTCAGGGAGATTAGGGTAAAAATTAAACTCAATTCCTATGTACCATTGCTCCTACCAAATTCATATCCAGAGATGTGATGTGACTACCAGGTGAATCTTTCCACTGGTCTGGAGTTCTGAAGGTCATATCTAAAGCTCATTCTTGCTCCTAGGGACACTGATGCTGGGCTGGCTACAATACCTGGACTGCATTCACAGATTCCCATGGCTTGCTTTCCCAGTCTTTAAAGCTCCCCAAACTGGAAACTCTACTCCTTCTACCTACATTTAAAATCCAAGGATACAGGTCTATTTCTTGAAGCCTTTCCCTTTATGCCACAGTTGTCCATAAGACACATCATAATACCAAGGCACATCATAAGATTGTTGTTATTGTTTGTCCTTCATTCTCCGGGCTACATACTGATATAGAAAGTCAACAAACAGGTTTCTTTTGTTGTTGTTGTTTTGTGAGGCAATTGGGGTTAAGTGACTTGCCCAGGGTCACACAGCTAGTAAGTGTTAAGTGTCTGAAGTCAGATTTGAACTCAGGTCCTCCTCAATCCAGGGCCAGTGCTTTGTCTACTGAGACACCTAGCTACCCCTGTTCTTCATTCTTGAAAAGCACCATGACATCGAGGTAATGTCATGATTTGCAGTGAATTGGATTTAAGTGAGGGAAGGCTGTGCAGTCACCAGCCTCACTTTCTCCTCCAGAACCATCTGTGTCCAGTGTCAAGATATAGATCAGGATGATTGGTGATGGCCCCGGATGTTTAAGGCAATTGGGGTTAAGTGACTTGCCCAGGGTCACACAGCTAGTAAGTATTTGCGGCAAGATTTGAACTCAGATCTTCCCAACTTCAGGGCCAGTGCTCTATCCATTGTGCTACCTAGCTGCCCATACAGCATAAGAAAATGAAACAAAGAATGGCAAGGAGGAAGTAGCTGAAGCCAACAGGTCATTTTGAATGCCTCCAAACCCAATCAGAGAGACTCGACATGTAGTTAACCAACCAGAACCAGTTATAGAATGTCCATTAATGCTTCCACTATCCTGGAAGCAGGGTCCCAGCCTCCTCACCTGGGGAAATGCCACCTCGGGTGGTCTGGGTACGATTTACAATCCTATTATATTTCCTGTGGTTTTCTCCCATGGAATTCAGAAGTTCTGTCCTGATAGCATTTATTTCATAGGCACATTCCAAGTAAGAGAATGACAGGATTCCCAGCATATGGAAGCAGGGACTTCACAAGGCCAGAAGCTTCAGCAGCGAGTTGTTATCAGTCATAAAGCCACATCTGGGGCAGGAGAGGAGCTCAGTATATATATAATTCTAGCTTTCTAGAAGTGAAAGTCTGACTGTGATGTCCTTACAAGCTCTAGTGGGGTGACCTTGCTTAAAACAGCCTGTGAAGGGGTGAACATTATTCAGCCCAAAGGCCAGCTCTCCAGATGTCCAATGTCTGGGAGATGACAATAAAGATGATGATAACATCTCTTTACGATAATGTCTTTTTAATCTATATGCAACACTATATTTCCAGATACAGAGAAGATATTATTATTCTCATTTTAGAGATGAGGAAACAAGTTCAGACAAGTGGAATGAGTTGCCCAAGGTCACAGAGCTAGTCAGTAACAGATTGGACACTAGAAACCACATCTTCTAGGTCTCTGTTTGGTCCTTTCTCCTGCAACAACTAGCTGCATTTAACACATCCACCACCATCTGGCTCATCTTGATACCTCTGTCTGAGAGAAGAATTCACTCTGATGATAATCATTTGTTTAATACCCCAATGGGTCCTGAAGGGAAATGTGCTCCCTCAGTAAAATCAAGTAACTAGATATGCTTCCCACAAAAAGGGTCAGGAACTTGGATAAAGAAAGGAGAAAAGTCAAAGCAGTATGCCACTGATTTCCAAATGGTTTAACTTAATTTCCAACGTGATTATTTTGCTAGTAGAATAAATCGTTCAGGAGCATCATGGCAAAAACATGAGTTCAGTAACCTATTCTTTTTTTTTTTTTTGCAGGGCAATGGGGGTTAAGTGACTTGCCCAGGGTCACACAGCTTGTAAGTGTCAAGTGTCTGAGGCCAGATTTGAACTCAGGTATTCCTGAATCCAGGGCCGGTGCTTTATCCACTGAGCCACCTAGCTGCCCCCCCCCCGTAACGGATTCTAATGTGCAAACCGAAGGACAAAAGACCCTTTGCATGGCATGGTGATTTGTGAGGATGTTCTAAATAGATGTGTGAGTCCATGAAAGATTGGAGCAAGTGTTTCTGCTGCTATGCATAATACCTACAACTGAAAACCAAAAATCAACTTCTTTCTTCCAACTTCTTTCTTTCTACCCAAGCCATTCTAAGAACCAAAGAAAAGACATTTTGGAATCATGGAAATTAAAGCAAAAGGGCATTTGGGGAGCATCATCTAAGTTCAACTCCCCATTTTATAGATGAGGAAACTGATGACTAGAGATGGTAAATGATTTGTTCAAGGCCTCTTAAGTAGTAAGTACCAGGGTTGGGATTTGAACTCAGGTCACTTGATTCCAAAACCAGCGCTCTTTACACTATGTCCTCTTGCCTCTTGTTGTGCTTTAAGAAATGACAAGCAGGGTGACTTCAGAAAGGCCTGGAAGGACATGTATGAAATGATGTATTGTGAAGTGAGCAGAACTAAGAGAACATTGTACATAGAGACAGCAATACTGTTTGATGAAGAACTGTTAATGACTTGACTATTCTCAACAATACAATGATCCAAGACAATCCCAAAGAACTATTGATGAAACATACTATACACCTCCAAAGAAAGAACTGATATTGATGGAACAGACTGAAGCATGCTATTTTTCACTTTTTTTCATTTTTTAAATCAAGTTTTCTTGTACAAAATGACAAATAGGGTAATGTTTTACATAATCATACCTGTATAACCCATACATGATGGTTTGCCACCTCAGGGAGGGGAGGAAGAGGAGGGAGGGGAAGAGGGATAAAAATTGGAACCCCAAACTATAAATAAAAAATGTTTATTATTTTTAAAAATAAAAATAAAAAATAGTAAAAAAAATGCTGTACCCAATATTCCTAGGCAGTTATCCCTCTAAGTACTACCTGGGCATAACCGTGTTTAGCTTCCAAGAAGAAATTCTTATGTCAGATTCTGGATTGTCTAGGAGGTCTTTTATTTTATTTTTTATTTTTTAGTGAGGCAATTGGGGTTAAGTGACTTGCCCAGGGTCACACAGCTAGTAAGTGTTAAGTGTCTGAGGCCAAATTTGAACTCAGGTCCTCCTGACTCCAGGGCTGGTGCTCTATCCACTGCACCATCTAGCTGCCCCAGGTGGTCTTTTATTGGCTAGGATTTTATGTGATTGCTGTGATCAACTTGACATGAATCACAAGGATCTACTTATACCTGGATCTGAAGAAATAAAGATAAGTGAGGGATCAAGCACCTATGTGGAACTGGATCCATTTGTTATTTATTACTCCGCCCCCCCCACTCTCTTAGCCTCATTTTAGTTTGATTCCCTTTCTCAGTAGGAGAAACACTTTTGTTAAGTTTTATAGACCTTCCTGCTTATATGTTGAGTTCCCTCTGAAGTGGATCAAAGCTGATTACAGCATCTTAATTAGTTTACTAAAATCTCAATAGTTGTTTTCCTCTTCTTAGCTTTCACAAAACAAAACAAAACAACAACCCCCCTCCCAACCTTAGTATAATCTAATGTTTCTTCCATGGCCATTCTCAGGATGGTTATTAGGACTTGCACCATGCTGCCTGCCTACTCTGAGATAACAGCCACTTCCCAAGGTTATTGCATTTGGATCATCCTTTGACTAATTGTGAGAATAGGTCTCTCTTTCAGATAATAGCTTCCTGTGTCTAAAACTGCTAAGAGCATTGAAAATGTGTTAAGTTCAAGGTGTCCTAAAGAGTAGTTATATGTTCTGAAAAGACTTGTCCATGGCTCATTGGTTTGTATGTACCCAAACCTTTAAAGACCAGATGATAAGTAACTTTCCAAGATCACCTCCCATGTATTCTGTACATGTCTTATCTGCACACAGATATTTTTGTGTCCTATCTCCCTTTAGAATATGGGCTCCTTGGGGGCAGGAACTGGTTTTGTCTTTCTTTGTATCCTCAGCACAGTGCCTGGCACATAGTTAGTGCTTAATAAATGCCTGTTGGCCGACTGACGGAGCACCAGAACCACCACGTACTCTGTCTCCTTATTTCAATACAGAGATACCCACCTCCAAATGTCACCTTAACAACCCTCTTGCCCACACTCCCTAAAATAAAGTTTACCCTGGCAGTCACCTCCAAATTTCTGAGAACATATACTCCGAGATCATAGTGCTGTGTACGGATCCATGCCTGACATGCCCTCAGACTTCTCAGGAATCTGCTTCCAGACACAACCCTGGTCACTCACAACCACTGTGCTCCCCCACACTTCCTTAGACCCCTAGTCTCAATAACACCAGATCCTTCAAACCACAGCATTAATGTTCAGGCCACAGTCCATTCTCCACACATTCCATTCTTGACACTCTCCCCTCCCATTCCACTGATTGCCATTGTCCCGAGAATGTCCTAATTGCCCCTTTATAGGGAAGAAGAAGAAAGGAGAGTATTCAATAACTACAGACAGCTGCAAATCCTCCCGGACTTCAGAACACAGCTGTTCCCCTTCCCCTCCTCCCTTCAGAGTGTATCATTAGGGGGAATATGATACCTATCTTCAAGTATTTGAAGTGGATGGGGATTTAGAAGAGAAATTAGACTAGCTCTGGTTGACTCCAGAGGGAAGACTTTTTCAATGAATGGAGGATTCAGAGGGACAGATTTTGGGTTGACGTAAGGAAATTTCCTAACTAAGGCTATCCCAAAATGAATTGAGCTGCCTTTGGGGTTGTTCCCCGCAAACCCCAACTAAAAGTCCTCAAACAAAGGCTGGATAATCATTTGTTGGCTATGTCGAAGAAGGGATTCCTCTTCCAGGATGTTATGTTGGCTTCTGAGGTTACCTCCAGCTCTGAGATCCTATGATTCTGAATGATAGGCCAAAGAGAGTAGACCAGTAGCCCAGATTTGAGCAGGTGAAATTTAATAGGGATAAAGGGGAAAGGAAAGGGGCAAGCATTTATTAGGTGCCTACTATGTGCTAGGCACTGGGCTAAGTGCTTTACAAATATTATCTCATTAGATCCTCACAACCCTGTGAGATGGATGTGTATCATTCCCCCTATTTTATGGTTGAGGAAGGGGAGGCAAACAGATTTAGTGACTTACTCAGGATCACAGCTCAAATCTGAGAGACCTAATTTGCACTCAGGTCTTCCTGATTCCAATCCCTATGCTCTATCTACTGCACTACCTAACCTGCCTCTATCAAATTCTACACTTAGGTTTTGAAAAATCAAAAAGAACTTCACGGGTTCAGCATGAGAAGGTATAGCTAGACAACAGTGTGAAGAAGATTTGGTTGGGGGTTAGGGATTGGGGGTTGGGAAAGAGGCACACTTAATGGGCTGAGAACTCAATGTGAATCAGTGGTTTGACATGGCAGATGACTGATGTAATCTTAAACTGCATTATTAGTCTCTGTCACAAGGGAAGTTCTAGGCCTGCTGTGTTCTGTAACCATGATTACCCTGGCCCCCACCACCTGAAGGCCCCTCTATCAGGTTTCTCTGGCAGCCTTAAGGGAATTCAGGGGGTGTCTAGCCTCTGACATTGGCTCAAGCCCACACTGATTGTATGAGTATGCTTAGAAGACACTAGAGCTTCTAAGAGGTGGGAATTAGGATGGGAGTATATCGGAGAAATGAGGGAGCAGTTGTTCTCAGAGTAATATGAAATAGTAAGGGAAAGGTAGATGAACGAATAGAAAAGTATTTATTAAATATTTATTACATTTATATCTAAGGCAGTTAGGTGGTGCCGTGGATAGAACACTAGGCCTGGAGTCAGGAAGACCTGAGTTCAAATCTGAGCCTCAAAGCCTTAATAGATGTGTGATCCTGAGCAAGTCACTTAAATCTGTTTGTTTCAGTTTCCTCAATGAGCTGAAGAAGGAAAATAGCAAACCAATCCAGCATCTTTGCCAAGAAAACTCCCCAAAAGGGGTCACAAAGAGTTAGATACAACTGAAATGACTGAACAGCAACAAAAAGGACAATCATCAGTCCCCTTACTCCATTCTACCCAGTCACCTGAGTAAAGTGAGCCTCTTACAATCTTTGGATTTAGGAGAAATTTACCTGCAGGATGATATACTAGAAACAACACGTATCCTGCCTTCTCCACTATCTATAAAATCCCGGGCAAGATATTTACTATCTCTGGACCTCAACTGCCTAATCTGCAAAATGAAGGCAATGAACCATATTATGTCTAAGATCTCATTCCATTCCTGATTCTATAATTCCAGGCTACACAATCATCATCATCATCATCGAGCATTTATTAAGCACCTATTATATACCAAGGCACCATGCTAATCAGGAGGGATACTAAGAAAAGCAAAAACACAAAGCTCACATTCTAAAGAGGGACCCAGCATGCAAACAGTGATGTATATACATGATATGTGCAGGCTAAATTGCAAGAATATTTAGTAGCTAATAGCAATGTAAAACCTTATTTTTTAAATGTGTTCTCTTATGGTAACAATCCTTATGGGGAGTTTCCAAGATTCTCAAATTCAGTTCTGCTGTATTTGGATTTGCCTTCTTTGAGCACAAAAGGAGATATTAGCTGTTAAAATGCATGAGGCATATTTCCTGCTGGATATTAGCCGTTACTGTAATATTAGTGACATTGATAAATTACTCACCCTCTCTGGGCCTCAGTTCCTTTTTCTGAAAAATAAAGGGAGATTGAACCAGAGCTGTGGTCTTTAACCATAGGTCCAAGACCTTGCTTTTTCTTTCTTCAATTTCTTACTTCAATTTAATTGCTTTCCTTTGTTATCCTTAGTATTTTATTTTAGCCTTTAAAATATTATTCTGAAAAGGAGGCCCACAGCTTGACCAGCCAGCCAGTGGGGTCCATGACACAAAAAAGACGTTAACCACCCTTGGATTACATGGTTTTTAAGGTGCTTTACTTATGAACTAAAGCTATCCACAGGCAGAATAGCTTCCTTAGAAGGTAAAGAATTGTCCTTCAATGGAAGTCAGCAAGCAATGTTGGATGGCCCCTTAATAGACATACTGTAAACCACACACACACCAAGGTTTGGGGTGAACTAAGTGGTTGGTGACTGTCACCCTTTCCAGTTCTAAAACTTTGTGACTCTCTAAGTGAATTCCAGACATTGGGGACAGCCTGTGTGAAGATGTGGAGTGCTGGGCTCTGGCCACAACTAATAAGCCATTTCAGCTGTAACATAGAATGAGGGAGGAAGAAATCAGACTGGAAAGGTAGGTGGCAGCCACATTGTAGAGTGCTTTAAATGCTAGGTGGAGGAATTTGTATTTTATGCTGGAGGCAGTAGAGAGCCAATAAAGATTTTTGAGCCAAGAGTAACCCAATCTGACCTGTGCTTTAGCTGGCTTAATTGCACAACTAAATGGACAATGGATTAAGAAAATGGAGTGATTAGAAGGGAGACCAGTTATCCAGGTGAGAGGTAATAAGCACTTGCCTTAAAATGTTTTGTAAACAATAAAGAATTCTACAAATTGAGAAGGCTATTTTGCTTGATTCCCAGAGTCTTGAAAATAGCACTTGCTAAGGAAGAGTGATCTGTCAACTTGCAGTATCCCATTCTTTGTGTTAGAGCCTTCCCATAAGAGGCACAGCTAGGAAATAAAGATATTGAGACTTGAATGGGATTCATGGGTTCATAAGTAATACTTTGGCATGTACAGGCATTTAGGGAAGACTAGTACCTCTGGGGTGAGGACTCCTAAGCCCTTTCAAGGGCTACTCTCCTCCTTTGGTGTCCACCTGATTCACCCAACTTTCACCTGTGGCTCCAAGAAGCTGTAACATGCACAGTGGTCACACCTTGATAAACCCTTTCAGCAGATGGACTAAAGCAGGTTGAGAGTAGCCAACAGGTCTCAAACCCCTGGGTGATTTAGTCTACCCCAAACATGTGAAGATTTGCCCTGATGAATGGGGGGATAAGAACAATTTATTTCCAATGGCCATGAAGATGGCTGAAGCAGGCTCTGTGGAGTGTTTAGAGCTTGATTAGACATCAAAGGTGGCAAAGTCATCTACTGCATCCCAAACCATTGCCAGTCATCTGGATTCCTGTGATTCTGTTTTGTTTTGTTTTGGTTTTTTTTAGTGAGGCAATTGGGGTTAAGTGACTTGCCCAGGGTCACACAGCTAGTAAGTGTTAGGTGTCTGAGGCTGGATTTGAACTCAAGTACTCCTGACTCCAGGTCCAGTGCTCCGCTGCGCCACCTAGCTGCCCCTGGACTCCTATGATTCTGAAAGAGAGAGTGAGGGTAATGATTTCACAAAGTTCTGCCTCACTTAAATCCAATTTATGTGTGAAACAAAAGACATAACCATACCATTTTACCATTTTCACCTACCTCAAAGTGTGTGTGTGTGTATATGTATGTATATGTATGTATATATATATATATATATATATATACACACACACATATGTATGTGTGTATGTCTACTTACAATATCTGAGTAGGATGGGGATTGTAGTTTCCATAACATAAAATAGGCAAGTCTTTAAAAAAAATTAACTTAAATTCACCCTACTGACTGCCAATCTGTTCACCATCCTATTTACTGAGTGTCATCTACAAATCTAAGACCTCCAACACTGGAAGTATTATACCATGGGTACTCAAGTACCAGCTGAAACACTTCCTGGTTATGTGACTGGGCAAGTCACCTCAATGTCCAAAGTCTTCAGTTCCCTCCTTTGATAAAAGGATAATAATTCTTGCCAACAGCATAATTAGGAATTCTTATATTTAGGGCTAATTCATTGAAGGAGGGAGGAAGGTTCATTTAAAAAAAAAAAAACAGCAACAGTCCATCCTGGGTGTACTTATGCCAGGAAAAAGAGTGGCCCATCCCCCATAGTGTCAAAGTTGTACTCCCATGGTCAGGGCTGACATCCCACAATCATTAGGAAAAGGTAGAGTGTGAGGAAAGCCACAGGCAAGAGAGGGAGGGTGCTGCAATGAGAAAACCTGGGTCTGAGAGAGGGGTGCAAAAATTATGAGATACAGAGAAGGACATTGAGAGACTTGGGGGGTACACAGGGGCAGGGAACAGAGACTGAAAGATTCAGTGAGCAGAGAGGAAAAAGGACACACCCTTGTGTCTATTCATGTCTGCATTAGTTACTCTGGCTACTTGCATCATTTGCCTCATAGGATTATTGTAAAGAATATCTTTTTTTTGTGGGGCAGTGAGGGTTAAGTGACTTGCCCAAGGTCACACAGCTAGTAAGTGTCAAGTGTCTGAGGCTGGGTTTGAACTCAGGTCCTCCTGAATGGATAAAGTGGATAAAGCTGGTGCTTTATCCACTGCGCCACCTAGCTGCCCAAGAATATTTTTTGTAACCTTAAAATACTATCTGCAGGGAAATGTTATTGTCACTGTGGCATAGTAGTGACAAAGAGAAGACTAAAATTAAGACTGGTTGTCCTTTCAGTGTTTTTTTATTATGTCAATGTTGATTAGTTTGTATGTTATGATTTATTCCCTGCTACAGCAAAGGAACAATAAGGAACTATATAATAGGAGGTAAGGATAACTTCTATTTAAAAAAAAAAAAAAAGCCTTGCTTTTTGAGGCATCCAGGTGGCTCTAATATAAAAAGAGAAAGGAAAAGTAAGTTTTATGTGGAAAGTTTTACAAGGAAAATGCAGGTTTACTATTTCAACCCAAAAGGTCCACCTGCCTCCATTCTTGGAATTCTCTCCCTCCCCATTACCTTTTCTCAGATCCTACCTTCTGCAGAATTCATTTATTGGTCACCTTGCATCTTGTGCCTTCCCTCTGAGATTAATCCCCATCTATTCTGTATGCACATAGTCATTTAAATGTTGCTTCCCCTATTACAATGTGAGCTCCTTAGGGGCAGGGACTGTGTTTTCACAGTGATTTCCAGTGCAGAATCTGGCACATAGTAGATACTTACTAAATGTTTGTTGGTTGAACTGAATCACTAATAAAAACAACAAACAAGCTAGGACCAAGGTAAATTGATAACAGATACCCTGTGGAACTTTGCTAGAGACCTTCCTCCAAGATGACATCAATCCATCCATGGTTACTCTTTGTGTCTGGCCATTTAATCCATTCCAATCTACCTAACTATACAATCATTTTCTTGTTCAGGTGTTTTAGTCATGTACAACTCCTCATGACTCCATTTGGGGTTTTGTTGGCAAAGATACTGGAGTGGTTTGCCATTTCCTTCTCCAACTATTTTATAGATGAAGAAACTGAGGCAAACAGGGTTAAGTGACTTGCCCAGGGTCACGCAGCTAATAAGTTTCTGAGGCCAGAATTGAACTCAGGAAGTCGAGTCTTCCTGACTTCAGGCCCAGTACTCTATCCACCTAGCAGCCCTATACTATTGTCTAACACCAATCTTTTCCACAAAAGTACCATGAGAGACTTGCTAAAATCTGTCTCTGACATTCCATTATCTACCAGTCAAATTATTGCATCACCAAAGTAAATGAGGTTAATCTGGCATGGCCTCTTCCCAAGGAACCCATACTGGCTATTAGTAATCATAGCTTCTCTTTGTAAATACATCCCTTTAGTCATAAATTCTAGAATTTTGCCAGGAATCTGTTAAATTCATTAGTTTATCATTTACAGCCTAATTTTCCTGTCAAATCAACAGATGCCCTTCTTCAGTCCTCATGTAGAGGTCACTGAGGTCAGCATGCTTTTTCATTCAGTACCCTAGGATGCTGTTCCTTTGGTCCTAGGACTTGAACTCATTGAGGAAAGTTAAGTATTCTTTTAACATCTTCTTGCTTATCATGGGTTTCAATTTCTAGTTATGCAGTCTAAAGAGCTTTTCTTTTTTGGTGAAGAAAATAGATGCAAAACCACTATTGCATTTTTTTTTTTTTTTAGTGAGGCAATTGGGGTTAAGTGACTTGCCCAAGGTCACACAGCTAGTAAGTGTTAAGTGTCTGAGGCCGGATTTGAACTCAGGTCCTCCTGATTCCAGGGCCGGTGGTCTATCCACTGCGCCACCTAGCTGCCCCACCACTATTGCATTTTATCACAGCTTCATCTGCCTCTAGGAAACAGTCTTTCCCCTTTCCTTGAATTCCCTTATAGACCTGATTTAACTTTTTTTTTAAGCCCTTTTTGGATGTTCTTGGTATTCATTGGAAGCCTCATCTCACATAGGCATTAATTTTTCCTAACAATATCCCTAACCAGATTCTGGTATATTTTTGTATTCATCCTCAGTTACTTGCCTTTATACACATTCATTTTTGAAATCCAAGTTAGTGATGCATTTCCTATGTATACAAATCTGTTTCTTTAGACAACTCTTCCTTTTCTTCCTCTTTGGAATGATACATCTTTCCATTTCCATTTCCATTTGTGCTTTTTGTTTGTTTTTCCTGAGAGCTTCCTGCCCCTCACAAGCCAGATTCTCTTATATATAGACTCTTAGATCATAGGATGTTACCTATTCTTTCTCTGACCCCCTTGAAGTAGGCTCTCTTAAAATTGAAGGTACAAGTCAGACTTTGTTCAGCATTCTTCTTTCTTATCTGTCACAAATCTTAAGATGTTATGTTTACTTCCTCCCAAAGTTGCTGCCATTTAAAAAAAAATTGGTTTTTAACTTATGAAATAAAAGAAGCATTTCCATAACATAGTATAATAAAAAAGATGATTGCATAAGGAACTGCAAATCTATTATGTCCATCTTCCTATTCCTTATAAATATATAATAAAGTTATCATGTACATTTATTATTCTTCCTCTCCTTTCCTTCCCTGCTCTGGAAATGGCTACCATTACACCCAAATAGGTATATATGTATAAATTATTCTACACATCTTTTTATCAGTTCTTTCGCTGGATGCAGATAGCATCTTTCTTCATATGTTCTTTATAGTCAATAAATAAATAATAATAGTCAAAATGACTTATTTGCTCAGTCGTTCTTAAAACAATATTGTTACCATATTCAATGTTCTCTTTTTCTTCATTAGTTCATGCGAGTCTTTCCATATTTTTCTAAGATTATTGGGCTCATCATTTCCTATAGCACAGTAGTGTTCCATCACAATCGTATACCACAGCTTATTCAGCCATTCCCCAACTGATGGGCATCCCTGCCATTTTTATTATACTATTATTTACTATACTATGTATACTACTCTACATGTCCTACATACTGAAAAGAATCAGGTTCAGAATAGCACAGTGCAGTGATAGTTTGCTTCAACTTCTAAAGCACAAAGTTATCGTTAAAGCAAATGGGAAAATTAATAAATGTTCTACTTTTAACCTCAAGGCCTCCAGTAGACATCCAAATGATTAAAGTCCCCTATCACAGCCACGATCTACTTTTGTGCCAGTTTCTGGAAGTAACTTTGCAATCTGTTTCACTTGGCTAGAAATATCTACAATATTGATTCTGGTTTTTTTCCTGCCATTGATCCTTACCCTAAATGCTTTACACTATGTTTTCATCCTCTGCCTTGTGGATTTCTTCATAGGAGGCTATCTCCTTGACAGCACACCACTCCCCCTTTTATCTGCTTCCCTTTGCCATATTCTAATCATGAGTCATATCCTGCCAAGTCTCAGTAATGCCTTAAATGTTGAATTTATCTCCTGTAATCGAGATCCCTGATTCATTTTGTTTATTGTCTATACTCTGTAGTTTTGTGTATAGACTATTGCAGTCATGAGCAGTATTGTTGCCTGTCTTCCTAGTTAGAATTCTTCCATTAAGCTCGTCTATTGGTATGTGTATCTTGGACAGAGAGAGTAAAGGGACAATGAACTAGTCCCAGAATTGAAAACAAGAGCAGGCTAGATTGTCCTTGAGAAATCATACAGTTCTTTTAATGACTCTAAACTTCTTCCTAAAATAAAGTCCCATTTTTTAACATTAATATCCTTCTGGTGACATTATATGGCTGTGAACTACAGACAACTAACGTTTGAAGAATTGATGTTAAGGATTACACAAAAAGCCATGGAGGGGGCACATGAGGGGCATTAGACTTAAACACATTATGTGGTTTGAACTAGGTAAAGAAAAACAGTACAAAGATGTCTTTGGAGGAATCCATGAGGGAAAGCAATAAAAATAAAGCTAAACAGTTTATAAATATTTTTTCATTTAATACTCACAGTAACCCTGAGAGATAGGTGCTATTATTATCTCTATTTTGCAGTAGGAGAAACTAAGGCAGACAAAAGTTAAGTGACTTGTCTAGGGTCACACAGAAAGTATCTAAGGTCAAATTTGAACTCATGTCTTCCAGACTCTGGGCCCAGCCCCCATACACTGTGCCACTTAGCTAAAAAAATGGACAAGTCAATTAATAAGATTGATGAATAACAAATGGTTATGTGTTCCATTAGTACCCATACAATATCAAGAGAACTGGTGGAAAGTCCTCAGTACATTGGGTAAACCACCTCTGGCAGATTTAAGGAAGTATATGGATAAGATTTGTACAAGATAGGCAGAAACAGATGGGTTGTAATCTGCATTGTGGGAGGCAGTACCTACATCAGTGAGATCCCAGGTCCAGCAAAGAAGTATTGAAACCTTCTTGGACACTGTCTGTTTTTGAGGTCCTGGGTATGTCCAAAGCTATTTTATTAATAATAATAACTCTTATTATTATAGTCGACAATGATGTAGCACTTCTAGGTTTTCAAAGTATTCAACATTCATGATCACATAGCAATTTAATCCCACTAGCATTTATTAAGGGCAATGAACTTGGTGTTAGTGATGCAAAGACAGATGCATCAGTCCCTACCCCATGGGAGCTTGTCTTCTCCTAGGAGGAAATCACACACACACACACACACACACACACACATATATGTATGTATGTATGTATGTATGTATATATAACTGAAAATATATCATTCTGGAGGAGGATGCCTGCCTAAATATGAAGGGCAGTTTGTGAATAAAAGAACAAGGATACAGAGGGTGCAGGCAGGAGGATAAGGTTGACTGGGACAGGGACATAAGGAATGGGGTTAACAAGGACAGGTGTAACAGAACCAGGAGGTGTAACAATTCAGAATGATTATTATACTTTCCAAAGCAGCAAGGCTAAGGATGATCTGATTATCAGTTCTTAAACAAGAGGTGGGGGGGCAGCTAGGTGGCAGGGTGGATAGAGCACCGGCCCTAAAGTCAGGAGGACCTGAGTTCAAATCTGGCCTTAGACACTTAACACTTACTAGCTGTGTGACCCTGGGCAAGTCACTTAACCCCAATTGCCTCACCAAAAAAACCCAAACAAACAAACAAAAAAAAAACAAGAGGTGGGGAGGCAGAGAAAGGGTGCACTAGAGGAGAGCAGATGGTGAGTATCTGGTCCTGCCTGATGGTCAGATGACAGAATAAGTGAGAGAATCACTGCCCTCCCCTCATAATCACCTCAACTGGATGAAAGCTCTTTGGGGGCCAGGATTGTTTCATTCGCACCTTTTTTATTCCCAATGAATATTGTGCACAGTATCTTGCACAATGAAGACACCTAATGGATATTTGTTGAATTGAATTAGCTGCTGATGCCAAGTTTTCACATGAGATGGTATTTATAAAGTGCATTGTACACCTTAAAGTGGTATATAAGCATTAGCTATTATTATAATCATTTAATAATAACTAGTTACATAATTATTATTATTATACTCAGATGTTTTTTACCACTTATTTCCTCCTTAAGTTTTTGTACTTTAGTTTGCTTACCACTTTCCTCACCACAGTCGTTTCAGTCATTTCTGACTCTCTCTCCCTCTCTCTCTCTCTCTCTCTCTCTCTATCTCTCTTTCTCTCTCTCACAGGGCAATGAAGGTTAAGTGACTTGCCCAGGGTCACACAGCTAGTGTCAAGTGTCTGAGGCCAGATTTGAACTTAGGGCCTTCTGAATCCAGGGCCAGTGCTTTTATCCACTGCGTCATCTAACTGCCCCCATATCTGACTCTCTATGACTCCATCTGGGGGTTTCTTGGTAGAGATAATGGAGGGGTTTTGTCATTTCCTTTTCCAGCTCATTTTACAGATGAGGAAACTGAGGCAAAGAGGGTTACGTGACCTGCCCAGGGTCACAGCAAATAAGTGTCTGAAGCCTGATTTAAACTCAGGTCTTCCTGACTCCAGGTCCGGTGCTCTATCCACTGCATCACCTAGCTGCTCCTAGTCCTCACCACTTCACTGAAATTACCCACTTCTGGCTCTGCCTCCTGGGGCCAAACAAAGCAAGACTAATTTCTGTTCTACACTTGAATATACTTCAAGTACTTGAAGACAGCTATCATGTCCCCCAAGAGTCTTCTTTTCTCCAGGTTAAACATGCCCAATTCTTTCAAGCCATCCTTATATGTCATAGGCTTGTCATGCTGGTTGTCCTTCCCTGGACATGCCAACTTATCAAACCACGGTGTTCATAACTGAACAAAATATTTCACACAAGGTCTGACAAGGGCAGAGCACAGTGGGACCATCACCTTCCTATTCCTGGAAGCTCTGTCTCTCCCAGTGTAGTCTGAGATTAAATTAGCTTTTTTTTGGCTATCATAGCACATGAGTGATTCATATGGGGCTTACAGGGGAAGAAGGGAAGGGAAGTAAGCATTTATATAGAACTTAACCATATTAACTGTATTAAGTGCTTTACAAATATGGTCAAATAAAATTCTGAGATCCTTTTTAGAAGTATTTCTATCTTTCCCTGCCTCCCCCATCTTATCCCTGTGAAGCTGTTTTGGGGTACTTAAATGATTTTACATTTATTCAGGGGTATGCTGGTAAATGTTTAACAATCAACTCTATTTTAAAAAAAAGATTTTAAAATTTATTCTGAATTATTTACATTTTGTCCATCACTTTGTCTAGACTCAATAAAACAATAAACCAACCCCTGAACTGTAGTTTGCTGATTTCTGAGATGTAAATGCTCACACTGAAAATTTAATAATTGACTCTCCCAGGCCCATATGAGCTGACTCTACCACATCCCTGCATTTATTCTTTTTTTTTTTTTTTTTTTTAGTGAGGCAATTGGGGTTAAGTGACTTGCCCAGGGTCACACAGCTAGTGAGTGCTAAGTGTCTTAGGCCGGATTTGAACTCAGGTATTCCTGACTCCAGGGCCGGTGCTCTATCTGCTGCGCCATCTAGCTGCCCCCTGCATTTATTCTTGTGGAATTTCGTCTTACTTGGATATGGCCCAATTCTCTGTCCAGTCAAATTCCTTTGTGATTCTTACTTGGGCACTCAGTATGTTAATTATTGCTCCCAGTTTTGTGTCATCTGCAAAATTTGATGAGCATATCATCCATGCCTTTATCTAAGTCACTGATGAAAATATGAAGCAGCCAGATTTGCTGGGCACTCCACTGGGGATCTCCTGACATACCAACATGGAAACAATAACAACTGCTCTTTGAGTTGTAGCCTGGCCCCCCAACCAGTTCAAATCAGTTTATCTTTCGAATCTATCAGGTTATCATCCAATCTAAGGCTCTGCTAAATCTAGGTGATGTGTAAGCAGATCATTCCCTTCATTTACTGGCTTTATGATCCTGTCAGGAAAGGAAATGAGGCTAGTCTGGAATGACCCAGGAAGCCATGTTAGCATTTTGTTATCACTGCTTCCCTTTCTAAGTGCTTGCTACCAACCTTCTTTTTTGTTTGTTTGTTTTGTGGGGCCATGGGGGTTAAGTGACTTGCCCAGGGTCACACAGCTGGTAAGTGCCAAGTGTCTGAGGCTGGATTTGAACTCAGGTACTCCTGAATCCAGGGCCTGTGCTTTATCCACTGCGCCACCTAGCTGCCCCTACCAACCTTCTTTTTAATGATCCTTTATAGAAATTTCCACAGAATCAAAATCAAGTTCATTGACCTATTGTTTTTAGGCTCTGTTCTCTTCCCTTATTTTGAAAATCAGGATAGTATCAGGTCATCTAGTCCAACCTGTACCTGGACAATCTTTCAAATACTTAACTGATGCTTGCAGAGGATGGGCCTCAGGTTCTTTATCTTCCTGATATTATTCCAGATTTATTATTGCTGGGTTCGGAGGTAGGAGGAAGAAATCAAAGAGTAGGTCATATTTTTTTGGGATGGAGGAGAAGAAAGTTTGGAGATGCTAATCAATGTTATATGTTTGGTAACAGTGGGTGTTCTTTCAAAAGTGACAAGAATTCATCAGTGGACATTGTATTCCTAAATGATGATACAAAGCAACCTCAATCAACCAACCAACATTTATTAAGTGCCTCTTATGTACCAAGGACTAAACTAGGTGCTGGGAATACAAAGATAAAAATTAAAGAGTTCCACCCTGAAGGAACTTACATCTACCAAAGGAGATGTCATGTACATAAATGAGCATATATATATATATAAATTTATGTAAAATATATAAGTATTTACATAAATAATAATATATAATACAACTCAACATGTATGATGATCTGATTGATGCCTATGTAATAAATAATTCTTGTAAGGTGCAGAAAGATTTACTGGTATACATATGTACTGCCTAGGGGAGGGAGGATTGGTAAGAAAATTCATTGTGCTGCTGGATTTCTGGTACTGATTAGCAAGACTGGGTTAACTCCTATCTAGGGCATTGGATGGGAAAAAAAGGAGAAAAGTACAATCAATGTAGCCCTCAATACTTCTGCCAACTACTGTTAATTAAGTTAATGAGACTAGAGGGAAAAGGGTCACTATCTCTGTCATCAGGGTTGGAATTCATTTAGCTTTAATCCTTGCCATTAATTGAGAAGGTTCCCTTTCCTGGCTTAATTGGCTGGATAGCAGAGTTGCTGCCTAAAGCTCTGGGGTGAGTTACAGAATGTGGTGCTCCTGAAACACACACTCTCACTCTCTCACTCTCTCACTCTCTCTCTCTCTCTCTCTCTCTCTCTCTCTCTCTCTCTCTCTCTCTCTCTCTCTCTCTCTCTCTCTCTCACACACACACACACACACACACACACACACACACACACACACACACACCTCCTTCTGCCTTAACCTTAACCTTGCTCTGAATGTCCACTGTTCAGCCTATGACTCCCTCAGGCTGGGCCGGGGGCTTGTACCATGCTAATATACTGTTTGCTCTTCAGTGAATAATAATATTGACTTTCTGGGCAAAGCCCAGGGATCTTGAGCTCTGTCCTGGTTGTCAATGGTCAGGCCTTGTAGCTAAACAGATGATATTTATTGATGGTTGCCTTCTGACCTGATAAGCCCCTAGAACTGAGGAATGGAAATTCCAGTTGGAATAGAAACTCAGTTCATTAAAAAATGGTAGTCAAAGGACAATTTTACTTGGGGTTCTCATAAAAACAGGAATCCTTGAATGATGAGAGTGAAAAGTAATGACAGATATATGCCTTCGGTGAGAGCTAGAGGGCAGCAAGGGAGATCTCATGACATTGTAAATGGGTTCTCTAACTTCAGAACACAGGGTAACACGAGGCAGTCAATGAGACAATGCTGGTATTGTTTTTTAAATGACAAACTGGATCTGATCCATTATTCTGTCCCAGACAGTTATTCCAAGGGACTGGTTATAGAATAGGATGAATGAATTACATAGAACAGGATGCTGATTAACTGAACACACACAAAACCGAACTCCTTCTCTTTCCCCCTACACCCTGCCTGCCTTCTACTTTCCTTGTTACTGTACAGGACATCATCTTCCCAATCCCTTGGGCTCATGACCTAGGAGTTATCCTGGATTCCTCACTATCTCTCACCCCCCTAAATCCAAGTGGCCGCCGGGGCCTGCCAACTTCACCTTTGCAAGGTCTCTCCAATACAGCCCATTCTCTGGCGCTGTTGCCCCTCTAGAACAGACCCTCCTCATTTCACGCCTGGACTACTGCAATAGCCTGCGGGCGGCTCTGCCAGCATCAAGTCTCTTCCCACTCCAACTCATCGTCCACTTAACCACAACCATGTCAGCATCTTTTTCTTTAAACTCCAATAGCTTTTTTTTTTCTTTTTTCTTTCTTTTTTTTGGGGGGTGGGGTGGGCAATGAGGGTTAAGTGACTTGCACAGGGTCACACAGCTAGTGTCAAGCATCTGAGGTCACATTTGAACTCAGGTCCTCCTGAATCCAGGGCTGGTGCTTTATCCACTGCGCCACCTAGCTGCCCCTACTCCAGTAGCTTCTTATTGCCACAAGGATCAGATACAAAATTCTCTGGTGTTCAAAGACCTTTCTAACCCAGCCCCCTCCCACCTTTCCTGTCTTCTTACACCTTCCTTCCCTTCATGCTTCCATTTGGTGGCACTGAACAGGACGCTCTATCTCTTGGCTTTTGGCATTTTCTCTGTCTATCCCCCAGGCCTGACATACTCTCTCTCCCCCTTTCTACCTCCTAACTTCCCTAGCTTTCTTTAAATCCCAATAGAAATTCCACCTTCTACAGGAGGACTTTCCCCACCTCTCTCAATTCTAGTGTCTTGTCTCTATCAATTATTTCCTATTTATCCTGTACATAGTTTGTTTGTACATACATATGTGCATGTTGTCTTCCCCATCAGAGGCAGATGGTTCACTGGATAGAGTGCTTGAAAAAAAAAATAATACTCTGGGTGAGTCACTGCCCTGCAAAAAATAAAATAAAAAATAAAAATAAATAAAATATCATGGATAGAGTGCTTGGCCTGGAGTCTGGAAGATCTGAGTTCAAAACCAACCACTAACTATGTGACCCTGGGCAAGCCACTCAACCTCTGTTTACTGTAAGCCACTAGAGAAGTAGATAGCAAACCCTTCCAATACCTTTGCCAAGAAAACTAAGAGACAATATGGTCCATGGGTCACAAAGAATTGAAGAGTAAGACTGGACTGAAGAACTGAACAACTTCCCCATTAGACTGTGAGTTCCTTGAGGGCAAGGCTTGTCTTTTGTCTTTTTGTATCCCCAGGGCTTAGCACAATGCTTACCCAAAGTAGGTGCCTAACAAATGTTTATTGACTGACTTATAAACCTTGACATTAACCTCAAAGGTGAAGGATGTGTATTCCAAACTGTCTCATATCCATTAATAAAAAATCATGAATTTATCTTTTCATTAAAAAAAGCATATTGATACCTATACTACCTCCTGAGGGAAATGGGTTCTCTAAAGAAGCTGTATTGGAAAGAAAAGTAAATATGGCAGCAGAGACCCAGGTGTGAATCCTAGATCTGTTAGTGTATGACTTTGGACAAGTCACATTCTGGGCCTCCATTTTCTTTTTTCTTTTTTTTCCCCCCAATGCAATGAGGGGTAAGTGGCTTTCCCAGGGTCACACAGCTAGCAAGCATCAAGTGTCTGAGGTCAGATTTGAACTCAGGTCCTCCTGAATCCAGGGGCAATGCTTTATCCCCTGTGCCACCTAGCTGCCCCTCCATTTTCTTTTGTTGTTGTTGTTGTTTTTTGGTTTTTGGTTTTTTTTGTGGGGCAATGAGGGTTAAGTGACTTCCCCAGAGTCACACAGCTAGTAAGTATCAGGTGTCTGAGGCCGCATTTGAACTCAGGTCCTCCTGAATCCAGGGCCAGTGCTTTATCCACTGCGCCACCTAGCTGCCCTTCCATTTTCTTTTAAATAAAATGGAGCAGGGGATATAGACTTGATGATTTTTAGGCCCTTCCCAGCTTTTAATTCTACGATGTAGTAACTAGAGTTAGAATATCATTTTAGCTGTCTCTGGTTCTCCATCTCAAGTTCTTCCATGATAAAGTTATATGGATTAGGAGAAAAGGCCTCGGATTTAGAACCAGAATACCTGGGTTTGAATCTCTGCTATGAAATTTATAACCCATGTGACATGGGCAAATCACTTCACTTTTTTGAGACTATTTATCTGTAAAATGGGGATACTATGATATCTACCTCAAAATGTTGTTGTAAAGAAACTGATACAGCACAATTGACACAGAAAATACTCAACCAGGTATTTGAAGTGGAGAGAGAGAGAGAGTTGATTATGCGCAGACCCAAAGGGGTCTTCAAGCCTCCAACAAATGGGTGGGCTGATCTTGTAACCCACCTGGTTATAAACAAAAGTAGTAGGTGTTGTATAGTGGCAAGTTTATCAAACGAAGATGAGGTCAGTGGTTAAGGGAGGCTTGCAGCTGGGGTAGTGTTAAGGGAGGGTTAAGGGAGGCTTGATGTTCCAGCTAGGATATCTCAAGGCCAGAGCCTGTCTGAGACAAAGTCAGAGCTGTAGCTGTGGCTTGGAATACAGCAAGGGTGGGGTCTGTTTGAAATAGACAAGATCAGAGGCTATGTGTGATTTTTCTACATCAAAACTACAAAATACAACATAATCATGGGGGCAGCTAGGTAGCACAATGGATAGAATGCTGAGCCTTCCTGAGTTCAATCTGGTCTCAGACCCTTACTAGCTGTGTGAACCTGGCCAAGTCACTTAACCCTGTCTGCCTCAGTTTCCTCATCTGTAAAATGAGCTAGAGAAGGAAATGGCAAACCATTCTAGTATCTTTGCCAAGAAAATCCCAAATGGGGTCAGGAAGAGTCAGACACAATTGAAATGATTGAACAACAATTACTGTTCCATTATGTCCTTACTGAGTTTCATTTTCCATAAACAAATTTAATCTTCTATATCTATCCTTGCTATAGGTTTGTAGAAGGATAGGATAATGGATTTTTATTTTGCTTCTAATCACCTTCTTGTATTTTGTTGGCCTTTTTACTCACAAAAGCACATCTGATAGCTTTATGGAAGGAAAATAACAAGGTATAATGGAAAGAGCACTAGACTTGAGACTAACGACCTAGATTTTAGTTTTGCCTCTCTCATTTTCTATTACTGTTACTCTGGGTGGGGGCTACACTAAGTTTTCGTTGATATCTTTTGTTTTTATTTCACTTTTATTTCCTCTCCTCCCATAGCCAAAGAACCAATCCCTGAAACAAAGAATTATTTTTTTTAAATCATTATTTGTTTATTTTAACATTAAAAAATTTTTGAGTTCCAAATTCCCTCCTTCCAGCCCCTCACCCACTCACTGAGAAGGCAAGCAATATGATATCAATTATACATGTGAAATCATATAAAACATTTACATATTAGCCATATTGTAAAACAAACAAGGACAAGCAAGAAAAATAAAGAAAGTGAGAGCATTTTTCAGTCTGCACTCAAAGTTCATCAGTTCTTTCTCTGGAGGTGAATAGCTTTTTTTTTTTTTTTGTGAAGCAATTGGGGTTAAGTGAATTGCCCAGGGTCACACAGCTAGTAAGTGTAACATGTCTAAGGCCAGATTTGAACTCGGGTACTCCTGAATCCAGGGCCAGTGCTCTATCCACTACACCACCTAGCTGCCCCGGTGAATAGCATTTTATTTTTTTACTCCTTTTTTTTTTTTTTTGGTGGGGCAATGGGGGTCAAGTGACTTGCCCAGGGTCACACAGCCAGCAAGTGTTAAGTGCCTGAGGCCGGATATGAACTCAGGTACTCCTGAATCCAGGGCCAGTGCTCCATCCACTGTGCCACCCAGCTGCCCCCTGGTGAATAGCATTTAAAAAAAAATCATGAGTCCTGGGGGAAGCTAGGTGGCACAGTGGATAGAGCACTGGCCCTTGAGTTAGGAGGACCTGAGTTCAAATCCAGATTCAGACACTTAACACTTACTAGCTGTGTGACTCTGGGCAAGTCACTTAACCCCAATTGCCTCACCAAAAAACCAAACAAAACCAAAACCAAAAATCATGAGTCCTTTTAAATTGTCTTGGATTATTGTATTGATCAGAGTAGATAAGTCTTTCATAGTTGGTCGTTATAATATTGTTGTTAACTGTGTACAATGATCTCCTGGTTCTGCTCACTTTATTTTGCATCAGTTCACATAAGTCCTTCCATGTTTTTCTGAAACCATCCCCCTCACCATTTCTTATAACATAATAGTACTACATCACAATTATATGCCACAATTTGTTTGGCTATTCCTCAACTGATGGGCACCCTCTTGTACTATGCTAACATACTGTTTGCTCTTCTTTGCTGCCACAAAAAGAGTTGTTAGAAATATTTTGTACTTATAGGTCCTTTTCCTTTTATCTCTTTGGGATACAGACCTAGTAGTGGTATTGCTGGGTTGAATGGTATGCACAGTTTTAGAGCCCTTTAGGCATAGTTCCAAATTGTTCTCTAGCATGGTTGGACCAGTTCACAACTCCCCCAAGAGTTCCCATTTTTTCCCTCAACCCTTCTAGCCAGTATTTGTCATTTCTGATAGGTGTGAGATGGTACCTTGTAGTTGTTTTAATTTGCATTTCCCCAATAAGTAGTGATTTAGAGCATTTTTTTCATATGACTATAGATAGCTTTGATTTCTTCTTCTGAAAACTGCCTATTTGTAACCCTTGACAATTTATCAATTAGAGAATGGCTCTTAAATTTATAAGTTTGGTTCTCTTCCCTATATATTTGGGAAAAGAGGTCTTTATTAGAGAAATATGCTGGGAAAATTTTTATATTACTTCAATATATATTATCTTTTGTCAAAATGTAGTTTCCCATGTTATTTCTTTTAATTAAGTCTATTTTTTCTATTGCTTTGTCTGAGATCATGATTACTGCCCCTGCCTTTTTTACTTTAGCAGAAGCATAAGAGATTCTGTTCTGTCTCTTTATTTTAACTTTCCCTGTGTGTCTTTCGGTTTTAAGTGTGTCTCTTGCAAGCAACATGATGTTAAATTCTGGTTCCTAATCCATTCTGCTATCTGCTTCTGTTTTATGGGTAAAGTCATCCATTAACATTCACAGCTCTGATTTTTACCTGTATATTTCCCTCCATTCTATTTTCTTTTGTTTATCCTCTCTCTTTTTATCCTGTCCTTCCTCAAAAGTCTGTTTTGCTTTGGACCACCACCACCTCTCTTAATCTTTCCTTCTTTTTGTCATTCCCTCTACCCCTTTTGGAACAAAGAATTTAAAAAAAGAAAAAACTGGCAAAACCAACTAACCCATTAGTCAAAACTCCATAATACAAGCAATGTTACATACAAACAGTCCATAACCCCTCCAATGAAGGGAGGAAACAGAGCTGTGCTACATTTGCAAAGATAGCTTAGACAAAAAAAAGTCAATATTGGTGGGACTGTAGAGAAAGAGGCACACAATTATACTGCCACTGGAGTTGGGAATTGGTACAATCTTTTTGGAAAGCAATATGGCATTATGGTATAGGAACCATAAAAGTGTTAATATCTTTTGATCCAGTGATCCCATAAAGATGACTTATATCCCAAGGACAGTATTAGCAGGGGGGAAAAGACTTACCTGTACAAAAACTTTCATAGAGGCATTTTTCATCACAAAAAGACTGGAAATCACCCATGTGTCAAAATATTTGGGAACAGTTAAACAAATTGGGAGAAATGAATGTAACTCAATATTATTATGCTTTAAGAAGTGACAAATAATGAAGGATATAAAGTAATATAGGAAGTTGACATGAAGTTATGTAAAAAACGTAGATCTGAGTTAAATAAATAAAGGGCAACAAACTCCAGAAAAATATTCAGAAAATGTGTGGAAGGAAGGGGACCAGAACCAAAAATGTCATGATTATTATCATCTTGTCAAAGTTAATATATTCTGTTAAAAAATCTGTAAATAACAGAATTGATGGTTGTCTGCACCAACATTCTTTATTCTTTTTTATGTATCTAAATGTAATGTTTGTTGATGGATATTAAGTTTAGAATACACAGTAAAAAATAAAATAAAATGAGCAGTTTCCTATAGACAGCCAGTGGAGGCAGCTCCAATGAGAATAAATTGCAGTACAGAAGAAAGCAATAGACTCAAGAGAGAATTAATTGGTCCAGATAGTCAGAAGTCAGGCTACAGAGACCAGCAGGCATGGGAATCCCTCCTGAGTGACCTGCTTAGCAGAGATCCTGGAAGAGGGTGTGTGGAAGGCCAATCACCATGAAGTCTCTTATGAGAAGAGAAAGGAAGTAAGTTGCCTTGGCCACATGTTCCCAATGTGTATATCTCACTGTGCAGCTAGGTGGCACCTTGGTGCAGAGTGCCAGGCCTGAAGTCAGGAAGACTCATCTTCCTGAGTTCAAACCCAGCCTCAAACACTTACTAGCTGGGTGACCCTGGGCAAGTCACTTAACCCTGTTTGCCTCAGTTTCCTTATCTTTAAAATAAGCTGGAAAAGGAACACTCCAGTATCTTTGCCAAGAAAACCCAAAATGGGGTCATGAAGAGACTGAAACAACTAAACACCAACATACCTCACTACTGATGTCTTTTATCTATGTGCCTACTCTTCTTACTATTGCTATACGTATTTGGGGGAAAGTGTGACCCAAGTTTATGAGGGAAGTATTCTGTAGATACCTCTAACAATGCCATCTAAGGAAATACTTTTGTTTTGAGTTAATTATGTCTCTTGGCTGACTATTAAACTTAACTGGTAGAGGCTCATGAGCTAAAGTTTTAGGGGTAGGATCCACTGCAAACCCTAAACTTGTGGTACTTGTCATGCCTTGGGGGTACAACTGGCAACTTGTGAGTTAGGAATATAACCCAGAGGGGGATATATTAGCATATTGAAAAATATTTTGTCCTAAATGTATTACTTAGTAGTTATTTAAAATGAATCTTATTCTCCTACAGAACCTTAAGAGATCTCCTAACAGTTTTCCCTCAAGAACTGGGTATTATTCAGCTCTCCAGCTCCACATTATCTACATTTTAAATACATCCCTGTGCCTCCTTCTTAAAAAACCATTTCGAACATGTTAAATAATATGATTAGTGTTAATTACAAGGAAAGGCTAAGTGGTGGGCCAGGAAAAAACCAACATCCAGGAGAGCAGACAAAAGGCTGCTCTCCATTGCTAGAAATCAGCATAGTCACAGGTGGGTGATCTGATCAGTCAGTCCTCCAATCAGGTACTTAGCAAGCACATACTAGGGGTTAAGCACTGAGGGGAATACAAAAAAGTGTTTTTTTAAATGGTCACAGGCCTCCAAAAACCTATAATCGAGTTGGGAAGAGAAGACATAAACACATCCACAGAAAATGTGATGTAAACAAAAATGTAAGCAACTAGGTGTTGCCTAGAATGCCTAGAATCAGGAAGATTCTTCTTCCTGAGTTCAAATCTGGCCTCAGACACTAGCTGTATGGCCCTGGACAAGTCACTTAACCCTGTTTGCTTCAGTTTCCCCATCTGTAAGATGAGTCGCAGAACAAATGGCAAACCATTCCAGTATCTTTGCTAAGAAAACATGAAATGGGGTCATGGAGAGTCAGAAATGACTGAACAACGAAACAAGAATGAATGAATGAATGAAAATGCATTTAAGTGATTGCTATTAGTAATCACTAATTAGTTATTGTACTAAGCTCTAGGAATATAAATACCAAAAAAAAAAAAAAAGATTGTCTCTAGTCTTGACACTCTACATTACATTCTAATAGTTCTGGCCCTGAGGGGGACACTAGGACCATGGAGAAATGGGGTTGATCAGCTTGTTTCGGTCAGTTAGAGATTACTTTTTCCTTGGAGAAGCGAAGTAGTTAATTAAGCAGATAGTGGTTGGTCAAACAGATAATAAAACAGCCACTCAGAAAGCTGGGCTCCTTGAATTTACAACATGAGCTTAGTTTGGAGCCAGTCATGTTTGCTATGCGATTAGGAACAGGTAGTGACAATAATCTCAAGTTAGAAATGTGGAGTTTTTATTATTCATATATCCAAATAGCTAATATCATCATTTTCCAAACTGTTGTAACTTTTCAGTCCAAAGTCTCTCTCCCATCCCCTTCTCTCCTCTATAAAATTGTCATCTTCTCCCAGCCATATCTCTATGGCTGTCTAATTAAGCCTCCCCAGGAGTTAAAGTTAAACTTCTTTTCCCAGCCATGCCTCTGTGTGCCAAATAATAAAAAACTTTCACTTAAATTTTGGTTGGAAGAGTATGGGGGAGTAATTCTTTGAAAGAGGAATGTTTTCAAGAACCCATCTAGAAGTAACAGGTAAGAAAAAGGGAAAGCTCAAAGGAGCTTTATGCTCCTTTGATTAGCTCGCCTCCAAAAAAACATTACTTTGTGTCAGGACACAGAGGAAGGAAAAGGATTTGAAAGTTATATTGGATTCCACTCAAAAGCAGGGGAAGTGAGGCTAAGCTGTCTATCCTGTGGGCAAGGGGACTCTAGGAAGGTTTGTTAAGCAAGCCCCAAAGTCAGTTATTGGCATTTTTTATTAGATTTGGTCAATTTTAGTGGAGGAAGAGACTAGCAAATTATTCGGTTTCATGTATTCAAACCATGATAGCCCCAAATGCTCCGAATCAAGAGGTGGCTTTGGAGCCTGGGTGCACATGTATCCCATTGCGACTAGAGTGAGCTGGGTGCTACTGCCCTCTGGTGACTCTCCAGCACACATCAACAAGAGGAGGACCAAAAGAAAAATGCCCTGACCAGGAGACAGACTTTGTTAGATAAGCTGCACTAAAATGTGCTGATCCTCACATACTGACTGTATGACCCCAGAGAAGCTACTAAACCTATTAGTGGCCCTGGGCAACTTTCTAAATCACAGGAGATCTTAATGCTGGCTCTGAGAACTTTAAAAAAAAATTTAAACTATATTTCTATATAATCTATTTCCTTTGTAATCCCATGTATTTTGTTTTATTCAATTAAAACATCATTTTTTATTTTATGCCTTTAAACATTATTCTGAGAAGGCAGTTCTAGATTTTACTAGACTGCTAAAGGAGCCCATGACTAGGAAGAGGTCCATCAGCTTCCAAAGACTGCCAATGGGGTACAAGACACAAAAAAAGATTTAGAACCTGATTTAAATAAATTGCAGAATGATTACCAATCTGTACTGGTAGGAAGAGTTTACTCTCTAGAGTGTTCCTACACCAATTATATGATGGTTCAGTTTTTAAAAATGTGATCCATTTCTCTGTCCTCTTATCTCTCTCTCTCTCTCTCTCTCTCTCTCTCTCTCTCTCTCTCTCTCTCTCTCTCTCTCTCTCTCGCTCTCTCTCGCCTCTCTTTCTATCCTCTTTTTCTTCTTTCTTTTCTCTCTTCCTCTCTTCCCTCTCCTCTTCTCTCTCTCTCCTCTCTTTTTTCTCTTGCCTCTCTTCTCTCTCCTCTCTCTTTCTATCCTCTTTTTCTCTTCTTTCTTTTCTCTCTCTCTCTCCCCCTCCTCTCCTCTCCTCTCCTCTCCTCTCCTCTCCTCTCCTCTCCTCTCCTCTCCTCTCCTCTCCTCTCCTCTCCTCTCCTCTCCTCTCCTCTCCTCTCCTCTCCTCTCCTCTCCTCTCCTCTCTCTCTCTCTCTCTCTCTCTCTCTCTCTCTCTCTCTCTCTCTCTCTCTCTCTCTCTCTCTCTCTCTCTCTCTCTCAGTCAAGAAGGTGGGATGAGTAGGAAATAAGCCTGACACCTCATCCCACCAAAGCCAGAGACACTGGATCACAGGAATGTAGGCTCAGAGACTTAGAGCTGGAAGGGATCTTGGAGGCCAGCCTCCTCATCTCATTTTACAGATGAGAAAACTGAGGCCCAAGTCACTCAGGCTGCCCCAAGAGTATGATTTGAACCCACGTTCTCAGTCTATTTAGAACTAGGGTTTTTAATCTGGGGTCCATGAATCCCTAAGGGAGTCTATGGAGAGATTACAGGAGAGCCACGAACTTGGATGGGAAACAAACTATGAGTTTATTTTTGATGACCTTTTGTAATCCTATGAGTTTTATTTTATGTCTTTAAACATTATTCTGAGAAGGCAGTTCCAGATTTTACTAGACTGCTAAAGGAGCCCATGATGAACCCTGTTCTAGAGCAAACTGCTTTGTTCCCTGTACCAGGCTGCCTCCCCTGGCTGTCCCAACAACAAATGGGCAAGATTCACTTTCTTTGGAAACTCCTAGGAAGGAAGGTTCCAAGGAAAGGATTAGGTCCAGCTACTTATATTTGTGGCGAATGGTGGTACACTAGATAGAGCAGATCTTGGGCTGGAGTTAAGAGGACCTGAGTTCAAATGTGACCACAGAGACTTAATAGCTAAGTAACCTCAGGCAAATCACCTCACCTTTGCCTGCCTCAGTTTCCTCATCTATAAAATGGAGTTAACAATAACACTGACCTCCCAGCAAAGATGATAATATTCATAAAGTGCTTTAACACAGTCCCTGGCAATAGCAGGTACTATATAAATGTTAGTTATTATTTCATGAGCAGGGATTTGAGGAGGAAGACTTTGGTATTGGGAGGTCAGGACAAATGTAGGGAGACTGGAAGACGGGCACTGGGGTATCTGAGCAGATATGGCTGCTGTTGGGAAGGATTTTCAGAGGGGTGGGGGAAGAGAGAGAGACAGAAACAGAGACAGAGAGACAGAGAGAGAGAGGGAGAGACAGAGAGAGACACAGAGAGAGAGAGACAGAGAGAGAGAGAGAGAGAGAGAGAGAGAGAGAGAGAGACAGACAGACAGACACAGAGACACAGAGACACAGAGAGAGAGAGGCTAGGAGGGTGGAGACAGAAGTTGGAGCAAGGCAACAAGTACCAGACTTTTATATAGAAAAAAATCTGAAAGCTGAGTCCCCCTGTTTTGGTCTCTTCTTGCCTAGGTGCCTGAGATTTGGGTGAGGGGAGAAGAATAGCCTGGGCTTGGCAACACCACTTCCTCTACTTGGCTGCCATGGGGTCTAGCCTTGGTTGCAGCAGCATTCACATTTGCCCATCAAGAACTTGGTCACAAATGCTAGGGGCTATGATGGCACATCTAGGTGCCAAGAACAACTTGGCATCTGCGATTTGTTGAGTCCTATAATACAAAACAACTGGCTAATCAGCTTCGAGGAACTGAAGCTGGATGCCCTGTTCCACTGAATGGTGCATGCACGGAGGTTGGACAATGGGAGGTAAATGACACACTGAAGTGGCACCATTTGTTCTCTATGCTCAAGCGGTAAATAGAGTATAGCTAGAGAATGCTGGGGAACAGTGGCAGTGATAGAAGACAGAGAAACTTTAGCTGGCAAGATTCAAGGGTGGGGCTGGAGAAGATGGGAGGGGAAACTCACTTTGTACAAAAGCATCAAAGGGTCTAGACAAATGAAAAGCCTGTGGCAGCGATGATAATAGGCCCCACAAATAACAGCCCCAACTCCAGGCTAAAGGGCAGGCTTTTCATGGATGCAAAAGAAAAAAATGTACATAACACCTACCTAGCCTTTTCAGTCACACACATCATTAACATTATCTTTGCACATAAATTACTAGCTCAGGTCCTGCGAAGCCCAGAAAGATCAGAGCAGTCCCCATTCTTCTACTGAACCGTGACACTTCCTAAGCCAATAATTCATTTTGTTTCCTGCTGGCTGATGTGCTCATTAGGATCTGCAGGCATATTCAGTTCGATTCAACCTATACTTCCTAATCCCCAATCATGTGCAAGGTAATCAACAAGCATTAACTGAAAATTTAGCAGGTGGCAGGCACTGGGAAATCAGGGACAAAAACCCGAAACAGTTCCTGCCACCAGGCTGCTTATATTCTATGGAGGGGAAATAACTTATTCAAACAGGAGTAGACAAAAAATACAGGCAAAATATTTTTATCTCATTTAGGGGGTTCAGGAAAGTCCTCATGTAGAAGGTAGGGCTTGAGCTAAACTTTGAATAAATGAATAAAAGAAAAAGTATTTATTCAGCTCTGTGTGCCAAACACCATACTAACTGCTGGGGATACCAGTACAAAAGTGAGACAGGCTCAGGGAGTCATATGATCAGGGCTATTAGGAGTTGATTGATAAGTCATTTCTAGTAGCAGTGGCATTTGGGGTTTGATTGCAATTTTCAGAGAAACAAATGGGAAGAGGGAGTAGATACATGGCAGCAGTGGAAAAGAAGACAAGTAAAAATATGGCAGCATTGGGATGTAATGTATGGCTAGGACCAAGATGGACACAGTGGGCCATGTGAATTTGTTTGTAATTAGCTTCTTTTTTGTTTCTTTTTCCTTTTTATGGGGCAATGAGGGTTAAGTGACTTGCCCAGGGTCAAGCAGCTAGTAAGTGTCAAATGGCTGAGGCCGGATTTGAACTCAGGTCCTCCTGAATCCAAGGCCCCTGCTTTATCCACTGCACCATCTAGCTGCCCCCGGCCCATGTGAATTTGTGCTCAGGACCAAGTGTGTCCCAGGATAAGAATTCCAAAGCTGAGTGGTTTAGTCCTCCAGGGCCTTGTTTCTGGAGGCCTAGGGCTTTACAGATTTTCAATGACAGGTGCATGGAAAGAAGATTTGAAGTATTTAAGGGATCCTGGTAGATGGAGGTAAAGAGGGAGTGAATATTAGGCATAGGTGTTAGTACATGCAAAAGTACTGAGGTAGCAGATGGAATGTCTTGCACTATGAAGAATTTGTCAGCAGACAAAAGAATGGATGAAGTGGAGCAATATATACTGAATCTGGAAAGGTAATTTGGAGTCGGGTTGTACAGGGCTTGAAATGTCAAACAGAAGAGTTTATATTTGATCTTAGAGGCAATAGCCAGCCACTGGATCATGGAGAGGAAGGTAGAGAAAGAAGAAATATCCTAGAGGGAGAATTAATACGGTATGGCAATGAACCACATTGGGAGAGGGTTAGGGGTTCAGGAGAAGTTAGAGTCAGTGATAATTCCAAGGTCTTTAACCTGGATGACTGGGAGTTGTTCTATAGGCAAGAAGGTTAGAAAGAATGAAATTTTTGTTAGGTACTGTGCTTTACAAATATTATCTCATTTGGTCCTTCAAACAACGCTGGAAGGTAGGTGCTATATTTATCCCCATTTCACAGGTGAGGAAACAGACAAACAGAGGTTAAGTGACCAGCCCCCGAGTTACACAGCTAATAAGTGTCTTAACCTGATTTCAACTCAGATTTTCCTAATTGCACGTCCAGCACTCTATTCCCTGCTTTATGCAGATCAAGTTTTAACTTCTGGAGGGGCATCTAAGGATAAAGAATTGAGCGAGTACTCAGAAATGTTTGAACAGAACTCTGGAGAGAAATCTGTGTTTAGAATCTAGATTTGGGAGTTATGCTTAGATATGATTACTGAAGTTATAGGAATGAATGAGTTCACTGAAGGAGACAGGAGAGAGAGAGAGAGACAGAGAGACAGAGACAGAGACACAGAGACACAGAAAGACAGAGACAGAGACACAGAGACTGAGCCAGAGAGAGAGAGAGGAAGAGGAAGGAGGAAGAGAAAGGAGAAAGAAGAGGAGGAGGATAGGAGAGGAGGAAAAAAGGAAAGACACTCTCTCATTTAGTTAGTAAAGAGAAGGAGGTGAACAGCTGAGGATATAGAGGGCTGGTTAATCAAGGAAGGAGGAGAACTGGCAGAAAGCAGTACCACAAAGTTGAGAAAGACCACCATGCTGGATGGAGGAGGAAGATGATATCATGCTGCAGAAAGGCTGAGGATGGTGAGGACCAAGAAAAAGTCACTGGATGTGGCAGTTAGGATGTCAGTCCTAACCTTAAAGAGCAGTTTCAGGAGAGTGGAAGGGATGGAGGTCACGGTGCCAAGGGTTTGAGGACTGAATGAGTGGTGAGGAAAAAGAGATAATGAAGAGTTAATATGCTGACGACTGTATCTTCTAATTTAGTAAAGGGTTAGTGGCATGGTCAAGGGAAAATTTTCTTGTCTTTTCTTTTTTTTTTTCTTTTCCTCTTCTCTTCTTTGCTCTTCTGTAGGATGGGTGAGTGTTGAGAATTTTTATAGGCAGAAGGAAAGGAGCTAGCAGAGAGATTGGTGCAGCTGGCTGGATTGCGCTCTTTCCCCAAAGGAGAAGAAGGGAGATCTGGAAATAGAGACAACTCTAATGACTGATGAATATCCATGAGTGCAGCCCCTTGATAATAAAGGAATTCTGATAACCCCTCTGTGTTGAACCTTAGCTGACCTACTCATAATTGGTTTATTCAAAGGTACTGGGGTTTGTTTGCCCTAGATTGGGCAAACTATCTCATTTCCTCAGTAGAAAACCTCATCGTTCCTGACCACAGGCCATCTGGAATTGGTCTTCTAAATGGATAGAGCCAATTTCCTGGGTATGTGGCTTCATTTTCCTGAGCCAGACAAAAGCTGGGACCCAGGTTGGCAGGGAGGCTGACACATATTTCTTCTTCTAAGTGTTCCACCAGTTGTCTGTATGCTATCAAAAACCATGTAATTAAATTAGTTTTGGAAAGAGGAAAGGCCAACACATTTTAAAGTTGGAGAGAGAGGAAAAGGTAAGTGATGACATAGGAAGATTTTTAGGTCTGAAGACTTGGAGTCAAGAGATCTCACTGTCTCACAGTGAATGATCCTATTACTCTGACACTTTCCTCTTATTTTGTTTTTTGTTTCACAATGTAATTGTTGGGTGATTGTTTTAAGGCAATTAAACTCTTCAATTCAATTAAAATATTTATAAACTCCTGAGTGGTGATCAAAGCCCTCCACAATCAATATCCAATCTACTTGGCATCATCTATGTTCAACCCAACCCTCCCTGCATTCCCCCTAAGCCTGCAAGAGATACCTAGATCTAAATGATTTCTTAGCAGCCCTCGAATTTTTTATACCACTTTTGCATTTGTCTCATTCTTTATTATACTGTTAAAGGAGTTTTACAATTTCCCAAAGGTAATCCATTCCACTCTCCCATTGGGCCCAACCTAATGATCACTTATGTATACTGGTACATGTTATATCTGGGCAATAGTCATTCTTCATCCATTGATCTTTCCCATGTGGATGGTCAGGCTAAACTCATTTGGAGCGGTCGTAGATATCTTCCAGGAGGTACTGCACTGCTCTGGGGTTTAATATGACGTCATTTACAGACAGGAACATTTGGGGAATTTCGCCATGATCAAGGATTCTTCAACTTAGACTCTGCAGTGGGTCTCTTCTATCACCATGGCAAACATCTCTGGCAAGCACAAACCTCCATGTTCTATGCTTTGCCAGACATTTATGATCAGAGCATTTTTCTAAGCAGGATTATTTATTGAGCCACCTTGAATGATTTTGAGGGGAAGCATTGCGGTTCAGTGAAAAGAGTACTGAAGCTGGAGTGCTGATTTTGAAATCATGAGACCTGAGTTTGAATTCTGCTTCTACCTCTGTGATCCTGGGCAAGTCATTTAACCTCTCTACGTCTCAGTTTCTTCACTGATTAAATGAGGGGTGAGAACTAGATGTCCTCTAAGGTAGCTCTTCTAGCTCTAAATCTATTGTTCTGTGAGGTATGGAAAAAAGAATCTTTGTTGGAAAAGAGCTTTTAAAACAGTACTTTGTTCTACTTCCTAGCTGTGCAACCCTGGAAAAATCACTTAACCTGCCTGCCTCAGTTTCCTCAACTGTAAAATGGGGATATTAACAGTGGTTGTGAGGATTAAATGATATAGTATTTGTAAAGCTCTTGGTACAGTTCCTGGACCACAGTAGGCACTTAATAAATGCTTCCTTCTTCCTTCCCTCCCTTTCTCTGTCCTTCTTTTCTCCCTCCCTCCCTTCTTTTCCTTCTTTCTTTTTTCCTCTGCATCAAATGCTTTTTCATAATCAATAAACAGTAAGCAGTGGCATCTTATATTCTCTCCATCTTTCAATCAATTGCAAAATGGCAAAAACATAGTCGACTCTTGAATATTGCCTGTGAAAGTCTGCTTGTTCTCTCCTACTGCCCTCAATGAGGCTGCTCTTGATTTCTGTGTAGATGAGTCTCCTAAAGGTTTTATATCTTTGCATATTGGAGAACCAGTCCATAGGTTCAGTTAATGTTTTTTTTCCTGTTTGCTTTATTGTTGTTGCTCTTGGTGGTGGTGGTGGTTGTATTAAGAAGGTCTGAAACTTTTCCCACTGCTTTGGTATATTCCTTTCCTTTAGATATTTTGTGTATTGATTCCTCAATACCCTTGCAATTGTGTTATTTCTAGCACAGATCTCTCTATACACTTAGTCCTATCTGATCGCTTTTGCTGCCTTTGTTCTCTTTAGTGCCATTTAACCACTGCCTATAAGCATCTGTAATGTCAGGGTCCAAATATGATGGCTCCATTGCCCTTACCAACAATTTCCTCATTGACAAATCCAGTGGTCTCTCCTTAGGGTTCATCTTCCTTTAAAGAATGCAAGTTTCTCATGGAAACAACAGCCTGCCTTTTTCATATTAATATTCTACTGGTGTTCCCATATGACAGTGAGACATGGGATGCAATAGAAGCCAAAAAGTTAAAAATGAGTAACACACAAAGGATATTGAGAGGAATGTGGTGGGCAGGATGCAACATGTAACCAGTGAGGAACTTCAGAGAAGAATAGGAGTAAAGAGGCTATCGAGGAAATGTCTGATGGGAAGAAAAGATGGGCTGGTCATATGGTGAGAATGAGGGATGACAGATGGATAGACAGTGTGCTCCACTGATACCATGATGATGTTGAGAGAAAGTTGGTTGGGCTCCCTATGTTGAATGTATGGGATGAACATGGATAAAAGCCACATAACATGGGCAGACCTACTTATGATTTGCATCATTGGAGTTCCCTTCCAAATCAATGAGATCAGAAATTCTTATAAGTATTTTTATACTATACTTATTTGCAGACTTCTCCTTTTCTTCATTAAACTGTAAACCCCTCAAGAGAAGGATCATACATATACACATATAACCATATACACATACACACACATATCGCATGTATGTGGAACACTTACCTCCTTATCCTAACACTAGGATAGCCAATAGATCCCCTCTATTTCAAAATGCAAATGTCTCTTGTGTTAAGCAAACTTCAGATTCTGGAGTAGATGAATATCCTTGATAGTGATGATGGTCTGTGTTTCCCTTGTGTGTCATTAGGAAGTAGTTCATAGCTTTTTTTTTTCTGGAAAGAAAAGAAAAGCTGAGTGAGGTTTAGAAAAACAGTAAACATGTTCTCATAATATGCACCATTTTTTCATATCGGAGAACTTAAAAATTCAGACATAACTTTTTGTAGCAGCATAAAACTGGAAACAAAGGAACCAATGGTTTAGGAATGGCTGAATATAATGTGGCATGTGAATATAGGGGACCAATACTGTCCCATACAAAATCATTAATGTAAGGCATGAATGGAGAAGCTAGGTAGCACAGTGGATACAGTGTCAGGTCTAGAGTCAAGAAGACTCTCTGAGTTAAAATCTGGCCTCAGATACCAGCTGTATGACCCTTGGCAAGTCATTTAATCCTATTTGACTCAGTTTCCTCATTTGTAAAATAAACTGGAGAAAGAAATGGCAAACCAATATCTTTTGCCAAGAAAACCCAAAAGGGGTTATAGGGGTCAGACATGACTGAAATGACTGAACAATAACAAAAGGCATTTAGGGGATCTTGGGAAGACGTATGAAGCCAAGCAAAGTGGTATGAATAGAACCAGAAGAACAATATGCTTAATAGCCATAATTGTGCAAATTGTAACAATACTAAAAGGCTGTCCAACTCAGCTTTCTGACATTGACCAACATCGTTCCAAGAGAATAAATAATAGAACAGACATTCTTCCCCTCAGTAGAAGGGTGGGGGACTACTGGAGCAAAATATGTGGCATATAGTGTCAGACTTGGTCATTTTGTCAGTCTTAGCTGTTTTTCCTTTGGTATAAAAGAGAATTCAATGAGGTAAGGGGTATCACATAAAAAAAACTGGTGTAAAAACAATAGTCATCAATAAATCTTTTTTAATGGTATTTTTTATTGTGCTCGAGTAAAAATAACTATGGGAATCGAAAACATCTTGTTGAAAAGGACTTTGATAGACTAGTCCTAATCTCATCAGGGTTACCAATAATTTCCTAATTGCCAAATTCAGTGGTCTTTCCTCAGGGCTCATTCTCCTTGAGCATTCTGCAGTATTTGATGCAATTGACTATCTTCTCTTTCTGGATATATATTTTTCTCTCTCCTAGATTTCATTACACTATTCTTTTCTGGTTTTCCTTCTTGACTTGGTCTTTTTTGCCAGTTCACTATGCTCCAAACCCTACTGGGCAATATGTATGTAAAGGGCAGACAGATATTGACAGTTATTGACTGTGAGGGCCAAAATTTGATATACTGAATGTTATTTGGGTGACTCACCTTAATATTGGGGTCCCGGAAATATGAAGGACCTTTAAGGTTTAACCTCCCCTCTGAACAGCCCTTTTTAGATCTTTCTCCCAGGCTAATAAGAAAGAAGCCTCTAAGCTTTAGCTCAAAAAAGGATCAGATTTTATTACTTGGGAATTAATTAAACAACAAAGGTGAAACTAATAAAAATCAAAGATAAGGAAATAGGAAAATAGAAATACAGATAGAGATTCTTAACTCTAAGCTTAACCCAGACCCTTTCCAATTTAGCTAGTTCAAAGGAATCTAGGGTTTTCCATAAGTAACTCACTGAATCTGAACGTTTACAGTTGCTGACCAGAGACAGCAGTTGCCTCAGACAGAATACGAACACATGCCATGCACCACCACCCCAAGGGCCCAAGTAGAAAGAGCGAGCGCGAGCTTGCATACCAGAAGTAGCTCACCTCCCTTCTGGGAGCATTCAATCTCCCTCCCCCAGAAGGGCAGGTCCTTCAAAAAATTGCCTTCGTGGGGGCAGCTAGATGGCGCAGTGGGTAGAGCACCGGCCCTGGAGTCAGGAGTACCTGAGTTCAAATCCGGCCTCAGACACTTAACACTTACTAGCTGTGTGACCCTGGGCAAGTCACTTAATCCCAGTTGCCTCACTAAAAAAAACCTGCCTTCGTAACCTTGGGGTGGGCCAGGTGTGGCCCCTCCCAAATGAGTTAGCTAAAAACAGGAATATTAATCTTTACCACAAAGAATTTTTACCACATGACTCAACAGTAAATATTTAGTCACATATCAATTTAAGGTGTGATATGGCTTAGGATCACAGATTTCAAATTAGAAAGACCTGTATTAGTCATCTGTAAGAGAGGTGTGTCTCGTATCTCAACCCCAATGAATGTAACTAAGAAGATATTCTGTGTCCTGATTATCTTATTAAAGGATCATATCTCTTTGATGGACTAAATATGGGCTGCAAGGGAGGGCAGAGAATCAGCCCAAAGGGAGTGTAACCTTCCCCCTCCCCTGACCATTGATCACATCATTGCAAAAATTGGACCAATAACAAACAATGCAGCTAGCCTGAGAGAGGATAAAATAGACATGTGGAAAGAACTTCAGGACTCTTTAATATCCCCAATCCTTGGGGCTAAGAAGGAAGTTACACATATCTCAAAGGGACTTCATAATGTCTCTACAATGGGAAACAAGACTTCCATTCAACCAGGAGCTGTGAGTTACCCTTTTGCCACATGTTTTCTTTAAGCTTGAGCCCATTTTCCTCTGGACTCTGTATGTACTTGTGGGAGAGCATATTTCAGACACTTGGGGGATTTTTTAAAAAATTAGGCTTTTAAGGAGCACCTAGGTGGCACAGTGGATAGAGCACCGGCCCTGGAGTCAGGAGTACCTGAGTTCAAATCCAACCTCAGACACTTGAGACTTAATAGCTGTGTGACCCTGGGCAAGTCACTTAACCCCCATTGCCCTGCAAAAAAAAACAAAACAAAAAACAAAACAAAACAAAAATTAGGCTTTTACTATACTTATATCAGTAAACATCTCTCTGATAAATGATATGAATAAATTAACTGATATTAGGGAGGGAATAACTGGTTAAATGCTATTTTTGAAGCACACTGATGGGGCTCACGAGCTATCATACTAGAAAACCTCACTCAACCTCTCAGTATTACCCTTATAATTCTGTAAAGAGAAGTAGTTAACTGCTCTCTAGAAACCCAAACTGCCAGTGAGAATGAAAATTGGTAGAGTGAGCCTAGAGGGGGTGCAACCTATCCAATCTAACTCTCTCATTCTACATATAAGGCAACCAAGAATTCCCCATAGACACATGTAATCTAGGATTGGAATCCACGTATTCTGACACCAAACTCTTTAAGAAATTCAACACATCTCACCTAAGTTACAATTTTCTGATGTGGTCAGCACTAAAGCTGAGTGGGTTTAGACATCTTTTGCCCTGTATTTACTATGTGTCCACTTCTTATGAGTGGACTAATATGGCATAATCTCAGGAGATACACACTAGAGGCCCCCAGGAAAGCAGATCAGCTGAGCAAGAAGTAATTACTAAGAAAGGATACATTCTCAATATTATGACTTCTGCTCCCTCCGTATTCTCTTATTCTCCCACTGACCCCTTGCTGCACTCCACACACACCTCATTTGGTGCAGAATGGAAAGGTCAAACCAAAAGGTGGAAAAATTATGAACTCAAGACTAGAGCCAGAATGAAGCTGTTGCCATCACGTTGAGAGCAGCCAGCCAGCTGAAAGGAAAGGGATGGGGTAGAAGGTTATCAATAAAGACTAGAAAAATGTATGCTCCATTTGGAACTATGCCCAAAGGGCTATAAAGCTGTGCATACCCTTTGACCCAGCAATACCATCACTAGGTCTACATAACGGAGATCAAAGAAAAAGGGAAAGGACCTATATGCACAAAAAAATTTCTTGTAGCTCTTTTTGTGGTGGCAAAGAATTGGAAATTGACAGGATGCCCATCAGTTGGCGAAAGGCTAAACAAGTTGTGATATATGACTGTGATGGAATACCATTTTACTATAAGAAATGATGAGCAGTATGCTTTCAGAAAAAAACCTAGAAACACTTATATGAACTGATGCAAACTGAAGGGATCAGAACCAGGAAAACATTATAAACAGTAACAGCAATATTGTACAATGATCAACTGTGAATGACTTAGCTATTTTCAGCAATACAATGATACAAGACAATTCTGAAGGACTTATGATGAAAAATGTTATCCACCTCCAAAGAAAGAACTAATGGAGTCTGAATACAGATCAAAGCATACATTTTAAACTTTCTTTATTTTTCTTGTTTTTTTGGGGGGGGTCCATGTTTTCTTTTGCAACATGACTAATATGGTAATATGTTTTGATACGTATAATTTATATCAAATTGCTTGCCTTCTCAAGGAGTAGGGAAGGGAGAGAGAGAATTTGGAACGTCAATTTTTTTTTAAAGAATGCTAAAAAATTTTTTACATATAATTGAGAAAAAATAAAATAAGAGAGGAAAAGAAGGATGCTTCTTGTTCTAAGAATTAGGCCACCAGCCATCCTTTCAGTTTTGATAGCTAAAGGGTTAAAATTTATAAGAAGGAAAAACAATGGGGGTAAGGCTGAAGAAAAGGTGAGGAGACTAGCCAGCAGCTGACCAAGGAGAAGGAAGGGCCTCTAATAGTTTAGAAATGACCCTGCTAGTTTCAGTGTTATTTAGGAATATATAACCAGAGGATATTTTTTTCTTTACCAAGCATTTCATCTTAAGAAATGCAAGAAGAGATATGATGTATGGACCAAAACAACAGGAGTTACCAAAAAGAACAACCAGGAGGTACTGAAAACACTATAGGAATGCCAAATGTTTAGAGTCCAGGCCAGACTCACCAGGCAGTGAACTGAAGTATTCCATATCAGAATGCAGCAATATATTACAATTGAGGAGTCTGCTCCCTACAGCTTGAACTGGACATATACAGGACTAGGCCAATGATATCATAAGAAGGGAAAACAATAGCCAGGGAAAGACCTCCTGGATCATTGTTTGGGTAGAATTCAGAGACAAACCTGTGAACATCATGGGGATAAAAGGAGGGAAAGACAATGGCTTATTGAAAATGAAGTGGCCTGGTGGAGTCAATATGGTAGAGAGAAGCCAATAAGTTGCCTGAGCTCTTCCAAGTTTCCCTCAAAAATAATATTAAATCAAGCCTCTAAACAAATCTGTCAGTGGGAAGCAACTGAGGCTCCTTGATCCTGGCTTGGCAGACTAGTGGTGAGATCCTGCATGCAGAGAACAAGCCCAGGGTGGGGAGAAATCCACAAGCCATAGAGGCCTCAGAGTAGAAAGCCAGCGACACAGCCCCTATCTCCCAGCACAAGAAGCTTGAAACAGTGACCCTGGTGCCCAAGGAGAGTACCTCAACTTAAAAAAAAATAAGCTGCAATATGGACAAGAAACAAAAAAGAGCTCTCACCAATGAGATCTTCTGTGTCAACAGGGAAGAGACAAACACAAACTCAGATGAAGACAATACTCTCAAATTGCCTACATGCGAAGCCTCAAGAGGGAAGATAAATTGGTCTCAAGACCAAAAAGTCTTCTTGGAAGAGCTCAAAAAGGATTTTAAAAATCAATTTAGGGGCAGCTAGGTGGTACACTGGATAAAGTACCAGCCCTGAATTCAGGAGGACCTGAGATCAAATCTGGCTTCAGACACTTGACACTTAATAGCTGTGTGACCCTGGGTAAGTCACTTAACCCCAATTGCCTCACCCAAAATAAATAAATAAATAAAATCAATTGAGAGAGGTAGAAGAAAAATGGGGAGAGAAATGGAAGCAACACAAGAAAATTATGAAAAAAGAATCAGCAGCTTGGAAAAGGAAGCACAAAGATTGACTGAAGAAAACAATTCCTTAAAAAATTCATTTGGCCAAATGGAAAAGGAGGTACATAATCTGACTGAAGAAAAAAAATGCCTTAAAAATTTGAATTGGACAGTTGGAAGCTAACAACTCCATGAGACACCAGGAATCAGTCAAACAAAATCAAAAGAATGAAAAAATAGAAGAAAATGAAGAAAATGGGAAATACCTCATTGGAAAGACAACTAACCTGGAAAATAGACAGCAAAACTATACTAGTGGGGGATCTGAATCTTCCCCTCTAAGAATTAGATAAATCTTGCCACAAAATAAATAAGAAAGAAGTTAAAAATGTGAATAGAATGTTAGAAAAGTTAGATATGATAGATATCTGGAGAAAACTGAATGGGGATAGAAAGGAATATACCTTTTTCTCAGAAGTACAGGACACATATTCAAAAATTGACCATGTATTAGGGCACAAAAAACCTCATAGTCAAATGTAGAAAGGCAGAAGTAGTAAATTCATCCTTCTCAGATCATGATGCAATAAAAATTACATGTAACTGAAAATTAATTGGAAACTAAATAATTTCATTCTAAAGAATGAGTGGGTCAAACAACAAATCATAGAAACAATCAATAACTTCATCCAAGACAATGATAATAATGAGACAAGATACCAAAATCTATGGGATGAAGCCAAAGCAGTGCTTAGGGGAAATTTTATATCTCTAAATGCTTACATCAATAAAAAAGAGAAAGAGGAGATCCATAAATTGGGCATGCAAATTAAAAGGCTAGGAAAAGAACAAATTAAAAATCCCCAATTAAATACTAAATTAGAAATTCCAAAAATTAAAGGAAAAATTAATAAAATTGAAAGCAAGAAAACTATAGAACTAATAAAAAAAACTAAGAGCTGGTTTTATGAGAAAACCAATAAAATAGATAAACCATTGGTTAATTTAATTTTAAAAAAAGAAAGAAGAAAACCCAAACTACTAGTATCAAAAATGAAAGGGATGATTTTGCCACCTATGAAGTGGAAATTAAAGCAATAATTAGGAACTATTTTGCCCAACTGTATGCCAATAAATTTGACACTCTAAATGAAATGGATAAATACTTACAAAAACTGCCCAGGTTAACTGAAGAGGAAATAAGCCCATATCATTCGTTTACAAGTGGATTCTACCAAACATTTAAAGAACAATTAATTCCAATAGTATTCAAATTATTTGGAAAAATAAGTGAAGAAGGAGTCCTACCAAATTCCTTTTGTGACACAAATATGGTATTGATACCAAAACCAGGCAGAGTCAAAACAGAGAAAGAAAATTGTAGACCAATTTCCCTAATGAATATTAATGCAAAAATCTTAAATAAGATATTAGCAAGGAGATTACAGCAAGTGATCACCAGGATAATACACTATGACCAGGTGGAATTTATATCAGGAATGCAGGGCTGGTTCAACATTAGGAAAACTATTGACATAATCAACCACATCAATAAGAAAACTAACCAAAATCATATGATTATCTCAATAGATGCAGAGAAAGCTTTTGACAAAATACAGCACCCATTCCTAATAAAAACACTAGAGATCTTAGGAATAGGTGGTACTTTCCTTAAAATAATAAGCAGTATCTACCTAATACCATCAGCAAGCATTATATGTAATGGAGAAAAGTTAGAGGCATTCCCAATAAGATCAGGGGTGAAACAGCAATGTCCATTATCACCTCTATTATTTAATATTGTACTAGAAATGTTAGCTTTAGCAATCAGAGAAGAAAAAGGAATTAAAGGAATTAGAATAGGCAAGGAGGGAACAAAACTATCACACTTAGCAGATGATATGATGGTATATTTAGAGAATCCTAGAGAATCAACTCAAAAATTACTTGAAACAATTAACAACTTTAGCAAAGTAGCAGGATATAAAATAAATTCACATAAATCATCAGCATTTCTATACATGACCAACAAAGTCCACCAGCAAGAGATAGAAAGAGAAATTCCATTTAAAGTAACAGTAGACAATATAAAATACTTGGGAATCTACTTGCCAAGACAAACCCAGGAACTCAATGAACACAATTACAAAACACTTTTCACACAAATCAAATCAGATTGAAATAATTGGAAAAATATCAATTGCTCATGGATAGGCTAAGCTAATATAATAAAAATGACAATTCTACCTAAATTAATTTACTTATTCAGTGCCATACCAATCAGACTACCTAAAAATTATTTTATAGAGCTAGAAAAAATAATAACAAAACGCATCTGGAAAAACAAAAGGTCAAGAATATCAAGGAAATAATGAAAAAAAATGCACAGGAAGGTGGGCTAGCTGTACCAAATCTGAAGCTTTACTATAAAGCAGCAGTCATCAAAACTATCTGGTATTGGCTAAGAAATAGAGTGGAGGATCAATGGAATAGGTTAGGCACAGGAGACACAGTAGTAAATGACTTTAATAATGTACTGTTTGATAAACCCAAAGACTCCAGCTTCTGGGATAGGAATTCAGTATTTGACAAAAACGGCTGGGAAAACTGGAAAAGAGTATGGCAGAAACTAAGCATAGACCAACATCTTACACCTTATACTAAAATAATGTCAAAATGGGTACATGATTTAGACATAAAAGGTGATACCATAGGTAAATCAGGAGAGGAAGGAATAGTTTACCTCTCAGATCTTTGGAAAGGAGAACAGTTTATCATCAAAGAAGAGATAGAGAATATTATGAAATTCAAAATGGATGATTTTGATTACATTAAATTAAAAAGGTTTTGTACAAACAGAAGCAATGCAGCCAAAATTAGAAGGGAGACAGAAAACTGGGAAACAATTTTTATAGCCAGTACTTCTGATAAAGACCTCATTTCTAAAATATATTGGGACCTAATCAAATTTGTAAGAATCCAAGTCATTCCCCAATTGAGAAATGGTCAAAGGCAATTTTCTGATGAAGAAATCAAAGCTATCCATTGCCATATGAAAAAATGCTCTAAATCACTATTGATTAGAGAAATGCAAATTAAAACAACTCTGAGGTGCCACTTCACACCTATCACATTGGATAATATGACAAAAAAGGAAAATAATAAATGTTGGAGAAGCTGTGGAAAAATTGGAACACTAATGCATTGTTGGTGGAGCTGTGAACTGATCCAACCATTCTGGAGAGCAGTTTGGAACTATGCCTAAAGGGCTATAAAGCTTTGCATACACTTTGATTCAGCAATACCACTATTAGGTCTTTTTCCCAAAGAGATCATAAAAAAGGGGAAAGACCAACACATACAAAAATATTTATAGCTGCTCTTTTTGTGGTGGCAAGGAATTGGAAATTGAGGAGTTGCCCATCAGTTGAGGGGTTGCCCAACAAGTTGAGGTATATGAATGTAATGGAATACTATTGAGCTGTAAGAAACGATGAGGAAGAGGATTTCAGAGAAACCTGGAGAGACTTGCATGAACTAATGATGAGTTAAAATGAGCAGAACCAGGAGAACATTGTACACAGTATCAACAACATTGTGTTTTGATCAGCTGTAATAGACTTGATTCTTCTCAGCAATACAATGGCCCAAGATAGTTCCAAAGGACTCATGATGGAAAATGCATTCCAAATCCAGAAAAAAAAAGAACTGTTGAATCTGGATGCAGATTGAACCATACTATTTCTATTGTTTTTGTTGTTGTTTTTCTTTTGGGGGGTTTTCCTTTTTGCTCTGATTCTTCTCTCATTACATAACTAATGCAGAAATATGTTTAAAGTGATTGTACATATATAACCTATATCAGATTACTCGCTGTCTTGGGGAGGGGGGAGGGAGGGGAGGGAGGGAGAAAAATTTGAAACTAGAAATCTTATAAAAACAAATGTTGAGGGGCGGCTAGTTGGCACAGTGGATAAAGCACCGGCCCTGGATTCAGGAGTACCTGAGTTCAAATCTGGCCTCAGACACTTGACACTTACTAACTGTGTGACCCTGGGCAAGTCACTTAACCCCCATTGCCCCACCAAAAAAACAAAACAAAACAAAAACAAAAACAAATGTTGAAAATTTTAAAAAAGAAATTAAAAAAAAAGAAAATGAAGTGGCCTACTTATGGGAGAATTCAGTCTTTCAACATACATTTTGTTGTTGTTAAGTCATTTTTCAGTTATGACTGACTCTTTGTGACCCCATTTGAGGTTTTCTTGGCAAAGATACCAGAGGGGTTTGCCCTTTCCTTCTCCAGCTCATTTTACAGATGAAGAAACTGAGGCAAAGAGGGTTAAGTTATTTGCCTAGGATCATACAGCTACTAGGTGTCTCAGGCCAGATTTGAACTCAGGTCTTCCTGACTCCAGGCCCAGCACTCTATTAGCTGCACCATCTTGCTGCCCTATGCACACCCCAAACACTTGCTAAAGTGCTCTATATTGTGCCAAGCTCTGGTAATACAAAGAAAGACCCCCTCCCCCCAAACTCGAATATACACTCAAGGAGTGGAATTCTAATGAGGGGAACAACATGCAAATAACTAGGTACATAGGAGCTAAATACAGAGAAAATAGAAGATAACCTGAAAGGGGAAGGCATTAAGGGAGGACTGCGAAAGCATGGCTGTAGGAGGCAGGGTCTGGACTGAGCCTTGAAGGAGGCTGGGAAACCTAGGAGGCAGAGAAGAGAGTCATTTCAAGAATGTTGGACAGACAAGGAAGAGGTATAAAGGCAAGAGAACAGGTTCATGTCAATATTTGAACTGCAAATAGGTCAATGTAGCTGGATTGTGGATTGTATGGAGAGTGAGGAGGAAGTTTGTAAGAAGCCAGGGGAAAGCTAGCAAAGCAACAAGCTACGAAGAGGGTTTTTCCGGTTTTTTTTGGGGGGGGGGGGTTGGGCAATGAGGGTTAAGTGACTTGCCCAAGGTCACACAGCTAGTAAGTGTTAAGTATCTGAGTCTGGATTTGAACTCAGGTCCTCCTGAATCCAGGGCTGGTGCTTTATCCACTGCGCCACCTAGCTGCCCCTGCTATGAAGAGTTTTAAAAAACAAACGGAGTTTTTTATATTCGAACCTGTGGGTAACAGGGAGGTACGGAAGTTCACTGAGCAGAAGAGTAATAATCCTCTTGGCAGCGGAGCGTAGGGCGGCCGGAGCGGACCGAGCATTAAGGCAGGGAGTTCAATTAGATAGAAGGCTAATGCGGTAATCTAGGCGAGAGGTGAAGAGAGGGTAAACAAGCATTGTGACTATGATAGAAGGGATGCACGTGACGTGTTGTGGAGGGAGAATTTCAGCTGTGGTTTCCGTCCTTTCTTTGTCCTCCCCGGCCCCTAGCTACAGCTATTTGGGCATCTCATTTTAAAGTAGGCAGTTGGTAGGTGATCTCTAGGAAGGTCGCTTCAGTTCTATTATTTTATGATTCTCTCAAAACAATAACCCAGTTCTCTTCAAGACAGACTGTCATAGGCACGACTCTTGTATCGGTCTATTTACCACCCAGATGGGGAGCATCCTAGGAGACAGGAATTACCACACCAAAGGGGGAAGACAAAAGAAGTAGAAGACAATGGAGGGTCCCTACCCTGGAGGTGATGTAGGAAGAGGTAGCTACAGCAACGTCAAAGGGCTGGGGGTGAGCAGCAGGTGGGGAAAGGGGTGGGAGCTTCTAACGCTAGACCTGGTACAGCCATACCCTTTACCTGCATTTAGTTACCTTACTAACCACATGTGTGACCCCCAAAGACTTAGGCACTGGACCACCTCCATAACCTATGCCTAAAACCTCTGAGATAGTGACTATATTTCTTTCTCCTTTTTTCTTAGAATGGCGCAATGCATAGAATGATAGCCTAAGGAAGTCCTTGGTTCAAATCCCACCCTTCAGACACTTAGCAGCTGTGTAAATTGCCCCCCTCTTAGTTTCCTAACATAAAAAACGGGGATAACAACGGAAACTACATCAAAGGGTTGTCATAAGATTATGTGTAAGGGGGCAGCAAGGTGGGGCAGTGCATAAAGCACCAGCCCTGGATTTAGGAGGACCTGAGTTCAAATCTGACCTCAGACACTTGACACTTACTAACTGTGTGACCCTAGACATGTCACTTAACCCTCATTGCCCCACAAAAAAAAAAAAAAAGATTATGTGTAGATGGTCCAGTGCTTTATGCATTGTGCCACTACAGCCAGGAAAACCTGAGTTCAAATGTGACCTCAGACACTTACTAGCTATTTAACCCTGTTTGCCTCAATTTCCTTGTCTGTAAAATGAACTGGAGAAGGAAATGACAAATCACTCCAGTGTTTTTGCCAAGAAAACCCTGACCAAATGGGGTCAGGAAGAGTCAGACATGACTAAAAACAACTAAACAAAAAAGTTTCACCCATCTTAAAAGTACTCTCCATAAGAGATCATCAGCATTCCTCTCAAGTACCACCTACTGGGGGTGTCACAGAAGTCAGTTGCTTTCCTAGTAACCTTGACTATCACAATATCCAAAGATACCCAGAAATCCAACTATATTTTCCCATTTAGAATGTGCAGAAAGCAATCAGAGAGAGAAAGCTGTTGACTTGGTTATTCAATACAGAGTAACCCTGTATAGCATGGCTTTTTTGTCCTTTTCAAGGAGAAAGAGAAATCAGTTAATCACTTAAGTTTTTGCTATTCCATTTTCTTTCCTTAGGCCTTATTTACAGAGTTCAAAAAAAGCTGTGGGGCATTGTCCTTTTTTTTTTTTTTTTTTTAGTGAGGCAATTGGGGTTAAGTGACTTGCCCAGGGTCACACAGCTAGTACGTGTTAAGTGTCTGAGGCCGGATTTGAACTCAGGTACTCCTGACTCCAGGGCCAGTGCTCTATCCACTGTGCCACCTAGTTGCATTGTCTTTTTGTAAAGGGGGAATAAAAGATGGAAAAATAAAATGTATTTATCTCAGAGATCTTCCCAGTGATATACTAACTATAAATACCATGTGGCACATAAGGAGTTCTTAAGGATCTAATTATAAGGGAACAGCTCAAGCTGCATTATTAGCAATAGTTAACAATTAGCTATATTGATTATATTTTAGGCCCTTGGGGGGAAAAAGGTGACTCACTGAGAAGTCAAACACTGATGAGTGACAGCTCTGCTTGGGATTCTAAGCGCAAAGGTCGGAAAGTGTCGATATTCTAGATTAGAATATTAACATTTGTTCTTCTCTTTGAGGTCAAAGCAGCTTTGATGGCTTCCCAGAACACACCTTAGCTAAATCTGGCCTGTCGATGGGGAAAGTAAATTGCTAGAGAAGATTGGTTGCAAGGTCAAGGGAGATGATGGCAACGAAAGATACAGTGCTTCATCCCCTCTAAGTAATGACACAATCTGCTAAGTGCAGCCCAAGCCATTTGGATTGTGATGTAAATGAGAAAAAAAGTGGGGTCTGGGGAGGGGAGTAGGAGAGTTGTGAAGGAAATCTATTAAGTTGTGATGAGTACGGTACAGCAGATGAGAATGTGAAGAGATTAGAAAACACTTGAGAACCGTCCAGGGAAGAAATCTATAGACAGCCTGGCAAGAGAGAGCTGGTAACAGAAAGCTCAGACAGTAAAAATCAAATCTGAACTGTTGCTGATTGGGATTACCCTGCCTGCCTGAGGAGTGAGTGAGTGGTGAGGCTGATAGAGGCCCAGGGAAGGCGCAGGAGCCATGAGAAGGACCTGGAGCTGCTGAGGTCCCAGTGATGGGATTTCAGAAAGGCCTGTAAATGTAATGCACTTAGCTGGAGTGCATGAGAACTGAAAAGTAATTTCATTAGTGGTGATCAGGCCCAACTGAGTGTGTGGGTAGGGGAAAAAAGGAGAAGAACAGATGGAGAAGGAAAGCTGCCCCAAACAAGAACTCTGCTGGAAATACATAACCTACTGTTCTGTCCCACTGTGATTGAGTCCCTGCAAAAGGCACAGCAAATACCACTATTTGTGAGCCTACTTAGCTGCCTTACACACCTAAGGCTGGAGGGAGGGTAGTGACGAAACAAAGGAATTGTCTCCATCTTCTTCCCCATGGGACAAGTGCCAAGACATAAGAGATCACAGAAAAAAACACTGCCTTAAGTCCAGTAACTAGCTATGTGATGTTGGGCTCATAGGTTCATAGAGTTCAAGCTCAAACGGTCCTCAGACAGCAACTTAACCAAGTGCTCATTTTTATGGATAAGGAAATTAACCCCCAGAAAGTTGACTTGACTTTCTCAAGGTCACATATTTATAAAGTGGTAGAACCAGGATCCTCTGATTCCAAATCTAGGGTTCTTTTCCATACACCAAGTCATTTGTCCATTGTGAGTCTCAGTTTTCTCATCACTAAGATAAGGATTGGGGGATCTCCAACATTCCTTTCAGCTCTAATGCCCTATTGGTTTTAGGACTAACTTGCCCAGTAATGTACAGAAATTACAGCCACAGAATCTTAGAACTGGGAGGGACTTTACAGAAAAACAGGTAGGATTCATGTTGAGTAGAACATCCAACTGTCAACCATTCTCCCCACTAGAAAATTTATCCCTGCTAAAGAATGCAGTCATGGAATATGGATCGATGCCTTGTTATTACAGAGGATTACAAAAATGCATAGCAAGAAACAGCAATATTAATATATGAGTACTTATCTGTCACCTTATTCATTTTACTTACAGGGCACCTTTCTTCTCTAAAGGTTTAAAATCCTTCTCTTATGGTGCAGTTTTATCCTCAGAGACCTGGACACTTACTCCCATGCTTCCATTTAACTGTCTGAGCAACTAAAGCACCACTAATCATCATTAGAGTTGACTAGAACTATTTCTGGCATGAACCAATAAGATCAGCCCCCAGCTGATCAGCCAATGAATTGAAATCCTTTTAGGTTTATGAACTTGTCAGTAATGGCGGAAATGCAGCCAAGCCAGATCTTGTAGCAAGTTGGACACAGAAACCTATGCCAACTACCACGATCTTTAATCCTGAGCTTGCCAACAGCCAAGGGAGAGATTCTAACAGCTGCAAAGTGACTAGTACCAACATAAGAGAATGCCAAGGAGTACGTTCATACAAGAAGGGGGACAGGAGATGGATTAGGATGGAATAATCCAATTTTGACACAACTGCCAAAACTGCCTTCCTAAATCATAGGACTGACCATTTCATGTCTCTGCTCAAGATGCTTCAATGGCTCCCTATTGCATCTAGAATAAAATATAAATTCTTTAGATTGGCATTTAAAGTTGTTTAGGGTCTGGCTCCAGCCTATTTTTTCCAGACGTTACTCTCTTTTATGTATATTAACTAGGTGATAGCCAAATTAGACACATGCTATTTCCTGAACTTGAAGTTCCCTTTTGTGCCTTTGAAAAGCTGTGCTGTGTGCCTACAATGTATCTCTTCCTCACCCCTGCCTCATGGAATTGTTTGCTTCCTTCAAGGCTAAATTTCAGTACCTCCATTTTAGAGAGGCTTCCTCTAAGATGTTTTGCAACTGGACAACTGCTCTTTAAACCTTTCTCAAACTTGCTTAAAGTTATTAACCCTTGACAGGTATGTTTATGTTTGCTGCTCAGAAGGAAGTACTATCCCACTGTCATCAGCACATGGGCACCCACCACAAAGGTGAAGAAGGAAAAAGAGGGATTCTAAAGAAAGCCTGGACAGACTCATTAGAACCACATCTGCAGATGAAAGAGTGGAGAAAAATAGATGAGGCCTGCTTAGTCAACCAGAGTAGTCTCCTGTCGTTTCATGACAATGCCCAGCATCCGCTTGTAATCACCTAGTGAACAAGAGAAAACATTTAACTGTACCCAGGGGCCCAAAGAGTGACATTAATCTTACTGATTACAACCTCATTCAGCAACAGGTAACGGTAGTGATTGGTGGTGCACGGAGCTGGGCAAACATGCTGCAGACACTCATTAAGGCTATAACCAATGTTCTGGAGATGTCATTCAATCCATCCAAGTGTCTATAGAGTAGGCTCTTGGGGAAATGGATACCTGCAAGGTGTTGTATTAAATGATATATCACGGGGCAGCTAGGTGGCACAGTGGATAAAGCACCGGCCTTGGATTCAGGAGGCTGTTTTGTTTTGTTTTGTTTTGTTTTGCTTTGCTTTGTATCCCCAGAGTTTAGCACAGTGCCTGATACACAGAAGACACTTAAGAATGCTTATTGACTGACTCCCCCAAACCTAGAGCAATCAGGAGGTCTTGATGGTATCTACTGTAGAGAGCCATGAACACCATGGGTACCGACAAAAAATTCACTCAAGATTCTCAATGCCTTCAGTTTTCCATTTATCATGAACCTTAAGAATCAATAGTATTTACTAGTGAACTAAGATAAATATTACAGTGTTTGCGTTTGCAACATGGGGCTCTGTATTAGAAGATCTAAAACTTAAAAGGATGGTATCAGATGATCTATTATTTTTAGAGATGCCCAGAGGGGAAATAACATGCCCAAGGTTACACAGCTATGCGAGGCACACCATGGACAATGCACAGTATGAAAGTAAGATTCAAACCCAGGTTCTATGACTTCAGAAGGAGCATCCTTTCTCTAGAGGGGTCAAATATCTCCCTCGAGGTTATATAGGTAAAGAAGGCAGCTAGGTGGTGCAGTGGATAGAGCACTGACCCTGGAGGTAGGAAGACCTGAGTTCAAATCTCACCTCAGACTCTTATTAGCTGTGTGACCCTGGGCAAGTCACTTAATCCCAATTGCCTTAAAAAAACATCATCGGTCCTGATATCTTGCCACTAGACTCAGATGGCTCTGGAGGAGGGAGTGAGGTTGGTGACCTTGCACAGCCCTGCCTCACTTAAATCCAATTGAGTGCAAGTCATGACATCACCCTGATGTCATGGTCTTCTTCTATAAGGAATGAATGTCAAGTTTGGCACTCTTTCATCTACTTTACATTGCTTTTTATGATGCCAGCTGTTATAACCTCGTGGAAATCACATAAATTCCCTGAACATCAATTATTTTATCAATCCAGTGGGGATTCAAGTCTTTCTCCAAAGATTTAAATCCCTCATAGGTATTAGAAATATCTAATCCAAGGGAACAGGAGTTGTTAAGTAATGTCAGACTCTTTATATTATTTTTTATTTTTTAATTGATTTTTGTGAGGCAATTGGGGTTAAGTGACTTGCCCAGGATCACACAGCTAGTAAGTGTCAAGTGTCTGAGGCCAGATTTGAACTCAGGTCCTCCTGAATCCTGGGCCAGTGCTCTATCTACTGTGCCACCTAGCTGCCCCAATGTCCCACTCTTTATGACCTCATTTGGGATTTTCTTGGTAAAGATACTGGAGTGCTTTGTCATTTCTTTAGTTCATTTTACAGATGAAGAACCTGAGGCAAATAGAATTAAGTGACTTGCCCAGGGTCACACAGCTAGTAAAGTGTCTAAGGCAGGATTTGAACTCAAGTCTTCCTGACTCTAGGCCCAGTGCTCTTCCCACCGTGTTACCTAACTGCCCCAGTTCGAAGATGGGAAAATCAGAATAGAGATAATAATAGGCCTCATGCTTGACTCCTAATTCTTGCTGATCTCAACCCATATCATTCAATCTGTTGCCAAGGTCTGTCAAGTCTATCTTTGCAACAGCTCTTGCACATTCCCCTTTCTCCTCTGACACGGCCACCACCCTGGATCAGAACTTTGTCACCTCACTCTTGCACTATTTAAATAGTCCAGGTCTCCCTGCCACAAGTTTCTCCTGATTGCAGTCCACCTGACCATAGTGACCTCCTACTCAATAAACTCCAATGGCTCCCTATCACCTCCAGAATCAAATATCAAATCTTCTGCTTGGCATTCAAAGCCCTTCATAACCTAGCACCATCCTACCTCTTCGGTCTTCTTACACCTCATATCTCCCACGCACTCTGGGATCCAGGGATAAAAAGTTCGTTGCTCTTCCTCAAACACCGTATTTCATTTCCAGACTCATCATTTTCCCGGTAGTCTCCCATGCCTTCAATGATCTACCCCCTCATCTCTACCTTTTGGCTTCCTTCAAGTCCAGTTAAAATTCCACCTTCTACAAGATGCCTTTCTTGACCTTCCTTAATTCTAGTGCCTTCTTTGTGTTTGATTATCTCCGTTTAACCTGTATATAGCTTGCTTGTACACAGTTGTTTGCATTAGACTGTGAGCTCCTTGAGAGCCTAGACTGGTTTTCTTGGGCTAGGGAGATAGAGGGAGAAGGTGGTTCTTTGAATCTCCCGGTCTTAATACAGTGCCTGGCACATAGTAGGCGCTTAATAAATGTTCAATGACTTTTGGCTAATGCTTAGAGTTCCTCACCGGGTTTTTGTGAAGAAAGTAGCTTTGTAGCTCATAAATTACCACGTAAATGTAGCTATTATTTATTTAGTTAGTTAGTTTTTTTTTTTTTTTAGTGAGGCAATTGGGGTTAAGTGACTTGCTCAGGGTCACACAGCTAGTAAGTGTTAAGTGTCTGAGGCCGGATTTGAACTCAGGTACTCCTGACTCCAGGGCCGGTGCTTTATCCACTGCGCCACCTAGCCGCCCTGTAGCTATTATTTATAATCACATCTGTGTCACTGAAGGTTTGGGGGTTCCTCCCCTAAATTGTGCCCCCTTTCTCCTCTCTTGGCTGCTTTAGAACACCCCCAGCTGCACACCTGGGTCTCTGACAGAACGTGGGGCGCAGCCGAGGTGGTGCAGCCTTCCATCCCAAAGAGAACTTCCCGCAGGTTACAAACCTGCAGCCAGTCGCCTCAGCAGGCTCCGTAGGAATATGGGAATTAGGACAATGACGAGGTGTAAAAGTGTTTGGGGAGAAGTTAAAGGCTCTATGGAAATGCTAAATAGTAACAACAGGTATTATTCTTCCTCTTTCCCCAAGTTTTCCGCGGTCTCCGTCTTTCTCTCCCCCACCTCAGTTTCTTTTAGTACATAGTCCCCAAACTCTCCCGCGAATCCCCTCCTCCCGCCCCACCTCGACCACTAGAAATGGCCTTCTAGAACTCTTCTTACCTGCAAGAAATTACCTTGGGGCTCCCCCTCCGAGAGTGTGTACGCGCGCACGCGCGAGTTGTATATGTGCATGTCGGGGGTGTGTGTGTGTGGGGGGGGTGTTAGAACGTGGGATGCGTGCTTGCGTGTGCATTGCTTGCCCTAAAAACTCCGAAAACAGAGTCTGCCCGAGCAGCTCGCCTCCTGGGAGCATAACCCCCCCGCCCCTTCCCCCGCCTTCAGCCTCCTCCTTTTCTTCCCAGGCTCGATCCAGAGGGCCCCCAGGACTTGTCATTTCTACCAGGCACGCAGTCTTTGTCCTCGAGTGCCCAGTCCCTTCCCATAGCTCCAAGAATCTATTCAGTTTCGTCCCACCCCTTACACCCAGAGGGTGGGAAAGGACCTTTCATTCACTGTTTTTGTTGGCAGATCCCAGACAGCTGTCCACCCTCCACCCCACCCCCAACCAGCTCAACTCACCTATTCTGAATGCTTCTTCCTTAGTCCTGCCAAAAACCTCTTCTCCCTCCTCCTCAAGCAACAATCTTCTCCTCCCCTTTCCGTCTCTCCACCCTGGGGGACTCTTCCTACCCTTCCCCCTTCCGGTCGCCACCCTGAGGTCTCCCTCTGACCACCCCATCCGTCACCACCTTCCACACCTCGAAGTTTGCCTCAGTTCTGGTTCAAGTGCCAGGAAATGTGAGAGAGTCGGGGAACAGTCTGGGCCAATGGGTCCTAAACTCTCTGCTCTTGCCTCGCTGGTCTGGTGTAGATCAAGGTGCAAGCCCAGAGGGGTCGTCGGGCTCTGACAATGGAGCTAGGGAGCTGAAGCAAAAAAGGAAGTTAGGGCGTGTGTCTGTATGTGCGCTCGTATTCCAGTAGGGGACTGGCGGGTAGAGTACGAAATTAGTTGTTTAATTGCTTCAGTCCGGTCCGACTCTTCGTGACCCCATTTGTTGTTGTTTTTGGCAAAGATACTAGTGGTTTGTCATTCCCTTCCCCAGCTCATTTACAGATGTAGAATTGAGGCCAATAGGGTTAAGTAACTTGCCCTGGTTCCCACAGCTAGTAAGTGTCTGATGTCCGATTTGAACCCAGGAAGATAAGACTTGCAGACTCCAGGCTCTGAACGCTGTCCACTGCACTGCCTAACTGCCCGGTGAAAATGAGAGCCAAAGCAAAAGACTAAAAGGTCCCTGGGCTTTAGGCTTGAGGGCCAGGGTGGTAAAGAGGCAAAGGGAAAAAGACCTTGTTTGAAGGAAGGGGATGATCGGACGAATTAAGGAGGTGTTGTCCCTGGACAGAAAGCATAAAGTTACTACTGAGTATATAACCCCTAAACTTTCTTGGGGGAGGGGGAAGGAGGGAAGAGTAAAATTGACATTTGGAATTGATCCTAAAGAATTCTAGAGACTTATTTCTTTGACTTTTGCTGCAAATTATCTGCTTTTTCTGTATTTCCTATCTTCATCCGTTCAGACGCTAGAATTTCCCTAGTAACCCACAGAAACGTACCGGACTCGAGCAATGTTTCAACAATTTGAAGTTATTTTATGTTGAAAATTGGGGAAGTGGTTTTCAGAACTAAAACCCAGTTGAAGGGCAATATGAAATCTACCAGTCATTATAGGGTATAGAGGTAAGATCAGATGGGGGAAGACTGGGCTAGCAAAAGGAAGGATTTGCGGGGAGGGAGCTGAGGGAGAGAAGACTGGATTCTCTTCCCCCCCCCCCATCTAACCTTTCCTTCCCCACACCTTAAAGCAGAATGTAATCACAAACCAGCTGAGCTTCCTGCTTTCACAGCCATTGCTAAAAGCTTGATTGACAAACCTGAAAAGATGAAGGTAAAACAAAGACCTTAACTTAATTATGGAGTGAGGATTTGACTCTTAAGGCTACTTGGTTAAGTGACAAATCGTTTCAAGATTTCCAAGAGTTTGATAAGACAGAGCTTGTTTCCTGGCCCTCCATTCCAACCAAAGTCATACTGATTTCCTCCCCTCTCTTTACCCCTCCCGCATGTCCCCTTCCATCCCTGCACCTTTCCACTTTAGGGGCAGGAGGTGATCTTGGCCCTTTACCTTGGAGTTAAAAGGACGGATTATGTGGGAAGGCCAGAGATGAAACTGACCACCTGAAACTTTCCTGGGAAATGTCAGCTACCAGCTACAAAAACCCAAATCCTGTTTAAATCCGGTACTCCATTCTGCTTAATGCCCTGTCTCTAACAAAAGTTTCGAGGGAAATCTGAGAGAAAATCATGGTTAAAAAGCTTCCTGTGAAAGGGTTAGGCCCTCCTCCCCATCAGGTTAGCAAGGTCACATGGTTCAAGGAGCCCTGGTCTCAATTAGGTCCTCTCCAGAGTTCTGTCCATATAAGGAAGAGGGGTGGGAATACTTCGTTCTGATTAGCTAGTTTTTGCGTAGATTGTAACCCTGACCAGTGATGAAAAAGGGGACGGTCCATTCGAGTTAGGGACTAGGGTATAAAACAGGGCCTTGGAGCCCCCTTTCTGGGCACCCACTAGCTGCACACTAGGGTACCTCCTTCTCATGAGAAGAAAATAAAGCCTTTGTCACCTCAAAAAAAAAAGCTTCCTGTGATATTTACTATTACTTTATAGTTTTTGGTCACAATCAATCAAGCATTTATTAAAAGTCTACCATGTGCCTGGCACTAAGATACAAAGAAAAAGATCAAATAGTTTTTGTTCTCAAGGAGTTTGTTTGCAAGGCCTACCACAATGTTTTGGGTCTGAGGCAAATAAGAAATATTTCTTCAGTAATTTTCTTTTAGTAGAGTATAAGCTTCTTGAACATAAAAACTGTTTTTGTTTGGTTTGGTGGTGTATTCCCACTATCTGATAATAATAGTTAACATTTATATAGCATTTACTATGTGCCAGTCAATTACCACATTTGATTCTTGTACCCCAATTTTGCAAATGATGAAATGGAGACAAACTGAATTCAAGTGACTTGTCCAGGGTCACAGTGTCTGAGACTAGATGTTAACTCAGGTCTCCCTGACTCCAGGATGGGTGAGACACATAGCTGCCCAATCTAGCACTGTTAATTTTCATTACTCTGAGTAAGTACTTAATATATGTTTCAAAGAATTTTAGCTGGAAGAGATCTTAGCAGCTGTGTAGTTCAACCCACAATTCAGAAAGAATTTACTCTATGACATATGGTTATCCTGTTTTTTCTTGAAGACCCCCATTGCTAGTAGGGGTGGGAAATACTACGTGGCTGGGTAGACTGACCCTTTTGGACAATGCTAATTGTTAAGAGGTTTTCTCAGAAATCAGTCCTAAATTTGCCTCTTTGCAACATCCACCCACTGTGCCTATTTCAGCCCTTGGGTCCAAACAAAACAAATCTCCTTCCTTTTTAAAAACATTTATTTCTTAAAGTATTCTTTTCTTTGAATTTTGAGTTCCAAATTCTCTCCCTCCATCCCAGGCCCTTCCTTACCCACCGAGAAAGCAAAAGATTTGGTATGTGAAATCATGCAAAACCTATTTCTATATTAGTCATATTTTTTTAAAAGGAGGAAAAATAAAGTGAGAAAACTTTATTCCAGTTTGCATTCAGAGTTCATTAGCTTTCTCTCTGGTGCTGGATAGCAGTTTTTCATCATGAGTCTTTTGGAATTGTCTTGAATCATTTTATTGATGAGAGTATCAAAGTCTTTCACAGTAGATCACCATTGCAACATTGCTGTTACTGTGCACAGTCATTTTCTGTTTCTTCTCACTTCAGTTTACATCAGTTCACATAGGTCTTGCCATGTTTTTTCTGAAACCACTCTGGCTTTCTTATAGCACAATAGTACTCCATCAGAACCATATATCACAACTTATTTGGTCATTCCCTAATTGATGAGCATCACCTCAATTTCCCATTCTTTTCCACCACAATGATTACTATAAATATTTTTGTACATATAGGTCCTTTTTCTTTTTCTTTAATTTCTCTTGTAGTTGTATTACTAGGTCCAAAGGTTATGCTTATTTTTATAGTCCTTTGGGCATAGTTCCAAATTGTTTTCCAGAATGGCTGGACCAGTTCACAACTCTACCAACATTTCATTAGTCTACCTATTTTTTCCTCATCCCTTCTAAGATTTGTCATTTCTGAGAGGTGTGCAGTGGTACCTCAGAGTTGTTTTAATTTGCATTTCTCAATAATGATTTAGTGTTTTTTCATATGATTATTGGTAGCTTTTATTTTTTCTTCTGAAAACTGCCTGTTCATATCCTTTGACCATTTATCAATTGGCAAATAGCTCTTATTGTTATAAATTTGATTCAATTCTATAATCACTATACATTGAGAAATGAGGTTATCAGAGCAACATGCTGTAAATTTTTATATATTACTTCATTGTCTATAGTACCCTTTAACAAAATGTAGTTTCCCCAATAATCTCTTTTAATTATATCTATTTTTGCTTTTTCTTTGTCTGAGATCACGATTTTTAACTTCAACTGAAGCACATTAGATTCTGCTCTAGCCCTTTAATTTAATTCTATAACCATCTTTCTGTTTTAAGTTTATCTATTACAAACAACTTATTGTTAGATTCTGGTTTCTAACCCCTTTGGCTGTTTGCTTCGATTTTATAAGTTAGCTCATCCCATTCACATTTAACTGTATATTTCCCTCTATCTCTTTATCTTTTGTTTCTTTACCTCCTCTTTTGGTCCTATCCCTCCTCAAAAGTTCATTTTACTTCTAACCACTACCTCCCTTAATTCATTCTCTCCTTTAGCATCCTCCTCCCCACTTTCTCTTATCCCCTTCCTTTCTCAATTCTCTATTGGGTAAGTTACATTTCTATACACAATTGAGTGTGTGTGCATGTGTATACTATATACATACATATGTATGTATATAAATTCCTTTTTTGAACCAATTCTGATGGGAGCAAGGTTCCAAGCATTGTTTTTCTAATGAGATATTTAAATTTTCTTCCATTTTTCATTCTTTTTACTGTTTTATTGTTTCTTTATTTTTCATGGAATCATTAGCTTCTACTTGCCTAATTCTAATTTTTAAGGAATTATTTTCTTCAGTGAGTTTCTGTACTTCTTTTTCCATTTGGCCAATCCTGCTTTTTAAGGAATTATTTTCTTCAGTGATTTTTTTTTTGTGCCTCTTTAACCATTAGACCAATGCTGTTTTTTAAGGTGTTATTTTCTTCAGTGTGGTCTTTTTTTCCCTCTTTTACCTAGCTATTAATTCTCTTTTCATAACTTTCTTGCATCACTCATTTATTTTCTCAATTTTTCCTCTACCACTCTCATTTCTTTTTTAAATTCAGGGTTCAATTAGCATTTTCTTTGAAGTTTTTTTACATGTTTTTATATTGTTTTCTTCTGAATTTATGTTTTGTTTTGATCTTCCCTGCCACCACAGTAGCTTTTTATGGCCAACTTCTTTTTTTGTTGTTGTTTGCTCATTTTCCCAGCCTATTTATTGATTTTGAACTTTATGTAAAATTGGGCTCATCTCACCTTGGAGTGGGGAGACACTGTCCCAAATGTCAGGGTTTTCATGTTGCTGTTTTCAGAGCTAATTCTGGGTATTTGCAAGTTTTTTTAAAAAATTAATTAATTATTTAATTTTTTCTGTTACATGTAAAGATAGTTCTCAACTTCTGTTTATACAAGCTTTCCAATTTCAGATTTTTCTCCCTCCCTCCCCTCCCTCCTCCCTCCCCTAGATAGCAGGTAATCTGATATAGGTTATATATATATATATATATATATATATATATATATATATATATATATATACATACACATAATAACATTAATCCTATTTATCCATTAGTCATGTTATAAGAGAAAAATCAGAGCAATAACAAAAAACCTCAAAATAGAAAAAACAACAGCACCAAAAACAAAAGAAATAGTATGGTTCATTCAGCATCTATACTCCACAGTTCTTCTTCTTTTTTTTTCTTGGATTTGGAGATCCTCTTCTATCATGAGTTCCCTGGAACTCTTCTGTACCATTGCATTGGTGAGAAGAATATAGTCCATCACAGTAGATCAACACACAATGTTGATGATACTATGTACAATGTTCTTCTGGTTCTGCTCATCTCACTCATCATCAGCCCACGCAAGACCCTCCAGGTTTCTCTGAACTCCTCCTGCTCATCATTTCTTACAGCACAATAGTATTCCATTGTATTCATATTACCACAACTTGTCCAGCCATTCCCTCAACTTCCAATGATGGGCATCTCCTCAACTTCCAATTCCTTGCCACCACATAAAGAGCAGCTATAAATATTTTTGTACATGTGGTTCCCTTTCCCCTTTCCATGATTTCTTTGGGAAAAAGACCCAAAAGTGGTATTGCTGGGTCAAAGGGCATGTACATATTTGCAAGTTTTTAGTATTTCCAAGATGGTGTGATCTTGGGAGAGGTATGGTCACTCATTTCCTTGGTCTGTGTTCTGGTCTTTACCCAGGAAGGGCTCTTGTTCTCCTGTACTGTATGTGCAAACACTTATCTCTGCTTTGGTACCGTCACCAGGGCCCTTGCTCCCTTGTGATCAGTGCTCCTCTCTGCTGTATCTTAATTAGATCATAGGCACTATTATCAGACATTCTGAGGAGAAGCCATATGTTAATAAACATTCTGGATAGAGTTTTGTTCTAGAGAACTCCATTTGTATGGGTGTTACAGTAGCCTTAAGGAAAGGATTTCCTCTCACGTTTTAGAGTATAAACTTGAATGTGAGACATAGGAAAGAAAAAACAGATATATATCAGAAAAGTTGACTAGAATTGAGACCAGGTCAAACCTGGTGGTTTGAAGTAACAGTTCAATATTGTCCTCTTGTCTCGAGTCTCATTTTGAGTCCCTTGTCTCCTTATCAATCAATGAAATAATCAATATTTATTAGGCACCTACTATATGCCAGGCACTAAGCTAAGTTCTGGTGGTACAAAAAGAGGTAAAAGCTAGTCCCCACCCTCAAGAGCTTACAAGGTAATGGAGGAGACAACATGCAAACAAATATATACAAAGCAAATGATACACAGGATAAATAATATAATAGATATATATAGGAAATAATTAAGAAAGGGAAGGCTTCTAGTAAAAGATGAGATTTTAGTTGCAATTTAAAAGAAGCCAAGGAGGTGAGTAGCCAGAGTTGAGGAAGGAGAGTGTTCCAGAAAAGGGGAAAGTCAGAGAAAATGCCCAGAGGTGACAGATATATCTAGCTTGTTTATATATAGTTATTTGCTATGTTGCCTCCCCCTTTAAACTGTGAGCTCTTGGAGAGTAGACTGCCTTTTGCATTTCTTTGTGTCTTTAGCACTTGACATAGTGCCTGGCACATAGTAGGTGCTTAGTAAATAATTATTGACTGACTGCTTTATCATTTGAGGATCCCAGACTTAGAGGTGGAAGAGACTCTAGAGGCCAGTGACCACTTTCCCCATTTTATAGTTGAGGAAACTGAGGCCCAGGGAGATTAAATGACTTAGCTACAGACACATAGACACATACTAGAGAGGAGATTTAAACCTTGAATTTCTGATTCCAGAGGCAGTGCTCTTTCCACTCTGCCACAGTTTTGATAATCTGAGCCACTTTGAGTGATCTTAGAAAAATCATGGTGGAGAAGACAGATGGTGAAATACATTGATTCCTAATGTTGCATATGCTGCAAATTCTGTGTGTCAGTTGAGAGATTTCCAAGGGGGTAAAATGGAAGTGCTTGTGGTATAAAAATAAGGCATCAACAATTTTTTAAAAGAAAAAAATCACAGAGGATAGGAGATGGGAAAATGTTCAGATTTTCAGTGAAGGGAATAGGGCATATTCAAACTTTAGACTAGCAAATAACTTCAATTTCTGGCAAAATTCAAAAATAGATTATTAGAAAGCTGATTTGTAAGCATTTAGAAAAGAAAGCAGCAATTGCCAGGAGTCTGCATGGATTCATCAAGAGCAGGTCATATGAAACTTGAAATAATTTTCTCTTTTTGAGAGGTTTACCAGTCTATTAGAAGAGGGGAATGCTATAGACATAGCAAATGCTGTAACTAGATTTTATAAAGGTATTTGATAAAGGCTCTCATGTGATCCTTGTGGATAAAATGGTAAGATGTGGGTTAGGGCTAAATGACAAAACAAAGAATTAGATTGATTTGGAATTAGAGGAAGGAAAGAAGGAAGAAAGAAAAAAGGAAGATAAGGAAGGGAGGAAGGAAAAAAGGAAAGGAGGGAGGAATATAGGAACACAGGAAGGACAGTAGGGAGGAAAGAAGGATGGGAGGAAGAAAGGAAGGGAAGGAGGGAACAAGAAAGAAAGGGGGGGCAGCTAGGTGGCATAGTGGATAAAGCACTGGCCTTGGATTCAGGAGGACCTGAGTTCAAATCCAGCCTCAGACACTTGACACTTACTAGCTCTGTGATCTTGGGCAAGTCACTTAACCCTCATTCCCTCGCAAAAAATAAGAAAAGAAAAAAAGAAAGAAAGGGAGGGAAGGAGGAAGGGGGAAAGGAGGAAAGGAAGAATAGAGGGAGAGAGGAAGGAAGGGAGAGAGGGAGGAAAGAAGGGAGGGTGGGAGGAAGGAAACAAGCAATTATTAAGTATTTACTATGGGTCAGACACCTTACTAAAAATATACAAATACAAGCAAAAGAATACCTGACCTTCAGGAGCTTGCTTTGGGGGGTAGAGGGAAGACAACATGCAAAAAGGAGCAGAAAAGTGGGGGTAGAGGGGGAGACACCCTGACAGGGGCATGGGTTTGAAGTCTAGAAAGTTAGGGCCAGTCTGGGAGGAGAAATGACCATACCCAAAGAGCAGTGACTAAATATACACCAAGCTAGAAGGAGGTCTTTTCCTCTGAGATGACCTTCCATGCATTCACTAATGTGCCTTGCATTTATCCCTACATTTACATGTTGTCTGCTCCACCAGACTGTGAGCTCCTTGGGCTTAGGGGCTGTTTCTGCCTTTCTTTGTATCCCCAGCACTCAGTGTTTAATAATTGTTTGTTAATTGATTGATAATCCCTGGTGCTGTTCAGTTCACTATTTCTATCTGTGGCTTGGATGAGAACTTTCATTAGCAGCTTCCACTGAGATACTTGGTCTGAGAGCACTTGGCAAAGTAAGGATTTAACTAGGTGGGTGCCGGCATAACAAAGTTGTGGAATAGAGGAGAGGAGAGGCTAGTAAAAAAAAAAAAAATCAAGGTTGTGAAAGGTAGAACAGAGTTGCCTTTAGTCACATAGACCACACATTGACATTGTTGGAGCATTTCTGGGGCCCTCGAACTCAGTTTCCCAGGGTATTGTGGGATCTAGAGAAGACTCATTGTGGGGGAGGAGAGACAAAGGAGGCCACTGGCTAATTGCTTCTGTTAGTGGGTCTGATCTTATGTGATGTATCTTGGCTGTGTGTTTAACCACTGTATCCTTTGTTGTTGTTGTTGTTCAGTCATTTTAGTTGTGTCTGACTCCTTGTGACCCCATTTGGGGTTTTCTTGACAAAGACACTGGATTGGTTTGCCATTTCCTTCTCCAGCTCATTCTTCAGAAGAGGAAATTGAGGCAAACAAGGTTAAGTGACTTGCCCCGGGTCACACAGCTAGTATCTGAAGCTAGATTTGAACTCAGGTCTTCCTGACTCCAGACATGGCACTCTATTATTTAAAACAGTGTGTGTGTGTGTGTGTGTGTGTGTGTGTGTAGAAGAATGTATATATGTATGTATAGAATGTAGAAGGTATTAATATTTTTGCACATATATGTTCTTTTTAGAATGTTTTTCAAAAGTTAAGATAAAGTCCTATCAATGGAATCATAGACTTGAAAAGAAAAATTTGTGACTTATTGTTATTGCCATATTTCTCTCCAAAATGTTTGCTCCAGTTCACAGTACCACCAAAAGAACTGCAAATTGAGGGGATGCCCATCAACTGGGGGATGGCTGAACAAGTTGTGGAATATGATTGTGATAGAATACTATTGTGCTATGGACAGGTATGTGTTGCAGTGGATAGAGTGTTGACAGAAGTCACAAAGACTCATCTTCCAGAGTTCAAATCTGACCTCAGGCACTTCCTAGCTGTGTGACCCTGGGCAAGTCACTTAACCTTGTTTGCTTCAATTTCCTCATCTATAAAATGATCTTGAAAAGGAAATGGCAAACCACTTTGGTATCTTTGCTAAGAAAACTCCAAATAGGGTCATGAACAGTTGGACATGACTGAAATGACAGAACAATGACAACAACAGCAGCTATTGTGCTTTAAGAATTTATGAGAGGGGCAGCTAGATGGTGCAGTGGATAGAGCACCGGCCCTGGAGTCAGAAGTACCTGAGTTCAAATCCGACCTTAGACACTTAACACTTACTAGCTGTGTGACCCTGGGCAAGTCACTTAACCCCAATTGCCTCACTAAAAACAAAACAAAACAAACAAACAAAAAAAGAATTTATGAGAAGGTTTCAGAAAACTGGGGAAGACATATATAAAGTAATGCAAAGCAAAGTAAGAAATAGCAAGAGAACATTGTGTAGAGCAACAGCACTATTGTAAAGATGATCAAATATGAAAGACTTGGCTACTCTGCTCAAGAAAATGATCCAGGAAAATTTCAAAGGACCCATGATTAAGAAATGTTATCCATTTCCAGAGAGAGAACTGATGAACTCTGAAAGGATACTAAAACCTAATTTTTTCAATTTCTTTATTTTTCTTGTTTTTTGTTTTGTTTTTGTTTTTTGCAGCATGGCTAATGTGGAAATAATGTTTTGCATGAGTTCACTTGTGTAACTGATATCACATTACTTACCTTGTCAAAGGGTGAGGAAGGAGCTAGAGGGAGAGAAAGAATTTGGAACTCAAAATTTAAAAAAATAAATGTTAAAAATAAATAAAGGTAGGGGGCGGCTAGGTGGTACAGTGGATAAAGCACCAGCCCTGGATTCAGGAGTACCTGAGTTCAACTCTGGCCTCAGACACTTGACACTTACTAGCTGTGTGATCCTGGGCAAGTCACTTAACCCCCATTGCCCCGACAAAAAAACAAAAACAAAAAATAAATAAAGGTTAAAAAGTCACTCTCTCCCTTATACCCTAAACCTCCTGCAATGATTTCATTATCTGAGTCTTATTGTAAGGACCAAGTAATACATCCAGAGTTGTTTGGACCACTATGCATAGTTGAACATAAGCTTCATTTTAAAAACCCATTTTATTGATGTCCTTTTGAAAAATATCACATCATCATAGTTTCTCCCAACATCCTATTGAACAAACAATATTTTTAAGACCAAAAAAAACAGAGGAAGAAATTTGCAAAACTGACCAATACATTGAAAAACTTCTGAAAACACGTGCAATCTACAATATTTATGAACCTCATATGTCTTTCTTTGAGCCATATTTGTTTGTTATAATTATCAATATTAACTTCTTAAATTATAAAAGTATTTTATTATTTTCCAGTTACATGTAGTTTTCAGCATTTGTTTTTATAAGATTTCTAGTTTCAAATTTTTCTCCCTCCCTCCCCTCCCTCCCCCCCCAAGGCAGCAAGTAATCTGATATAGGTTATACATGTACAATTACATTAAATATATTTCTGCATTAGTCATGTAATGAGATAAGAATCAGAGCAAAAGGGAAAAACCTCAAAAAAGAAAAACAACAACAACAAAAACAATAGAAATAATATGGTTCAATATGCATCCATATTTCACAGTTCTTTTTTTTTCTGGATTTGGAAAGCATTTTCCATCATGAGTCCTTTGGAACTATCTTGGACCATTGTATTGCTGAGAAGAATCAAGTCCATCATAGTTGATCAACACATAATGTTGATGATACTGTGTACAATGTTCTCCTGGTTCTGCTCATCTCACTCATCATCAGTTCATCTAAGTCCTTCCAGGTTTCTCTGAAATCTGCCTGCTCATCATTTCTTATAGCACAATAGTATTCCATTACATTCATATACCACAACTTGTTCAGCCATTCCCCAGTTGATGGGTAGCCCCTCAATTTCCAATTCCTTGCCACCACAAAAAGGGCAGCTATAAATATTTTTGTACACAACATTAACTTTTAATTAATTTTGTAGTTCTTTTCATTTAAATTATTTTAGCTATCGTGTATGCTGTTTTCTTGCCTATGCTTACCTCACTCTGGATCAGTTTACATAAATCTTCCCATGCTTCTCTGTATTCGTCCCATTAGTAATTTCTCACAACACAGTAATATTCCATGACATTCGTGTCCAACAGCCATTTTCCAACTGATGGGCATCTACTTTGCTTTCAATTCTTTGCTATCACAAAGAGTACTGCTTTAAATATTTTGGTCTACATGGTGATTTTTTTTTTAAACAATGGCCTCCTCAGGGTATAAGCTTAGCAGTAAAATCCCAGGGTCAAAAAGTATGGACATTTTAATCCATTTTATTTGCAAAGTCCAAATTGCTTTCCAAATGTTTGTACTAATTCACAATTCCCCAAATAATGTTATTTTTATTTTTACCAAATAACCGACCTTTTCAATATTGATTATTCTAGTCTTCTCTCATCATTGCTAATTTGCAGGTGAAACCTCAGAGTTGTTTGATTTGCATTACTCTTAGTGATTTAGAGCATTCTTTTAGTTGGTTATTAATTGTCTGCAATTCTTTTGAAAACTTTCTTCATATCACTTATTGGGAATGGCATTTGGTCATTTATATGTAATATATGTGTACATATATGTAAATGGATTTTTTTCTAAAAAGAAGAAGCTTATTGGGGGCAGCTAGGTGGCACAGTGGATGGAGCACTGGCCCTGGATTCAGGAGGAACTGTGTTCAAACCCAGCCTCAGACACATGACACTTACTAGCTGTGTGACCCTGGGCAAGTCACTTGACCCTCATTGCCTGGCCAAAAAACAAAAACCAAAAACCAAAAAAAAGAAGAAACTTATGTTCTACTGTGCTTAGTGGTTCAAACAACTCTGGATCTATTTTTTGGCCCTTCCTCTAAGATTCAGACAGTGAAATCATTGCAAAGAGATTGCGGTGGGGGGTGAGAGAGAGTGATTTGAAAATCTTCATTTATTCATTTAAACATTCATTTAAAAATACATGTTCTCTCTCTATAAATATATATAGATACATATGTATAAATACATATACACATGTGTGTATATATACACACCCACATATATGTATGTATCTGAGATATTAAACCCTTATCAGAGAAATTTGAAACAAAGGTTTTTTTCCTTATTCCACTGCTTCTCCTTTTATCCTAGTTGCATTAATTTTATATGTGGGGAAGCTCTTCATCTTCATGTAATCAAATTATTTATCTTCTGTAATTGCTTCTATCCCTCATTTCTTCAGAAATACATCTCCTACCCATAGCTAGGAAAGATATATGATCTGTTTATGTTTTAATTTTTTATATTCTGATCTTTAATATTAATGTAATGTATTTATTTAGAATACATCATGAAATATGTCTAAAGTATTAGTCCCAGCCTAATTCCTACCAGACTGCTTTCTAGTTATCCTAGAAGATTTTATTAAATAGGGAATTCTCTTATAAGTAATTTACATTTTCTGGTCTATTGAACACTTGCTTATTCATTTCTATTGTTCTCTATTTCCCCTTTCTATTCCACTGATCTATCTCTTTATTTTTTTAAATCAATATCAGATGGCTTTGATGACTGTTGCTTTATAATATAGTTTGAGGTCTGGAAGTGAGTGGAATTCCCCCTTTGTCCCTTCTTCTTTTCATAGTTTCCCTTGATAGTCTAGATCTTTCATTTTTCAAATAAATTTTGTTAATATTTTATCAAATTCCTTTAAGTATCCTTTTGATAATTTGGCATAGCATTAAAACTGTAAATTAACTTTGGTAGTCCCTGTACTGCCACTTTTATTTTATTGTCATGGGGCAGCCATGAACACTGAATATTTCTCTAGCTTTGTCTCTTCAATTATTTTAACCCATTTTAAGGCAATCCAATTCCCACTATCTCTCTTCCCCTTATCTCCAATCCCTCCTCTTTTTTACCTAATTTGGAGTTTTGCTTCACTTATTCATTCTTTTTTTATTTCCTCCTTTTATCTATTTAATTCTTCTCTCCTTCCTTTGCCTCTTAGTTAAGTGAAGTAAAATTCTCATTCTCTCTTCTTCAACTTATTGTGTTAGTTTTTGAAATTTTATTTCCCCCACTTTTTCCACGTATTTTCATTTTCCACTTCATTTATCTTCTCTTTCTGACTAGTGTAGTCTTTGATGATCCATGGCCCTCATATGTATTTAGTCTTTCTTTAGTCTCAGTATTTCTTATGGAATGAAAGCTTCTAAAATACCTATTTCGGTCCCTCTTCTAAATAGTTTCCTTTATTATCTTGTAGAGAGAGAACCTGCTCTCTCGTTCCCTTTTTCTACTGTGCCTCACTCTCAAAAATACAAAGTGATACACATACCAATAACTGATCGCTTGATGCCTCAGGGAGTGGAGAGGGAAGGAAGGGAAGGAGGATAGAATTTGGAACTTAAAAATAAAAATGTTTATTATTATTATGAAAAATACAAAATGATACAGAGGTTATTGCCTCATGTTAGGAATCTTCCTGTAGTGCTGATTATGTAGTTTGCTGTCAACCTTTGTCCTCCCCATGGCAATTTTTCCTATTTGCCATGCAGTCTCCTCCCTGTGTCTATGCCACCCTACTCTTTTTTCTTTTCTCTTCTTTTTTTGCAGGGCAATGAGGGTTAAGTGACTTGCCCAGGGTCACACAGCTAGTAAGTGTCAAGTGTCTGAGGCCGGATTTGAACTCAGGTCCTTCTGAATCCAGTGTCAGTGCTTTATCCACTGCACCACCTAGCTCTTCCCCCTACTCTTTTATGTTCTAATTGCCCCTAGGAGTTCTGATTCCCCTTCTCCAGGATGCAAGATGAATGATCTACCTAATTCCTGCAGATTATACCCATTGTAAAGTCCCTATCTCCTTTTATAGAATCTCTCTCTTTTCCCATGGGATTGTTTTTCAGTGGTCCCCATTTCCACCACTGAAACAAGAATTCCCTTTTTATTCTCCTTGTTTCCCTACCTCCTTTAGTCTCCTTGCTCATTCTCCTATAGGCTTTTTTCTCCTTGAGAGACTACAGGAATTATTTTCCCTTCATTGTTAGACTTGGACTTGATTAGGGTCATCACGTATTCTTCTCTATCTTTTTTCTTCCCTCTCCCTTTTAAGGCCCCCTCCCCTTTTGTAGTTTAGCCACACAAAACATTGATTTAACTATAGGAAGTTTAGTCCATGATGTTTATGCTTGTTTCTCCACCATCACTTCTATTTGCCTTCTACTTTCACTCATTTCCCCTTGTGTACTTTTAGTAAGAAACCTCTTAATGATCTCCATGTTATCATTTTATTGTTCTCCTTGGTTGCTGTATTTGTTTACCATTCTTGTGTTTCTGTTTTCTGTGGTTTTTCAGAGTTGAATCACTTGTATAGGTCTGGCATTCTCTCTAGAAATGCTTTAAACAATAATCTTTGAATCTGGCTGTCTGCTACTGCCTTTACGTTTCTTTCCTGGGGACATGTCTTCTACCAGCAATCGGCCCTGAATTGGTGCTGAGGGTCCAGCGCACTATTTATGGGAAAAGATGAAGTTAATCTTAGACCTGAAAGGTCTAACTGCCACAAGATTTGGACTTTGTTAGTGGCTCTGGAAATACAAATCTGACTGAGATGAAAGTAAAATGCTTTTTTAGCAGGCCTACAAAGTATATTTTTGGAAGAGTGTGGTAAAGGTGATGAGTTATTGTTTCAAAGTATTTGTTAATACTTTATGAGTATTAATTAATGCTTATGAGTCTTGTGGTTTAAGAATTTCTTTTGTGGTAGAGGGGAAAAATAGCTGTGCTATACATGGTACTTTATATATTGAATACCTAGAAGGGAATTTACTAATTTCTTTGTGAGGTGACCCTAGACATGGCCATACCAAGACTTTGTTTTAGAGATCGCCCCCCCCCCATTACCACTCCAGGTTAGGGGCACAACATACCACAGAGGAGAAAAGTCTGACCTTTAAGAAGTCAGATCCTACCCCTACCCCTACCCCTACCCCCATCCCCACCTCCTGCCCCTTGCCACCATGAACCTGGTCTGTGTTAGTCAAGAGCAGGATCTCCCTTTGGGAGGACCACCCTTGGCCATAGTATCATCTATAAGTCTGTTATGTTTTCTGCATTCAAGTCATAGGCTAAAATGTTGAACAGAACATGGCTGAGATCAAAGCCCCATGCCATAACATCAAAGACCTCCCTCTTATAACACAAAGGAAGACCAAGAACTTATGTGTTAAGTAACACAGAGTCATAAGAACCAAAAGGCAAAAGGACTATAATAGTCATAGCCTATTAAAAACTTTGAGACAAGAAGATGACTTCCAAATGGAGGAGCTTGAGGGAAAAAGGCTAGGTGATTGGTATTTGCTAGGGAAATTCTTGATTTGAGGAAGAGTTTGTTTACATTTATTGAACAGGGTTTGGAAAAGGAGCCAGGAAAAGGAAGTCAGGAAACTGTAAGGGGAAGCAGACATATGCTAGGAATACCAATGCCAAGAGCCTCAGAACAAGGTAAGAAGTCAGAAATAAGTAGTGGGCCTGGTTAATGGAGCAGGAATGAATGACTTCAGTCTATCACTCAGTATCTTTTGGATTTGATCTTTCACTCAAATCTATAATATCCTCTAACTTATATCTTGTTCATGTGAGAGACTTGATCAAATGTCTTGCTGAAATTCAGATATACCATGCATATAGTATTCCCTTTATCTACCAGCCTAATAACTGTATTAATCCCGCACCCCCAAATTATTCTGGCAGGCTTATTTTTAGTGAACCAATGCTGGCTTCTAGAGGTCATCTGTAAGTGTTCATAAATCTTGTATTCTATGAGGCATTCCTTTATAAATGGTCAAAGGATATAAACAGGCAATTTTCAGAAGAAGAAATTAAAGCTAGCTATAGTCATATAAAAAATGCTCAAATAACTATTGATTAGAGAAATGCAAATTAAAACTACTGAGGTACCACCTCAGATTGGCTAATATGACAGAAAAGGAAAATGATAAATGTTGTGGAAGATATGGGAAAAAAATGGAACACTAATGCACTGCTGGGTGCTCTCCATTCTGGAGAACAATTTGGAACTATGCCCAAAAGGCTATAAAACTGTGTATACTCTTTGACCCCTCAATGTCACTACTGGGTATGTATCCCAAAGGGATCATAAAAAAGGGAAAGGGACATGTACAGAGATATTTATAGTAGCTCTTTTTGTGGTGACAAAGAATTGAAAATTGAGGAATGGCTGAACAAGATGTGGTATATAAATGTAATGGAATACTATAAGAAAGGATGAGCTGGCAGATTTCAGAAAAACCTGGACAGACTTACATGAACTAATGCTGATTGAAGTGAGCAGAACCAGGAGAACACTGTATACAGTGACAGCAATATAGGGTTTTTTTGGGGTTTTTTAGTGAGGCAATTGGAGTTAAGTGACTTGCCCAGGGTCACACAGCTAGTAAATGTTAAGTAGTCTGAGGCCAGATTTGAACTCAGGTACTCCTGACTCCAGGGCCAGTGCTCTATCCATTGCGCCATCTAGCTGCCCCCAGTAACAGCAATATTGTATGATGATCAACTGAATGACTTAACTATTCTTAGCAATACAATGATCCAAGACAATTCAAGAGGACTTATGATGAAAATTGCTAACCACCTCCAGAGAAAGAACTGATGGAGTCTGAATTCAGCTTAAAGTATACTGTCAAAAACCTTTATTTTTCATGGGTTTTTCTTTTTGGTCTGGGTTTTCTTTTGCAACATGGCTAATGTATGTATGACTGCACACCCATATTAAATCGCTTGTCTTCAAGGAGCGGGGAGGGAAGGGAGAGAGAGAATTTGGAACTCAAAATTTTTAAAAATGACGTTAAAATTGTTCTTACACATAATTAGAAGAAAAATGTTAAAGACCCCAAATAGATCATGTATTCTATATTTTTTCTGATAATTAACAATCACTTTGTCAATTTATGGTTTCAGGATTCTACTTTTTTTCCATTTTTGAAAGTGAGGACATCTGCCAATTGCCAGTCTTCCTACTCTTTTCCTTCTCAAGATGATTCCCCAAAGTCAAATGAGCAATAGTCACATGGGTGATACAGATAATTAGTGCTAAAGAAATTCAGAAAATTATGAGAAAGTGAAGTACAAGAGTCCATTCTCCCCCCTCCCCCAAACACAATCACAAAACAAATTACCTCAACACTGAGAATGAATTCTGGTAGTCCAAGACATCATGTAGATATTAAAAAGGGAGTGCTTCTTGCTCAAATGAATGGAGGGAAATTCTCTATATACATCATCCAGCTTGTCTAAAACTAATTGGGAGTTTTCAGTATTGTTTAGAAAGAGCTAGAATATTCAGTTTTGCAAGGCCCAGGATTTTTTCCTTTCATCTCCCCAAAGCAAACATCCAACTAAGAAAATTGAGTTGATGATTAACTAGCAGTTTGTAAGACCAAAGAAAAATCCCACATCCTTGAATTTCTAGTGGAAAAAAGTACACATGGGAAATAGAATAAGCTCCATTGTTAAGGAAGCAGTCTCTCAGTATCTGAGTTAATGAGCATTTATTAAGTACCTACTATGTTCCAGGCACTATGCTAAGTGTTGGCCACAAAACCCATTTATTAATCACAGGTGGAAGAGAGTTCAGATAGGCTTAGCTATGTAGACAAAGACCAGGCAGTATTTGAGACATAATATTTTAAGCTAGGAGTCCAAGTCAGTCATTTGGAAAGCTAAGCATCCATATACTAAAGTTTGATGTCTTATCTTGAAGAGGAGGCGACCACAGACTTTTAAAGGCTCTCTTAGCAGATTACAAGGTCAGGTAGGTATTTCAAGCTGAGATAGCTTCAAATTTGTGCCTGGTTGGTAATCAACTTTTTGTTATTCAAGGACCTGCTTTACTCAGTTCAGAGAAGTTTATCAATTATCTAGACCACTCTAGCTAGCTTGCCCCAGTCATATTTCACTTACACATCCTTTCCAGTCACCTACTCAGCCCATCTTGCCACTAGCCTGACACTATACTTACATACAGACACTCCCCTTCCATCTTTGGTTCTGGACATGGTAACAAAATAGTATCATTGTTTCTGGAAAGTGTATATCCATTGCATCAATCTCCTTTCCACCCATCCATCAGATCAAAACACTCTTTCCTATCTACCATTCCCCTCTGTGTGCTGTTTCCCCCACTAAGAATATAAGCTTTTTGAGAAGAGGAACGGTTTCACTTTTTGAATTTGTTTCCCCAGGATTTAGCACAATGCCTAACACATACTAAGTGCCAAAAAATGCTTTTTAACTAATTAGTTGATTAATTCACTCATTCAATCATGAAGTTGTTTTTAAGGTGAATTTTTCATTGACAGAAGCTCTCAAGGATCATTGAGTCAATGGAAAAAGAACACCCATGTTGATGAAATCAGATTCTTGAAGTTGCACTTTGATGCCAGAGGTGTCTGCTATAGCATTTCATTTCCTCAAAGTTTTCAAAGAGGAACTGAAAAAGAGCACCATAAATCAGTCACATGCAACATGATACAAATATAACTGAACAGCTGAGAGGTATCTTCCGTTTTCCTTGTCATGCTTGCTGGGTAAATCAGTTCAACTAAGTAAAGGAGCCAGTCCGTATTTTAACAACAGCTGTGTCATATATTGGAAAGAGCACTGATTTGGAGTAGATGACCTTGTGTGATCTTAGACAAGGCACCTGACCTCTATGAGCTTCCATTTTCTCCTTTTTAATGCAGAGGGGGCTCTTCTACACTGACAAGGTTATGTCCTGCTTCATCCTTGCCTACTATACTGCAGGCAAAGATGAACTGGCACGGGGTTGAGGGGGAGTATCAGGCAGGCTGAGATGATGCTACTTCAGGGCAAAGTTCAATGAGAAGAATTGACTTAAGACTGTGACAAAAGATGCAGGGTTATAACTGCAGTTTTGTTGGGGGGTGGGGCAAATACAGAGACACACAAAGAGAGGGGAGGAGGGGAGGAGGGGAAGATGGCAACTAGGACCAGCACAAAGTCATGCCTGTCCTTCTGCCAATGTCAGAATTAATGAATGAATGATAGAAAGGTGGTGTCCTTATCCTGTTGGGGTTAGCTTCTAAGGCATTTGAACTTCCTACCTTTTGAGTGCTGAGGTTGGAGCAATAAACAGATGCCTAAGCAAGGCAACAGAGGTGGCAATCCTGATCTTCCACAGTCCATGGAAGCAACAACCACCTTGATAGAAAAACTGAATTATCTAGCCTGTTAGATACTGAGTGTGACTGTGATCATCCCATGTGAAACTGTTTGCCTATTTCTTTATCATGAGTGTGAATGGTGGTTCTTAACCTCCCTCTGTATCTGTAGTGATAAATGGGAGATACAGGTTGACCAGGTGAAGTTCCCAATTTCTCCTCTCAATTTGGGAAACTGAGGGAGGGGAAGACTAAACTCTAACATGAACTGGGTTTTCTGTCTTGGGGGATTAGAACTGGGAAGTGGGTGGAATGTTGTACTCTGTGATGTGTGTCTGATTCTGAATATTACTAAGATTGACTAACTTAATTAAACTGTTTACTTAACCGTGACCAATTAGGCAGTGAATTACTGGAGCAATATTGGATCTGTTTCTCAGTTGGGACGTTGGGGAAGGGGACTTGTGGGAGGCAGCAGAGGTGATCAGACTCTGCTCTCCATTTTCCTCACCATTTAGAATCCAATGGTTTTTTAATTGGTTGATTTGGTGGCAAGCCACGGAGACCACCCAAGGGAAATGAAAGATGGCCCATGCACAAAAGATATCTGGAGCCAATTTTATTCAAAGAGATTGAAGTCACAAATGACCAGCAATGGATGGTGAAGCTATGATGACTACTGGTTCTCTCAGTGCTTCCTTGCCAGAGAAGTATCCTTTTCTGTCCTGTACTCCTGTGGGAACTGGTAGACCCAGTCCTAAAGACCAAATTTTAGGTTCAACTTACGGAATGAGCAACTTATAAAAGGGCAGCAAAATGGTGTCCCAGATCCCCCTTATATACAAAAACCCCCCTCATCTCTGATGTAGCCAGCTATGTTTTATCAGTTTTTTTCAATTGTTCATATTTTATCAGTTTTATCAGTTTTTCAAGCTTCTAAAATCTGAACCTCAGGAGTCAGAGGCCAGACTTTGCCTTAGGAATCTGAGGGAAGTGAGAACAAAGGAAATTAGAATATTTAATAAGAGAGATGTTAAAACCATTCAGTTCAAGTGGTTTCTAATTCTTTGAGATAATTTGATATAAAAGAAATACTAACATTTATTCATACATCTTTATACCTAACTTTAGCAATTCCAAACCAAGAAGGCTTTGTCCATGATTTTCAGGTTGTCCAATGATTCTTAGATTCTTTCTCCTGCTCTGTTTCTAGATCAGACACTTTCTTCCCCATTTTCAATCTTTTGATTTTGTTTGAATACTTCTAGATGTCTTTCTCATGGAGTCTGTTTTGTTCGGCTCCTTCTAGTTTTTGAGGAGTTAAGTTCTTGGGTAAAATTTACTACTGTCTGTTCTAAGGTATTAGTTTTCCTTGACATTTTTCTTCCCTAGCTATTCCATTTTGCATCTTTTGTTTCATTTCTTCCTGGTTCTCTTGTAATCCTTGGGGCAAGAACATTCTTTTCTCTGAGGATCTATTTGAACTTGTTATGGAATTACTCTCTTCTTCTAGGTTTACCCTTTCATAATTTCTCAGTCCAAGGTATTTCTTCATTGTGATTGGTCTTTTCTTCTGTTTTCTCATATCTAGTCTCATTTTCTAGAGTGAAGACTTCTGCTTGGATGAAACTCAATTCCTATAGTCTTGGATGGTGTTAGTAGACTGCTTGGCCGAGTTCAGTGGCCAAGGCAAGGTCCTACCTTCTTCAAGAATTTCCTGGTCTTTTTTCCTGCTGTAGTTCAAACCCAGGTAGCCTGGCTCCTGGGTTGGGGCTGACTGGATGCTGGTTTGGCCTTGTTTCTTGCCACAGCTGAGACCACTAGGTTGCCTGGGTACCTGAGCAGGGGCTTTATCAGAAGTCAGATCCTTTCTGTGCTTCCCACATCCAAAAAAGAAATATCCATCATGAGAAATAAAACATCTGAGGAGGAAGAAAAAAACAGAAATTAATAAAAGCACTACTTTATTTTTTGCATTATTAAATCTTAAGGGAAGTTAAGTATGTTTGTTTTCTATCTAATACAAATAAGCTGGCTCTCCTTTCCTTTTGAAAGGTAAATCGTCTTATGAATCTCTGCTTCTTGCAGGCAATGATTTCCTCTTCCCTCTTCTAGGTAAGTGTCTTCAAGCAGATCTACTTCTCGGAAGGGAGGAGAGAATAGCAAAAGAGGGATTTTAACAAACAAAGGGGATTTTGAATATACTTGCTGCCTCACCAATAAATACTTATAATAAAGGAGGCTCTGGCAAAGCAGAATTTGTAGATACATATTAACTGACAATGTTTCATTTCTTCTTTGATGGAAGTAATATCTGGAGGCAGAACTATCTCCCTCTATATCTGTACAAAGTCCCAACTGTAGAAACCAAGATTATTTTGTAAGAATCTTTTTGATGACTAGGCCTAATTTGGGGGGGACTGATCTATGGAGGACTAATCTGGGGACTGTTGACTAACTGGCTATCTGACTGCTATTAATTTAATATGGGTCATTTATAAAGGTCCACCACACTGCTCCCAAATTGATAAACTAAATATTAAGATGCCTCTTAACTAATCAAAGCAGAGTTTATTTATGAGATACTATTGAAAATTAAGAATACAGGGAAATAAAATGTACAACCTGACTGCATTGCTGTGCGTCTCTTTCCCACCTGCTGTGCGTCTCTTTCCCACCTGCTGTGCTTCAAGCTTTTTGAATACAATAAGGGCCTTAGCTGCCTCCGGCCTCAGGGCATGTTACACTTTATTCTAACTCCGAGCCCCTTTCACTTTGTAAATCCCCCCTGCTTCTAACTTTCCTCTCCTTACTGCCACTGCTGAACCCCTGTGTTTCTCTCTCACTGACCTTCTGTCTCTCTGCTCCTGCTCCATCAGTCTGCCTCTCTTTTCCCTGTTCCTAGTCCTTCTCGTCTTCTCCTGCATCCTGGTAGCCCCATCTCTAGTCTGCTGCACTCCAACCTTTCTAATCTGATCAGCCGCCACTTGACCTCTTCTCCGTCCAAACCCCTCTGTCCTCTCTCGTCCGTCTGAACCCCCTCCTAATCTAACTTGTCTGTCCTCCTGTCTCCTCGTCTGAACCTCTCTAATCTTGTCAGCCGCCCCCCTGAGTCTAACTCCCAGGTCTATATATACCTTTTCTTCTCTCCACTCAAATCTCGGGGCCTCCTGCGCCCCCACAGACCAAGCTAATCCTCCAGCCAGGGCTGCGGCTGGTTGAGGGGGGGGGGCGGTGTGCTCCAGCTTCACGTGCCTCAGCACAGGCTAGGCCAGAGCCCAGCATCTCTCAGATAGCTCCGCTCAGGTCAGAGGGAGCTGGGGGCTTTTTTTTTCCCCCAGCTGTCTGACCTGGGGTCTTGTACAGCCCATGGGGCTTTTGGGCTCAGCTGAAGCAGAGGGGGGAGAGGAAGAGACCCTGAGGGCCTAAGGCTTTCTAATCTCAGCCTAAAGGTAGGGTTCCCAAATCAAAATAAATTTCCACAGTTTCAAAGCAGAACAGGGTGCTAGGCATTTAGCAAGTAATGGGGTTTACATGCATGGAATAGATCTAGAGTTGGAATTATCTCCAAAGGTCATTTAGTCCAATACCCTCATTTTATATATGAGGAAACTGAGGCCCATAAAGATTAAGTAACTTTCTCAAAGTCACCCAGTTAGTATGCATCAGACACAATTATTTCTTAAATAAAGAGGGATATTCTTATAGATGGAGCAGGGTTATTTAATGAGAGGAGGCATTTACTCAGTAAGAAGAGGGGCCCCTAGGGCAGCTAGGTGGTACAGTGGATAGAGCACTGGCCCTGGATTCAGGAGGACCTGAGTTCAAATCTGGCCTCAGACACTTGATACTTACTAGCTGTGTGACCTTGGGCAAGTCACTTAACCCCAATTGCCTCACAAAAAAAAGAAGAAGAAGAGGAAGAAGAGGGGCCCCTGATACATACATGCATATAATATATGTGGCAGAGGTACAGAGTTGGTCCCAATATCAAGGATATCATGGACCAAGGCCCTGCTATTAATACACACTGGCTGCATTACCCTGTGTTGTTGAGGTCTTCACAGTTGTGTCCAATTCTTCATGACCCCATTTGGGGTTTTCTTAGCAGAGATACATTTTCTTCTCCAGCCCATTTTACAAACGAGGAAACTGAGGCAAACAGGATGGAGTAACTTGTCCAGGGTCATACAGCTAGTGAGTCTCTTGAGACTGGATTTGAACTAATGAAGATGAATCTTCCCGACTCCAGGCCCAGCACCCTATCCATTGCAACACCATTACCCTAT